>NW_026693510.1:0-600000 GCF_021218885.2 Marmota monax
GTTAGTTAACTAAACCTTAACTCCAACCCTAAACCTAACCCTAAAGCTAAACCTATCACTGAAACTCACCCTAAGCCTCACCCTAACCCTAAACCTAAACCTAACACTAACCCTAATCCTTACCCTAACACTAACATTAAACCTAATTGTAACCTTAACCCAAACACCAAACCTAACCCTAAACCTAACTCTAACTGTAACACTAACCCTAACCATATCCCTAACCCTAACACTGACATGACCCCGAACCCTAACCCTAACACTAACTCTAACTGTAAACCTAAACCTATCCCTAACACTAACCCTAACCCTAAACCTAAACCTAAATCCAAAACTAACACAAACCCTAAACCTAAACCTAATATGAACCTTAACCCTAACCATAAACGTAATTTAACCCAAACCCTAACCCTAATCCTAACACTTATGCAAACCCTAACCCTAACCTTAACCTCACCCTCAACCTAATTCTAACCCTAATCCTAACCTTTATTTTAATCCTAAATATAACCCTAAACGTGACCCCTACACAAACCCTAACCCTAAATCTAACATTAACCTAAACCCTAAACCAAACCCTAACTCTATCACTAACACACACTCTAATCGTAACCCTAACCCTAACCCTAAATTTTACCCTAATTGTATCACTAACCCTAATCCTAACATTAACCCTAAACCTAATAATAACACAAACCCAAACCCTAACAGAAATTCTAACTCTAACCCTAAAATTAACCCTAACAAAAACAATAGCCCTAACTTTAACACTAACTCTAATCCTAAATCTAAACCTAACCCTAACAATATTTTGAAAACTAAGCATAACCCTGAAGCTAACCCTAACCCTAATCCTATTCCTAACACTAACCCTAAACCTAAGTATAACCCTAACCCTAACACTAACACTAACCCTAACCCTAACCTAACCCTAACTCTAACCCTAACCTAACACTAACCGTAACACCAACCCAACCCTAATACTAACCCTAACCCTAAACCTAAAGTAACCCTAACCCTAACCATAACCATAACCCTAACACAATCCCTAACCGAAAACCTAACCCTAAACATAACATAACACTAACCCTAACTTTTATCTAACCCTATCCTTAACACTAACACTAACACTAACACTAAAACCAACACTAACCCTAACCCTAACACTAAACCTAACCCTAACATAACCCTAACCATAACAGTAAAACTAACACTAACCATAACACTAACCCTTACCATAACCCTAAACCAAACACTAACCCTAAACCTAACCATAACCCTAACACTAAATCTAGCACTATTTCTAACACTAATCCTAACACTAACCCTAACCCTTGCCCTAACCCTTATCTAACCTTAACCCTAACCCTAATCCTAACACTAACCCTAAAACTAACACTAACCCTAACACTAACCCTAGCCCCAACCTTTATTGTATAACTAAACCTAACCCTAACTCTAACCCTAAACCTATCAATAACCATAACCCAAACCAAACCCTAACCCTAACCCTTACCTAACCCTATACATAAACCTAACACTAACCCTAACACTAACCCTAACCCTAACTCTAATCCTAACACTAACCATAACCCCAACACTAACCCTTTCACTAACCCTAACCCTAAGCCTAACCCTAAATCTAACACTAACCCTTATTCCCTAACCCTTATTTTAACCCTAACACTAACACTAACCCTAAAACTAACCCTAATTTTAGCCCTATGCCTCACTCTAACCCTCTTTCTAATCATAACTAAAACCCTAATTTTAACTCTAACCCTAACACAAATCCTCAACCTAACCCTTACCCTAACACAAACCATAATTCTTACCCTAACACTAACCTTAGCACTAACCATAACCCAAACCCTAACCCTAATTCTAAAACTAACCATAACCCGAACCCAAACCTAAACCCTAACACAAAAACTAACCTTAAACATAACCCTAACTTTAACCCTAACACTAACCCTAACAATAACCCTAACCCTAACCAAAATATTAACCCTATTCCTAATTCTAACCCTAAATCTAAAAGTAACTCTAAACATATCCCTAACCCTAACACTATCCCTAAACCTAACTCTAACACTGAACCTAACCCTAAATTTACCTTCCCCTAACACTCAACCTAACCCTTACCCTAACACAAATCCTAACCCTTACCCTAACGCTAACACTAATCCTAACCCTAACACTAATATTTACCTACAAGTTACCCTAAAACTAACCCTAAGTCTCACTCTAACCCTAATTCTAACCCTAACCATAACCCTAACCGTATCCGTAACCCTAACAGAAACCCTATCCCTAACCCTTACCCTGACACAAACTCTAACCCTAATCCTAACACTAATCATAAGCCTAACCCTAATACTAATCTTTACCTTCAAGTTGCCCTAAACCTAACCCTAAGTCTCACTCTAACCCTAATCCTAACCCTAACCCTGACCCTAGCCCTATCCCTAAACCTAACACAAACCCTATCACTAACCCTTACCCTAACACAAACCATATCCCTTACACGAACAATAATTCTAACACTAACCCTTACCCTAAACCTAACTCTAAAACTAACCCTAACCCTAGCCCAAACCCTAACCCTAATCCTAACCCTAAAACTAACCCAAAACATAATTCTAACCCTAACCGTAAAACGAATCCTAACCTGAACCCTAACCTAACTGTAACCCTAAACCTAACCCTAAGCCTAGCCCTAACTGTAAACCTATCCCTAACCCTAATACTCTCCCTAACCCTAACCCTAACACTAACACTAAAGCTAACCCTAAACTTAACCCTAATCCTAACCCTAACTCTAAAACTAACCCTAACCCTAATCCTAACCCTAAACGTAACACTAACTTTAACATTAAACCTAACCCTAACCACAAGCCAAACACTAAAACAAACCCTAACCCAAACACTAACACTAACCCTAAACTTAACTCTAATCCTAATGCTAACCATACCACTAACCCTAAACCTAACCCTAACACTAATTGTAACATTAACCCTAAACCTAATCCTAACCCTATAAATAACCAAAAAACACATCCTAAAACTAATACCAGTTCTAACCCTAACACTAACCATAAATTTTACACTACTCCTAACCCTAACTTTAACCCTAACACTAACACTTACCCTATCCCTAACACTAATGGTAATCCTAATTGTAACCCTAACACTAACACTAACACTAACCCTAAACCTAACACAAGAAATATCCCTAACCCTAACACTAACCCTTACCCTATCCCTAATCCTACCGGAACCCTAACCCTAACCCTAACACAAACCCTAACCTAACGCTAAACCTAACCTTTCCCTAACCCTAACCATAAACCTAACCCTTTACACTAACCCTAACCTTAACCCTTACCCTAACCCTAACACTCATCTAATCCTAACCCTAAACCTATCTTTAACCATAACCCTAAACCTAACACTAACCATAAACTTAACTATAACCCTTACCCAAACACTAACGCTAACCCTAACATTAACCCTAACCCTAACACTAACTGAAATTACAACCCTAACCCTAAACCTAATCCTAACAGTAACCCTAACCTAACCTTAACCCTAACCCTAACCCTAAAGCTAACCCTAACACAAACCCTAAACAAATACTAACCCTAATCCTAACAGGAACCCTAACCCTAACCTAACCATAACCCTAACAATAACCCACATCCTAACAATAACCCTAACACAAACCCTAATCCAAATCCCTAATGTTAGCCCTAAACATCACACAAAACCTAGCCCTTATCCTAGTCCTAAACCTAGCCCTAATAATAAACCTAAGCATAACCTTAAACCTAACCCTAATGCTAACCCTCGCCCTAGCTGTAACCCTAGCTCAAACTCTAATACTTAAAGATAACCCTAAACCTAAACCTAACAGTAGCCCTGACTGAAAACCTAACCCTCGCCCTAGCCCTAACCCTAGCTCAAATGCCTACACTTACCCTACCACTAACACTAACATTAACCCTAGGCCTAACCCTAACCCTATCCCTAATCCTAACCTTAACCCTAGCCCTAAACCTAGCTCTAACCCTATACATTACCCTAAAGAAAAGCCTAACCCAAATGTTAACCCTCAGCCTAATGATAATCCTATTGTTAACACTAACCCTATCCATTACTCTAAACCTAATTGGAAGCATTAACCCAATTCTATCCATTACCCTGACCCTAACCCGAACCCACCGCTAATTCAAGCATTAACCCTAAATCTTAACACAAACCAAACCCTACCCAGACCCTAATAATACACCTAGCTCTAAACTTGACCCTTACCCTACAACTAAACCTTATAATAGACAGTCATATCCTAACACTAAACTAATACTATCCATAAACCTAGACCTGACATTAGCCCTAGCCCTAATCCTAGCCCTAGCCCTAACACAAACCCCCAGCCTAGCCATAAAACTAGCCTTAATTCTAACCCAAACCATAACCTTAGTCCTAACCCTAATTCTAACCCTCGTCCTAGCCCTAAACCTAGCTATAACCCTATCCCTTCCCCTAAACCTACTCCTAACCCTAACATTAACACAAACCCTAACCCTAGGCTGAACCTTAACACTAACCCTAGCCCTAATCCTAGCCCTAATTTAGCCCTAACCCTAAACCTACCCTTAAACCTAGCCCAAGACTAATTTGAACTCTCAACCTAGCCCTATTTCTAGTTCTAAACCTATCTGTTTCCACAACGCTAACACTATCCCTAAAATTAGCCCTAACCCTAGCCATAGCCGTAAACCAGTATATGACCATAACAATAAATCTAAGCCTAAACTTCACCCTACTATTAGCCCTAACACTATTGCTTATCATAAAACTAGCCCTAACCCTAGGCCTAGTTTAAAACAAAACTGAGCCATACCCTATCCTTAACCCTACCTAACCTTAACTCTAGACCTGATATTAGCCCTATCCCTAGCCCTAATCCTAGTTCTAAGCCCAGCCTTAATCCTAACCCTGATCTTAACACTATCCCTATCCCTAAATTTATCCCTTGTCCTAGCACTAAACATAGCTGTAACATCATACCTTACCCTAACACTAACGCTAACCTTAACCTTAGCATTAAACCTAGGCCTAAACCTATCACTAACCCTAGCACTAATGCTAGACCTAATTTAGGCCTAACATTAAACCTAACCCTATCCATATCCCTAAGACTAACTCTAAATCTCGACCGAGCCCTATCCCTAGTTCTAAACCTATTTCTTTCCACAACCCAAAACCTAGCCCTATCCCTAGCCCCAACCTTAGCTGTAACCTTTGCTCTACCCCTAAACCCGAATCAAACCTTAACCTTAAGCCTAAATCTCACCCTAACACTAGCCTAACAGCAATGCTAATTGGAAAACTACCCCTCACCCTAACCTAGCCCTAAAACAAAACTGAGCCATAAACCTAACCCTAACCCTTAACCTAAACCAAACACTAACCCTAAACCTAGCCCTAAACCTTGCCAGAATTTGAGTGCTAAATGTAACCCCAGAAGTAACCCTGACCGTGACATGGATCCTAACACTACCCCAGCTCTAAACATTGCCTTAGTGCTAAACCAAGAAGTAGCCCTAATCAGAAATCAAGTTCTTTCATTACCCGTATCCCTAAAGCTAACACATATCTGAGCGCTAATCCGAGCCCTAACCCTAGGTTTACCTCTAAGACTAAACCTAACCCTAACCCTATCCCTAATCCCTAACCCTACCTCTAATCCTATCCCTTATCCTAAGCCAAATCATCACCCTAATGCTACCCTAGACCTAACACTAATCCTTAGCCTATCCCAAACCCTAACTCTATTACTAGTCCTAACCCTAGGCCTCATTCTAGTTCTAGCCTTAACCCAAACCCTGACCCTTATTCTGACCCTAACACTAACCCTAGATCTAAACCTGACACTAACCCTAAACCGGACCCTAACTCTACCCCTACCAGTAAACCTATACCTAAACCTAACAGTAACACTAGCACTAGACCAAACCTAATTCTAAATAGAGTCAGAAATCTAGACCTAGCCCTAAACAAAAACCTTGAACTAGCCCTAACAATAACCCTTAACCTAACTCAAAAACTAACCCTACCCATAGACACAACACTATTCCTAATTCTGGCCCTAACCCTAACGCAAACACTGACGCTTACCCTAACACAAACTCTAGCTTTAAACCTTATCCTAACCCAAAACCATACCCTAACACTAGATTTATCAATAACCCTAACCCTAAAACTAGCCATAACCATAACCCGAGCTCTTACATTACCCGTAGCCCTAACACTAGCCATAAGCATCACACAAACCTAGTTCTTATCCTAGCCCTAAACCTAGCCCTATATGTAACCCTAACCATAACTCTAGACCTAACCCTAACCCTGATCCTCACCCTAGTCCTAAACCTAGCTCAAACTCTAACCCTTTCCCAATCATAACACTAACCCAAACCCTAGCCCTAGCCCTGACTCTAAACCTAGCCCTCGCCCTAGACCTAACCCTAGCTCAAACACTAATACTTACCCTAAATATAACCCTGACACTAACCCTAGGCCTAACACTAACCCTAAGCCATAAACTTAACCTTAACCCTAGCCCTAACCTTAGCTCTAACCCCGTCCATTACCCTAAAGATAAATCTAACCTAAATGCTAACCATAGGCCTAATGCTAACCCTATTGCTAACAATAACCATATCCCTTACTGTAAATCTAACTTGAATCCTAAACCTCACCCTATCCATTATTCTAATCCTAAACCGAACCCTAATGCTAATACATGCCTTAACCATAAACCTAAACCTAAACCAAACCATTCCCAGACCCTTACCCTAATAAAACACCTAGCTCTAAACCTGACCCATACTGTAAACCTAACACTTACACTAGACCTAGCCATAACCTAACCATAAAACTACCATGTACTTTGAACCTAGACCTGAAATGAGCCCTAGCCCTAGTCTTAGCCTAGCCCTAACACATACCCTCATCCTGGAACTAAACCTAACCTTAATCCTAATCCGAACCCTAAACCTAGCCCTAAATCAAATTCTAACCCGAAACCTAGCTTTAAACCTAGCTATAACCCCATCCCTTCCCCTAAATCTAAACTTAACCCTAACACTAACACTAACCATAACCCTAGCCCTAACCCTAGGCCTAACCCTAACACTAACCCTAGTGCTAATCCTAGCCCTAATTTAGCCCTAACCCTAAACCTACCCCTAACTGTAGCCCAAAGAATAACTCTAATCAAACCCCAGTCCTATTTCTAGTTCTAACCCTATCTGTTACCATAACCTTAACACTAGCCCTAACCTTAACCCTAATGCAGGCCCTAGCCCTTAACCTAGATCTAACCATAACAATAAATCTAAGCCTAAACCTCATCCTACCACTAGCCCTAACACTATTGCTAATCCTAAAACTACCCCTAACCCTAGCCCTAGCTCTAAAACAAAACTGAGTCCTAGCCCTAACCCTAACCCTAGCCTAACGATAATGCTAGACTTGACATTAGCCCTATCCCTAATTCTTATCCTAACCCTAAAACAAAACCTAACCCTACACATAGCCTTAATCCTAGCCCTCATTCAAGTCCTATCTTTAACTCTGATCAGTAACACTGATCCTGACTCTGACCCTAACACTAACCCTATCTTTAATCATCTCCCTAAACCTAAACCTAATCTAAACACTAGACCTTGACATAGACCTAATGATATCTCTAAAACTAGCCTTAATCTTAACTCTAGTTCTTACAATAGCCATAGTCCTACATTATCCCTAACCTTAACCAAAACCTATCCCTAATCTGATCCCTAACCCTAGCTTTAACCTTATCCCTAACCCTAACCCTATTCCTATCACTTAACCTAAAACTAACCCAAAAATTAAACCTTGACCTAAACGGAACCAAGGCCCTAATTCTAACCATAACCCTAGCCCTAACCCTAGCTCTAAACTTATTTATTACCCTAATCTTAACCCTAACTGAATTCTAATCCTAGGCCTAACACTAACCATAGCCCTAACCTAACAATAACCCTAGCCCTTAACTATAGCTATAATCCTATCCATTACCCTAACCATAACCCTAATTGAATTCTATCCCTAGGCCTAACCTTAACACTATCCCTAAGCATAAGTCTGTCCATTAGCCTAAACCTAAACTGAACCCTAAACCTAACCATATCCATTACCCTAATCATAACACAAACCCTAATGCTAATTTGAGCCCTAACCCTAAACCTTAACCTAACACATACCCTAATCCTGATTCCGACCCTAATAACACCCTAGCTGCAAAGCTGACCCTAACACTCAACCTAACCCTTACAATAGATCTGGCTATATAACTAACCCTAAAACTATCCCTAACCATAACCCTAGACCTGACATTAGCCCTCGCCCTAATCCTAGCCCTAACCCTAACACAAATCCTAGCCCTAATCCTAGCACTAAGCCTAGCCTTAATTCTAACCATAACCTTAACCCTAGCCTTATCCCTAATTTTATTCCTTGACCTAGCCCAAAGCGTAGCTGTAACATCACACCTTACCCAAATTCTAGCAATAATCCTAGGCCTAAACCTAACACTAACCCTAGCACTACTCCTACCCCTAATTTAGCCCTAACCCTAAACCTAACCCTATCCGTACCTCTACGACTAACTCTAACACTCACCATAGACCTAGCCCTACATCTAAACCTATACCTTACCATAACCCAAACTCTAGCCCTATCCCTAGCTCCAACCTTAGCCCTAAACTTTGCCCTAGCCCTAAACGTGAATCAAACCCTAACCTCAAGCCTAAAGCTCACCCGAACACTAGCCCAAACCCTAATGCTATTTGGAAAACTAGCCCTAAGCCTAACCTAGCCCTAAAACAAAATTGAGCCATAAACATAACCCTAATCCTTAACCTAAACCAATCACTAACCCTAAACCTAGCCCTAAACCTTGCCATAATTTGAATGCTAAACCTAACCCTAGAAGTAACCCTGACCCTGACACGGATCCTAAAACTTACCCTAGCTCTGTATATTGCCCTAACACTAACCCTAGAACTAACCCTAATCAAAAACCAAGACTTTTCATTAGCCATAGTCCTAAAGCTAACACAGTTCCTAGCATTAATCCAAGCTCTAACCCTAGGTTTAACCCTAAGACTAACCCTAACCCTAACCCTAGCCCTAAACCTATCCCTAACCCTAATCCTACCTTAATCCTACCTCTAAACCCAACCCTTTCCATAAGCCAAATCTTCACCCTAATGTTACCTAGTCCTAACCCTAATCCTTAGCCTACCCCAATCCCCAACTGTATTACTAGTCCTAAACCTAGCCCTCGTTCTAGCTGTAACTCTAACCCAAACCCTGACACTTATTCTGACTCTAACACTAACCCTAGAACTAAACCTCACAAAAAAACTAAGCGGAACCCTACCCCTACCCCTACAAGTAAACCTGTACATAAACCTAACTGAAACACTAGCACTAGACCAAACCTAATCCTAAATATAGTCATAAATATAGCACTAGCCCTAAATAAAAACCTTGCACTAGCACTAAAAATAATCCTTAACCTAACCCAAAGACTAACCCTATCCCTAGACCCAAAGCTAGTCCTAATTCTGGCCCTACCTCTAACCCTTAACCTAACCTTAACCCTAACCCTAACAGATAGCCCTAATGCTACCCATAAATACCACACAAACCTAGTCTTATCCTAGCCCTTAACCTAGCCCTTATTGTAACCCTAACTGTAACCCTGGCCCTGACTCTAACCCTAACCATCTCTCTAGCCCTAACCCTAGCTCATACCCTAACACTTACCCTAAACCTAACCATGACACTAACCCTAGGCCTAAACCTAACCCTAGCCCTAATACTAACCTTAACCCTAGCACTAACCTTAGCTCTAACCTTATCCCTTAACCTAAAGATAAGTCTAACTCAAAAGCTAACCATAGGACTAACGCTAACCCTGTCGCTAACACTAATCCTATCCATTACTATAAACTTAACCTGAATCCTAAACCTAACCCTATCCATTACCCTAACTCTAACCCTAACCCTAACGGTAATTCAACCCTTAACTCTAAACTTTAAACTAAACCAAACCCTACTCGACTCTGACCCTAATAATATGCCTAGCTCTAAACCTGACCCTTACCATAAACATAATCCTTACACTAGACCTAGCCATTACCTAAACCTAAAACTATTCCTAACCATAGTCCTAGACCTGACATTAGCCCTGTCCCTAATCCTAGCCCTAGCCCTAACACAAACCCTCAAACCTAGCCCTAAAGTTAGCCTTAATCATAACCCGAACCCTATCCTAGCCCTAACCCTAATTCTAACTCTCGCCCTATCCCTAAACCTAGCTATAACCCCATCCCTTTCCCTAAACCTAACCTTATCCCTAACACTAACACTAATCCTAACCCTAGCCCTAACCCTAACACTAACCCTAGCACTAATCCTAGCCCTTATTTAGCCCTAGCCTTAAACCCACCCCTAATCCTAGCCTTAAGACTATCTCTAACTCTCGCCCGAGCCCTATTTTTTGTTCTAACCCTATCGGTTATCATAACCATAACACCAGCCCTAACTTTAGCCCTAACCATAGCCCTAGGCCTAAACCTAGATCTAACCATAACAATTAATATAAGATTTAACTTCACCTTACTACTAGCTCTAACACTATTGCTAATCCCCAAACTAGCCCCAACCCTAGCCCTGGCTGTAAAACAAAACTGAGTCATAGCCCCAACCCTAACCCTAACCTAAACGTAACCCTAGGCATGACGTTAGCCCTTTCCCTAATTCTTACCCTAACACTTAAACAAATCCTAAACCTACACCTAGCCTTAACCCTCACCCTAATTCGAGTCCTATCCCTAATCCTAAAAGTAACACTGATCCTGACTCTGACACTAACACTAACCCTATCTCTAATTATGCCCCTAAACCTAAACCTAAACCTAATGTAAACACTAGACCTAGTCCTAATGCTAACCCTAATACTAGCCTTAGTCATAACCCTAGTTCTTACATTAGCCATAGTCCTACACTAGCCCTAACATAACCCAAATCCTAGCCATAATTTGAGCCCTAACCCTAGATTTAATCGTAGCCCTTACCCTATCCCTAGCCCTAACCCTTAACCTAAACCTAACCCAAAACCTAAACCCTGTCCTAACCTGAAACCTAAACCAAACCATAGCCATATTCCTAACCATAACACTAGCTCTAAACCTAGATATAATTTTATCCATTATCTTAACCATAACCCTAAGCAAATTCTAACCCTAGGCCTAACCCTAACCATAGCCCTAAACTAACCATAACCCTAGTCCTAACTGTAGCTCTAATCCTATCCATTACCTGAACCATAACTTTAACCAAATTCTATCCCTAGGCTAACTCTAACCCTATGCCTTACCCTAACTCTGTCCATTATACTAAACCTAACCTGAACCTGAAACCTAACCATATCCATTACCCTAACCCTAATGCTAATTTTAGCCCTAAACCTTAACCTAACCCATACCCTAACTCTGACTCTGACCCTAATAATACCCCTAGAAGTAAACCTGAGCCTAATGAATGCTCAATGTAACCCTTACAATAGACCTGGCCATAAATCTAAACCTAAAACTATACCTAACCATAACCCTAGAACTGATATTAGCCCTAGACGTAATCCTAGCCCTAACCCTAGCAAAAACCCTACCCCTAAGCCTAGCCCTAGGACTAGCCTTAATCCTAATCCTAACCTTAACTGGGGCCCTAAGCATAATTTTATCCCATGCTCTAGCCCAAAATGTAGCTGTAACATCATACCTTACCCTAATCCTAACGCTAAGCCTAACCCTAGACCTAACTCTAGGCCAAAACCTAAAACTAAACCTAGGGCTAATCCTAGCCCTAAATTAACCCTAATCCTAAACCTAATCCTATCCCTAGCCCTAAGACTAACTCTAACTCTTGCCCTAGCCCTATCCAAAGTTCAAAATCTATCCCTTATCATAACCCCAAACCTATCCCTATCCCTAGCCACAACTCTAACTCTAACCGTCACACTAGCCCTAAACCTTGTTGTAAAACCTAACCTTAAGCCCAAACCTCACACTAACACTAGCCCTAAACCTAATTCTAATTGGAAAACTAGCCCTAACCCTACCCTAGACCTAAAACAAAACCAAGCCATAATACTAACCCTAACCCTTAACCTAAACCAAACACAAACCTTACACCTAACCCTAAACTTAAACCTAATTTGAGTCCTAACCCTAAGCATAAAAATAACCCTGACCCTGAGTCGGACCCTAACAGTACCCCTAGCGCCAATCATTGCCCTAACACTAACCCTAGAACTAGCCCTAATCAGAAAACTAGTTCTTTCATTAGCCATAGCCCTAATGCTAACCCAAAGCCTAGCCCTAATCCGAGCCCTGATTCTAACACTAACCCTAACTGTACCTCTAACCCTATCCCTTACCCTAAGCCAAACCCTCTCCCTAATGCTACTCTAGTCCTAACCTTAATCCTTAGCCTACCCCAAACACTAACTCTATTACTAATTTTAAACCTAGCCCTCATTCTAGCTTTAACCCTAATCCTAACCCTGACCCTTATTCTGACCATAACACTAACCCTAGATCAAAACCTGACCCTAACCCTAAACCGAACCCTAACACTACCCCTACCAGTAAACCTATACTTAAACCTAACAGTAACACTAGCACTAGACCAAACCTACTTCGAAATAGAGTCATAAATCTAGCCTTAGCCCTAAACAAAATCCAAGCACTAGCCCTAAAATTAACCCTTAACCTAATGTAAAAACTAAACCTATCACTAGACCTAATTGTGGCCCTAACCATAAAACTAACCCTAACCCAACAATGACCCTTAACCTAATAGAAACCCTAGCTCTAAACCTTATCCTAAACCAAAACCTAACTCTAACACTAGACTTATCCATAACCCTGACCCTAACACTAGCCATAACCATATCCCTAGCTCTTACATTATCCACAGCCCTAACGTTAGCCCTAAACATCACACAAAACCTAGACCTTATCCTATCCCTAAACCTAGCCCTAATCATAAACATAACCATAACCTTAGACCTAACCCTAATGTTAACCCTCGCCCTATCCCTAACCCTAGCTCAAATTCTAATCCTTAGCCTAAAGATAACCCTAACCCTAAATCTAACAGTAGCCCTGACTCAAAATCTAACCCTCGCCCTGTCCCTAACCCTAGATAAAATCCCTACACTTACCATAAACCTAATCCTAACCATAAACCCAGCCCTAAATTTAGCTCTAACCCTATCCATTACCATAAAGATAAGCCTAACCCAAATTCTATCCCTAGGCCTAAAGATAATCCTATCACTAACACTAACCCTATCCATTACTCTAAACCTAACCAGAACCATAAACCTAATCCTATCCATTACCCTATCCATAACCCTAAACCTAAAGCTAACTCAATCCTTAACTCTAAAACTTAACCTAAACCAAATCCTACCCGGACCCTGACCCTAATAATACACCTACCTAGCTCTAAACCTGACCCCTACCCTAAACCTAACCCTTATAATAGACATAGCCATAACCTAATGCTAAAACTAATACTAACCATAAATCTAGACCTGACATTAGCCCTAGCCCTAGTTTTAGCCCTACCCCTAACACAAACCCTCAGCTTAACCCTAAACCTAGCCTGAATCCTAACCCAAATCCTAACCTTACTCCTAACCCTAATTCTAACCCTCTCCATAGACCTAAAGCTAGCTGTAACCCTATCCCTTCCCGTAAACCTAATCCTAACCCTAACACTAACACAAACCCTAAACCTAGGCCTAACCCTAACACTAACCCTAGGGCTAATTCTAGCCCTAATTTAGCCCTAACCCTAAGCCTACCCCTAACCCTAGCCCAAAGACTAAATCCAACTCTCGCCCTATCCCTGTTTCTAGTTCTAACCCTATCCATTACCATAACCCTAACACTAGCCCTCACCTTAGCTCTAACCCTAGCCTTAGCCCTAAACCCAGATCTAACTATAACAATAAATCTAAGCCTAAACTTCACCCTACCACTAGCCCTAACACTATCAGTAATCATAAAACTAGCCCTAACCCTAGCCTAACCTTAACCCTAGATCTGACATTAGCCCTATCTCTAGCCCTAATCCTAGTTCTAAACCTAGCCTTAATCCTAACCCTAATTTTATCCCTTGTCCTAGCACTAAACATAGCTGTAACATCATACCTTACCCTAACCCTAATGCTAACCCTAACCCTAGCCCTAAATCTAGGCCTAAATCTAACACCAACCTTAGCACTAATCCTAGCCCTAATTTAGCTCTAACAGTAAACCTAACCCTATCCCTATCCCAAAGACTAACTCTAACTCTCGCCCTAGCCTTATCTCTAGTTCTAAACCTATCCCTTACCATAACCCCAAACCTAGCCCTATCCCTAGCCCCAAACATAGCCCTAACCTTCGCCCAAGGCTTAAACCTGGATCTAAAACTAAAGTCAAGTATAAACCTCACCCTAACACTAGCCCTAACCCTAATGCTAATTGGAAAACTAGCCCTAAATCTACCCTAAACCTAAAACAAAACCAAGCCATAACCCTAACCCTTAACCTAAACCAAACCCTAAAGTTACACCTAGCCCAAAACCTAGCCTTAATTTGAGTCCTAACCCTAACCCTAACCCTAGAAATAACCCTGACAACCTACGCGGCCCCCTGACACTAACCCTAGCTCTAAAAATTGCCCTAATGTTAACCCTAGAACTAACCCTAAGCAGAAACCTATTCTTTCATTAGCCTTTATCATTAGTTCTTATCATACCCCTAATGATAACACAAATCCTAGCCCAAATCTGAGACCTAACTCTATTTTTTAACTCAAACCCTAACCCTAACCCCAGCCATAAACCTAACACTAACAATATCCCTACCTTAAACCCTATCTCTTTCCCTAAGCCAAACCCTCACCCTAATGCTACTCTAGTCCTAAACTTAATCCATAGCCTACCTCAAACCCTAACTCTATTACTAGTCCTAAACTAGCCCTCATTCTAGCTCTAAACCTAACCCTAAATCTGACCCTTATTCTGACCTTAACACTAACCCTAAGTCTAAACTTGACCCAACACTAAACTGAACACTAACACTTCCCATACTGGTAAACCTATACTTAAACCTAACAGTAACACTAGCACTAGACCAAACCTAATCCTAAATATAGTCATAAATCTAGCCCTAGCCCTAAACAAAAAGCTAGCACCAGCCCTAACAATAACCGTTAACCTAACTTAAAGACTACCCCATCCCTAGACCCCATGCTAGTTGTAATTCTTTCACTCACCCTAAATCTAACCCTATCCTGAACAATGACCCTTAACCCTAAACAAATTCTAGCTCTAAACCTATTCCTAACTCAAATCCAAATCCTAACCCTAGACATATACATAACCCTGAACCTAAAACTAGTCATAAACATATTCCTAGCTCTTATATTTCCCATTGCCCTAATGTTAGCCCTAAACCTCACAAAAAACCTAGCCCTTATCCTAGCCTTTACCCTAGCCCTAATTATAACCTTAAACATAACCCTAGACCTAAGCCTAATCCTATGCTCACCAGAGCCCTAAACCTAGCTCAAACTCTAATCCTTACCCTAAATATAACCCTAACTCTAACCCTAGACCTGACTCTAACCCTAACCCTCGCCAAGACCTAACCCTAGCTCAAATGCTAATACTTAAAATAAAACTATTACTGACACTAACCCTAACCCTAACCCTAACCCTAGCCCCAATCATAACATTATCCCTAGCCCTAACCTTAGCTCTAACACTATCCATTACCCTAAAGATGAGGCTAACCCTAGGCGTAACGCTAACACTATCACTAACACTAACCCTACCCATTACTCTAAATCTAACCTGAACCCTAAACCTAATCCTATCCATTACCCTATCCATAACCCTAACCCTAAAGCTAATTCAATTCTTAACCCTAAAACTTAACCTAAACCAAACCCTCCCCAGTCCCTGATCCTAATAATACACCTAGATTTAAACCTGACCCTTACCTAAACCTAAGCCTTACACTAGACCTAGACATAACCTAACACTAAAACTAACAGTAACCATAAATCTAGACCTGACATTAGCCCTATCCCTAATCCTATCCCTAGACCTAACACAAAACCTCATCCTAACACTAAACATAGCCTTAATCCTAACCCTAGCCCTAACCCTAATTCTAACCCTCACCCTAGCCCTAAACCTAGCTATAACCCCATCCCTTCCCCTAACCCTAACTCTAACCCTAGGCCTAACCCTAACACTAACCCTAGCCCTAAATCTAGCCCTAATTTAGCCCTAACCCTAAACCTAACCCTAACCCTAGCCCTAAGACTAACTCTAACTCTCGCCCTAGCCCTATTTCTAGTTCTAACTCTATCCGTTAATAACCCTAACACTAGCCCTAACCTTAGCCCTAAACCTAGCCATAGCCCTAAACCTAGATCTAACCATAACAATAAATCTAAGCCTAAACCTCACCATACCACTAGCACTAAC
This sequence comes from Marmota monax, assembly GCF_021218885.2. Lineage (NCBI taxonomy): Eukaryota > Metazoa > Chordata > Mammalia > Rodentia > Sciuridae > Marmota > Marmota monax. Next base: position 16,661 of record NW_026693510.1, read on the forward strand.
ACTATTGCTAATCCTAAAAGTAGCCCTAGCTGTAAGACAAAACTGTGACAAAGCCCTAACCCTAACCAAACCATAATCCTAAACTTGACATTAGACCTATCCCTAATTCTTACCCTAACCCTTACACAAACCCTAAACATACACCTAGCCTTAACCCCAGCCCTAATTAGAGTCTATCTCTAACTCTGATCAGTAACACTGATCCTGACTCTGACAGTAACACTAACCCTATCTCTAATCATCACCCTAAACCTAAACCTAATCTACACACTAGATTTAGACACAATGCTAAACTTAACACTAGCCCTAATCATAACCCTAGTTCTAACATTAGCCCTAGCCTGAAATAGCCCTAACCTAACTCAAAACCTAGACCTAATCATAGCCCTAACCCTAGCTTTAACCCTAGCCCTAACCCTAACCCTAGCCCTAACACTTAACCTAAACATAACCATAAACCTAAACCTTGTCCTAACCCAAAATCTAACCCAAACCATAGTCCTAATCCTAACCATAATCCTATCCCTATCCCTGGCTCTAATCTTATCCATTACCCCATCCATAACCCTAACCAAATTCTAAACCTAGGCCTAACCTTAACCATTGCTCTAACCTAACCATAACCCTAGTCCTAACTGTAGCTCTAATCCAGTCTATTACCCTAACCATAACCCTAACCGATTTCTATCCCTAGGCCTAAACCTAACCCTATCCCTAACCCTTAACTGGTCCATTACTCTAAATCTAACCTTAACCCTAAACTTAACCGTATCCATTACCCTAACCCTAACACTAACCCTAATGCTAATTTGAGCCCTAAGCCTAATCCTTAACCTAACCCATACCCTAACCCTGACTCTGACCCTAATAATACCCCTAGCTGTAAACATGACCTTAACCTTCAACCTAACACTTACAATAGACCTGGCCATAATACTTACCCTAAAACTATCCCTAACCATAACCCTAGACCTGACATTAGCCCTATCCCTAATCCTAGCTCTAACCCTAACACAAATACTAGTCCTAATCCTATTCCTAAGCCTAGCCTTAATCTTAACCCTAACATTAACCGTAGCCCTAACCCTAATTTTATGCTTTGCCCTAGCCCTAAATGTAGCTATAACATCACACCTTACCCTAACCCTAATGCTAACCCTAACCCTAGCCCTAAACCTAGGCCTAAACCTACCACTAACCATAGCTCTAATCTAGCCCCAATCCTAAACCTAACACTATCCCTAGCCCTAAGAATAACTCTAACTCTCGCCCTAGTTCTATCCCTAGTTCTAAACCTATCTGTTACCATAACCCAAACCCTAGCCCTAGCCCTAGCCCCAACCCTAGCCCTAAACTTCACCCTAGGCCTAAACCTGGATCTAACCCTAACCTTAAGCCTAAAGCTCACTCTAACAATAGCCCTAACCCTAATGCTAATTGGAAAACTAGACCTAACAGTACCCTAGCCCTAAAACAAAATCAAGCCATAATCCTAACCCTAACCCTTAACCTAAACCAAACCCTGACTCTACACCTAGCCCTAAACATAGCCCTAATTTGAGTCCTAACCATAACTCTAGAAGTAACCCTGAACCTTACTCGGACCCTAACAGTAAACCTAGATCTAAATATTGACCTAATGCTAATGCTAGAACTAGCCCTAATCAGAATCCTAGATGTTTCATTAGCTTTAGCCTTAATGCTAACACACATCCTAGCCCTATTCCAACCCCTAAACTTAGGTTTAACCCTAAACCTAACCCTAACCCTAACCCTAACTCTACCTCTAACCCTATTCCTTACCATAAGTCAAACCCTCACAATAATGCTACCCTAGTCCTAACCATAATCCTTAGCCTACCTCAAACCCTATCTATATTACTAGTCCTAACCGTAGCCCTCATTATAGCTCTAACCTTAACTCTAACTGTGACCCTTATTCTGACCCTAACACTAACCCTAGGTCTAAACCTGACACTAACCCTAAAGCGAACCCTACCCCTACCCCTACTGGTAAATCTATACCTAAACCTAACAGTAACACTAGCACTAGACCAAACCTAATCCTATATAGAGTCATAAATGTAGTCTTAGCCATAAACAAAAAGCTAGCACTAGCCCTAACAATAATTGTTAACCTAATGTAAAAACTAACTATATCCCTAGATCCAATGCTAGTCGTAAATCTGGCCCTCACCCTAAACCTAACCCTAACACGAACAATGACCATTACCCTAAAACAAACCCTAGCTCTAAATCTTAACCTAACCCAAAACCTAACTAGAACACTAGACTTATCCATAACCTAACCCTAAAACTAGGCATAACCACATCTCTAGCTCTTACATTACCCATAGCCCTGATGCTAGCCATAAACCTCACACAAAACATAGCCCTTATCCTAGCCCTAAACCTAGCCCTTATTTTAACCATAACCATAACCCTAGACATAACCCTAACCCTCTCCCTAACCCTAATTCTAGCTCAAAATCTAACCTTAATCTAAACATAACCCTAACTCTAACCCTAACTTTAGCCCTGACTCTAACCCTAATCCTTATGCTAGCCCTAATCCTAGCTCAAATGGTAACACTTAACCAAACCTAACCCTGACATGAACCCTAGGCCTAACCCTAACCCTAGTCCTAATTCCGACCTTAACCCTAGCCCTAAACTTATCTCTAACCCTATCCATTACCCTAAAGACAAGCCTCACCCAAATGCTAAACCTAGGCCTAACGGTAACATTATTGCTAACACTAACCCTATTCATTACTCTAAACCTAACCTGAACCCTAAACCTAACCCTAATCCTTTCTTTTACACTAACCTATCCTATCAATTACCCTAACCCAAACCTAATCTTATCCCTAATGCTAATTCAAGCCTTAACCCTAATTCTTAACCTAAACCAAACCGTAATCGAACCCTGACTCTAATAATACACCTAGCTTTAAACCTGACACTTAACCTAAACCTAACCCTTACACTAGACCTAGCCATAACCTAACCCTAAAACTAACCATAACCATAAACCCAGACCTGACATTAGCCCCAGCCCTAATCCTAGCCCTATCCCTAACACAAAAACTCGTCCTCATCTTAGGCCTATACCTAGCCTTAATCCTAACCCTAACCCTAACTCTAGCCCTATCTCTAATTTTAACCTTCACCCTAGACCTGAACTTAGATATAACCCCGTAATTTCCCCTAACCCTATCACTAACCCTAACCCTAACACTAACCATATCTCTAGCCCTAACCATAGGCCTAATCCTAAAACTAACCCTAGCACTAATCCTAGCCCTTATTTAGCCCTAACCCTAACTCTACCCCTAACCTTGGACTAAGACTAACTCTAAATCTCCCCCCAGCCCTATTTCTAGTTCTAACCCTATCTATTACAAAAAACCTAACACAAGCCCTAACCTTAACCCTAACCCTAGCCCTAGACCCTACCCTAGATCTAACCATAACTCTACATTTGACCCTAACCCTAAGCCTAATCCTCAACCTACCACTAGACCTAACACTATCACTAATCTTAAAACTAGTCATAACCCTAGCCTTATCCCTTAAACAAAACCGAGCCATTTTCCTAACCCTAAATGTTAACTTAAACCAAATCCTAACCCTAAACCTATCCATAATCTTCTAGCTCTAATTCATGTCCTGGTCCTAAAATTAACCCTGAATCTGACTTATATTCTAACACTAACTTTAGTTCTAAATATCACACTAATCCTAAAGATAATGCTAACACTAAATCTTGACCGAATACTAACTCTAATCATAACCTTAGTTCTTATATTAGCCATAGCCCTAACCCTAGCCTAAACCTAACAGAAAAATTAGCCCTAATCTGAGCCCTAACCCTAGATGCAAACCTAAACCTAAACCTAACACCAGCCCTAACCCTAAGCCTAAACCTAGCTCTAACTCTATCACTTACCCTAAGCCTAATGCTATCCATAATGCTAACCTTAGTCCTCATCCTAATCTGTAGCCTAATCCAAACCCTAACCCTATTAGTAGTCCTAACCCTAGCCCTCATTCTAGCTCTAATCCTAACACAAATTCTTACCCTAACACAAACCCTCATTGTAAATCTGACCCTACCCTAAACCAAACCCTAAAACCAGCCCTACCAGTAAACTTATACCTAACCCTAACCCTAACCCTACCCCTAGAGCTAATCCTAATCCTAAATATAGCCATAACTCTAGACCTAGACCTAAAAAACTCTGAGCCCTGGCCATAAAATAATCCTTAACCTATAGCAAACACTAACCCTATTTCTAGACCTAAACCTAGTCCTAATTCTGGCTTTCACTCTAAACCTAACTCTAACCTGAACATTGAACCTAACACTAACACTAAACCTGGCTCTAAACCAAAACCTAACACAAAACCTAAACCCAACACTAGACATAGCCATAACCCTAACCCCAATGCTAGCTCTAATCAAAACCCTAGATCTTACATTACACATAGCCTTAACCCTGGGCCAAAACCTAACACAAAACCTAGTCCTAATCTGAGGCCTAAACCTACCATAACCTATCCCTTACGCTAAGCCAAACCCTCACCCTAATGCTAACCATATTCTTAGCACTAATCCTTAGCCTAACCAAAAATTAACTTTATAACTAGTCCTAACCCTAGCCTTCATTCTGGATCTAACCATAACCCAAACCCTAACCCTGTCCCTGACTATTATTCTGACCCTAACACTAATCTTAGGTCTAAATCTCAACCTAACACTAAACCAAACCCTAAAACTAGCCGAACTGGTAACCTTATACCTAAACCTAACCCTAACACTAGCCCTAGACCTAAACCTATACATAAATCTAGCCATAAGTATAGCTTTAGTCCTAAAGACAAACTAGACCTGGCCTTAACAATAACCCTTAACCTAACCTAAACTTTAACCCTACCTCTAGACCTAACCCTAGTCCTAATTCTGGCTTTAACCCTAACCATTACCCTACCCGAACACTGTCCTTGACACTAACACTAACCCTAGCTCTAAACTTAACCCTAATGCGAAAACTAACCCTAAAACTACACCTAGCCCTAACATTAACCATAAAACTAGTATTAAACATTACACTAGTTCTTACATTTGCCATAGCCCTAAACTATCACAAAACTTGGGCTAACCAAGCCCTACCTTAGCTTTAACCCTAAAGATAACCCTAACAATAACCCTAACCCTAACTATAACCCTAAGCCTAACCCTAGACATTATCCTAACCATAACCCTAGTTCTAACCCGAGCTCTAACCCTATTTATTACCCTAAGATAACTATAATCCTTATGCTAACCCTGGGCAGAACTATAATTCTAGCACTAGCCTTAACCCTAACTATTAACCCACACCTAACCTGAACCCTAAACCTAACTGTGTCATTACCCAGTCACTAAACATAAGACTAATTTGAGCCCTAAAGCTAAACCTTAACCTAACCCAAACCCTAACCTTGACCCTGACTCTAATAATAATCATAGCTCTAAACCTGACCCTAACAAGAAACCTAACCTTTACAATGGACATAGACATAAAACTAACCCTAAACTATCCCTAACCTTACCCTGGACCTGGCATTAGCCCTAGCTCTAATCCTAGCCATAACTCTAACACAAAACTTAGCCCACATCCTAGCCATGAACCTCTCCTTTATCATAACCTTAATACTAACGTTAACCCTAACCTTAACCCGAATTCTCATCCTAGTCCTAAAACTAGCTTTATTCCCATCCCTTACCCTAAACCTAATCCTAATCCGAAACCTAACACTAACCCTAGCCCTAACCCTATGCCTAACTCTAACACTAACCCTAGCCCTAATCCAAGCCCTTATTTAGCCCTATCCCTAACCCTAACCCTAGTCCTAAGACTAACTCTAACTCTCACACTAGTCCTATACCTATTTCTATCCTTATCCCTTACCATCACCATACACTTAGCCCTAAACTTACTACCTAGCCCTATACTTAGCACTATCTCAAAACCTAGATCTAAACCTAATTCTAAATTTAACCCTAACCCTAAGACTAAATCTACCCATAACTCTACTCCTATCCCTAATCCTTAACCTAAGCCTAAATCTCACACTTCCACTAGCCCTAACCCTAAGACTAATCTTAAAACTAGCCCTAACCCTAACCCTAGCCCTAAAACAAAACCAAATCATGGCCCTAACCTTAACCCTTAACCTAAACCAAACCCTAACCCTACACCTAGCCCTAAACCTATCCCTAATTATAGTCTAACCCTAACCCAAAAACTAACCCTGACCCTGACTCTGACCCTAACACTAACCCTGGGTCTAAAGATCATCATCACCCTTAACCTAACCTTAACACTAGACCTAGACCTAACTCTAACCCTATAACTTGTTGTAATCATATATGTACCTCATACATTAGCGGTAACCTTAAACCTAGCCCTAACCTAACCCAAAACCTAACCTTAATCCGAGACCTAAATCTAGCTTTAAACCTAAACTTAAACCTAACCCTAACCCAAACACTAGCCCTAATCCTATACATAACCTTAGCCCTAACCTTAGGGCTAATCCTATCCCTTACCCTAATGATAACTCTAAACCTTCTGATAACCCTAGGCCTAAACCTAACCCTAAATATTACACGAAACCAAACCTAAACCCTAACCCTAACCCTATTTCTAAACCTAATACTAAACCTCACCCTTTCCCTAAGCCTAGCTATAACCATATCCCTTAAACTAAACTAAACCCTAACTCTAACCCTAACCCTAGTGGTAACCCTTCCCTTATGCTTAGCCCTAGCACTAACCCTAGATCAAAATCTAACTCCAAATCTAACTCTAAATCAATACCTAAGCCTAATCCTAAAACTAGCCCTAACCCTAGCCCTAAAATAACACTAGCTGTAATTTAGCCCTATCCCTAAACCTAATCCTAACCCTAGCCCTAAGACTAACTCTAACTCTCACACTAGCCCTATCACACGTTCTATTCCTGTTGCTTACCATAACCCTAACCCTAGCCCTAACCATAGTGCTAACCCTTGAACTATCCCTATCCATAGCACTTTCCTTTGGCAAAACATAACTCTCAATCTAGCCATAACCTGAAGCCTAAGCCTAACCCTAACACTAGTGCAACCATAACAATAAACCTAAAACAAGCCCTAACCCTAGCCCTAGCCCTAAAACAAAACCAAACCAGAGCTCTAACTTTAACCATTAACGTAAACCAAACTCTAACCTTACACCTAGACCTAACCATAGCCCTAATTCGAGTTGGAAGCCGAAGCCTAAATCTAACCCTGCCCCTGACACTGACCCTAACACTTCTACCTCTAACCATCACCCTAACCCAAAACCTAACCTTAACACTAAACCTAGCACAAAAACCTTAAAACTAGCCCTAATTGAACACCTATTACTTACATTAGCTGTAACACTAACCCTAGCCCTAACATAACCCCAAACCTATCCCTAACCCTAGATTTAAACCTAACCTAACCCTAACACTAGCCCTAATTATAACCATAACTTCAGCCTTAAACTGATCTCTAACTCTATCCATTAACATAAACATAACCCTAACCATAATGATAACCCTAGGCATAAACCTAACCCTAACCCAAATTCTAACTGTTCCATTATCCTAAACCTAACCTGAATCCTAAACCTAACTCTATCATTATCCTAACCCTAATCCTAAAACTAATTCAAGACCACACTTGAAAACTTAACCTATCCCAAACCCTAACCCAGACCTTGACCCTAATAATATCCATAGCTCTAAACTTGACCGTAACCCAATACCTAACCCTTAGCCTAGATGTAGCCATAAACCTAACCCTAAAACTAACTTTAACCATAATTCGGGACCTGAAATTAGCCCTAGCTCTAATCCTGGCCCTAATCCTAAAAACACACCCAGCCCTCATCCTAGTCCTAAACGTAGACTTAATCATAACCCTATCTCTAGCCCTTATCTAATCCTAATTCTAACCCTCACCCTACCTCTAAACCTAGCTATAATGTCATCCCTTACCTTAAATTTAAACATAAGCCTAACCCTAACCCTAGGCTTAAACACAAAACCTAGCCCTAATCTTAGCCCTAATTTACCTCTATCTCTAATCCCTATCCTAACCCTAGCCCTAAGACTCACTCTAACTCTTGTCCTAGCCCTATCCCTATCCCTAGTTCTATCCCTATCCTCTACCACAAACCTAACATTAGCCCTAACACTTGCCCTAAAGTTAGTCCCAGCCCTAATCCTAATTCTAAATCTAAACTTAAGCCTAAGCCTAAGCCTAACAATAACACTAGCCCAAACCCAAATGATAATCATAAAACTAGCCCTAACCCTAATCCTAGCAGTAAACCCAAACCGAGCAATAGTCCTAACCCTAAACCTAAACTTCAACCAAAAACTAACACTACACCTAGACCTAAACCTATATCTAATTCGAGTCCTAAGCCTCACCTTAAAATTAATCCTGACCCTGACTCATATCCTAAGCCTCACACTAGCTCTAAACACCGCCCTAAACTCAAACCGAACACTAACTTTACCAATAGCCTTATTTGACTCTTAATGCTAACCCTAAAGCTAACTGTGATCCTGACTCCTATCCTAACAAGAAACTTAGCTATAAATATCACCCTAACCTTAAACCTAACCCTAGAACTCAAACTACCCCTAACCCTAACCCTAAAACTAACCCTAATTGTAACCCTAGTTCTTACATTAGCCATTGTCCTAATCGTAGCCCTAAACCAAACACAAAAACTATCCCTAAACAGAGCCCTAAACCTAGCTTTAACTCTAAATCGAACCCTAACCATAGCCCTAACCCTAGATCTAAATCAATCCCTTACCCTAAGTGAAACCCTAAACCTAAGAGTAACTCTAGACCTATCCCTAGTCCTTAGACTAACCAAAACCCTCATTCTATTAATAGTCCTTACCCTAGCCTTCATTTTAACTCTAACCCTATCCCAAATTCTAACCCTAAACCCTGACCCTTATTCTGACCCTAACACTAAACTTAGGTCTAACCCTAACCCCAACCCTAACCCAAAATTTACCATAATCCTATCCCTAGACCTAACTCTGAACCTAACTCTCAGCCTAGCCCTTACCATAGATCAGAACCTAACCCTTATGCCAAACATACCCCTAAACCTAATCCTAGTTGTAACCCTCACCTTAACCCTAACACAAGACCTAATCCTAACCATAACCCTAGCCCTAACCTTAACTCTAACTGTATGCATTATCCTAAAAATAACCCTGACCATGACCCTAATTATTCCCCTAGATCTAAACCTCATTCTTACCCTACCTAATGTAAACTAGACCTAGCCAAAAACCTACCCCTAAAACTATTTCTAACCTTAACCCTAGATCTGATATTAACCCTAGCCTTAATCCTAGCCTTAACCGTAACAAAACCCCTAGCCCTTATCTAGCCCTGAGCACAGCCTTAATTTTATCACTAACCAAAACCATAGGCTTAACTCTAACACTAACCATAGCCTTAATGTTAGCCCTAATTTAGTCCTATCCTTAACCCTCACTCTAACTCTAGCCCAAAGACTAACTCTAACTCAAAATTGCCCTATTCTTAGCCCTAGATCAAAACCTAACTTTAAATAGAATCCTAACTCAATGCCTAAGCCTAAAACTAGCCCTAACCCTGATGCTAATTCTAAAACTAGCTCTAACCCTAGCCCTAACACTAACCCTAGGCATAAATTAGCCCTATCCCTAACCCTAACCCTAACCCTATCCCTAAGAGTAACTCTAACTCTCACACTGGCCCTATCACTGGTTTGAATCCTATCCCTTCCCATAAACCTAAATCTATCCCAAAATCTAGTTCTAACCCTTGCCCTATCCTTAGCCCTAGCAATAACCTTAGATAAAAACCTACCTCTAAATTTAACCCTAAACTAAAACCTAACCTCATTCTAAGACTAGCCCTAACCCTAACACTAATCCTAAATATTGCCCTAACCCTAACCCTAACCCTAGCCCTAACCAAAACTAGCCAAAGCTCTAACCCTAACTTTTAACCTAAAGCAAACTCTAACCTTACACCTAGCCCTAGCCCCAGCCTTAATTCGAGTTTTAAGCCAAACCCTAAAACTAACCCTGACCCTTACTCTGACCATAACACTAACCCAAGTTCTAAATATCACCCTAACCCTAAACACAAACCTAACACTAAACCTAGCCCTAAAACACTAAAATTAGCCATAATAATAACCCTAGTAGTTATATTAGCTGTAACTCTAACCCTAGCACTAACTTAACCCAAAACCTAGCCCTAATCATAACCATGACCCCAGCCCTAAATTGATTTCTAACTCTATCCATTACCACAACCATAACCCTAACTCTAATGCTAATTTGAGCCTTAACTTTAAACCTTAACGTATCCCAAAGCCTAACCCAGAACTGGACCCTAATAATACCCCTAGCTCTAAACCAGATCCTAACCCTAATCCTAACCATTACACTAGACATAGCCATAATCCTAACCCTAAAACTATCTTTAACCATAATTATGGACCTGAAATTTGCTCTGGCAATAAACAAAGCCCTAACCCTAAAAATATATATCCTATCCCTCATCCTAGCCCTAAATCTAGACTTAATCATAATCCTAAACCTAACCACAGTCCTAACACTAATTGTAACCCTCACCCTACCTCTAAACATAGCTATAAAACCATCCTTACCCCAAACTTTGCCTTAACTCTAAACCTAAATTCTAAAATCTAACTCTAGGCTTAAACTAAACACTAAACCTAGCCCTAATCCTAGCCCTAATTGAGCCCTATCTCTAACCCTAACCCTAAACCTAGCCCTAAGACTAACTCTCACCCTAGTCCTATGCCTAGTTCTAACCCTATCCCTTAAAATGACCCTAAACCTAGACATAACTCTTGCCCTATCCTTAGTTCTAGCCCTAACTCTAGATCAAACCCTAATTCCAAATTTAACCCTAACCCTAACACTAAGCCTAAGCCTAAAACTAACACTAGCCCTAATCCTAACACTAGGACTAAAACAAAACCGATTATTAGCCCTAACCCTAAACCTTAACTTAAAGTAAACCATAACACTGCAACTAGACCTAAACCTAGCCCTAATTCTACTCCTAACCCTAACCTGAAAACCAACCCTGAACCTGACTCATACCCTAACACTCACTGTAGCTCTAAACCCCGCCCTCACCTTAAACTGAAACCTAATAGTAACCCTAGCCATAATTCGAGTCCTAACTCTAACCCTAAAACTAAGCCTGACCCTGACTACTCTCCTAACATGAAACCTAGCTATAAATATCACCCTAACCTTAAACCTAACCCTAACACTTAACCTAACCCATACCCTAATATTAAAACTATCCCTAATGGTAACCCTAGTTCTTACATTAACCATTGCACTAACCCTAGCCCTAACCCTAACACAAAACCTAATCCTAAACCTTGCCCTAAACCTAGGCCTAACCCAAATGCTAATCCTAGCCTTTATTTAATCTTATCCTAACACTAAACCTAGCCATAAGACTTACTCTAACTCTTGCCCTAGCCCTAGTTCTATCCTTAGCCTTAATCCTAATACTAGATCTAAGCCTAAGTCTGAATCTAAACCTAACTCTAAATTTAACTGTAACAATAAGCCTCAACCAAACCCTAACACTACCCCAAACCATAACGCTAATCCTAAAATTGCCCTATCCCTAGCCCTAGCCGTAAACCAAAACTAAGCTATAGCCCTAATCCTAACCCTTAACCTAAATCAAACCCTAACCCTACAACTAGCCCTAAAACTAACTCTAAAACTAACCCTGACCCTGACACCAAACTTAACACCAATCCTAGCTCTAAAAATCACCCTAACCTTAAATTAACCCAAACACTATATCTAGCCTTAACCTAACCCTAAAACTAGCCTTAATCATAACCCTAGTTCATACATTAGTCATTGTTCTAACCATAGCCCTAACCCTAACACAAATTCTAACCCTAATCCAAGACCTAACTCTAGGTTTAATCCTAATACTAGCCCTAACCCTCACCCTAACTCTAGCCCTAAGCCTAACTCTAATCCTATTCCTTACACTAAGCCAAACCCTAACCCAAATGCTAACCCTAGTTCTAATCCTAATTCTTAGCCTAACTTAAACTCTAACCATATTGCTAGTCTTAACCCTAGCCCACGTTCTACCTCTAAACCTAACCCTGACCCTCATCTGACACTAACAATAATCCTAGGTCTAAACCTGACCCTAAACCTAAACCAACTCCTAACACTAGCACTACTGGTAATCCTATACCTATACATAAGCCTAACACTAGACCTAGACACAAAGCTAATCCTAAATATAGCTATAACTCTAGCCCTAGAACTAAACAAAAACCTAGCAATAGCCCTAACAATAACCCTTAAACTAAATCGAACACTTACCCTACACCTAGACCTAAACCTAGTGCTAATTCTGGCTCTAACCCTAACCTTAACCCTATCCCCAAAAATGATCCTGATTCTCACACTGAACCTAGCTTTAAACCTGACACTAACCCCAAACCTAGACCTAACACTATACCTAGCCATGATCCTAACACTAAAACTAACCCTAAACATAGGCCTAGTTCTTACATTACGCATTGTCCTAAACCTAACACAAAACCTAGCCCTAATACTAGGCCTAAACTTAGCTCTAAGCATAATGCTCAGCACAACCCTAGCCCTAAACCTAACCCTAACCTAAGCATCACCTTAGACCTAACCCTAGATCAAAGCCTAACCTTTACACTAAACATAATCCTAGCTCTATCCAAAACCCTAAGCCTAAACCTAATTAAAACTCTATCCCTTACACTAAACCTATTCTAACCATAAATATAAACCTAGACATAAACCTAAACCTAAACCTAACTCTCATCCTAGACCTAATCCTAGCTAAAACACTTACCCTTACCCTAACCTAACCATAAACCTAGACCTAAACCTAAACCTAACTCTCACCCTAGCCCTAATCCTAGCTAAAACACTTACCCTTACCTTAACCTAACCATAACCCTAGCCCTAAACTTAACACTTACCCTAACCCTAAAACTTACCCTAAATCACACCCTATCCCTAGCCCTAAACCTAGCCCTAAACCTAGACTTAATCCAAACCATAACCTAGCCCTAACCCTAGCTCTAAACCTATCCATTACACTAAACATAACACTAACCCTAATGGTAACTGTAATCTGATCACTAAACCTAACCCATCCATTACCCTAAATCTTAACTGAAACCTAAACTAAACCCTATCCATTACGCTAACCCTAAACCTAAACCTAATGTTAAGTAGAGGCCTAACCCTAAACCTTTAGCTAAACCAAATGCTAACCCTGACCCTGACCCTGAATCTTATAATAAGCCTAGCCCTAAAGCTGACCTTTAACCTAAACCTAACTCTTACACTAGACCTAGTCATAACCTAACCCTAAAACCATCCTTATCGTTAACCCTAGACCAGATATTAGCCCTAGACCTGGTAATAGCCATAACCCTAACAGAAACCCTAGTCTTTAACCTATCCCTAAACCTAGCCTTAATCTTAAACTGAACCATAACCCTAGGCCTAATACTTATTCTAAACCTCACCCTACACCTAAAGCTAGCTATAACCCCACCCATTCCCCTAAACTTAACTTTAACATCATTGCTAACTCTAACTGTAGCCCAACCCCTAGTCTAACCCCAATAAAACCTAGCCTTAATACTAGCCCTAATTTAGCCCTAACCCGAACACTGACCATAGTCCTAATCCTAGCCTTAATTTATCCCAAAACCTAGCCCTACTCCTAGCCCTAATTTAGCCCTAACACTAACCCTAACCCTAAGACTACTACTAAGACTAACTCTAATTCTCACCCTAGCCATATACCTGTTCTAATCATATTCGTTACAATAACCCTAACCCTCGCCATAAACCTAGCCCTAGCCCTAGCCCTAACCCTAGATCTAACCCTAACTTTAAATCTAACCATAACTCTAAGCCTAAACCTCAACCTAACACTAGCCTTAACCCTGATGCTTTTCTATAATCTAGCTGTAACCGTAGCCCTAGCCCTAATACAAAACCAAACTATATTCCTAACCCTTAACCTAAACCAAACCCTAATGGTACAACTGGTACTAACTTTAGCCTTAATTCGATTTCTAACTCTAATCCTAAAACTAACCCTGACTCTGACACTGACCCTAACAATAACCCTCGCTCTAAACATCACCCTAACCCTAAAACTAACCATAATATTACACCTAGCCCTAACCCTAACCCTAAAACTAGCACTAATTGTAACACTAGTTCATACATTAGCCATGGCCCTAATAAAACCCCAATCCAAGCCCTAATCCGAGCCATAATGCTAGCTTTAACTCCAACCCTAAACCTAACACTAACCCAGAACCTAGCCCTAAACCTTACTCTAACACTAGCCAGAATTCTAGCCATAACCCTAGCCCTATCACTAGCTCTAACCCTATCCATTACCCTAATGATAACCATAACTCTAATGGTAACCCTAGGCCTAACCCTAAACTTATCCCTAACCCTAACCTGTTTCATTAACCTAAACCTACCCTGAACCCTAAACCTAACCCTATCATTACACTAACCCTAACCCTAATGCTAATTTCAGCCCTAACCCTAAAACAACCTAACCAAACCCTAACTCTGACCCGTCCTATGATAATATAACTAGCTCTAAACTTGACTCTACCCCTAAACCTAACCTTTATATTAGACCTAGCCATAAACCTAACCCTACACCTAGACCTATCTCTAGTGATAATTCTGGGTTTAAACATAACCAAATCTATAACCCAAAAACTAACCCTGATCCTAAAATTAACCCTAGGTCTAAACATCACGCTAATGGTAATCCTAACCCTAACACTTGACCTAGCCATAACACTTACCCAAAAAGTAGACCTAATCATAACCCTGGTTTATACATTAGTTGTAGGCCTAACACTAGCCGCAACCTAATCCCAAACCTGGCCCTAATCCAATCACTAACACTAGTTTTAACTCTAACCCTAAAACTAGTTGTAACCGATACCTAACTCTAGCTCTAACCCTAGCTCTTACCCTATCCATTACCCTAATCTAAACCCTAAACCTAATGTTAACCCTCGTCCTAACCCTAATCCATAGGCTATCCCAAACCCTAACCCTATACTAGTCCTAACTCTAAACTTCATTCTAGCTCTAACCCTAACCGAAACCCGAACCCTATCACTGACACTTATTCTAAACCTAACACTAACCGTAGATATAAACCTGAACCTACCCCAAAACCTAACCTTAACATTAGCCCTACCAATAATCCTATTCTTAAACCTAAACCTAACTCTATCCCTAGACTTAAACCTAATCTTAAATCTGGCCATATTTCTAGCCCTAGACTTGAACAACAACATAACCCTATCCCTAACAATAACCCTTAACCTAACCCAAACACTAACCCTACACCTAGACCTAACCCTAGTCCTAATTCTGGCACTAATCCCAACACTAACTCTAACCTGAACACTGGTCCTGACCCTAACATAATCCTAGCTCCAAAGCTCACCCTAACCCAAAACCGAATCCTAACACTAGACCTAGCCATAACCCTAACCCTAAAACTAGACCTAATCATAACCCTAGGTCTTACGTTATCCATGTCCCTAACCCTAGACCTAAACTAACACAAAATTTAGCCCTAATCTTAGGCCTGAACATAGCCCTCAGTGTAACAATAAACCTAACTCTAGCCCTAACCCTAACCCTAAGCCTCACTTTAGACCTAACCCTAGCTCAAAGCCTGACATTTACCCTTAACATAAACCTAGCCATATCCCAAACCCTAAACTATCACTAGCCCTAATCCTAACCTTAACCATAGATCTAACCATAGCTCTAATTATATCCACTACCCTAACCCTAGCCCTAATTCTAACCATAACCTTAGCCCTAACCCTAGCTCTAATTCTATCCATTACACTAACCAAAATCCTAACCCTAATGCTAACCCTAGGCTTAACCCTAAACCTATTGCAATCCCTAAACCTATCCATTTCCATAAAACTAACCTGAACCCTAATCCTAAGCCTATTCATTACCCTAACCCTAACTCTAACCCTATGCTAATTCTAGCCCTAAACTTAATACTTCACCTAAACCAAACCTTAAGCCATACACTGACCCTAATAATACACATAGCTGTAAAATTGACCCTTACTCTCAACCTAACCCTTACACCAGATAACCATAAACATAACCCAAAAACTATCTCTAACTGTAACCCAAGACCTGACATTAGCCCTTGCCCTAATCCTAGCCCTAACACTACAACGAACACTAGCTCTCATCCTAGTCCCAAACTTAGCCTTAATCATAACCATAATCCTAATTCTAACCCTTTCCCTATCCCTAAACCTAGTTATAACCTCATTTCTTACCCTAAACCTAACACAAACCCTAACCCTAACACTAACCCTAGCCCTAACCTTAACGCTAGGACTAACCCTAACACTAACCCTAGCCCTAATTCTAAACCTAACTCTAACCCTAGCTTTAAGACTACTCTGCCCTAGCGCTAGCCTTAATTCTAACCCTATGACTTACCGTAACTTTATTCTTAGCCATAGTCTAGAATTACACTAGCCCTAACCTCACACCTTGCCCTAACACTAGATATAAACCTAACTCTAAATCTAACTCTAATTCTACACCAAACCCTCACCCTAACACTAGCCCTAACATTAACGCTAATCCTAAAACTAGCCCTTACCACAGGCTTAGCCCCCCAAAAATACTGAGCCATAACATTAACCCTAAACTTTTTTTCCTAAACCAAACCCTAAACTTACCTCTAGCACTAAGCCTAGCCCTAATTCGAGTCCTAATCTTAATCCTAATACTAACCCTGAACCTGTCTCTTACATTAACACTAACCCTACCTCTAAACATCACCCTAAACCTAAATCTTACCCTAACACTAGACCTAGTCCTAACCCTAATTCTAAAACAAGTTCTAATCATAACCCTAGATCATACACTAGACATAACCTTAAACCTAATGCTAACCAAAACCTAGCCCAAATCTGATACCTAACCCTAGATTTCACCCTAACCCTAACTCTAACACTAGCCCTAAACCTCACCCAAAGCCTAGCTCTAACCCTAGCTCTAATCTTATCCTTTACCATAGCCAAACCAAAACCCTAATGCTAACCTAAGTCCTAAAACTAATCCTTAATGTAACCCAAACACTAACCGTATTAATAGTCCTAACCCTAACCCTCATTCTTGTTATAACCATAACCCAAAACCTAACCCTAACCCTAACCCTTATTCTGACCCTGAACCTAAACTAATCCCTAGCACCAGCCCTAACCATAACCCTATATCTAAACCTAACCCTAACACTAGACCTATATTAAATCTAATCCTAAATCTAGCCATAACTTTAACCAAGACCTAAACAAAAACCTAGCCCTAACTCTAATGATAACTCTTAACCTAAGCCAAAAACTAACCTTACCTCTAGACCTAACCAATCCTAATTCTTGCTCTAGCCCTAACCCTAACCCTAATCCAAACACAGACCCTGACACTAACACTAACCCTAGCTATAAAACGGAACCTAACCAAAACCTAAACCAAACACTAGACCTAGCCATAACCATAAACTTATCCTTTACATTACCATAGCACTAAAACTAGCTCTAAACCTAACACAAAACCTAACCCTAATCCTAGACCTAAATCTAGCCAAAAGTGTAACCCTAACCCTTATCCCTAAAGTTATCCCTTACCCTTAGCCTATCCCTAATGCTAACCCTAACCCTCACCTTAGACCTAACTCTAGATAAAACCCAAAACTGAAACCTAAACATAACCCTAGCCCTATCCCTAAACCTAATCATAATCCTAGCCCTAAACATAATGTTAACACTAGCCCTAATACTATCTCTAAAATTATCCATTACCATAAACCGAAAATTAGCCCTAATGATAACCCTAGCTGTATTCCTAATTGCAATCTTAATCCTAGACCTAACCCTAAACTTAACCCTCATTGTAGCCTGAACCCTAGATAAAACTCTAACCCTTACTCTAACTCTAACCCTTCCCAAACCCTAACACTAACCCTAAACATAAAACTACCCATAACCCTAACCTGACATCTAACCCTATCCATTGCCCTAACTCTAAGAATAATCTTAGCCCTAACCCTACAACTAACCTAAACCTACAACTATCCCTAACCCTAACACGATATATAACCCTATTTATTAACCGAACTCTAAAGATAACCTGAGCCCTAACCCTTACACTAAACCTAACCTCAACCATAAATCGAACCCTAGACATAATCCTAGACCTAACTCTCACCATAGCACTAATCCTATCTCAAAACCTAATCTCTACCCTAAACCTAACCCAAACCCTAACCCTAGTCCCAGCCCTAACCCTAACCTTATCTCTAACCCTACTCTATCCAAAACCCTAGCCCTAACACTAGCTCTAATGCTATTCATTACCTTACCAATAGCATTAACCCAAATAATAACCCTAGGCCTAACCCTAACCCTATCACTAACCCTAACCCTACCAATTACCCTAATTATTACCTGAATCCTAAACCTAAACCTATCCATTAACCTAAACCTAATTCTAACCCTAATGCTAATTTGAGCCCTAATCCTAATATAAAACTAACACAAACCCGAAACCTGACCCTGACCCTAAAAGTACATCTTACATTAACCTGGTCCTTACCCTAAACCTAACATTATACCTAGCCATGAACCTAACCATATAACTATCCCTAGCTGCATCCCTAAACCTGACATTATCACTATCCCTGAAACTTGCCCTAACCCTAACACAAACACTAGCCCTCATGCAAACCTCAAATCTAGCCTTAATCCTAACACAAACCTAACCCTACGCCTAACCCTAACCCTTTTGCTAAATCTAACATTATCAATTACCCTACATATAACATGATTCCTAAACCTAAACCTATCATTACCTTAACCAAACCCTTGTACTAATTCAAGCTCTAAACCTAAACCCTAACATAAACCAAACCTGAAACCTAATTCTAACCATAAAATAACCCTAGCTCTAAACCTGACCCTTACACTAAACCTAACCCTTACACTAGACCTAGACATAAATCTAACCCTCAATCTATGCCTAACTTTAGCCTAGATCAGACACAAGCCCTAGGCCTAATTCTTGCCATAACCCTAAAAGAAACCCTAGCCTTCATTCTATCCCTAAATCTAGCCTTATAAATAAACCAAACCATAACCCTAGCCCTAACCAAAATTCTAACCTTCGACCTAGTTCTAAAACTAGCTCTAACCCCATCCAATCCCCTAAACTTAACGCTATCCCCAAACCTAAACCTAAGCCTAAGACTAGGTCTAACCCTAATACAAATGCTAGACCTAATCCTAGCCTTAATTTACCCCTAAACCTAACCTAACCCTACCCCTAAGTCTAACTCTAACTCTCGCCCTAGTCGTATTCTAGTGCTAACCCTATCCCTTACCATACTCCTATGACTTGCCTTTACATTAGCCCTAACTTTAGCTCTAGCCCTAATCCTATATCTATCCCTAACTCTAAATCTAACCTTAACCATAAGCTAAAGCTCTCACTAACACAAGCCAAAATACTAATGGTAATCCTAAAACTAGTCCTAACCTAGCCCTAGCCCTAAAAACAATCAAGCCATAGCCCTAATTCTAACCTTGAACATAAACCAAACCCTAAGCCTATACCTAGCCCTAAACCTAGCTCTAATTCAAGTCCTATCCCTAACCCTAAAACAAACCCTGACCCTGATTCTGACCTTAATACTTACCCTAGCTCTAAACATCACTCAAAACCTAAACCTAAACCTAAACCTAGACTAGCCCTAAACCTAACACTAATACTAGTTCTAATCATAACCCTAGTTCTTACATTAGCTGAAGCCCTAAACCTAGCCCTAACATAACCCAAAACCTATCCCTAATCAGAGCCCTAACACTAACTTTAACCCTAATCATAATCCTAATTTTAGCCCTAAAACTTACCCTAAACCTAACCCTAACCCTAACCTTTGCCATAACCCAAAACCTAACCCTAACCCTAGCCTTAATCCTAGCCATAAATCCAGCCCTAACCCCAGCTGTAACCCTATCCATTACCCTAATCCTAATGTTAAACCTAATGCTAACCCTAGGATAACCGTAAACCGATTCCTAACCCTAAACCTATACATTACCCTAAACGTAACCTGAAACCTAAACCTAACAATATCCATAAACCTAATCCTAACCATAATAATATTAACCCTAAAACTATCTCTAACCATAATCCTAGACCTGACATTAACCCTAGGCCTAATGAAGCCCTAACCCTAGAACAAACCCTAGCTCTAATCCTAGCCCTAATCTCTGCCTTAATCCTAAACCTAACCCTAACCATACACCTAACCCTAATTTTAACACTCGCCCTACTTCTAAAGCTAGCTATAATATCTTACCTATCCACAACTATAACCATAACCCTAGCCATAAACCTAGGCTCAAGCCTTAATACTCAACCTAGCTCTAATCCTATCCCTAATTAAACCCTAATTCTAACCCTATTTCTAACCCTAACATTAAAACTAACTTTAACTCTTGCCCTATCCCTATCCCTAATTCTAACCCTATCCCTTATGATAATTCAAACCCTAGCCCTAACCTTAGCCCTATACTTCACTGTAGCCCTAAACCCAGATCTAACCCTAAATCTAAATATAACCCTAACCCTAAGGCTATACCACACCCTAACACTAGCTCTAACCCTAATGCTAATTTGAAAACTAGTCCTAACCCTAACCCTAGCCCTCAAGCAAAACTGAGCCATAGCACTGACTCTAAACCTTAACCTAAACCAAACCCTAACCCTACACCTAGTCCTAACCCTAGCCCTAATTTGAGCCCTAACCCTAACCCTAGAACTAATACTAACACTGACTATTACCTTAACACTGTCCCTAGATCTACACATCACCCTATCCCTAAACCTAATCCTACCCCTAGACCTTGCCCTAAACTTAACCCTAAAACTAGCCCTAATCATAATGCCAGTTCTTAAATTAGCCAGAGCCCTAAACCTAAAAAAAAAACCTAGCCATAATTGAAGGCCTAACCCTAGCTTTAGCCCTAGCCCTAACCCTGTCCTTAATCCTAGCCCCAGTCCTAGTGCTAATCCTAGCTGAAATCATATTTCTTACACTTAGTCAAACCCTTACCCTATTGCTATCCTAGTCCTAGCCCTAATTCTATGCTTACCCCAAACCCTAACCCTATTCCTAGACTTAACATTAGCCCTCGTTCTCGCTCTAAACTTAATCCAAACCCTAACCCTAACCCTGACCCTCATTCTGACCCTAACACTAAATCTAGGTTTAAACCTGACCCTAACTTTTATCCAAAATGTAACCCTAGCCCTACCAGTAACCCTAACCCTAAACCTAACACTAACACTAACTCTAGACCTAAACCTAATCCTAAATATAGCCATAACCCTAGCCTTAGCCCTAACAATAACCCTTAACATAAACCAAACACTAACTCTACCCCTAGACCTAACCCTAGTCCTCATTCTGAACCTAAACCTAAACCTAATCCTAACCTGAACCCTGACACTTACCCTAACAAAAACCACAGCTCTAAAACTTATCCTAACCACCAAACTAAACTTCACACTAGACGAATTCTAAATCTAGCCAAAACCATAACTCTAGCTCTTACATTACCCATATATCTAATACTAGACCTAAACCTCACAGAAAACCTAGCCCTAATTACAGCTCTAAACCTAACCCTAAGCATAACTCTAACCCTTAACTTAGCCCTAACCCTAATACTAACCCTTGTTCTAGCCCTAACCCTAGCTCAAACCCTAAACCTTACCCTAAACATAATGTTAGGCCAAACCCTATCTCTAGCCCTAATCCTAACTGTAACCATAGCCCAAACCCTAGCTCAAACTCTATTCATTACAGTAACTATAACCCTAAAACTAATGCTAACCCTAGCCCTAAACCTACTCCTAACCCTAAACTAGCCCTGACTATAACCCTAACATTCACCTTAGCCCTAAACCTAACTCCATCCCTAACCCTTACATTTAACCTAACCCTAACACTAACCCAAGGCCTAACCATAACCCTAACCCCATCCCTAAACCTAACTTTAACCCTAGCCCTAACCCTAGCTCGAACCCTACCCATTATCCTAACCCTAAACTTAACCCTAATAATAACACTAGACCTAAGGCTAAATATACCCTAACCCTAAACATAAACCTAACCCTAGAACTAACAGTGAACCTAAACCTAACCCTAAATCTAAGCTAGCTCAAACCCTAACCCTAATTCTTTACCTAACCCTAAGGCTAAGCTAAACCTATTCCTATCTTTATCCTGACATATAACCTATTACCCTAACTCTAATGATAACTCTAGCCCTAACCATAACACTAACAATGACCATAACCCTAGACCAAACCCTAAATTAACCTTAGCCGTAGCAAGAATCCTAGCTCAAACCCTAAACCTTACCCTAAACCTAATCCTAATTGTAACCCTCGCTCTAACACTAACCTTAACCCTAACTCTAGCCATAATCCTAACCATAACCCTTGCCCTAACTCTAGGTCTAACCCTATAAATTACCCTAATGATAACCATAACCCTAATGTTAACCCTAGGCCTAACTCTAAACCTATAACTATCTTAAACTTAACCTGAAGCCTAAACCTAACACTATCCATTACCCTAACCCTAATTCTAACCTTAATGCTAATTTAATATTTTTGAGAGAGAGAGAGAGAGAGAGAGAGAGAGAGAGAGAGAGAGAGAGAGAGAGTTTTTTAATATTTATTTTTTTAGTTTTCAGTGGACACACCTTTGTTTATATGTGGTGCTGAGGATCAAACCTGGGCCGCACACATACTAGGCAAGCGTGCTACTGTTTGAGCCACATCCCCAGCCCACCTTAATGCTAATTTGAGCCTTAACCCTAAACCTTAACCTAATCCAAAGGCGAATCCTGACCCTGACCTAATAATACCCCAGCTCTTAATCTGACCCTTTCCCTAAATTTAACACTTTAATTTGACCTGGCCATAAGCCTAACCCTAAAAATATGACTAACTATAAACCTAAACCTGACATTAGTTCCAGTCCTAATTCTTGCCCTAAACCTAACACAAAACCTAGGCCTAATCCTTCAATCTAGCCTTAATCCTAAACTTACCAATAACCCTAGCCCCAACCCTAAAGCTAATCATAAAACTAGACCTAACCCTAACCATAGCACTAAAAAAAAAAAAAAAACGAGCAACAGACCTAACACTAACCTTAACTTAAACCAATCCCTAGCACTACACCTAGATCTAATCCTAGCTCTAATATGACTCCTAATCATAGACATAAAAATAACCCTGAACCTGACTTATATCCTAACACTCATCCTAGCTCTAAACACCACCTTAAACTTAAACTGAACCCTAACATTAACCCTAGCCCTAATTTGAGTCTTAACTCTAACCCTAAAACTAACCCTGACCTGACTAATATTCTAACACTAACCCTAGATATAAATATAACCCTAATCTTAAACCTAACCTTAACACTTGATATACCCCTACTTCTAACACTAATTGTAACCCTAATTCTTATATTAGTCATTGCCCTAACCCTAGCATTATACCACACACACAAAAACTAGTCCTAATCTGAACACTAAACCTAGCTTTAACCCTAAATATAAACCTAACCCTAGCCCTAACCCTATCCCTTACCCTGAGCGAAACCTTAACGCTAATGGTAACCCTAGACCTTTCCCTAATCCTTAGCCTAACCAAATCCTAACCCTATTAATAGTCCTAATGCTAGATCTCATTCTAGCTCTAATGCTATCCCAACCCTAACTCTAACCCTGACCCTTATTCTGACCATAACATATATCCTAGGTCTAAACCTGACCCTAAACCTAAACCAAACCCTAACACTAGCCCTACTTGTTACCTTATACCTAAACCTAACCCTACCAGTAGCTGTAGACCTAAACCTAATCCTAAATCTAGCCTGAACTCTAGCTCTATACCTAAACAAAATCCTAGCCCTAGCCCTAACAAAACCCTTTACCTAACCCAAACACTATCTCTACCCCTGGACCTAAACCTAGTTCTAATTCTGGCTTTTACCCTAACTTTAACTCTAACCCAAACACTGACCCTGCATTTAACACTAAACCTACCTCTAAACCTGAAACTAACAAAAACCTAAAACTAACTCTAGACCCAGCCATAATCATAACCCTAAAACAAGCCCTAATCATAACCCTAGATCTTACATTACCCATAGACCTAGCCATAGGCCTAAATCTAACACTAAACCTTGAGAAAATTTTAGGCCTAAACCTAGCCCTAAGCATAACCCTAAACCTAACAGTAGCCCTATACCTAATCCTAGCCCTCACCTTAGTCCTAAGATAGCTCAAAGCCTAACCTTTACCCTAAACATAAACCTAGACCTATCCCTAACTCTCACCCTAACCCTAGCCTGAATCCAAAACTGAATCTAGCCCTAAACCTAGCTCTAAACCTACCCATTACCCTAACCCTAAACCTAAACTTATTGTTAATCCTGGCCTTAACACTAATGTTAAACCTAACCCTAACTGGAAAGCTAACCATAGATGTAACCCTAAAATTAACACTCAGCATAACCCTACCTCTCGATCAAACCATAAACCTAACCATAAACCTAAACATAAACCATAACTCTAATCCTAAACCTATCACTAATTTTAACTTTAAACCAAAACCTAAACCTAACCTAACACTATCTGTTACCTTAACCCTAAACCTAACATTAATGATAACCCTAGCCCTAACACTAACCCTAATCCTAAAACAACCACATTCCTATCCCTAGACCTAACTCTAAACTTAGTCCTAACCCTAGCTCAAAACCTAAGCTTCATGCTAAATATGTCCCTAAACCTAACCCTAACCCTAGTTCTCACACTAACTCTAACCCTAACTCAAGGCATATTCTTAACCATAACTCTAGTTCTAAACAAAGCTCTAACCCTATCAATTACCCTAACCATAACACTTACCCCAATGCTAACTCTAAGCCTAACCCTAGACCTATCACTAAAGCTAACCATATCAATTACCCTAAACCAAACCTGAACCTTAAAACAAACCATAACTAAATACTAACCCTAACCCTAATGCTATTTTGAGCCATAAACCTAAATCCTTACCTAAGACAAATCCTAATCCTAATAATTCCCTGAGCTCTAAACCTGAGCTTTACCCTAAACCTAAACCTTACACTAGACATAGCCATAAGCCTAACCCTAAAACTATCTTAAACATAACCCTAGACCTGATATTAGCCTTAGCCCTAATCCTAGCCCTGAATTTAAAACAAACACTAGCCCTCATCCTAGCCTTAAACCTAGCCTTAATCATGACCCTAACCCCAACCCTATCCCTAACACTTACTCTAACCCTCACCTTATGTCTCAACCTAGCTATAGCACCATTCTTTATCCTAAACTTAAACCTAACCCTATCCCTATCGCTAGGCCTAAGCTGAACACTAACCCTAGCCCTAATCCTAACCCTAATTTAACCCTATCCCAAACCCTAACTCTAATTTTAGCCCTATCCCTAACTCTAATTCTCACACTAGCCCTGTCCCTAGGTCTAACCCTATCCCTTACCATAACTGTAACCCTGGCCCTAACCCTTGCCCTATCCTCAATCTTAGCCTAATCCTAGATCTAAACCTAACTATAAATGTAAGTAAACCTAACCCTAGCCCTAACCCTAATACTAATTGTAAAACTATCCCTAACCGTAACCCTAGGACTAAAACAAAACAGAGCAATATACCTAACCCTAAACCCTAACTTAAACCAAACCCTAATCTACAACAAGAACTAATCCTAGCCCTAATAGAATCCTAACCCTAACCTTAAAACTAATACTGACCCTGACACATGTTCTAAAACTCACCCTACCTCTAAACATGATGCTAACCTTAAACCAAACCATAAAAGTAAACCTAGCTGTAATTCGAGTCCTAACTCAAACCCTAAAGCTAACCCTGACCCTGACTCCTTTCCTAAAAATAACTCTACCTCTAAATATAACCCTAACCTTAAATCTAACACTGACACTAGAACTACCCCTAACCCTAACTCTAAAGCTAACCCTAAATGTAAGCCTGGATCTTACATTACCTATTGCCCTAACCCTAGCATTAACACTAATAAAAACTAGCCTTAATCTGAGCCCTACACCTCGCTTTAACCCTAAACCTAACCTGAACCCTTCCCCTAATACTAGCTCTAACCCTATCCGTAACCCTAAGCAAAACCCTAACCAGAATTGTAACTCGAGACCTATCCCTAATCCTCAGGCTAATCAAAACTCTCACCATATTAGTAATCCTAACCCTAGCCCTAATTCTAGCTCAAACCCTATCCCAAACGTCAAACCTAACCATGACCTTCATTCTGACCATAACACTAACCTAGTCTAAACCTCACCCTAACGTTAGACCAAACCGTAACACTAGCCAAACCAGTAAACTTATATCTAAACCAGACCATATCACTAGCCCTAGACCTAAACCTAATCCTAAATCTAGCCTTAATTCTAGCTCTAGACCTAAACAAAAACCTACCCTTAGCCCTAACAATAACCCTTAACATAATGCAAAGACTAACCCTACCCCTAGACATAAACCTAGTCCCAATTCTGGCTTAATCTTAACTACAACTCTAACCTGAACAATGACCCTGCCTTCAACACTACACCTATCTCTAAACCTGACCCTAACAAAAAACCTAAACCTAACACTAGACATAGCCATAACCCTAACCTTACAACTAGCCCTAATAATGATTCTACATCTTACGTTACCCATAGCTCTATCTCTATGCCTTAACCTAACACAAAATCTACAGCAAATTCTAGGCCTAAATCTAGCCCTAAGCGTAACCACAACCCTAACCCTAGCCCTAAACCTAACCCTAAACCTAACCCTACCTTAGTCTTAAACCTTACTCAAAGCCTAACACTTACCATAAATATGAACTTAGACCTATACCTTACTCTAAACCCTAACCCTAGCCCTAACCCTAAACTTAACCCTAGCCTAAACT
This sequence comes from Marmota monax, assembly GCF_021218885.2. NCBI lineage: Eukaryota > Metazoa > Chordata > Mammalia > Rodentia > Sciuridae > Marmota > Marmota monax. The sequence continues at coordinate 43,990 of NW_026693510.1, forward strand.
TAGCTATAAAGATACACCTTACCTAAACCTATAGCTAACTGTATTGATAACCCTAACCATAACCCTAACCATAACGAGAAAACTAACAATAGACCTCACCTTAAAAGTAACACTCGCAATAGCCCTAACCCCAGCTAAAAACCTAACCTGTACCATAAACCTAAACATAACTGTAGCCTTACAATTAACCCTAAATCTAAATCTACCCTAAACCTAAACCTAGACCTACATCTAACCATATCCATTACCCTAACCCTTATTATAACCCTAATGATAACCCTAGCTCTAACCTTAACCCTAACCCTAAACCTACCATAATCCTGTCCCTAGACCTAAGGCTGAACCTAATACTCGACCTAGCCCAAGCACTAACAGTAGATCAAACACTAGCCCTTACCCTAAACATAACCCTAGCCCAAACCCTAAACCCAATCTTAGCCCTAACCCTAACTGTATCCATAGTCCAAACTCTAGCTCTAACTCTATACATTACCCTAACCATAATCTTAAACTTAAGGTTAACGTAGCTCCAACCCAAACCCTTACCCTAACTCTATAGCTAGCTAGATTTAGGCATAGAATTCGCACTAACCTGAAGCCTCAACCTAGCCCTAACACTTACTCAATCACTGACCTTAACCTAACCGTAAGAAAATGGTAAGCCTAACGCTAACCCTAACCCTAGCCCTAATCCTAAACTTAAAACTAGACTTACACTTAGCTCTAACCCAACCAATTACCCTAACCCTAACCATAAACACCATGATAACCTCAGCCCTAACCCTAAACCTACTCTAATTATAAATGCAAACCTAACCCTAGACCTAACCATAAACCTAACCCTTGCTGTAGTCCTAACACTAGCTCAAACTCTAACAATTATGCTAAACTTAATACTAACCCTAGTGCTAAACATAAACCTAACCTTAAACCTAACCTGGCATCTAAACTTGTCCATTACCTTAACCCTAATGATCAACCCAATCCTAACTCTAGACCTAATCCTAAACCTAACCCTATCCTTAGCACTAACCCTAGCTCAAACCCTAACCCATACTTTAAACCTAACCCTAGCCTTAAACCTAACCCTAACCCTAACTCTAGCCCTAATCCTAAACATAACTCTAGCCCTAACCATAGCTCTAACCCTATCCAATACCCTAATGATAACCATAAACCTAATGATAACATAGGCCTAACACTAACCTTATCCATTACCCTAAACCTTAACTGAGCCCTAAACCTAAACTGAAGCCTAAACCAAACCTTATCCATTACTCTAACCCTAACTCAAACCTAATGCTAATTTGAGCAATAACCCTAAACTCCAACCTAACCCAAACCCAAATCCTCATTATGACTATTATAATACCCCTAGCTCTCACATGTACCTCATCCTAAACCTAAATCTGACACTAGACCTACCAATAAGTCATACCAAATACTATTCCTAACCATAACCCCAGATCTGATATTAGCCCTAGCTCTAATTCTTGCCATAACCCTAACATAGATACTAGCCCTCATCCTAGCCCTAAACCTAGCCTTGATCCTAACCCAAATCCTAACTCTAGCCCTATCCCTAATTTTATCCATCGCCATAGTTCTGAACCTCGCTATAACCCCGTCTCTTCCCCCAAATCTAACCCTAATGCTAAGTCTAGGCTTAACCCTTACACTAATTCTAGACATTATCCTATCCCTATTTTAGCACTAACCGGACCACTAACACTAAGACTAACTCTAACTCTCGCCCTAGCCCTACTCCTAGATGTAACCCTATCCCTTACCATAACCCTAACACTTGCCCTAACCTTAGCCCTAACACTAGCCCTAAGCCTAGAACTAACCATAACTCTAAGTTCAACCATAACCCTAAGCCTAAACCTCACACTAACACTAGCCCTAAAACTAACACTAATCCTAAAATTAGCCCTAATCTAGTTCAAGCCCTAAAACAAAACCGAGCCATAGCCCTAACCCTAATCCTTAACCTAAACCAAAACCTAAACTTACACCTAGCACTAAACTTAGCCCTAATTCCAGTCCTAACCTAACCCTAAAACTAACCTTGAGCCTGACTCTGACCTTACATTAACCCTAGCTCTAACATCACACTAAAAGTATACCTAATCCTAAAACTAGAACTAGCCCAAACCATAACCCTAAGAGTAGCCCTAATCATAACTCTAGTTCTTACATTAGCCGTAGGCCTAATCCTAGCCCTAACCTAACCCAAAACCTAGCCCTAAACTGAGCCGTACACATCATTTAAACCCTAACCCTAGCCCTAAAGATTACCCTAAACCTAACCCAAACCCTAAAACTGTCCCTAAACCTAAACCTAACCCTAGACTTAATCCTAACCATAATCCTTGCCCTAACTCTAGCTCTAACCCTATCCATTACCCTAAACATAACCATAAACCTAATGATAACCATAGCCCTAAACTTAATCATAATCTTAAACTTAGACCTGACACTAACCCTAACTATCACCCTAGGCCTAAACATAGCTCAAACCCCAACACTTACCCTAAACATAACTCTAACACTAAATCTAGACTTAACCCTAAACCTAATCATAGCCCTAATCCTAACCATAAACCTAGCCCTAACCTATCCATTACCCTAAACATAAGCCTAACCCAAACATAGCTCTAAACATAGCTGTAACCCTACCCATTACCGTAACCCTAACTATAAATGTCATGATAACACTAGCCCTAACCCTAAACCTATTCTAACTCTAACTGTAAACTTAGCCCTAGTTCTAACCCTAAACCTAAACTAACCCTAACTCTAAACCTAACCCTAGACCTAACCGTAAATCTAACCCTTGCTGTAGTCCTAATCCAGCTCAAACCCTAATACTTACGCTAAACCTTACACTAACCTTAGTCTTAAACCTAAATCTAACCCTATCCATTAGGCCTAACCCTAAAGCTAATGCTAACACTAAACTTATCCTTACCTAAACCTAACCTGAACACTAAATCAAAACCTATCAATTACTGTAACTGTAACTCTAACCCTAACCCTAATGCTAATTCAAGCCCTAAAACTAAACCAAAACCTAACCCAAACTGTGAGCAAGTCACTGACTCTAATAACACACCTAGCTCCAAACCTGACCCTTACCCTAAACATAACCCTTAAACTATACCTAGCCATAAAACTAACACTAACAGTATCCCTAACCCTAACCCTAGATCTGACATTAGCACTCTAATTATTGCCTTAAACCTAACACAAAGCAGAGTCCTCATACTAGCCCTAAACCTAGCCTTAACCCTAACCTGAACGCTAACCCAACCCAAACCCTAATTTCAACCCTAACCCTAGTTCTGAACCTAGGTATAACCATATCCTTTCCCCTAGCCCTAAACCTAACACTATCAATAACACTAAACCTAGCCCTAACTCTAAGCCTAATCCTAACAGTAATCATAGCTCTAATCCTAGCCCTAATTTATTGCTAACTGTAACCCTAACTCTAACACTTGCCCTAAGATTAAAACTAACTCTAGCCCTATACCTATTTCTGGTACCAACCTTATCTATTACCTAACCCTAATACTAGCCCTAATCTTATTCCTAACCCTAGCCATGGTCCTAAACCCAGAAGTAACCCTAACTCTAAATCTAACCCTAATTCTAATCTAAACCTCACCCCAACACAAGCCCTAACCCTAATTCTATTTTGAAAACTAGCCCTAACCCTAGACATAGCACACAAAAAACTGAGCTATAGCCCTAATCCTAACTCTTAACCTAAACCAAATCATAATGCTACACATAGTCCTAAACCTATTCCTACAACTAATACTGACCCTGACTCTGACCCTAAAACTAACCCTACCTCTAAACATCACCCTAACCCTAAACCTAACCTAAACACTAGACCTTGCTGTAATCCTAAACCTAAAACTATCCCCAACCATAAAACTAGTTCTTACATTAGCCACAGCCCTAACCCTAACACAAAACCTAGTGCTAATCTGAGACTCAACCGTAGCTTTAATCCTAACCCTAACACAAACCCAAACCCTATCTCTAAACCTATCCCTTACCCTAAGCCAAACTCTCACCCTAATTCTACCCTAGTTCTATCCTAATCTTAGCTTGCCCCAAACCCTAACTATATTCCTGGTTGTAACCCTAGACCTCATTCTATCTTTAACCATAACCTGAAGCCTAAGCCTAAAGCTTACCCTTATTCTGACCCTAACACTAACCCTAGGTCAAAACCTGACCTTAACAATAAACCGAACCTTAACACTAGCCCTACCAGTAAACCTATACCTAACACTAACCATAACAGTAGCACTAGACCTAAACTTAATCGTAAATATAGCCATTACTCTAGCCCTAGTCCTAAACAAAAACCTAGCCCTAGCTCTAAAATAACCATTAACCTACAGCAAAGACTAACCCTAACCCTAGACCTAACCCTAGTTCTAATTCTGGCCCTAATCATAAACCCAATGCTAATCCGAACACTGATGCTTACCCTAACACAAACCCTAGCTCTAAACCTTATCCTAACCCAAAACTTATACCTAACACTAGACATATGTATAACCCTAACCCCCAAAAAGTAGCCATAACCATAACCCCAGCTCTTACATTACCCTTAGCCCTAACACTAGCCATAAACCTCACACAAAACCTAGCCCTAATACAAGCCCTAATCCTAGACCTATGCATTACCTTAACCCTAACCCTAGCACAAATCCTAAACCTAATGCTTGCCCCAGCCCTAACGCAAGCTCAAACTCTAACCCTTACTCTAAAGATAACCATAGCTCTAACCCTAAACCTAAACTTATCCCTAATTCTAAATGTAACCATAGCCCAAATCCTAGCTCTAACTTTATCCATTACCTTAAACATAACCCTAACCCTAATGCTAACCCTAGCCATAACCCTAACCCTAACCCTAACCCTAATCCTAACCATAACCCTGATTCTAAACCTAACCCTCGCCCTAGCCCTAACCCTAGCTCAAACCCTAACATTTACCCTAACCCTAATCCTAACCTTAACCTAAGCCCTAACACTAGCACTGAACCTATTCATTACTCTAAACATAAGCCTAAACCAAATGCTAACCCTAGTCCAATCCCTAACTATATCCCTAACACTAACCCTATACATTTCTCTAAACCTAACCTGAACTGTGAACATAACTCTAGCCATTACTCTAACACTAACACTAACCCTAATGCTAATTTGAGCCCTAACCTTAAATCTTAACCCAAACCAATCTTTAACCCACTCTCTGACCCTAATAATAACCTTGCTCTATACCTGTCCCCTACACAAAACCTAACCCTTACACCAGACCTAACCATAACCCTATCCCTAACACTATCTGTAACCATAACCCTCGACCTGACATTATCCCTTGCCCTCATCCTAGACCTAAAATTAGACTTAATCCTAACCCGAATCCTCACCCTATCTCTATCCCTAAATATAACCCTCGCCCTAGCACTGAACCTAGCTATATAACCCCATCCCTTCCCCCAAAACTAACCCTAACCCTGCCCTAACCATAGGCCTAACCCTAAAAATAATCATAGCACTAATCCTAGCCCTATTTGAATGCTAAACTTAACCCTACCCTTAACCCAAGCACTAAGACTAACTCTTCCTCACACCCTAGCCCTATTTCTATTTATAACCCTATTCGTTACTGTAACCCTTACAATAGCCCTAAACTTAGCCCTAACCCTAGCTATAGCACTAACCTTAGATCTAACCAAAACTCTAAATCTAACCCTAATCTTAAGCCAAAACCTCATTTCACACCTAGCTCTATCAATATTGCTAATCCTAAAACTAGCCCTAATCCAAGCCCTAGCTCTAAAACAAAATCGAGCCATTGTTCTAACCCTAAACCTTAATCTAAACCAAACCCTAACCCATAACTAGCCATAACCTGAGCTCTAATTTGAGTCCTAGGCCTAAAACTAACCCTCACCCCAACTCATATCCAAACACAAACCCTAGCTCTAAATATCACCCTAACACTAAAACTAATGATAACACTAGACTTAGCTGAAACCCTAACCCTAAAACTAACCCTAATCATAACCCTAGTTCTTACATTGACCTTAGCCAAACCCTAGCCCTAACTCTAACACAAAAATAGTCCTCATCCAAGCCCTAATACTAGATTTAACCCTAGCCATAACCCTAAAACTAGCCCTAAACCTATCCCTTATCCTAGCCCTAAACCTAGCTCTAATATTATCCAAACCCTATGCATAATGCTAACTCTAGTCCTAATCGTAATCCTTAGCCAAACACAAACAATAACCCTATTACTAGTCCTAATACTAGCCCTTATTCTAGATCTAACCCTAACCCAACCCTCACCCTGACCTTCAACCTTATTCTGACCCTAATACTATTTATAGGTCTAAACCTGACCCTAAACTGAAACCAAAACCTGAAACTAGCCCTGCCAGTAAACTTACACCTAAACCTAACCCTGATACTAGCCCTGACCTAAACCTAATCCTAAATCCAGCTATTACTGTAGCCCTTTACCTAAACAAAACTTAGTCTTAGCCCTAACAATAAACCTTAACCTAAACCAAACACTAACCCTACCACTAAACCTAAACCTAGTCCTATTCTGGTTTTCACCCTAACACTAACTCTAACCTGAACACTGGCCCTGACATTAAGATTAAACCTAGCTCTAAACCTGACCCTAAACCAAAACCTAAACCTAACAGTAAACCTAGCTGTAATCCTAACTCCAAAACTAGCTCTAATCAGAACCCTAGATCTTATATTACACATAGCATCAGCCCTAGGCCTAAACCTAACACAAAACTTAAATATCCCTAACCCTAATCAAGGCCTAAATCTACCATAAGCATAACCCTCACCCTAACCCTAACCCTCACCTTAGTCCTAACCCTAGCTCAAACCCTAACCCTTAGCCTACACATAACCCTAAAATTTTCCCTAACCCTAACCATAGCCCTAATCCTAACATTAATCCTAGACCTAACACTAGCTCTAACCCTAGGCATTACCCTATATCTAACCCTACCCCTAATGATAACTCTATCCATAACCCTAACTGAAACCCTAACCCAAACCATAAACCTAACCCTAGACCTAAACCTAAACCTAAACTTTGTCATAGCTTTAACCCTACCTCAAACCCTAATTTTTACCATAAAACAACAGTAAACCTAGACTTAAAACTAAACTTAAACCTAAACCTAACCTTAACCATAAAGTTAACCTTACATCTAACCCAATCAATTACCCTAAACCTAATTCTAACGCTAATGAAAACCCTAGCCCTAACCCTAAACCTAACCCTGATCATAACACTAAACCTAACCCTCAACTTGACCTAACCCTAGCTCAAAACCTAACCTTTACCCTAAATCTAACCCTACTCTACCCTAAGCTAGGTGTGCTAGCCCTAACCCAAAACCTAACCTAACTCTAGCCCTAATCCTATCCTAATCCTAGCCCTAACCATAGCTCTAAACCTATATATTATTCTTATGATAACCCTAATCCTAAAGCTAACCCTAGGCTTAATCCTAACCCTTTTGCTAACCCTAAAGCTCTCCATTGCCCTAAACCTACCCTGAAACCTAAACCTAACCCAATCAATTACCCTAAACGTAACCCTAACCCTAACCCTAAAGCTCATTTGAGTCCTATCCATAAACCTTAACCTAAAACAAACCCTAACCCTGATCCTGACCCTAAAAATACACCTAGCTCTAAACCTGATCCTTACCCTAAGCCTAACACTTACACTAGACTTTGACACAAACCTAAACCTAAATCTAACTCAAATTGTAACACTAGATCTGACATTAGCCATATCCCTAATTCTATACCTAACACTACAACAAACCCTAGCTCTTACACTACCCCTAAACCTATCCTTAGTCACAATCCTAAAACTAATCCAAGTCCTAACCCTAATTCTAGCCCTCACCCTACCTCTAAAGCTAGCTACAACACCATACATTACCCTAAAATTAAGTATAATACCAGCCCTAAATCTAGACGTAAACTGAACACTAACCTTAGCCTTAATCCTAGCCCTAACGTAGCCCTATTCCTAAAACTAAACAAAACCCTAGGCCTAAGACTAACTCTAACTCTCATCCTAGCCCTAGCTAACCCTACCTGTTACCATAAACATAACCCTAGCCCTAACCCTTGCCCTATAGTTAGACCCAGCCCTAATCCTAGATCTAACACTAAATCCAAATTTAACCCTAACCCAAAGCCTATGCCTAACATAAAAATTAGCCCTAACCTTAATGCTAATCTTATAACTAGCCCAAACCCTAAACCTAGGACTAAAACAAAACTGAGCAACAGCCCTAAGCCTAAACCTTAACTTAAACCAAACCCTAACATCACACCTAGATGTAACCCTAGCCCTAATTCAAGTCTTAACCCTAACCTTAAATCTTACCCTGACCCTGACTCATATCCTAACACAGACACTAGCTCTAAAGACCACCCTAAACTTAAAATCCAACAGTAACTCTAGCCCTAATTCAAGTCATAACCCTAACCTTAAAGCTAACATTGACTGATATCCTAAGAGTCACCCTAGCTCTAAACATTGTCCTCACCTTAAACCGAACACTAACAGTAAACCTAGCCCTTCTTTGAGCCCTAACACTAACCCTAAAACTAACCCTGATGCTGACTCATATTCTAACAATAACCCTAGCTCTAAATATTACCCTAACTTTAAACTTAAACCTAACACTAGACCTCCCCTAAGTCTAACCCTAAAACTAACCCTAATTTTAACCTTGGCTCTTACATTAGCCAATACCCAAATCTAGCCCTAACCCTAACACAAAAACTAGCCCTAATCCAAGCTCTAAATCTATATTTAACACTCACCCTAACTCTAGCAATAACCCTAGCTCTAAGGCTATCCCTTAACCTAAGAAAAACCCTAACCCTAATTTAACCCTAGACCTATCTCTAATCCTTAGGCTAAACAAAACCGTAACCCTATTAATAGTTTTAACCCTAGCCCTTATTCTATCTCTATCCCTATCCCAAACCCTAATGCTAACCCTGACCATTATTCTGACCCTAACAATAACTCTAGGTCTAAAACTGACCCTAACCCTGGACCAAACCCTAACACTAGCCCTAGACCCAAACCAAATCTTAAATCTAGCCTTATCTCTAGCCCTAGACCTAAGCTTAAACCTAGCTATAGCAGTAACAATAACCCTTAACATAACTCAAACACTAACTCCAACCCTATAGCTAAACATAGTCCTAATTCTGGCTGTAACCCTAACACTAAATCTAATGCAAACACTGACCCTGCCTTTAGAGTAAACCTATCTTTAATCTGACCCTACCCGAAAATCTAAACCTAAAACCAGACCTAGCAAAAACCCTAACCCTACAACTAGCCCTCAACATAACCCTAGCTCTTACAATACCCATAGCCCTAACCCTAGGCCTAAACCTAACACAAAACCTAGAGCTAATCCTAGGCCTAAATCAAGCCTTAAGCATAACCCTAACCCTATCCCTAGCCCTAACCCTAATCTAACTCTCGCCTTAGTCCTAATCCTAGCTCAAAAACTAAACATTAATCTAAACATAAACCTACACCTATCCCTTAATTTAACCCTAACCCTACCCTAATCCTAACCTTTACCCTAACCCTAAACAAGCTGTAAACATACCCATTACTCTAAACCTAAACCTAACCTTATTGATAATCCTAGGCTTAATGCTAAACCTAAACCAAACTGGAAAACTAACCCTAGACCTAACCTTAAACCTCACACTTGCCATAGACCTAACCCTAGCTCAAACTCTAACCCTTACTATAAACCTAAACATAACCATAGCACTAACTCTAATCCTAAACCTCAATCTAACGTTAAACATAGCCCTAAATCTACATCTAAATGTATACATTACCCTTACCCTAACGCTATCCCTAATGATGTCACTAGCCCTAATCCTAACCCTAACCCTATGAGTACTATAATCTTATCCCTAGAAGTAACGATAAACCTAACCCCCTCCCTAGCCCTAACCGTATCTCAAAACCTAACCCTTTCACTAAACATAAACCTAAGCCTAAGCCTAGTTTAACCCTAACCCTAATTCAGGATTTTCCTAACCCTAAACCTAGCCCTAAGCTTAGCTCAAATCCTATCCATTATACTAACCATAAATCTTACCATAATTAGAACCCTAGGCCCAACCTTAAACCTATCACTAACCCTAACCCTTTCAGTTACCCAAAACCTAATGTAAACTCTAAACCAATCCCTATCATTACCCTAACCCACACACTAGTGCTAATTCAAGCCCTAACCCTAAACATTTACCTCAAACTGTAACAATGACTCTGACCTTAATAAATCTCCTAGCTCTAAAGCTGACTTTTACACTAAACCTAACCCTTACACTACACCTAGCCATAACCTTAATCCTAAAACAATCCCCAACCGTTAGTTTAGACCTGACATTAGCCATAGCACTAATCCTAGCCCTAAACCTAACACAAACGCCAGCCCTTATGCTACCCTTAAACCTAGCATTAATCCTAACTCTAAACCTAACTTTAGGCCTAACCCAAAACTAACCCTAGCCGTAATCTTAGCCCTAATTTAGTCCTAATACTAACCCTAGCCCTAATTCTAGCCCTAAGACTAAATCTAACTCTCAACCTAGCCCCATCCCTAGTCCTAACCCTATCCCTTACTGGAACCCTAATTCTAACCCTAACCCTAGCCCTAACCCTAGCCCTATACTTAGCTCTAGCCCTAACCTAGATTTAATTTTAACTCTAAATCAAACTTTAATCCTAAGCCTAACCCTAACCCTAACCCTAATTCTAAATCTAACTTTAACACTAGCTCTATAAAAAACCGAGCCATAGCCCTAACCCTAACCCTTAACCTAAACCAAACCCTAACCCTAAACTTAACCTTAGCTCTAATTCTACTTTTAAACTGAAAACAAGAACTCACACTGACCCTGACTCTGACCATAATACTAACCCTAGTCTAAACATCACCCTAACCCTAACCTTAAATCTAACACTAGACCTACCACCAGCCCTAACCCTAAATTTACATAATTTTAACCCTGGTACTTACATTAAACTTACCCCTAGCCCTAGCACTAACTTAACCCCAAACTTAGCCCTAGTCTTAGCCATAACTCGAGTTTTAACCCTAACACTAATCCTAACCCTTGCCCTAATCGAAACCATAAACCTAGCCCAAATCCTAGCTCTACCCCTATCCATTGCCTTAAACATAACCCTAAACCTAAATCTAACCCTATCCCTAATTGTAAACCTATGCATTATTCTAAAGCAAACCTAAACCCTAACCTCACCCTATCATTACACTAACACTAACCAAGCTCTATCTTTAAACCTTAACCTATCCCAAACTTAAACCCAGAACTTGACCCTAATAATACCCTAACTCTAAACCTGACCCTAACCGTAAACCTAACCTGTACATTACATGGAGCCATAAACATAACCCAACAACTGTCTTTAACCATAACCGTAGATCTGATATTATCCCTAGCCCTAATCCTAGCCCTACCCCTGAAATAAAACATAGCCCTCATCCTAGCCCCAAACCTAGCCTTAATCATAACCCTAATCCTAACCATAGCCCTAACACTAATTCTAACCCTCACTCTATCTTTTAACCTAGGTATAATGCCATAAATTACCCTAAATTTAACCCTAACCCTAACCCTAATGCTAAATCTAAGGTGAACACTAACCCTAGCCCTAACTCTAGCCCTAATTTAACCCTAACCCTAAACCTAACCCTAAACCTCGCTCTAAGACTAGCTCTAACTCTCATATTAGCCCTATCCCTACTTCTAACACTATCCATTACCATAATCCTAACCCTAGCCCTAAAGCTAGCCCTAAACCTAGCCATAACCATTGCCTAATTTTTGTTCCTAATCCTAACCTTAGATCTAACCCTAAGTCAAATATAACCCTAATAATAACCCTAAGCCTAACATTAACACTAGACCTAGCCCTAATGCTAATCATAAAACTAGCACTAACCGTAACCCTTGCAGTAAAACCAACATGAGCAATAGCCTTAACCCTAAATCTTAACTTAAACCCAACGTTAATAGTACACCTAGACCTAACCCTAGCCCTAATTCAAGTCCTAATCTTAACCTTAATACTAACCCTAACTCTGACTCATATCCTAACACTCACCATCGCTCTAAACACCACCCTAAGCCTAAACCAAAACCTTACAGTAAACATAGCCTTAATTCAAGTCCTAATCTGAACCCTAAAAGTAAACCTGAAACTTACTTTTAACCTAACACTAACACTAGTTCTAAATTTCACCCTAACCTTAAAGCTAATCCTAACACTAAAGGTTTAAACCTTAACCATCAGACTAAAACTAACCCTAAAATACATAGTTCTTACATTAGCCATTGCTCTAACACTAGCCTTAACCATAACACAAAAACTAGCCCTAATCTGAGCCCTAAACCTAGTTTAACCCCAACCCTAGCCCTAATCCTAGTTCTCACCCTATCCCATACCCTATGCCAAACCCTAAACTTAATTCAAATACTAACCTAACCCTAATACTAATCCTAATCCTTAACCTAACCCAAACCCTAGGGTTAGGGTTAGGGTTTGGATTAGGTTAAGGATTAGGATTAGGATTAGGTTAGACCTAATCCTTAACCTAACCCAAAACTTATCCCTAGTCCTCATTCTAAGTCTAAGCATAAACTAAACCTTAAACCTAACCCTGAAACTTATTCTGACCCTAACACTAATCATGGGTCTAAACCTGAACTGAACCCTAAACCCAACCCTAACACTAGCCCTGCTGGTAACCCTATACCTAAACCCAACCCTAACACTAGCCCTAGGCCTAAACTTAATCCTAATATATCCATAAATCTAGCTTTAGATCTAAGAAAAACTTAGCCCTAGACCTAACAATAACCTTTAGGCTAAAGCCAAACACTAATCCTTCCCCTAGACTTAACCCCAGTCCTAATTCTGGCTTTTCCTAATTCTGGCTTTAACATTACCCATAACCCTAAACTGAACACTGACCCTGACACTAACACTAACCCTATCTCTAAACATCACCCTAACCCTAAACTTAACCCTACAACTATACTTAGCTCTAACATTAACTCTAAAACTACCCCTAATCATAAGAAAATTCTTACATTTGCCATAGCCCTAACCTATTGCAAAACGTAGCTCTAACCCAAGCTCTACCCTAGGTTTAACCCTAAAGCTAACCATAACCCTAAACTTAGCCCTAACCATAAACGTAAGCCTAACCCTAGAACTAATCCTAAGCATAATACTAGCACTATCACTAGCTCTAACCCTATCCATTACCCTAATGATCCCCCTAACAGTTCTGCTAACTCTAAGCCGAACCCTAATGTTATCCATAACCCTCACCCTATCCATTACTCTACACCTAACCTGAACTCTAAATCTAAAACTATCATTAACCTATCCCTAACCGTAATGATAACTCAAGCCTTAAACATAAACTTTAATCTAATAAAAACCATAACCCTGACCTTGAACCTAATAATACACATAGCTATATACCTGACCCTAAAAAGAAACCTGACCCTTACAATAGACCTAGCTATAAACCTAACCCTAAAACTCTCTCTCACAATAACCCTAGACCTGACATTAGCCCTAGCTCTAATCCTAGTCATAACCCTAGCCATGAAACTCACCTTAATCATAAACGTATCCCTAACCATAACCATAATTCTAATCCTCACTTAGTTCTAAAACTAGCTATAATCCCATCCCTTAACCTAAACCTAACCCTAACCCTAACAATAACCCTAGCCCTAATCCTAGGCCTAACACTAACACTAACCCTAGTCCTAAGCCTAGCCCTAATTTAGCCCTATCCCTAACCCAACCCTAACTCTATCACTAAGACTAACTCAAATTCTCACCTTAGCCTTATACCTAGTTCTAACCCTATCCTTTACCATCACCCTAAACCTAGAACTAAACTTAACCCCTAATCCTAGCCCTATCCTTACCGGTAGCTCAAAACCTAGATCTAAACCTAACTCTAAATCTAACCCTAAACCTAAGCCTAAATCTCACACTAACACTAGCCATAATCCTAACATCAATCCTAAAACTAGCCCTAAATCTACCCCAGCCCTAAAACAAAACCAAATCATAACCCTAACCCTAACACTTAAACTAAACCAAATCCTAAACTTACACCTAGCCCGAATCCTATTTCTAATTCTAGTCCTAACACTAATCTGAAAACTAATCCGGACTCTAACTCTGACCCTAACATTAAACCTAGCTCTGAACATCATCATAAACGTAAACTTAATCATAACACTAGATGTAGCCCGAACCTTGACCCTATCATTAGCGCTAATCATAACACAAATTCATACATTAGCCATAGCCTTAAAACTAGCCCCAAACTAATCCAAAACCTAGACTTTATCTGAGTCCTAAACCTAGCTTTTTATATATTTATTTTTTTTAGTTTTTGGTTGACACAACATCTTTATTTTATTGGTATGAGGTGCTGAGGATCAAACCCAGCACCCCATGCTTGCCAGGTGAGCATGCTAATTCTTGAACCACATCCCCAGGCCCTAAACCTAGCTTTAACCCTAAATGTAAACCTAAACCTAACCCCCCCAAAAGCCCTAATTCTATACATATCCTTACCCCTAATCTTAGGTGTAACCCTATCCATTACCCTAATGATATCCCAACCCTTATGGCAAACCTAGGCCTAACCATAACCCTATCCATTACACTAAAACACACCTAAACCCTAAACCTAACACTTTCATTACATTAACTCTAAACCAAATGATAATTCAAGCCCTAAACCTAAACACTAACTTAACCCAAACCCTCACCTTGATCCTGACCCTAATAATAACCCTAGCTCTAAAACTGACCCTTAGTATAAACCTAACCTCTTCACTGGACCAAGACATAAACTAATACTATCCTATCCCTAACTTTAACCTTAATCATAAACCTAAACCTAACCCTAAAACTAGCCCTAAACCTAGCTTTAAACCTAACCCTAGCCCTAATCCTAGCTCTAACCCTATCCCTTACCCTATGACAAACCCTAAGCCTAATGCTAATCCTAATCATAATCCTAATCCTTAACCTAACCCAAACGCTAACCCTATTACTTGTCATAACCCTAACACAAACATTATCCCTCATCCTACCACTAAACCCAGTTTTAATCATAACACTAAACCTAACCCTAGCCCTAACATTAATACTAACGCTGGCCTAGCCCTCAACCTACCTATAACCAAATAACTTACCCTAAATATAACCCTAACTCTAACCCTAACCCAAGGCCTAATCCTAACACTAACACAAACCCTAATTTAGCCCTATCCCTAAACCTAACCCTAACTCTAGCAGTAAGATTAAATCTCTCATACTAGCCCTATCACTAGTTCTAAACTTATCCCTAAACCTAACTCAAACTCTAGTCCTAACCCTTGCCCTATCCTTATCCCTAGCCCTAACCATAGATCAAAACCCAACTGTAAATCTAACCCTAACCTGAAGCCTAAGCCTAATCATTATAAATACATTTATATTTAGAATCTTTTTCTACAGATTTTGTCTTCAATTATTATTTAGAATATAGTCATTAGTTTCATAAAAGGCATACCATTTCTGGTGGTGTATAGAGAACTGAGGGTCAGGGGTAGGATGCTATGATAAGGCGGAAAGGAGTCAGGGTATGTGATTAATCTAACTTAGCAACTTTGGAGGAGAACTCTAATGAATAGACAGGGGGAATTTATGGAAGAAGGTATAAATTCAAATTCCTTATCTGTATTCATAAAATTACTCTATGTATAAATAGTAAAAGTTAGGAGGCTGTAAGTGGGATAGAGGGAGAAAAAAGAAGAAGAAAAAATAACAAGGAAAGAAAAAAAGAGAGGGAGAAAGAAAATAAGAGCAAATAAAGGGGTGGTGAGGTAGGGCCTATGCAATTTCTCTATATTATACTATTCTAGTGATTCAGTTCTTAAAGTCCAATTTCATGGAAAGTTCTTTGTTTCACATATGTTGTGGTTGTGAGGATCAGAGGGGAAAGGGTAGAGGAGAATGGATGAGCAGAGCAAGAAAAGAAAAGTAAGAAAGAAAACAATATCTCTCAGAATTCTGTTTTCTTTTCTTGCAATAGGTGGAGTTGTCTATTCCTAGCTTGAGTCTCTGTGCTCAGGGTGGTGGAGGTAGCCAGGGTGAAAGTGCTTGAGCTTCTTTCTGGAGCCTCCCTACTCTTAGTCTCTGAAATGGAAACCAGGGGTCTTACAGTTGCTGTTCTGCATTGATAGCTACACCCCCCAAAAGCTTGTGAGAAAAAATTTGAGTTATCACAGCTGGACATAGGGGAGTTGGAAACCAGGTACCTGATAAGCTGCAAAACCCAGCTGGTAGCCATGCCCACCAATAGATTGAGAGTAAAGTTTTGCAAGATGGATTCCATCTATTACCCACGTATGGTGTTTGGTGAGGTGGGTGGTTCTGGAGTGACCCTGTGCTGTGTCCAGTGCTCAGTCTGGTGACCCGCAAGCAAAGCCTCTGTGTTCTGGGCTACCTTCCATCTGCGGAGAGAGAACCTGTGCAGCTGAGACTGCTATCTGCACCCAGAGAAACTGCGCAGCTGAGCCTTCCATCTGTGACAAGAGCACCCGTGAGGCCCTAGGTTTGTTTTTTTTTTTTTTTCCAAATTTCTATGATACTAGGCAGGGTTCATCTTTTACTTAGACTTACTATGCTCCACAGGTTTGGGCCTTTTCTGTTCAATGGTTTGCTGTCAGGAACAGTTTGTATTATAAGGTTTCCTTCATCATAGCTTATTGAGGTGAATGAAAATTGAGCTGGAAATCAAACAGGGTTGGCAGAAGATGCTTGAAACTTCACACAATCAGTTCTCAATGGGCACTCTCTGGTTTATTTCTTTCGAAGATTGGCCAAAAATGAAGCAGGCAAAAGAAACTGTATCCAAGAGCCCTTAAGGAGAAAACAGAGAAATGTATATGTACTGAAATAAGTCTCTCAACAATTTGATCATATTTCTTTGATACTGTGCCATGTTCATCTTTTAGCTTGCTCCACTAGTCTCCCCAAGGTTGGCACTTCTAGGATCAATGGTTCTATAAACAGGTAAGGTTAGTGTTATGGTTAGGGTTAGGGCTACCTTTAGAGCTAATGTTAGGGTTAGAGTTTGTTTTTACAAATTTCTTTGATACTGGGAAGATTTACCTTTTACCTAGCCTTACTATGTGGCCCAGTTTTGGGTCTTCTCGGTTCAATGGTTTGCTGTTGGGAAGAATTTGTTTTTAATGTCTCACTTCATTTTGACCTATATGGGTAAAAGCAAATGGAGCTGGAAATCAGAGAGTTGGTGCTAGCGGGTTGAAACTTCACATACTCAGTAAGTTTTCTGTAGGCACTCTCTGGTTTCTTTCTTGTAAAAGTAGCCATGAGCTGAAGCATGCAAAACAACTTTATCCAGGAGCACTTAAGCATGTACTGAAATACCTTCCCCAATTATTTGGTCAGATTTCTTTGATGCTGTGCAGGATTCACCTGTAAGATTGGCCCACTAGTCTCCCCAAGATTAAAATTTTATGATCAAAAGTTTTCTTAACAGGTTAGGCTTAGGGTTAGGTTAGAGTTATGGCAAGTGTTAGAACTAGTGTTAGTGTTAAAGTTAGTTTTTTTCAACTTTTTGAATACTGGGCAAGATTTATCTTTTTTTTATTCTTTGTATGTTTTCCATGTTTGGGCTTCCTAGGTAAAAGGGTTTGCTCCCAGGAGAAGTTTTAATTTTCATGTTTCACTTCATTTTGCCCTCTAGGAGTGAATGGAAATGGAGCTGGACTGAAACAGGTTTTGTGCTAGCTGAATGAAACTTCACACTCTCAATCAGTTCTCAGTGCACATTTTTCATTTGTTTCTTGTTGTAGTAGCCCAAAGCTGAATTAGAAAGAAATAGCTTTATCTGTGAGCACTTTAGGAGCAAGATTCAATGTTTTTTGCATGGACTACTTTGATATTGTACAGGATTCATCCTTTTCCTACTCTTAATAGTATCCCCAAGTTTTGGTTTTCAAGGTTTGCCAGTTCACTGTCAGGAACAGTTTGAATTTTTAGGTTTCACTTTATTATGGCCTATAGATATGAATGAAAATGAAGCTGGAAATCAAACAGAGTTAATACTAGCTGCTTGAAACTTCTCATACTCAATCAACTCTCTGTGGGCACTCTCTGGTTGTTCCTTGTGAAAGTACTTTAAACTGAAGCATGAAAAAACAATTTATCCAAGAGCATATTAGGATAAAACAGGAAAATATGCACGTACTGAAATGCCTCCCACAATTATTTGGTCAGATTTCTTTAATACTGCACATGATTCATCTATTAGCTTGCCCCAATGGGCTCATCTATTTGGGGACTACTATGATCAATGGTTGTCTAAACAGGATAGGTTATATTTAGTATTAGTTTAGGGATAGGGTTACAGTTAGTGTTTTGTTAGATTTAGTTTTGTTTACATTTCTTTGATACTAGGCAGGATTCAACTTTTACCTAGCATTACTATATTCTGTAGGTTTGGGCCTCTTGGGTAAAGTATTAGCTCTCCTGAACAGTTTGTATTTTAAATTTTCATTTCATTTTGACCTATGGGTGTAAATGGAATTGGAACTGGAAATCCAACAGGGTTGGTGCTAGGTACTTCAAACCTCACACACTCAATCAGTTTTCTATGGGCATTATCGGGTTTATTCCTTGTAAAAGTAGCCCTAAGCTGAAGCAACCAAAGCCACTTTATGTGAGAACACTTTAGGAGAAAACAGAGTAATATGCATGTACTAGACTACCTCCCCAATTATTTGGTCAGATTTCTTTGATATTGTTAAAGATTCATCTGTTAGCTTACCCAACTTGGCTCCCCAAGTGTGGGACTTCTAGGATCAAGGGGATTCTAAACAGGTTAATATTAATGTTAGGGTTAGTGTTAGGACTAGCATTAGACCTAGTGTTAAGGTAAGGGTTAGTTTTGTTTTCAAATTTCTATAATACTGTGCAGGATTCATCTTTTTCCTATTTTGACTATACTCCAACTGTTTGGGCCTTCTACATAAACGGTTTGCTTTCAGGAACAGTTACATTTTCATGTTTCTCTTTTTTTTTGCCCTCTACGAGTGAATGGAAATGAAGCTGGAAATTGAACAGGGTTTGGGCTAGCTGCTTGAAACTTCACACACTCCATCAATTTTCCATAAGCATAATCTGGTGTTTGCCATGGAAATAGCCTAAGATGAATTAGAAGGTAACAGCATTATCCCTGATTGCTTTAGGAGCAAACAGAATACAGATGTACTGAAAGAGCTTCAAATATTTTTGGTTGGAGTAATTTGATACTGTTCAGGATTCATCCTTGATCTAGCCTTAGTAGGCTCCCCTAGTTTGGGACTTCAAGGTTCAGTGCTTCAGTGTCAGGAACAGTTTGAATGTTTAGGTTGCACTTCATTATGGCCTATAGGTGTGAATGGCAATGAAGCTGTAAATCTAACATGATTGGTGCTAGCTGCATGAAACTTCACACACTCAATCAGCTCTCTGTGGGCACTCTTTGTTTTTTCTTTGAGAAAGTACCTTAAGCTGAAGCATGAAAAACAATTTATCCATGAGCACTTTAAGAATAAAGCAGGGTAATATGAATGTACTGAATACATCCCCCAATTTTTCATCAAATTTCTTTGATACTGCGCAAGACTCATCTGTTAAGTTGCACCAATAGGCTCCCCAATTTGGGACTTCTATGATCATAGGTAATATAAACAGGTTAGAATTAAGTTAGGGTTGGGTTAGATCTAGTGTTACAGTTAGTGTGAGTTTTGTTCATATTCATTTGATACTTGGCATAATTCGTCTTTTACCTAGCCTTGCTATTTTCCCCAGGTTTGGGCCTTATCCCTTCAATGGTTTGCTGTCAGGAACAGTTTGTATTTTAAAGTTTCCTTCATTTTGACCTATAGGGGTAAATGGAAATGGAACTTGAAATCAAACAGGGTTCGTGCTCACTGCTGAAAACTGCACACACTTAATCAATTTTCTGTGGGCACTCTGGGTTTTTCCGTGTGAAAGTTTCCCAAAGCTGAAGCATGCAAAAACATCTTTATCCAAAAGTACTGTTGGAGACAACAGGTAAATATACATATACTGAACTACCTCCCCAAATTATTTGGTCAGACTTCTTTGATACTGGACAAGATTCATCTGTTAGCTTGCCCCACTAGGCTCCCTTCATTTGGGACTTCTATGATAAAACGTTCTATAAACAGATTAGGGTTAGTTTTATGGTTAGGGTAAGGGATAGGTTTAAAACTAGTGTTAGGGTTAGAGTCAGTATTGTTCATGTATCTTTCATACTGGGCAGGATTCATGTTTTACCTAGCCTCACAATGTTCCCTGGTTTGGGCCTTCTCAGTTCAATGGTTTGCTGTCAGGAACAGTTTGTATTTTAAGGTTTCACTTTATTTTGAACTATTTTGTTAAAGAGAAATGGAGCAAGAAATCAAACAGGGTTGGTGCTAGCTGCTTGTAACTGCACACACTCAATCAGTTCCCTGTGGGCACTCTCTGGTTTGTTCCTTGTGAATATTGCTTTCAGCTGAAACATGAAAAGTAATTTTTTTCCCAGAGCACTTTTGGAGAAATCAAGGAAATATGCATGTACTGAAACACTTTTCCCAATTATTTGCTCAGATTTCTTTGATACTGTGCAGGATTCATCTGTTAGCTTTCCCCACTACGCTCCCTTAGTTTGGGACTTCTATGATAAAAGGTTCTCTAAACAGGCTGTGGTGAACCGTAGGTTTAGGATTAACTATAGATCTAGTGTTAGGTTTACAGTAGTTTTGTTCAAATTTCTTTGATAATAGGCCGGATTTATCTTTTACCTAGCCATACTATGTTCTCCAGGTTTGGGCCTTCTATGTTCACTGGTTTGCTGTCAGTATTTCAGTTTTTACTTTAAGGTTGCACTTCATTTTTACCTATATGGATGAATGGAAATGGAGCTCAAAATCAAACAGGGTTTTTGCTAGCTGCTTGAAACTTCATACACTCAGTCAGTTCTCTGTGAGGACTCTCTAGTTTTATCCTTGTGAAAATATCCCAAAGGTATTTTCATAAGGAGACAACAGAAAAATATGCATGTACTGAACTACCTCCCCCAATCATTTGGTCAGATTTCTTTGATACTTGGCAGGATGCATCTGTTAGCTTGCACAACTAGGCTCCTTAATGTTTAGACTTCTATGATCAAAAGTTCTCTAAACAGGTTAGGTTAGAGATAGGTCAAGTGCTAGGGTTAGAGATTTTCTTGTTCATATTTGTTTGATACCTGGCAGGATACATTTTTACCTAGCCTTACTATGTTCTCCAGATTTCAGCCTTCTCAGTTCAATTTTTGCTGATAGGAACAATTTGTATTTTACATGGGTAAATGGACATGTGGCTGGAAATCAAACAAGGTTGGTGCTAACTGCTTGAAACTTCACGCACTCAATCAGCTCTCTGTGGGCACTGTCTGGTTTGTTCCTATTGAAATTAGTAATAAGCTGAAGCATGCAATACAAATTTATCTGAGAACACTTTAGGAGAAAACAGGGAAATATGCATGTACTGAAATATCTCCCCCAATTATTTTGTCAGATTTCTTTGAAAATGCCCATGATTCATCTGTAAGCTTGCCCCACTAGAATCCCCAATTTCAAAATTTCTATGATCAAAGTTTCTCTAAACAGATTAGGTTTGGGGTTAGACTTAGTGTTAGGTGTAGGTTTAGACCTGGTGTTAGGGTTAAAGTTAGTTTTTTTTTTTTTTTTTTTTTTTTTTTTTTTAATTTCTATGATTCTGGTCAGGATTCACCTTTTTCCTATTTTGACTATTCTCCAAATGTTTGGACCTCCAACGTAAAAGGGTTTTCTCTCAGGAACAGTTTCAATTTCCATGTTTCTCTTCTTTTTGCCCTATAGGGGTGAATGGAAATGAAGCTGGAATTCAAACAGGGTTTGTGCTAGCTGCTTGAAACTTCACAGACTCAATCAGTTCTCAGTGAAGATTCTCTGGTTTGTTTCCTGGGAAGTATCCCTAAGCTGAAGTAGAAAGAAACAGCTTTATCTCTGAGTACGTTAGGAGCAAGCAAAATACTCATGTACTGAAAGAGAGTCATTTTTTTTTTTTTTCCGTCAGATTACTTTGATACTGTACAGGACTCACATTTGACCAATCTTAGTAGGCTTCCCAAGTTTGGGCCTTCAAGGTTCAATGGATCAGTGTAAGGAACAGTTTGAATTTTTAGTTTTCACTACATTATGGCCTATAGGTGTGAATGTAAATGGAGCTGGAAATCAAACAAGGTTGGTGCTAGCTGCATGAAACTTCACACACTCATTCACTTCACTGTGGGCATGCTCTGGTTTGTTCCTTGTGAAAGTACCTTAAGCTCAAGGATGAAAAAAACAATTTATCAAAAAGCACTTTAAGAGAAAACAGGGGAAATAGGTGTGTACTGAACCACCTTCCCCAATTATTGGTCAGAATTTTTGATACTGGGCAGGATTCTTCTGTTACTTTTCCCTACTAGGCACCACAAGTTTGGGGCTTTTGTAAGCTTAGTTTTAGGATTAGTTTTAGGACTACCGTTAGAACTAATGTTTGGGTTAGAATTAGTTTTGTTCAAATTTCTTTGATACTGATCAGGATTCATCTTTTACATAGCATTATCATGTTTCCCAGTTTGGGCCTTCTCAGTTCAAGGTTCGCTGTCAGGAACAGTTTGTGTTTCAAGGTTTTACTTCATATTAACTTCTATGGGTTAGGGTTAAATTTAGGGCAATTGCTCAGTTTTGTTTTAGGGCTAGGGCTAGGGTTAGGGCTAGATTTTGAATTAGTGTTAGGGCTAGGGTTAGGGCTAGATTTTGAATTAGTGTTAGGGCTAGGGATAGTGTTAGGGTGAGGTTTAGGCTTAGGGTTTGGGTTAGATTTAGAGTTAGGGTTAGATCCAGTGTTAGAATTAGGGCTAGTGTTAGTGTTATGGTATGGGATAGGGTTAGAACTAGGGAAATGGCTAGGACGAGTGTTAGATTTAGATTTAGGAATAGGCTCAGGGTTAGGGTTAGGGTTAAAGCTAAAATAGGGCTAGGATTAGGGCTAAGGTTAGTGTTAGGTTTAGGCCTAGGGGTAGGGCTAGGTTTAGGTTTAGCATTGGGTTCAGGATTAAGTTTAGGGGAATGTGTGGGGTTATAGCTAGCTTTAGGCCTAGGATGAGGTTAGCATTAGGTTTAGTGCTAGGGTTAGTGTTTAGGTTAGGTTTAAGGCTAGGTTCAGGGCTAGGGTTTCTGTTAGGTTCAGGGCTAGAATGATGTGAGGGCTAATGTCACGTCTAGGGTTACAATTAAGGATAATTTTGGGGTTAGGTTATTGCTAGGTCTAGTGTCAGAGCTGTGTTTAGGGTAAAAGTCAGGTTTAGATTTAGGGGTATTATTAGGGTTAGGGTCAGGGTTAGAATTTGTTTTAGGTCAAAGTTTAGATTTAGGGCTTGAATTAGTATTATGTTTAGGCTTAGGGTTAGGGTAATGTATACGGTTAGGTTTAGGTTTCAGTTAAGGTTTAGGGTAATGGATGGGTTGGGTTTAGCAATAGGGTTAAGGTTAGCATTAGGTTAGGTTTATGTTTAGTATAATGGATAGATTTAGAGCTAGGGTTAGGGCTAGGTAATGGTTTGGATTATGTCTAAAATTAGTTAGGTTTAGGAATAGGGATAGGGTTTGGTTTATGGTAATTGTTAGTTTTAGGGCTAGGATTATGATTAGGTTATGGTAAGGGTTAGTGTTTGAGATAGGGTAATGTCTAGGGTGAGGGTTATGTTTACGTTCAGGTCTAGGGATATGTTTATGGTTCGGGTTTGTTTTAGGGTTAGGGTTATGGCTAGAGTTTTCATTACAGTTAGGATTAGGTTTAGGGTAACGTATAATGTTAGATTTAGGGCTAGGGTTAGGGTTAGGTTTAGGGTATGGATTAGGGCTGGTCTTAGGATTAGGTTCAGTGTAAGGATTAATGTGTCTGCTAGGGTTAGGGCTATGGTGAGGATTAGCGTTAGGTTTAGAGCCAGAATTAGAACTAGTGTTTGGTCTAGGGGTAGGGTAAGTGTTTAGTTTAGGTTAAGAGTTAGGGATAGAGCTAGGATTTTGTTTAGGTCTAGGGCTAGAATTATAGCCATACTTAGGATTAGTTTTGGGACTAGATCTAGTGTTAGGGTCAGGTATAGGAATAGGCTTATGAGTACAGCTAGTGTTAGGGTTTGTTTTAGGGTTAGGGTCAGGTTTAGAACTAGGGTTCCTGTTAGGATCAGAATAAGGGTCAGGGTTAGGGTTAGAATTAGAATGAGGACTAGGGAGAGGATTAGTAATACTGTTAGTGTTCAAATTAGGCTAAGTATTAGGGTTAGAACTAGGTTTAGCATTTGGTTTAGGGTTTGGCTTATGGTAAGGGATAGGGTTAGAGCTAGGGTTAGGCCTCGAGTTATGATAAGGGTTAGGGCTAGTTAGGGTTAAGATTAGGGTTTAAAATAGGGTTAGGGCTAGAATTAGGGGTAGTATTTGTGTTAGGGTTGGAGTTAGGGTTATGACAACAACTAATGTATAAACTAGGGTTGCAATTAGTGCTAGTTTTATGGTTAGGGTTAAGACTAGGTCTGGTGTTAGGGTTAATTTAAGGTTAGGGTAATGTTTAGAGCTAGGGATAGTGTTAGGATCAGTTTCAGGTTCAGGGTTATAATTAGAATTAGGTTTAGGGCTAGGTGTATGTTTATGGTTTGCATTAGGTTAAGGTTTAGGCTTAGGGATATGGCTTGGTTTTGTTTTAAGGCTAGGGCTAGGGTTAAGGCAAGATTTAGGATTAGCATTATTGTTAGGGCTAGTGTTAGGGTTTGGTTTAGGATTATGGTTATGGTTAAATTTAGAGTTTGGTTTAGATCCAGGATTGGGATAGGGCTAAGGTTAGAACTAGTGATAGGGCTAGGGCAAGAGTTAGAGTTACTCTTAAGTCTAATTTTAGAGTTAGAATAGGACTAAATTAGGGTTAGGACAAGGGTTATGGTTTGGTTTAAGATTATGATTAGGTTTAGGGTTATGGTTTTGTTTTGGGTAAGGGATGGGGTTATAGCTAGGTTTAGGGCTAGGGCGAGGTTAAAATTAGGGTTAAACATTGGGTTATGTTTATGTCTGAGGGTTTTTCCTGAGAGGCTGTTTTGTTTGGGGTGTGTGGTTCTAAAAATAAAGTTAGTTTCTTTTGACAAGTGGCTCCTGATTGTGCCCAGCCAGACTGCGGCATTTGGTGGCTCGCACGGGGAGCGACTGAGGGTAAGTGAAACTGCTCCCCCCTGAGGGCAGGGCGAGAGGATGGGTAGCCATTTTAAGATTCCTCTTTTATTTTGCTTCACTTTTGTTTTAAGTTGCCTGTCCCTGGAGATGAGTGAGACGGAAGGAAAACCGCTCACATCTGAGGAAAAACTATTTACGTCTGAGGAACAGATAGGGAGAAAGGATGGATGCCCATGTCAGGAGGATAGAAAGGCTATAATGACTTTTTGTTGTTCCCTTTTTATTTCATTCTGTCTCGGTTTTGTTTGGCGTCATCTTGTTGGGTTGTATTATAGTAGAAATACGGGATCAGAAATTAGTAAAAAAAAAACTGAAAGAGTGTTAAGTAAATTGTTAGAGGAAGGCGGCATCTCAGTAAAATCAAGAACAATCAGGGCATACATTGATACAATACAAAAATGTAGCCCATGGCTTTTTAAGGAGGAGTTGTTAAATATATCACAATGGAACCATCATGGTGAAGATTTAAAAAGAATAGAAAAGAAAAGCCCAGGGACTCTGCCAGTTGGCACATTGCCATTGTGGACGTTCATATCTTGTTTGCTTAGTCCAAAGCCTTCAGTTCAGACAATGGTAGAGGAAGGAGAAGACATAATGATTCAAGTAAAAAAGAAGGTCTCTCAAGTTAGTCAGACAGAGGAAAAGATTCAAGTAAAAGAGAAGGCCTCTCAAGCTAGTCAGACAGAGAAAGAAAGTGTAAAACAGAAAAAGCCATCAGGGGAAAGTTACAACAGGAGACTGCTACTAACAACTTTCTATCACCAGAGGGTGTAAGTGTCCAACCAACAGCACCACCTCTACAGGAGACTGCTACTAACACCTTTCTATCACCAGAGGGCGTAAGTGTCCAACCAACAGCGCCACCTCCATATGCTGGGTGGCCCCCAACCCCCGCAGTTGATAGTTGGGATCCTGAGACAAGATCTCAAATATTAACATGCCCTGTATTTGAGGCAGGAGGGCAGCGATTTTACCAAGTTTTAAATTTCAAAACAGTGAAGCAGCTAAAAGAGGCTGTAACAACCTATGGTCCTCAAGCACCCTTCACTGTAAGCATGGTCGAATCCATTAACAACTTGAACATGACGCCAGCAGATTGGCCTATATGTGTAAAGCTGTGCTAAATGGAGGACAATACCTGTTATGGAAGGTTGCCAATGAGGAATTTTGCAAGGAGACAGCTAGGCGAAATGCAGCAGCTTGTTATCCTCAGAGAAATCTAGATATGTTGTTAGGAAAGGGACCTTATGAGGATCAGCAGTGCCGCAGTCTGGCTGGGCACAATCAGGAGCCACTTGTCAAAAGAAACTAACTTTATTTTTAGAACCACACACCAAACCACACAGCTCCTCAGGAAAAACCCTCAGAGCCCAACTGCCACCACCGGCTTTCCACAAGCCTCTCTCTCCCACACAAGCTTCTCTCCACCTCCCACAATCCTCCTGCTCTTGAGGCCGGTTGGCTGGGTCACGTGGGTGGAGCCAAAAAAGTCCCCCAATGAGCAGCTCCGTGGTCTGAAAGGGCAGGGAAACAGCCCAATGAGCATCACTGCAGAGGAGCCAATCAGCTAGATGTTTCTGGGGCCGCTGTGAGCCAATCATCAGCCGGCAGCTGGAAGTTTGCTGGCAGCTGGAAGTTTGCTGGGGCCCCTTTGGCTGTGGCTCTCAACAATTAGGGCTAGTGTTAAGGTTTGGTTTAGGATTATGGTTATGGTTAAATTTAGAGTTTGGTTTAGATCCAGGATTGGGATAGGGCTAAGGTTAGAACTAGTGATAGGGCTAGGGCAAGAGTTAGAGTTACTCTTAAGTCTAATTTTAGAGTTAGAATAGGACTAAATTAGGGTTAGGACAAGGGTTATGGTTTGGTTTAAGATTATGGTTAGGTTTCGGGTTATGGTTTTGTTTTGGGTAAGGGATGGGGTTATAGCTAGGTTTAGGGCTAGGGCGAGGTTAGAATTAGGGTTAAACCTCGGGTTATGTTTAGGGTGAAGATTAAGCCTAGGTTTAGGGCTAGGATTAGTGCTAGGGCTAATTTCAGGTGCAGCTTTACAGTTAAAGAGAGTTTAGGGTTAGGTTTGATGTAGTGTAAGTGTTAGGTTTAGGGTTAAGTTTAGAGCTAAGGGTAATGTTTGTCTCAGGGTCGTGATTAGTGTTTAGGATACGTTAAGGTTTAAATTTAGGCTTGAATTAGCATAGGTTTAGGATTAGGGTGATGATATAGTTAGGTTTATGTTTCAAGTTAGGTTTAGGGTAATGGATAGGGTTAGGATTAAAGATATGATAAGGTTTAGGCCTAGGGTTAGCATTAGCATTAGGATTATGCTTAGGGTAATGGATAGGGTTAGAGCCAGGGTTAGAGCTAAGGTTATGGTTATTATTAGTGCTCTGTTTAGGGTTAAGGTTAGGGTTAGTGATAATGCTCAGTTTAGGGCTCGAATTAGGTTAGGTTTTGGGTTAAGTTAGGGCTAGGGTTAGGGTTATGGCTAATGTAAGTACTAGGGTTACAATTAGGGCTAGTTTTAGGGTTAGGGTTAGGTTTAGGGCTAGGTCTAGTGTTATGTTTAGGGTTTTGTTTAGGGTGATGTTTAAAGCTAGGGTTAGTGTTAGCATCAGAATCAGGTTAGGGTTATTTTTAGGGTTCTGGTTAAAACTAGAATTAGGGCTACGTTTAGGGCTAGGTTTAGGGTTAGGGTTTGGTTTAGGTTAAAAATTAATGTTAGGGATATGGCTCGGTTTTGTATTAGGGCTTGGCCTAGAGTTAGGGCTAGTTTAAGGTGTAGCATTAGGGTTAGGGTTAGGGTTAATGATAGGGGTAGGCTTAGGGTTTGCATTAGAGTTAGATTTAGAGTTAAGTTTAGATACATGGTTAGGGCTAGGGCTAAGGAAATGGCTAGGGTTAGGCCTAGGTTTAGGGCTAGGTTTAGAATTCCAGTAAGGGATAGGGTTTGAAATAGTTTTAGGGCTAGAGAGAGAGTTAGACTTAGTTTTAGGGCTAGGGTTAGGGTTAGGTTTAGGGATAGGGCTAAGTTAGGTCTACAATTAGGGATAGGGTTGGTTTTATGCTAGGCCTAGTCTTGAGGTTAGGGTTATGATTAACAGTATGCTTAGTGGTAATATGGGCTAGGGTTTGTGTTCATGTTAGTGATGGGATTATATCTAGGGCTAATGTCAGGTCTAGGGTTATGGTTATGGACAGTTTTAGGGTTAGGTTTTGACCAGGTCTAATGTAAGGATTAGGTTTAGGGTAAGGGTCAGGTTTGAGCTAGGTGAATTATAGGGGTCTGAGTCATGGTTAGGGTTTCTTTTAGGTTTTAGTTTAGGGTTAGGGCTCAAATTAGCATTAGGGTTACAATTATGGTAATGATAGGGTTATATTTAGGGTTCAGGTGAGGTTTAAGGTAATTGATAGGGTTAGTTTTAGTGACAGGTTTAGGGTTAGGCGTAGGGTGAGCATTAGGGAAAGGGTTATGATTAGGGTAATAGGTACAATTAGAGCTAAGTTTATAGCTAAACTATGGTCAGGATTAGGTCTAAAGTTAGTGTAAGGGTATGGGTTAGAACTAATGTTAGGGTTAGTGTCATGTTTAGTATAAGAGTTAGGTTCTGAGCTATAATTAGGGTTAGAGCAAGGGTTAGGTTCATGGTTATGTTTAGGGATAGAATTATGGTATGTTTAAGTTTAGGGTTAGGGTTAGGGGAATGGTTATAATTAAGTTTAGGGTTAGGATAATAAATACAGTTAGATGTAGGTTTAGGGTTAGGGACAAGGCTAGATTTAAGTTTAGGGTTAGGATTAGGTCTATTATGATTATGTTTATGGTAAGGGTTTGGGTTTTTCTATGGTTAGGGCTACAGTGAGTATTAGTTTTGGGTTAGGTCAAGGGTTAGTTTTTTGTTTAGGGTTAGGATTATGGTTAGGGTTAAGACTGGGGTTATAGTTAGGGTTTGAGGTAGATTAGGTTTATGGTGAGTGTGAGGTTTAGGGTTAGGTATAGTGTTAGTTTTCTGGTTAGGTTTAGGGTTAGGGTTAGGCCTAGGGTTATTAATAGGTTTAGGTTTAGTTTTAGGGTAATGGGTAGGTTTAGAGCTGGGTTTAGGGCTAGGGTTATGTTTAGGATTAGGGCTAGTTTTAGGGGTATATTTAGGGATAGGTGTTGGCGTACATTTAGGATTAGGGTTAGGCTTTGAGCTAGGGTTAGGACTAATCAAGTGTTAGGTTATGTTTAGGGTTATGCTGAGGCCTAGGATTAGCTCTAGGTTTTGTGTTAGGTTTACCCTCTGGTTAGGGCTGTGGGTAACATAAGAGCTAGTGTTATGATTAGGGCTAGTTTTAGGGATAGGATGTTGGCTAGGTCCAGTGTTAGGTTTAGATTTTTGGTTAGGGTCAGGTTTAGAGGTAGGTTTACTCTTAAAGGCAAGGTCAGTGTTTGGGTTAGAGTTAGAGTTAGGGTAAAGCCAGAATTAGAACTAGGTTTAGGTCTAGGGGTAGGGTTAGTGTTTGTGTTACATTAAGGGTTAGTTTAAGGGCTAGGAATGGGTTTTTGTTTAGGTCTAGGGCTAGATTTAAGGCTAGATTTAGGATTTGGTTATGTCTAGGGCTAGTGTTAGGGTTTTGGTATAGGGTTAGGGCCAGGTTTAGACCTAGGGTTAGTTTTAGGGTCACAATAATGTTAAGGGTTAACATTAGTGTTTGTAATAAGTTTAGAGCTAGAGTGATTTTAGGGTTATGATTATTATTAGGGTTAGGGTTTTGGTTTGATTAAGGATTAGGGATAGCTCTAGGGTTTCCATTAGGATTAGGGTTTCTATTTGGGTAAGGGATATTTTTTAGAGCTAAAGTTAGGGCTAGAGTTAGGTTTAGGGTTATGGTTAAATTTAGATTTAGGGATCAGATTAAGGTAAATTTTTGGTTAGGGCTAGGGCTAATGTGATGGCAATGGATAATTTATGAACTAGGTTTACAATTAAAGTTAGGGTAGGGGTAGGTCTAGTGTTAGGGTTAGATTCAATGTTAGGGTGATATTTATATCTAGGTAAGTATTGGATATGATTCAGAGACAGTGTGAGTTTTAGGATTAGGGTTAGGACTCAAATAAGGGCAAGGATTACTGTTAGGGTTCAGTTTAAGGAGAGGGCGGTCTTTGGAGCTAGGGAGACTGTTAGGATATGAGCCAGCATCAGGGTTAGTTTTGAGGTTAGGATTATAACTAGATTTAAGGCTATGGTTACTGTTAGGGTTTGGTTTAACTTTAGGGTGGTGGTTAGACCTAGGGTGAGTGTTAGGATATGATTCGTGGTCAGGGTTAGATTAAGGTTATGATTAGGACTCGAATTAGGGATAGGGTTAGGTCCAGGTGTAGTGTTAGGGTTTGGTTTAAGTTAAAGTTTAAGGTTAGGAGTATTGCTCAGTATTTTTTGTTAGAGAGAGAGAGAGAGAGAGAGAGAGAGAGAGAGAGAGAATTATTTAATATTTTGATTTTTTTTTCTTTTTAGTTTTTGGTGGACAAAACATCTTTTTTTTAAATTGTATTTTTATTGTTGCTGATGATCAAACCCAGCAACCCACATATGCCAGGCAAATGCGCTACCACTTGAGCCACATCCTCTGCCTCTATTGCTCAGTTTTGCTTTATTCCTAGGTTATATAATTAGTCTTAGGGTTAGGAATAGTGTTTTTGTTAGGGTTAGGATTTGTGTTATGTTAAGACTTGGAGTTAGGGTTAGATCTATTTTTTAGGGCTAGGTCTAAGGATAGGGAAACTGTTATGGCTAGGTTTAGGGTTATGGTAAATGATAGGGATAGAACTAGGGATAAGGCTAGTGTGGGCATTATAGTTAGTCTTAAGGCTAGGGTTATGGTTAGTTTTAGGGATAGGGCTAAATCAGGGCAAGGATTAGAACTAGGGTAAGTTTTCAGCTTAGGCCTAGCATTAGGGCTAGGTTTAGGATAAGGGATGTGTTATAGCTAGGTTTAGAGGAAGAGTGAGGGTTGGAATTAGGATTAGTGCTAGGGTTAGGGTTAGGGTTATGATTAAAGCTAGGTTTAGGGCTAGGATGAGGGCTAGGGTTTGTTGTAGAGTTAGGTCTAAAATTAGGGCTAGGGATAATGTCAAGTCCAGTGTTACAGGTAGGAGTAGATTTAGGATTAGGTCTATGTCTTAGTTTAGAGTACGTGTTAAGTTTAGGGTAAGCATCAATTTTAGAGCTGGGGTATTTTTAGGTTCAGGATCAGGGTTACGATTTGTATTAGGTTAAGATTTAGGGATAGGGCTCAAATGAGCATTAGGGTTAAAGTTAGATTTAAGGTAATGAATAGGGTTAGATTTAGGGTTCAAAGTAGGTTTAGTGTAATGGAAAAATCTAGGGTTTGCAATAGGGTTAGGGTTAGGTCTAGGATAAGCATTAGTAATAGGGTTATCATAAGGGTAATATATAGGGTTAGGGTTAGGCTTAGGGCTAGGGTTAGGGTTATTGTTAGGGATAAGGCTAGGGTTATGTTTAGGCCAAAGGTTAGGCTTTGAACTATGCTTAGGTCTAAGGTAAGCTTTAAGCTTAGGGTTTGGTTTAGGTTTAGGGTTAGGTTTATGCTTACGCTCGGATTAGGCTTTGGATTAGGGCTAGGTTTTGTGTTAGGTTAAGGTTTAGTGCTATGGGTAATGTAAGATCTAGGTTCTAATTAGGGATTTTTTCCAGTTAGGGTTGTGGCTAAGTCTAGTGTTAGGTTTAGATTTTGGTTTAGAGTCAGTTTTAGAGCTAGGTTTGGTGTTAGTGTCAGTGTCAGTGTACAGATTAGAGTTAGAGTGAAAGCCAGAATCATGAGTAGGGTTAGGTCTAGGGGTAGTGTTATTGTTTGGTTTAGGTTAAGGGTTATTTTTAGGGCTAGGGCTAAGTTTTTGTTTAGGTCTAGGGGTAGAGTTATCACTAAATTTAGGATTAGGTTTAGGTCTAGGGGTAGTGTTAGGGTTAGGTTTAGGTAAAAGTCTACTGGTAGGACTAGTTTCAGGGTTCAGTTTAGGGTTAGGGTCAGGTTTAGACCTATAATTAGTGTTATTGTCAGAATAAGGGTGTAGGTTAGGGTTAGGTTTTGAGTTAAATTTAGAGCTAGAATGAGAGCTAGGGTTTGGACTAGTAATAGGGTTAGTGTTTGATTTAGACTAAGGGTTACAATTAGGACTAGTGTTAGCATTATGGATAGGGTTTGGCTTGGTATAAGGGATAGGTTTATAGCTAGGCTTAGAGCTAGGGTTAGGTTTGGGGCTAGGGCTAGGGTTAGGGTTAAATCTACTTTTAGGGCTCAGATTAGGGCTATTTTTGTTTTGGGGTTTGGGCTAGGGTTAAGAATATGGGTAATGTAAGAACTAGGGTTATAATTAGGGTTAGTTTTAGGGTTAGGGTTTGGTCTAGGAATGGTGTTTGCATTTGCTTTATTTTTAGGGTGATATATAGAGCTAGGGTTAGTGTTTGAATTTGAGTCAGGGTAAAGATTGGTTTTAGTCTTAAGACTTGAATTTGAGCTAGGATTTTGACTAGTTGTAGGGTTAGGGTTTGGTTTAGGTTAGGTTTAGGGTTAGGGTAATGGCTCAGTTTTGTTTTATGGCTAGGGCTATGGTTAGTGTTAGTTTTATGATTAGCGATAGTGTTCAGCTAGTGGTAGGGTGAGGTTTAGGTTTAAGGTTAGGTTTAGATTTTGGGTTATGGTTAGATCTAGGGTTAGGGATAAGGTTCGGGCTTATGGTAATGGACAGGTTTTGAAATAGAAATCGGGCTAGGTTGAGAGTTAGAGTTATTCTTAGGGCTAGAGTTAGGGATTTGCTTATGGTTAGGGCTAAATTAGGGCTAGATTAGCTCTAGGTTTAGTGTTAGGGTTCGGTACATGTTTAGGGCTAGAATTAGGGTTAGTGTTATTGTTAGGGTTATGGTTAGTTATAGGAGAAGGGATGAGGTTATGGCTAGGTTCAAGGCTAGGGCGAAGGTTAAAATTAGCTATAGGCATAGGGTGAGTGTTCGGGTTAGAATTAAGTGTAGGTTTAGGGCTAGGATGAGGGGTAGGGTTTGTGTTAGGTTTAGAGATAGGATTAGAGCTAGGGCTAATATCAGGTCTAGGGTTATCATTAGGAATAGTGTGAACTTTAGTTTTATGGCAAGTTCTAGTGGAAAGTTAGGTTTAGGGTAAAGGTAAGGTTTAGAGACAGGTGTATTATTATGGTCAGAGTCCAGTTTAGGGTTTACTTTAGGATAAGGTTTAGAGTAATGGCTCAAATTAGCATTAGGGTTATGGTTACAGTAATGGATAGTTTTAGGTTTAGGGTTCAGGTTAGGTTTAGAGTAATAGGTAGGGTTAGTGTTAGCAATATGATTAGGGTTAGGCCTAGGGTTAGCATTTGGGTTAGGTTTATGCTTAGGGTAAATGATAGGGTTAGTGCTAGTGTTAGGACTTGTGTTAATGTTAGGATTTTGGATAGGTTTAGAGATAGGCCTAGGGTTATTGTTAGTGTTATGTTTGGCAGAAGTGTTGGGGTTTCAGCTAGAGTTATGGCTATGGTGAGGGTTAGGGTTAGAGTCAGGGCTATGGTTAGTGTTAGGGTTAGGGTTATGGCTTGGGTTAGCATTAGTGTGAGGGTTATGTTTAAAGCAACAGATATAGTTTGTGCTGGGATTTGTGCTATGTTTACAGTTAGGATTAGGGCTAGGTTTAGGGTTAGGTTGAGGGTTAGGGCTATTGTTATGTTTAGGGTAAGGATTAGAGTTTTAGTAGGGTTAGGGCCAGGGCCAGTGTTAGGGTTAAGGATAGTGCTAGGGATAGGGTTAGAGTTACACTTAGGTCTAGGTTTATGGCTAGGATTAGGGCCAGGTTGTGTGTGATGTTTAGGGCTAGTGTTAGTTGTATGGGTAATGTAAGAGCTGGGTTATGGTTATGGTTATATTTTGGATTTGCCGAGTGTTAGGGTTAGTTTTTCAGTTAGGATAAAGTTTAGGTCTAGGGTGTGTGTTAGGGTAACTGTCTAGGGTTAAGTCTACGGTTTTGGTTAAGAAGAGATTTAGCTTTATGTTTATGGTTAGGTCTAGTGTAAGGGTTAGATTTAGGGTAAGGGTCAAGTTTAGAGCTAGATGTATTATTAAGGTCAGGGTACGGCTTACGGTTCAGTTTAGGTTAAGGTTTAGGTTTAGGGCTTTAATTAGCTTTAGTGTTAGAGTTAGCATTAGGATAATGAATAGGCTTAGGATTAGGGTACTGGTTAGTTTTAGGATAATGGATAGGTTTAGGGATTATGATAGGGTTAGGGTTAAGCCTAGGTTTAGAATTAGGGTTAGGATTATTGTTAGTGTAATGGATAGGATTAGAGCAAGTTTTAGGGCTAGGGTTATGGTTAGGATTAGGGTTAGGGTTAGGGTTGTGTAGAGAATTAGAGATATGTTTAGGGCTATGGTTAGGGTTAGGATAAGGGCTAGGGTTAGGTTAGGGTTTGGGATAGGGCTACGGTTATGTTTAGAGTAAAGGTAAGGCTTTGAGCAATGGTTATGTCTAAGAGGAGGGTTAGGGTAAGGGTTAGGGCTAGGATTAGTTTAGAGTTACACTTAGGGCTAGGTTTAGGCCTAGAATTATGGCTAGGTTTTGTGTTATTTTAGGCCTAGGTTTAGGCCCATGGGTAGTTAAGAGATAGTGTTATGATTAGGGCTAGTTTTATGGTTAGGGTTACTGCTAGGTGTAGTGTTAAAATTAGGTTTAGAGTTAGGGTGAGCTTTGAAGCTAGGTTTATGTTAGTGTCAGGGTTAGTGTTCAGGTTAGAGTGAGTGTTGTGGTTTGTGACAGAATTAGGACTAGGTTTATGTCTAGAAGTAGGATTAGTGTTTGGGTTATGTTAAGGATGATTGTTAAGTCTAGGGCAAGGTTGTTGTTCAAGTCTAGGTCTAGAGTTATGGCTAGATTTAGAATTAGGTTTGGGTCTAGGGCTATTGTTAGATTTAGGTTTAGGTATAGGATTACCGGTAGGTCTAATGTTAGGGTTCGGATTCAGGTTAGGGTCAGGTTTATACCTATGGTTAGTGTTAGGGTCAGTATAAGTTTCAGGGTTAGGATTAGGGTTTGGGTTATGGTTAGAGATAGTATGAGGGATATTGTTAGGACTACTAATAGGGTTAGGATTTGGGTTAGGTTATGGATTAGGGTTAGGACTAGGGTTAACATTAGGTTTAGGTTTGGCTTAAGGTAACAAATAGGATAAGAGCTAGGGTTAGGT
The DNA here is from genome assembly GCF_021218885.2 of Marmota monax. Classification (NCBI taxonomy): domain Eukaryota; kingdom Metazoa; phylum Chordata; class Mammalia; order Rodentia; family Sciuridae; genus Marmota; species Marmota monax. The sequence goes on from NW_026693510.1 coordinate 79,790, forward strand.
AAGGGTTAGTTACTGGCTTAAGGCTAGGGTTTGTGTTAGGGTTAATGTTAGGGTTAGTGCTTGGATTAGGGCCAGGTTTTGGGTTATGTTAGGGCTAGTGTTATGGCAGCAGCAAATATATGAACTAGGGTTATTATTAGGGCAAGTTTTGGGGTTAGAGTTATGGCTAGTTCAAATGTTAGGGTTAGGGTTAGTGTTAGCGTGATTTTTAGAGCTAGATTTAGTGTTAGGGTAAGGGTCAGTGTTCACGTTCGAGTTAGCATTATGGTTAAAGCCAGAATTATCACTAGGGTTAGGTCTAGTGGTAGGGTTAGTGTTTGGGTTAGGTTAAGGTTCATTATTAGGGCTAGGGCTAGGTTTTTGTTTAGGTTTAGGGCTAGAGATATGGCTAGATTTAGGATTAGGTTTATGGCTAGGGCTAGTGTTACGGTTAGGTTTAGGAATAGGTTTATTTCTAGTGGCTAGTGTTACGGTTCAGTATAGGCTTAGGGTCAGGTTTAGACCTATGGCTACCATTAGGATCAGAATAAGTGTCAGGTTTGAGTTATGGTTAGAGCTAGAATGAGGGCTAAGGTAAGGACTAGTAGTAAGATTAGGGTTAGGACCAGGGTCAGAATTAGAGTTAGGACTGGCTTAGGATAAATGATAGGGTTAGACCTAGGGTTAGGCCTACAATTAGTGTAGGGTTAACGCTAGTGTTAGGATTAGGTTTAGGGTTAAAGCTAGGGTTAGGTTTCAGATTAGGGCTAAATTTTGGTTAGAATTAGGGATAGATTTAGAGTTACTGCCAATGTTTGAAGTAGAGGTACAATTTGGGCTAGTTATAAGATTGGGGTTAGGACTAGGTCTAGTGTTAGGGTTTGGTTTAACATTAGAGTGATGTTTAGAGCTAGGGTTATTATTAGGTTCAAAATTAAGGTCAGTGGTAGTTTTAGGGTTGGGGTTTGGACTCGAATTAGGGCTAGGGTTAGAGTTAGCTGTAGGATTTGGTTTTGGTTTAGGTTAAGCTTTAAATTTAGGGCTATGGCTTGATTTTGTTTTAGGGATAGGGCTATGGTTAGGGCTAGTTTTAAGATTAGTGTTAGGTTTAGGACTAGTGTTAGGGTTAGTTTTATTCTTAGGTTTAGAGTTAGATTTAGAGTTAGGATTAGATCTTGGGTTATGTCTAGGGCTAAGGATATGGCCAGCATTAGTTCTAGGTTTATAGCTAGGATTAGGGATATGATAAAAATAGGGTTAGAACTAGGGATAGGTCTAGGGGGAGAGTGAGAGTTAGTCTTAGGGCTAGGCTTAGGGTTTGGTTTGGTATAGAGCTTAATTAAGGCTAGGAATAGGGCTAAGTTTATGTTTATGTTTAGGCCTAGGGTTAGTTTTGGGCTTATGGTTAGGTTTAGTGTAAATGATGGGGTTGGAGCTAGGTTTATGGCTAGGATGAAGGTTAGAATTAGTGTTAGGGCTAGGGTTTCATTATAGTTATGATTAAGGCTAGGTTAAGGGCTAGGATGAGGGCTATGTTTTGTGTTTTGGTTAGGGCTAGGATTAGTGTTAGGGCAAATATCAGTTCTAGATTTATGGTTAGGGATAGTTTTAGGGTTAGTTTTATGCTTATATTTAGTGTAAGGGTTAGATTTAGGGTAAGGGTCAAATTTAGAGCTAGGGGTATTATTAGGTTCAGGGTCATGTTTAGGGTTTTGTTTAGGTTAGGGTTTAGGGTTAGGGCTTAAATAAGCATTAGGGTTTGTGTTAGGGTAATGATAGGGTTAGGTTTATGGTTCAGGATATGTTTAGCATAATGGACAGGGTTATGGTTAGGCATAGGGTTAGATTTAGGCCTAGGGTTAGCATTAGAAATAGGGCTATAATTCAAAGAGTTAGAGCTAATTTTAAGGCTAGTTTTATGGATAGGATTAGGGCTACAGTTAGGGTTAGGGTTAGGTTTAGGGCTATGGTTTGTTTTAAAGTTAGGGCTAGGATTAGAGCTATGACAAATGTCAGGTCTATGGTTTCATTAGGAATAGTGTTATGGTTAGGTTTATGGCTAGGTCTAGTATAAGGGTTAGATAGGGGAAGGGTCAGTGTTAGAGCTAGGTATATTATTATAGGAAGGGTCAGATTTAGGGTTTTGCTTAGGTTAATTTTAGGATTAGGGCCCAAATTAGCATTTGATTTAGGGTTAGGGTAATGATAGGTTTATGTTTAGGGTTCAGGTTAGGTTTAGGTTAATGAATAAGGTTAGGGTTAGCAAGAAGTTTAGGGTTAGGCTTAGGGTTACCATTAGGGTTATTTTTAGGGTTAGGGTAATGGATAGGGTTAGAGCTAGTGATAAGGCTAGAGTTATAGTTAGGATTCTGCCTAGGATTAGGGTAAAGGTTGGGCTAGGTTTGGGTTTTGGTTAGGTTTAAAACTAGGGTTAAGTCTCAAATAAGGGCTATGATTGGGGTTTGGTTAGGGCTAGTGTTAGGGCTATGGCTAATGTATTAACTAGTGTTACAATTTGTGCCAGTTTTAGGGTTAGGGTTAGGGTGATGTTTAGAGCAAGGGTTATGTTTAGCATCAGTGTCAGGGTCAGCATTAGTTTTAATGTTAGGTTTAGGACTTGAATTAGGGCTAAATTTAGTGTTAGGTCTAGGGTTAGGTTTTGGTTTAAGTTAAGGTTTACAGTTAGGGCTATGGTTCAGTTTTGTTTTAGGGCTAGAGCTAGGGTTGAGGCTAGATTTTGGATTAACATCAGGGTTAGGGTTAGTGTTAGAGTGAAGTTTAGCCTTAGGGTTAAGGTTAGATTTAGAGTTAGGGTTGATCTAGGGTTAGGGCTCGTGCTAGGATTAGGGCTAGCATTAGTGTTATTGTAAGGAATATGATCAGAACTAGGTATAAGTCTTGGGTGAGAATTAGAGTTATTCTTAGGAGTAGGCTTAGGGTGAGGGTTAGGGTTAGGGCTAAATTAGGGCTAGGATTAGGATTAGGATTAGTGTTAGGTTTAAGCTTATGGTTTGGGCTAGGTTTAGGGTTAGCACTGTGGTTAGGGTTAAGTTTAGAAGAATGGGTGGGGTTTTAGGTAGGTTTATGGCTAGGGTGAGTTTTAGATTTAGGATTAGGCCTAGGGTTATGGTTCAGTTTAGGATTAAGTCTAGGATTAAGTCTAGGATGAGGGATATTTTTTCTGATAGGGTTATGGCTAGGACTCAGGCTAGAGATGATATCAGGTCTAGTGTTATGGTTAAGGATAGTTTTAGGGTTAGGTTAGTGGCTAGGTCTAGTGTAAGGGTTAGCTTTAGGTTAAAGGTCAGCTTTAGAGCTAGAAGTATTATTAGTGTCATGGTCAGGGTCTGGGTTAGCCTTGGTTTACGTTATGGTTAAGAGATTAGGGCTCCTATTAGCTTTAGGGTTAGGTTTAGAGTTAAGGTAATGGAAGGGTTTACTTTAGGTTTTAGTTAACGTTTAAGGTAACAAATGGGTTAGCTTTCAGTGATTGGGTTAGGGTTAGCATTAGGGTTACGGTTATATTAAGTGTAATGGATAGCTTTAGAGCTAGGTTTAGGACTAGGTTATGGTTGGGATTAAGTCTAGGATTAGGATTAGGTTTAGGGATAGGGATAGGGTTTGGATAAGGGTAAGTGTTAGTGATAGGTAAGTGTTAGTTTAGGGTTAAGGTTATGGTTATGTTAGGATAAAGGTTAGTGTTTGAGCTAGGGTTAGGGCCAGTGCGAGGGTTAGGTTTAGGTTTAGTTCTAAGTTCAAGTTTATGGTTAGAGTTAGGTTTAGTATTAGGGATAGGGTTTTAATTAGGGTTAGGTTTAGGGTAATGGATATGGTTTGAGCTAAAGTTTGGCTAGGTTTAAGTATAGGTTTAGGGCTAGGGTTAGGATTAGTATTTAGGATATGGCTAGGTTTATGTTTAGTGTAAGGTTTAGGCATTGAGCTAGGGTTAGGTCTAAGGAGAGGGTAAGGTTTAGAGTTAGGGTTTGGGTTAGGTCTAGGATAAGGTTTATGATTAGAGCTAAGTTTAGGCCTAGGATTTGCTCTAGGTTTTTGTTGTTGTTGTTTTTTTTTTTTTTTTTTTTTAGGTTTAGGGCTAGGGTTAGGACTATGGGTAATGTGAAAGCTAGGGTTATGTTTAGGGCTAGTTTTAGGTTTAGGGTTATGGCTAGGTCTAGTGTTAGGTCTAGGTTTTGGGTTAGTGTGAGGTGTGAAGCTAGTTTAAATGTTTGGATCAGGGTCAGTGTTTGGGATAGGGTTAGGTTTAGGGTTAGAGCCAGAATTAGGACTAGGTTTAGGTCTAGGGATAGGGTAAGTGTTTGTTTTATGTTAAGGGTTATTGTTAGGGCTTGTGCTAGGATTTGTTTAAGTCTAGGGGTAGATTTATAGCTATATTTATGATTAGCTTTGGGTCTAAATCTAGTGTTAGGCTTAGGTATATGTATAGGGTTACGAGTAAATCTAGTGTTAGGTTTTGGTTTATGTTTAGGGTCAGATATTTTACAGGGATACTTTTAGGGTCAGATGAGGGTCAGGGTTAGGTTTAGAGGTAGAATGAGGGCTAGGGTTAAGACTAGTAATATGGTTAGAGTTGAAGTTAGGCTAAGGATTAGGGTTAGGACTATGGTTAGCATTTAGGTTAGGGTTTGGCTTAGGGTAAGTGATAGTGTTAGAGCTAGTGTTAGGGCTAGGGTTAGGATTAGGTTTAGGGTTAGAGTTAGAGTTAAAATTGGGGTTAAAAGTAAGTTTAGGGCTCAGATCAAGGGTAGGATTTGTGTTAGGGTTAATTCTAGGGTTAAGACCATGACTAATGTATGAACTACGGTTACAATTAAGGCTAGTTTTAGGGTTACAGTTAAGGCTAGGTATAGTGTTAGGGTTAATTTAAATTAGGGTGATGATTAGAGCTCGGATTTGTGTTAGGGTCAGTGTCAGAGTCAGAATAATATTTAGAGTTAGAGTTGGGCTAGGTGTAAGGTTTGGGTTTGGTTTAGGTTAAGAGTTTGTGTTAGGGATGTGGCTTTGTTTTGTTTTATGCATAGGGCCAGGGCTAACACAAGTTTTTGGATTAGCATTATGGTTAGGGGTAGTGTTAGGGTTTGGTTTGGCTTATTATTACAGTTAAATTTAGAGTTAAGTTTAGATTTATTGTTACGTTTAGATCTAGAGTTATAATAGGGCTAAGGATAGAACTAGGGCTAGGGCAAGAGTTATAGTTAGTCTTAGGGCTAGGGTTAGGGTTAGGATACGATTAAATTAGGGCTAGGATTAGTGCTAGGCTTACTGTTAGTATTAGGCTTAGGGTTAGGCCGGGGGTTAGGTTTAGGTTTAGGGTTATGGTTAGGTGTATGGTAAGGGATGGTGTTATTGGTAGGATTAGGGCTACGGTGAGTGTTAGAATTAGGGTTAGGGCTCAAGTTATGTTTCGGGTTAGGGTTAAGGCTAGGTTTAGGGCTAGTATTATGGTTAGGGCTAATTTCAGGTCTAGGGTTATGGTTAAAGATAGATTAAGGGTAGGTTTATGGCTATGCCTTGTGTAAGCATTAGGTTTAGGGTTAGGGTCAGGTTTACAAATAAGGGTATTATTATGGTTATGGACACGATTAGTGTTTTGGATAGGTTAAGGTGTAAAGTTAGGACTCAAATTAGCAATAAGATTAGGATCAGCATAATGATAGGGTTAGGTTTAGGTCTCACATTAGATTTAGGGTAATGGATAGGGTGAAGATTAGGGATAGGTTTAGGTTTAAGCCTAGGGTTAGCATTAGGGTTAGGGTTAGGGTTAGGGTAATGGATAGGGTTAGATCTAGGGTTACAGCTAGGGTTATGGTTACAATTAGTGATAGGTTTAGAGTTAGGATTAGGGTTAAAGCTAGGGTTAGGTCTCAGAATAGGTCTAGGATTTGGGTTAAGTTAGGACTAAGGTTAGGGTTACGGCTAATGTAAGTACTAGGGTTATGATTAGGGTTAATGTTAGTGTTAGGGGTTAGGACTATGTTTAGTGTTAGGTTTAGGTTTAGGGTTACAGTGATGTTTAGGCCTAGGGTTAGTGTTAAGTTGGGAGTCAGGGTGAGGGTTAGTTTTAGGGTTTGGCTTAAGACTCGAATTATTGCTAGGGTTAGGGCTAGGTGTTGGATTAATGCTTGGTTTATGTTAAGGATTAGGGTTAGGTCTATGGCTTTTTTTGTTTTAGTGCTAGGGCTAAGGTTAGGACTAGTTTTAGGATTAGACTTAGGGTAGGGCTAGGGTTAGGTTTAGGCTTAGGCTTATTGTTAAAGTTAGATTTAGAGTTAGGGTTAGATCTAGGGTTATGGCCAGGTATATGAGTAGGGCTGGATTTAGACCTACAGTTCAGGTTAGGATTAGGCTTCCAGTAAAGTATAGGGTTAGAACTAGATTTAGGGCTAGGGTGAGAGTTAGAGTTAGTCTTTGGTCTAGGGCTAGGGTTAGGTTTAGGGATAGGGCTAAATTAGGGCTAAGATTTGTGCTATGTTTTGTGATATGTTTAGGCCTAGGATTAGGGTTAGGGTTATAATTAAGGCTATGTTTCGGGCTAGGATAAGGACTAGTGTTTGTGCTATGGTTAGGGCTAGGATTATGGCTAGGGCTAAAGTCAGGTCTAGGGTTATGGTTAGGGATAGTTTTAGGGTTAAGTTTAAGTCTAAGTCTAGTGTAAGTGTAAGGTAAAGGGTAATAATCACGTTTAGAGCCAGGGGAATTATTAATGTCAGGGTCAGTGTTGGACTTTGGTTTAGGTTTGAGTTTAGGGTTAGGGCTCGAATTAGCATTAGGGTAATGATACACTTAGGTTTAGGGTTCAGGTTAGGTTTAGGGTAATTAACAGTTTGGGTGATAGTGATAGGGTTAGGGCTAGGTCTAGTGTTACATTAGCATCGGGTAATGTTTAGGGTATTGTGTACAGTTAGAGTTAAGGTTATGGCTAGGGTTATTGTTAGAATTAGGTCTTGAGTTAGGATTTGGGTGAGGGTTATAACTAGAGTTGGGTTTAGTGTTATGTTTATCATAAGGGTTAGGTTCTGAGCTATGGTTAGGGCTAGGCTGGGAGTTAGCTTCAGGGTTAGGTCTAAGGATAGGACTACCAAAGATTTTGGGTTACAGTTAGGGTTAGAGTTAGACCTAGAATTAGTTGTAGGGTCAGTATAAGGGTCAGGGTTAGGGTTAGAATTTGGGATAGGGTTAGAGCTAGAATGAGAGCTAGGGTGTAGGCTATTAATAGAGTTAGGGTTTTGGTTAGCCTAAGGGTTAGCGATAGGTCTAGGTTTATCCTTAGGTTTAGGGTTTTGCTTAGGCTAAGGGATTGTTTAAAGCTAGGTTTAGGGCTATGGTTAGGGTTAGAGTTAGGATTAAATCTAGGTTTAGGGCTCAGATTAGGACTAGTTTTTGTGTTAGGGTTAGGGATAGGATTAGGGCTGTGGCTAATATAAGTACTAGGGTTAAAATTAGGTTAGTTTTAGTGTTATGGTTAGGTTTAGTGTTAGTGTTAGGTTTAAGTTTTGCGTGATATTTATAGCTAAGGTTTGTGTTAATGTAAGAGTCAGGTCAGGGTTCCTTTTAGGGTTAGAGATAGGACTCGAATTATTGTTAGGTTTATTCTTAGAGTTCAGTTTAAGGTGAGGGCCGTGTTTAGAGCTAGGTTGAGTGTTAGGATATGAGTCAAGGTCAGTGTTAATTTTAAAGTTAGTGTGAGAACTGGAATTAGGGCTAAGAATAGGTCTAAGTTTAGTGTTAGGGTTTGGTTTATGTTAATGTTTAGGGTTAGGGCTATTGCTTGATTTTCATTTAGTCCTAGGTTAGGTTTAGGGATAGTGTAAGTGTTAAGCTTAGGCTTAGGGTTAGGGTTAGATTTGGAGTTAGGGTTTGACCTAGGGTTAGGGCTGGGACTAAGGATAAGGCAAGGGTTAGGGCTATGGATAGGGTTATGGTAAGGGATAGGGTTATGGTAAAGGATAGGGTTAGAACTAGGGATAGGTATAGGGTGAGAGTTAGAGTGATTCTTAGTGCTAGGGTTAGTTATAGGGTTAGAGATAGGGCTAAATTAGTGCTAGGATTAAGGCTAGATTTATTGTTTGGCTTAAGCCTAGAGTTTGGGTTAGGGTTGGGGTTAAGTTTAGGGTAAGAGATGGCATTATAGCTAGGTAGAGAGGTAGGGTGAGGGTTAGAATTAGGGTTATGGGTAGGGTTATGATTAAAACTAGGTTTAGGTCTAAGATGAGGGCTAGGATTTGTTTTAGTTTTAGGACTCGGTTTAGGGCTAGGGCTAATTTCAGGTCCAGAATTATGGTTAAATATAGTTTTCAGATTAGGATTATGGCTATGTCTAGGGTAAGGTTTAGGTGTAGGGTTATGTTCAAGTTTAGAGCTATGGGTTTTATTAGGGTCAACGTCAGTTTTAGGGTTTGGGATAGGTTAAAGTTTAAAGTTATGGCTTGAATTAGTTTTAGTGTTAGGGTTAGGCTAATGATATTGTTAAGTTTGTGTTCAGGTTAGGTTCAGGGTAATAGATTGGGTTAAGATTAAGGATAGGTTTAGGTTCATGCCTAGGGTTAACATTAGGGTAATGGTTTCGGTTATGGTAATGGATAAAGTTAAAGTTCAATTTAGGGCTAGGTTTATGGTTATGAATAGGGCTATGATTAAACCTAGGATTAGGGCTAGGTTTTGTGTTAAGTAAGGGATAGGTTTAGGGATAGGGCTAATGTAAGTACTAGGGTGAGGTTTAGGGCTAGTTTAAGGGTTTTAGGGCTAGAGATAGTTCTAGGGTTAGGTTTAGGGTTAGGGTGATGTTTAGATCTAGTAGTATTAGGGTGAGTGTCAGGTTCTGGGTTAGTTTAAAGGTTTGGTTTATAACTCATATTAGAGTTGGGGTTAGGGCTAAGTTTAAGGTTAGGGTTTGGTTTAGGTCAAGGGTTAGTGTTATAGCTATAGCTTGCTTTTGTTTTAGGGCTAGGGTTAGGGCTAGTTTTATGTTTAGTGTTATAGTTTGGGCTAGTGTTAGGGTTTGGCTTAATCTTAGAGTTAGAGCTCAATTTAGAGTTAGGTTTTGTCTAAGATTAGTGCTAGTGCAAAGGACAGGACAAGGGTTATGGCTAGGGTTAGGGCTAGGATTAGGGTAACAGTAAGGGTTAGAATGAGTGAAATGTCTAATGTGAGAGTTACAGTTAGTCTTAGGACTAGGGTTAGGGATAGGGCTAAATTAGGGCTAAGATAAGTACTAGAGTTAGTGTCAGGTTTAGGTCTAGAGTTTGGGTTAGGATTGTAATTAAGGGTATGTTTAGGGCTAGGATAAGGGCCATGGTTTGTGTTATGGTTAGGGCTAGAATTATGGCTAGGGCTAATGTCATGTCTAGAGATAGTTTTAGGGAAAATTTTATGGCTACGTCTATTATAAGTATTAGGTATATGGTAAGAGTCAGATTTAGAGTTAGGAAAATTGTTAGGGCCAGGGTCAGTGTTAGGGCTTGGTTTAGGTTTGAGTTTAGTGTTATGGCTCGAATTAGAGTTAGGGTTAGGGTTAGGATAAAGCTAGGGTTACATTTAGGGTTCAGGTTAGGTTTAGGGTAATTGACAGTATTGGGGATAGTGTTAGGGTTAGGGTTAATCCTAGGGTTAGCATTAGGATAAGGGTTATATTTAGGGTAATGGATACCGTTAGATGTAAGGTTAGGACAAGTTTTGTTGTTAATAGTAGGTCTTGGTTTAGGGTTAGTTTGAGGGTTAGGATTAAGCCTAGGTTTATGGCTTTGATAAGGGTTTGAGTTATGGCTATGGCTAGGATTAAGGCTAGGGCTAATGTAAGGTCTAGCATCTTAGTTAAGGGTAGTTGTATGGTTTGGTTATGAATAGGTCTACTGTAAGGTTTAGGTTTAGGGTAAAGTCAAGTTGAGAGCTAGGTGTGTTATGACAGTCAGGGTAGGATTAGGGATTGGTTTTGGTTAAGGTTTAGAGTTAAGGCTCAAATTAGCAGTAGTTTTACAGTAATGGATATGATTAGGTTTAGGGTTCAGGTTAGGTTTACCGTTTTGAATATCCTTAGGAATAGCTATACAGTTAGGTTTAGTCCTATGGTTAGCATTTGGATTAGGCTTAAGTTTAGGGTAAAAGATAGGATTATAGCTCGAGTTAGGGCTATGTTTATGGTTAGGATTAGGGATAGTGTTAGTGTTAGGGTTAAGGTTATGATTAGGTCTAGAATTGGGATTAGGTTTAGGGTAAGTGTTATGGTTGGAACTAGATTTAGGGCTAGGGCAAGGTTTAGGGTTAGAGCGGATTTAGGGTAAATGTTAAGGTTAAGACTATGTTTAGCATTAGGTTTTGGGTTAGAGTTATGGTAATGGATAAAGTTAGATCTAGGGTTTGGGAAATGGTTACAGTTAAAATTAGAGTTAAAGTTAGGGTTAGGGATAGGGATATGTTAATGATTAGGGTTAGGATTAGGGTTCAGTTTAGAGGTAGTGTTAGGGTTTGAATTACTTTATACAAATTTCTTTGATACAATCAAGGATTCATCTTTAACTAACCTTACTCTCTTTCCCAGGTTTATGTCTTTTGTTTCAAATGTTTGGTGTCCAGAACAGTTAATATTTTCATTTTACTTCATTTAGACCTATACGAGTCAATGTAAATGGACCTGGAAATCAAACAGGGTTTATACTAGCTGGTTGAAACTGCACACATATCCTCAATTCTTTGTGGGGACACTCTGGTATGTTCCTATGCTGAATCATGCAAAAACAACTTTATCCAAGAGCCCTTTAGAAGAAAGCAGGGAATATGCATGCACTGAAATTCCTCTCATAATTATTTTGTCAGATTTTTTTGATACTGAGTAGGCTTCATTATTTAGCTTTCCCCACAAAGCTCTCCCCATGTGGGACTTCTTGGATCAATGGTTCTCAAGTCAGGTTAGGGTTAGTGTTAGGTTTAGGGTTAGGGCTAGGGTTAGATGTAGTGTTAGGGTGAGAGTGAATTTTGTACAAATTTCTTTGATACTTGGAAGGAGTCATCTATTACATAGCCTTAATAAGCTCCTCAGGTTTGGGCCTTCTGATTTCAATGGTTCACTAACAGGGAAACTCTGTTTTTTTTTTTTTTTTTTTTTTTTAAGTTTTCACTTCATATTGACCTATATAGGTAATGAAAATGGAGGTTGAAATCAAAACCGGGTTTGTTTTAGCTGCTTGAAACTTCAAACACTGAATCAGTTCTCAGTGGGAACTCTCTGTTTGTTCCTTGTGAAAGTAGCCTTAAGATGAATATGGAAAAAAAAAACAACTTTATCCAAGAGCCCTTTAGCAGAAATCAGAGAAATTTGCATGAACTGAAATACCACCTCAATTATTTGGTCATATTTCTTTGATATGGCATAGGATTTCTCTGACAGCTTAGCCCAATGGGCTCCCCAAGTTTGGGACTTCTAAAATCATCAGGTTTTGAATCAGGTTAGGATTTGTGTTAAGGATGGTGTTAGGGCTAGTGTTAGGGCTATGTTAGAGCTAGTATTATAATTAGAGTTACTTTTTTTTCAAATTTCTTTGATACTGATCAGGATTCATTTTTCTCCTATCCTTACTACACTCCACATGTTTGGGCCTCCTATGTTCAATGGTTCACTGTAAGGAACAGTGTGTATTTCAAAATTTTAGTTCATTTTGTCCTATACAGGTAAATGGAAATGGAGGTGGAACTCAAACAGTATTTGTGCTAGCTGCTTGAAACTTCACACTCCATCAATTCTCTGTGAGCAATCTCTTGTGTGTCCTTGTGACAGTAGACCTAAGCTGAAGCATGCAAATACAAATTTATCCAAGAGTCCTTTAGGAGATTACAGGGAAATATGCATGTACTGATATACTCCATCAACTTTTTGGAAAGATTAATTTGATACTCTGCAGCATTCATACCTTAGCTTGCCCGACTATGCTGCTTAAGTTTGGAAATTCTACGGTTAAAGGTTTCATAAAAATGTTAGGGTTAGGGGAAGAATTAGGGTTAGAGCTAGTGTTTGGATTAGAGTTAGTTTTATTCTAAATTCTTTGATACTTGGAAGGGTTTATCTTTTAGCTAGATTTACTCTGTTCCCCAGGTTTAGGCCTTCCCCGTTCACAGGTTTGCTGTCAGGCACAGTTTGTATTTTAAGATTTTGACATATACGGGAAACTTAATGGAGTTGAAAATCAAACAGGTTTGTGCTAGCTGCTTGAAACTTCACACACTCCATCAGTTCTCTGTAGGGACTGTGGTATATTCCTTGTAAAAGTAGGCCTATGCTTCAGCATGCAAAAAACAACTTAATCTATGAGTTTTTTAGGAGAAAACAGAAAAATATGCATGTACTGCAATACCTTACATTATAATTTGGTCAGATTTGTTTGATGCTGCGTAGGATTCATCACTTAGCTCACCCCACAAGGCTCCCAAAGTGCAGGAATACTTGGATCAATGGTTCTCTAATCAGGTTAGGGTTAATGTTAGGTTTATGGTTATGGCCAGGGCTAGAGTTAGAGGTAATGTGAGGATGAGAGTTAGTTTTGTTCAAATTTCTTTGATACTGGGGAGGAGTCATCTTTTATCTAGCCTTAGTATGCTGCCAAGTTATGTTCTTCTCAATTCAATGGTTCACTATCTTGAACACTTTGTATTTTAAGGTTTCACTTCATTTTGACACCTATGAGTAAGTGGAAATGGAGGTAGAAATGAAACAGGAATCCCTTTCCCTAAACTTAACCATAAACATAGCCCTAATCTTAGGCCTAAGCCTAACACTAACCCTAGACCTATTCCTAGCCCTAATTTAGCCCTAACTCTAACCCAGAATTTACCCATAAGACTAACTCTATCTCTTTCCATAGTCCTATTCCTAGTTCTAACCCTATCCTTTACCATAACCCAAACACTAGCCCAAATATTAGCTCTACCAGTTGCCATAGCTTTAACCCCAGAATTAGCCATAACTGTAAATCTACTCCTAATAAACTCACCCTATCAGTAGCAATAACACTAACACTAATCATAAAACTACACTTAATTTTAGCTTTAGTCCTAAAACAAAACCTAGCCATAGGACTAACCCTAACCCTTAACCTAAACCACATCCTAACCCTACATCTATCCCTAAGCCTAACCCTAATTTGAGTCCTATCCCTAACCTTAAAATGAACCGTGACCCTGACTCTGACACTAACACTAACCCTAGTTCAAAACGTCACCCTAAAACTTAACCTAATCCTAAAACTAGAGTTAGTCCTAAATGTAACCCTAAAACTAGCCCTAATCATAACCTTAGTTCTTAAATTAGCCATATCCCTAAGAATAGCCCAAACATAACCCCAAACCTAGCCCTAATCAAAGACCAACCCTAGTTTAACCCTAACTCAAACCCTAAAACTAACCCTAACCTTACCCTAAACCTAAACCTAAATTTAATCCTTGCACTAAAACTAAACCTAACCCTAACCTACCCCTAACTAACCATAAACCTAGCCCTAACCCTAGTTCTAACCCTATCCATTACCCTAAACCTAACCCTAACACTAATGCTAATCCTCAGCCTGACCCTAGCATTATCCCTAACCCTAACCTGTCCATTACCCTAAACCTAACCTGAACCCTAACCTTAACCATATCATTACCCTAACTCTAACCTTAACCCTAATGCTAACTCAAGCCCTAATCCTAAACATTAACCAAAACCAAACCAAACCCTAACTCTGACCTTGACCATAATAATACCCCGACCTCTAAACCTGACCCTACCCTCATCCAAACTCTTATATTATGCCTAGCAAAAACCTATTCCAAAAACCATCCATAACCATAACCCTATACATGACATTAGCCCTAGCACTAATGCTCACATAACCCTAACTCAATCCATACTCCTAATCCTGGGCCTAACACTAGTTTTAATTTTAACCTTACACTTAACCCTATCTCTAACCCTAAATCTAATCCTCATCCTAGCTCTAAATCTAGCTGTAACATCATACCTTACCCTTACCCTAACCCTACCCCTAATAGTAGCTCTAACCCTATCCCTAATCATTAGCAAATTCCTAAACCTAAAGATAACCCTAGACTTATACTTAATCTTTAGGCTAATCAAAACCCTAACCCTATAAATAGTCCTAACCCTAGCCTTCATTCTGGATTTAACCCTATCCTAAAACTTTAATTAACCCTAACCACCATTCTTACCAGAACACTAACCGCAGGTCTAAACCTAACCCTAACCCTTACTGAACCCTAACACTAAACCTAACAATAACCATAAAACTAAAACTAAAATAACCCTAAACGTAACACTAAGCCTAACCCTAAACCTAAACTCAACACTAACCCTAACCCTAACTCTAACACTAAACCTAAACCTAACCCTAATCCTACCACTATACATAACACGAACTCTAACCCTAACTTCACACTAACACTAACACTAGCAGGAACCCTAAACCTAATCCTAACACTAACCCCAACCCTAACCCTAAACTTTTTACTAAAACAAATGCTAACCCTAACCCTAACCAAAACCTAACCCTAAACATAATCTTAACCCTAACCCTAACACTAACCATAACCATAACACTAACACAAAACCTAATTCGAACCCTAACCATAACCCTATCATGAACCTAACCCTAACCATAAAACTATACTAACCGTAACCCTAAGACTAACCCTAACCCTATACCTAACCATAACCCTAACACTAACACTATCCTAACCCTAGCACAATATGTCACTAAACCTAACCCAACCATAAAGCTAACAATAACCCTAACCATAAAACTAACACCAACACTAAATTTAAATCTAACCCTATACCTAACAATAAGCATAACACTAACCCTAACACTAATCCTAACATGAACACGAATCCTAACCCTAACACTAACCCTAACCAAAACAATAATCCTAACACTAAAATAACCCTAACCCTAACCTAACCAAAACCCGAACCCTAACACTACCATAATACAAACCCTAAATTTATCACTAACCCTAAGCATGACCCTAAACCTAAACCTAACACTAACACTAATCCTAACCTTAACCCTAACCCTAACACTAACATTAACAATACCCCTAACTCTAAATGAAACACTAACCCTAACCCTAACCTTAACACTAACCCAAACCCTAATTTTAACACTAAACTAACCATAATCTTAACTCAAACCCTAATACTAACCCTGACCCTAACACAAACCTTAACTGTATCACTAACACTAACACTAACACTAACCCTTACTCTTAAACTAAACCTAAGCATAACCAGAACCCTTACGTGAACACTAACCCTTACACTAAAACTAACACTAACCCTAACACTAATGCTATCACTAACCATAAACCTAACCCTAACCGTAACCATAATACTAACCCTAATACTAACATTAGCACTAACACTAACCCTAACCCTAACCATAAACCTATCCCTAACCTTAATATTATCTCTAATGCTAACCTTAACACTAACTTTAACCCTAACCCTAACCCTAAAACTAAATCTTATTTTAACAATAACCCTAAACCTAACCCTAACACTAACCCTAAACCCTACCCAATTCTAACCCTAACCCAAACTGTAAACCTAACCATAAACCAAGCCCTTAAACAAACCCTAACACTAATCTTAATCCTAACAATAAACCTAAACATAACTCTAACATTAACCCTAACACTTACCATAAACCTCACACTAAACCTAAAACTTACCATAACCCTTACCTTAACCCGATACCTAACCCTAACCCAAATGCTAATACTAACCCTAAACCTCACACTATCCCTAAACCTAATCATAATACTAACATTAATTCTAAAACTAAACCTTACCAAACATTAATCCTAAACTTAACCCAAAACCTAATCATAACATTAACCCTAACCCTAACCCCTACACTAAACGTAAACCTAACACTAACCCTAACCCAAACATTAATCCTAACCCAAATCATAACCATAACCATAACTCTAATATGAAACCTACACCTAACTCTAACCATAAAACTAACCCAAACCCTAACCCTAAAACTAACCCTAACCTAATCCTAACCCTAACACTAAATCTAACCTTAACCAAAACACTGAACTTAACCCTAATTCTAACCCTAACAACTACCCTAACACTAAACCTATCCCTAACATTAACACTAACCCTAAACTTAACACTAACCCTAACCCTAATCTTAACACTACCTCTAACCCTAACCCTAAACCTAACCTTATCCCTAAACTTAACACAAAACCTAACACAAATTAAAATCCTAACCCTAAACCTAACACTAACATTAACCCTAAACCTAAACCTAACACAAACCCTAACACTAACCATATCCCTAACCCTAACCTAAAACTAACCCTAAACCTAACTTAAAACTTACCCTAACACTAACCCTAACACAAACCCTATAACTAACCTTAACCTAAATCTAACAATAACATTAACAATAAACTTAACCCTAAAGCTAACCCTAAATCTAATCCTTACACAAACATTAATCCTAACCCTAACCCAAACCTAACCATAACACTAAACCTAATCTGAATCCTAACTGTAACTGTAACTCTAACCCTAACCCTAACCCTTATCCCAACCCTAACACTAACCCAAATCCTAAGCTTAACCATAACCCTAACACTAACCCTAACTCCAACACAAACACTAACACTAAATATATCCATAACCATAACTCTAACCCTAACACTAAACTTAACCTTATCCCTAACACTAAAACTAACCCTAACACTAAACCTAATCCTAACCCAAACACTAACCCTAACCCCAACTCTAACAGTAAACCTAAGCCTAACAGTAACCCTAAACCTATAACTAACCATAACACTATCAATAACCTAACCCAAACATTAAAACTAAACCTAACCCTAAACCAAACCCTAAACCTAACCATAACACTCACCCTAACACTAACCCTAAGAGAAATCCTAACCCTAACCCTAAAACAAACCCTAAGCCTATCCCTAATCCTAACGCTAACCCTAAACCTAACCCTTAGCAAAACTCGAACCTAACCCTAAACCAACACTAACCCTAATGCTAAACCTAACCCTAACACTAACATTAACCATAACCGTAACCCTAACCCTAACCCTAAAATGAGCTGTAAGCCTAACACTAATACCTTAACCCTAACCATAAAACTAATGCTAAAACTACCCTGACCCTAATACTAACCCTATCACTAACACTAAGTTTAAACTTAACAGAAAATGTAACCATAACCATAACCCTAACACTATCCCTAAACCTATCCCTAAACTTAACACTATACCTAACACTAACTGTAACACTTACAATAACACTAACCCTAACACTAAACCTAAACTTAATACTAACCCTCACCCTAAAATTAACATGGATTCTACCTCTAATCCTAACACTAACACTAACCATAAAACTAACTCTAAAACTAATCCTAACCCTAAACCTAACACTAACCCTAACCATAACCCTAAGATGAAACATAAAGAAAACCCTAACCCTAATTTTATCACTAACTGAACACTAACACTAAACCTACACTAACCCTAAACTTAAGACTAAACCTAACCCGAAAACTAACCATAAACCTAACAGTGACACTAATCCTAACCCTAACACTAAACCTGTCACTAAACCCAAACCTAAAACTAAACCTAATTCTAACCTTAACCCTAACCATAACACTAAAACTAACATTAACCCTAAGCCAAACTCTAAATGAAACACTAAAACTAACCCTATCAGTAACAATAACCCAAACCCTAACCCTAACACAAAAATAACCCTAATCTTAAATGAAACACCAACACTAACCCTGAGCATAACACAAACCCTAATCCAAACCCTAAAAATAACCATAACCCTAACCCTATCCCAAACACTAACTCTAAAACTTAACCTAAGAATAAGCAGAAAATTAACCCTATCACTTATCCTAACATTAACACTAATCCTAACACTAACCCTATCACTTAACCTAAACCTAACCCTAACCCTAACACTAACCCTAACCTGAAACCTATCCATAACCTTAACACTATCCTTAACCCCTACCATAAAACTAACCCTAAAACTAAACCTAAACCTAACCCTACCAACAAAGCCTAAACCTAACCCTACCAGAAAAGCTAAACCTAAGCCAAATTCTAACCTTAACCCTAAAACTAATTCTAACTCTAACCCTAACCCAAAATGTAAACCTAATCATAAACCTAACCCTTACACAAACCCAATCCCTAATCTAAACCCTAACACTAACCGTAAACCTAACCCTAACTTTAACCTTAACACTAACCCTAACCCTAAACCTAAACCTAACAATAAACCCTAACCATATCCTTTACACTAAACCTAAACCTAACCCTAACCAGACCACTAATACTAACCCTAAACCTCACACTATCCCTAACCCTAACACTAACATTAAACATAACACTAAATCTAATCCAAATATTAATCCTAACACCAACCCTAACTATAACACTAATGCTAACCCTAAACCTAAACCTAACAATAACCCTAAACATATCCCTAACATGAACCCTAATCCTAACCCTAAACATAAATCTAACATGAACCCTAATCCTAACCCTAAACCTAACACTTAACCCTAACCCTAACCCTAACACTAACCCTTAACATAATCCTAATCCTAACACTAAACCTAACGCTAAACCTAACACTAACACTAACCTAACATTAACCCTAACCCTAACTCTAACAATTTCACTAACCCTAAACCTAACCCTAACCCTAATCATAACACTAAAACTAACCATAACCCTAACATTAACACTAATACTAACCCTAACCCTAATCCTAACTGTAACCCTAACCCTAATATGAATCCTAATCCCAAACCTAACCATAACCCTAACACGAACCCTAACTCTAACACTAAACCTAAACCTAATGCTAACCCTAACACTAAATCTATCCAAACCCTAACACTAACCCTAACCCTAATCCTAACTCTAACACGAACCCTAAAACTAACCTTAACCCTGTCTGTAACACTACCCCTAAACCTAAACCTAAATGTAAATCTATCACTAACCCTAAACCAAACTCTAACAAGAACCCTAATCCTAAACCTAACTGTAACCCTAATATGAAAAATAAAATTAACACTAAACCTTACTCTAACCCTAACAGTAACCCTAAACCTAATCCTAAACCTAACAATAAAGCTAACCTCACCCTTACCCTAACACTAAACCTAACTCTAACCCTAACCTTAAATCGAACACTAACCCTTACCCTAACCAAAACACAAACCCTAACCCAAACCATAACCCTAAACACAACCTAACCATAATGCTAATTCTTACCTAAACCTAACCCTAATGTTAAACCTAACAATAGCACTAACACTAACTCTAATCCTAACTCTAACACTAACCCTAAACCTAATCATTCCACTAGACTCAACCCTGACCCAAACCCTAAGCCTAACCTTAAGCCTAACCTAAACTTTACCCTAACCTTAACAATAACACTAACCTTAAACCTAACCCTACAACGAACCGTAACCCTAACCCAAACCTTAAATTTAACACGAACCCTAACACAAACCCTAACCCTAACACTAAACCTAACACTAATCTGAAACCTAATCCTAACCCTATCACTAAACCTAACCCTAAATGTATCCTAACACTAACTCTAACTTTAATCCTAACCGTAACCCTAACCCTAAGGCTAACCCTAACCCAAACCATAACCCTGACCCTTATATAAACCTAACCCTTACCCTTACCTAATCCTAACCCTAAACTTAACCCAAACACTAACCCTAATCCTAATACAAGCCCTAACACTAACCCTCACTCTTACCTTAACACTAAACTTATCACTAACCCTAACACAAAACCTAACCCTAACATAAGCGTAACACTAACTCTAAGCATAACCCTAACCATGACACTAACACTTAACCTAACCCAGCCCTAACCCTAACCCTAACCGTAACACAAATCCTAACCTTAACCATAACCCTAAACCTAAAACTAACACTAACCCTAACCCAAATTTTAACAATAACTCTCACGCTAACCTAACCCTAACCCTAAACATAACAAAACCGTAACACTATACCTAACCCTAACCTAACCCTCACCCTAACCTTAACCCTAAACCTAACATTCAATTTAACTGTAACCCTAAAACTAACTCTAACAATAAACCTAAACTTAAACCTAAACCTGAACCTTACACTAACCCTAACAATAACCATAACACGAACCCTACCATAACCCTAACTCTAACCGAACCCTAAACCTAAACCTAACCCTAACCCTAGCCATAACCATAACCTAAACATAACCTTAATGCTAACCCGAACCCTAACATTAATTGTAAACTAAACCCTAACCAAAACTCTATCTGTAAACCTAACACAAATCCTAACACAAAACCTAAACCTAACCTTAATAACAATAACCCTAACCATAACCCTAACCCTAATTCTTACCCTAACACAAAGCCTAACCCTAACTCTAACCATAAGAAAAACCCTAACCCTAAACATAACACTACCCTAATCCTGCCCTTACCGTAACTCTAAAACTAACCCTAAATCTAACCAGAAACCTGACCCTAACCATAACTCTTAATTTCACTAAACCTAACAATAAACTTAAACCTAAAACTAACCCTAACTCAACACTAACCCTAATCCTAAAAATATCACTAACCTTACCACCTAACCCTAAAACTAACACTAACGCTAACACTAACACTAACCCTCTCACTAACACTAACACTAAACCTAAACCTAATCCTAAACATAACACGAATCCTAACCCTAAACCTAACCCTACCAAAAATCCTAACACTAACTGAAACACTAACCTTAAACCTAACACTAAATCTTACACTAATACTAACCTTAAAACTAACCAAAACTCCAACCCTAACCCTAACTGTAACCCTAACTCTAACACAAAACCTAATCCTAACACTAACCCTAATATTGACCCTAACTATATCGCTAACTTTAACCCTATAACTAACCCTAACCCTAAACCTAAACCTAACACTAACCCTAAACCTAATCCTAAACCAAACACTAAATCTAACTCTAACCCTAACCCTGACACTAAACCTAACACTAACCTGAACCCAAACCTTAATCCTAACCCTAATCTTAAACCTAACAATAACCCTGACACTAAACCTAAACCTAACCTAACACAAAGTGTAACCCTAATTATTCCACTAAGCCCAACCCTAACCATAACCCTAACACTAACCCTAAACATAACCCTATCTTTAACTCTAAAACTAAACATAATGCTTACCCTTACATAACACTAAACCTAACCCTAACCCTAACCCATAAACTAACCCTAACTCTATCCCAAACACTAAAACTAACTCTTAACCTATTGCTAACACTAACCTTAATCTAACCCTTACCCTAACATTAACCCTAAAACTAACTCTAATCATAACCCCAACCCTAACCCTCACTCTTACCCTAACCCTAACACTTACCCTAACAATAACCCTAACCCTAAACCTAACACTAACCAAAACCCTAACACTAACAGGAACCTTAAACCTAACCCTAAACCTAATGTAAATCTAACCTTAACCCTAACCCTAACCTAACCTAAACTTATCCCTAACACTAACCTGAACCCTAACACTAAACATAACATTAACCCTAACAATAACCTTATCTGTAACTCTAACACAAAACCTAAACCTAACCCTAACAGTAACCCTAACCCTGACCATAAACATAATCCTAACCCTAAACCTAACCCTAATCCTATCAAACAATATAACCCAAACCAGAATGCTAACCCTACCTAACTCTAACTCTAATGCTTAGCTAACTCTAAACATCATCCTAATCCTAACACTAACCCGAAACCAAACCCTAACATGAATCCTAAACCTAACCATACCACTAAGCCTAGCCCTCACCCAAACACTAATCCCAAACCTAAAATAACCCTAAAACTAATGCTAAATTTAATCCTAAGAGAAACCCTAACTTTAAACCTAAACCAAATTCTAAACCTAACAATGATCCTAATACTAAAAATAAACCTAACCCTCACACTAACCCTAACCCCAAATCTGAAACTAACCCTAACCCTAACACTAACACTAACCCTAAATATAACTCTATCCCTATCCAAAACACTAAAGCTAACCCTGACCTAACCTTAACTGTAACACTAACCCTAACCCCAACCCAAACCCTAAACATAACACTAACCCTAAACCTTACCGTAGCCCTAAACTTAACATGAACCCTAAACTTAACTTTAACCCTAACACTAACCTATACCTAACCCTAACACTAACACTTAACCTAACCCTAAACCTAACCCTAACCCTAACACTAACCTTAAATCTAACCCTAATCGTAACGTACCCTAAACTTAACCTAACCCTAACCCTATTCCTAACCATAACTGTAACCTTAAACATAACCCTAACATTAACCCTAAGACAAACCCTAAACCTAACCCCAAAACACTAACCCTAATCTTAATCCTAGCCCTAACCCCAACCATTATCTTACACTAACACTAATTCTAAACATAACCCTAAAATAAACCTAAACCTTAATGTAAACCTAAATCTAACTTTAACTTTAACCCTAACCCTAGCCTTAAATCTAAACCTAACCCTAACCCTAACCCTAATCCTGACCCTAACCCTAACCGTAATCATAACACTTACTCTATCCCTAACCCTAGCAAGAATCTTAACCCTAACCCTAACCCTAACCCTAAACTTAACACTAACCCTAAAACTAACCCTAACCAATCCCTAACACTAACTGTAATGCTAACCGTAAAACCATGCCCTAAACTTAACAATAACTCTATCTCTAACTCTAATGCTAACACTAACCCTAAACCTAACCCTAATATAAACTTATCCTTAACACTAACCTGAACTTAACACTAACCATAACACTAACCCTAACCCTAACCCTAATACTAAACCTAAACCTAACCCTAACCTTACTACTAACACTAACACTAAAACAAACCCTAACCCGAACGCTAATACTAAACATAAAACTCACCGTAATCCTAAACCTAATCCTATCACTAACCCTAAAACTAACAATAACCCTAACACAAACACTAATTTTAACCTTACCCCTAACCCTAACCATAACACTAACCCTAAAACTAACCCTAATAAAACCCCTAATCCTATCACTAACGGTAAGCCTAACCCTAACCCCAAACCTAACACTAATGCAAAACCTAACCCTAACCCTAACACTAACACTAACATCAACCCTAACACTAACCCTAAATGAAACACTAAACCTAACCCTAACCATAACACTAACCCAAACCCTAACCCTAACACTAACCTAACCCTAATATTAACAGAAATCCTAACCCTATCACTGTCCCTAAACAAACACTAACACTAACACTAACAACTAACCCTAACCCTAACCCTAACCCTAATGCTAAACCTAACTCTAAAATTAAATGTAAGCCTAAGCCATACCTTAAACTTAATCATATCCCTTACCCTAATACTAACACTAACACTAATGCTAACCCTATCAATAAACCTAAACCTAACCCTAACCCTAAACCTAAACCCAACCCTAACACTAACCCTAACCCTAAACCTACAGATAACCTTAACATTATCCCAAAACTAACCCTAACACTAATCCTAAAACTAAACCTAAATCGAACCCTAACACAAACCCTAAACCTTAACCTACCACTAACCCTAAACCTAAACCAAATTCTAACCATAATCCTAACACTAACCCTAAAACTAGTTTTAACCATTACTCTAATACTAACCCTAACACTAACTGTAAACCTAACCCAAACCCTAGCCCATACACAAACCCTAAAAATAAACTTAACCCTAATACTAAACCTAACGTTAACCCTAACTTTAACCCTAACACTAACTCTAACCCTAACTCTAGATATAACCCTAACCCTAAAACTAACCCTAACTCAAATGCTAATACTAACCCTAAATCTCACCCTAAAACTAACCCTAATCCTAACACTAACACTAAACCTAACACTAATCCTAACCCAAACATTAATCCTAACTCTTATACAAATGCTAAATGCAACCCTAACCCTAACCCTAAACTGAAACCTAAAAATAACCCTAAACCTATCCCTAACATGAACCCTAACACTAACCCTAACCTTATATCTAACACAAACCCTAACCCTAACCCTAACCCAACCCTAACACTAAACCTAACCTTAACCCTAACACTAACAATAACCCTAACCCTAAATTTAAACCTAACACTAACACTAAACCTAACCCAACACAAACCTTAACCCAAATCATAACCCTAACCCTAACCTAAGCATAATGTTAGCCCTTACCTAAACCTAATCCTAATCATAAAACTAACACGAACTCTAACCCTAATTATTTCACCAAGCCCAACCCTCAACAAAACCCTAATCGTAACCCTAAGACAAACCCTAAATCTAAGCCTAACGCTAACACTAACACTAACCCTAAGCCTAACAGTAACATTAATACTAATTCTTAACCCAACATT
Organism: Marmota monax; assembly: GCF_021218885.2. Classification (NCBI taxonomy): domain Eukaryota; kingdom Metazoa; phylum Chordata; class Mammalia; order Rodentia; family Sciuridae; genus Marmota; species Marmota monax. The sequence goes on from NW_026693510.1 coordinate 104,335, forward strand.
AATCCTAACCCTAACCCTAACACTAATCATAACACTAACCAAATTCTAACCCTAACCCTAAACCTAAACCTAACAATAACCCTAAAACTAAACCTAACACAAAACCTAAACCTCAGCCAAACCATAACCCTAAGACGAACCCTAACACAAAGCCTAAACCTAACCCTAACCCTAACACTAACACTAATACTAACACTAACCGTAACTCTAATCCTAACGCTAACACTAAACATAACCCTAAACCTAATCCTAACACTAACTCTAACACTAACCCTAACCCTAACCCTGAGAATAACCCTAAGAAACATCCTAACCCAAACCATAACCTTGAACCTTCTAGAAACCTAACACTCACACTTACCTAAGCCTAACCCTAACCCTAACCCAAACACTAAACCTAACACTAACGCAAATGTAACACTAACCCATACTCTAACCCTATCATTAAACTTATCACTAAACCTAACCCTAACCCTAAATCTAACCTAAGCCTAACACGAACTCTAATCATAACCCTAACCTAACCCTAACACTAAAGCTAACCCTAACCCTAACCCAAAACCTAAACCTAAAACTAACTCTAACACTAACCCTAAAACTAACCCTAACCCTAACCCTAACCCTAAACCTAAACCTAAAACTTACACTAACCCTTACCCTAAACATAACAGAACCCTAACAATTACACTAACCCTAACGAAAACCCTCACACTATAGCTAACCCAAACCCTAACCCTAACTTAAACCCTAACCATAACCCTATCTGTAAACCTAACACAAAACCTAACCATAACTCTAACACTAATCCTAATTCTCAAACGAACTCTAAACCTAACAGTAACCCTAACCCTAACCCTAACCCTAAGATAAACCCTCACCCTAACCCTAAACGTAACTCAAACCCTTACTCTAAACCTAACACTAACCTAACCCTAACCCCAACTCTAAAACTAACACTAACCCTAACCAGAAACCTAACCCCAACCCTAACTCTCAATAAAACTAAACATAACCCTAAACTTAACCCTAACTCTAAACCTAAAACTAACAATAACCCTAACCCTAACCCTAACACTAAACTTAAACCTAACCCTGACCCTAAATCTAACTTTAACACTAAGCGTTACCTAATCCTAACTCTAATCCTAAACCTAACAATAACCCTAACACTAACCCTAAACTTAACCTAAAATGAACAGTAAGCTTAACCATTCCACTAAGCCCATCCCTAACCCATACGCTAACCCTAACCCTAACGCTAACCCTAAACCTAACCCTAACTTTAACTCTAAAACTAACACTATCCCTATCCCTAACACTATGTCTAATTCTAACTCTAACACAAACCCTTACCCAATCTGTAACCTGACCCTAATCTAACCCTAACCTTCACCCTTACTTAACCCTAAAGCTAACCCTAAAACAAACACTAACACTAAACCTAATCAGAACCCTAACACTAACCATAAACCTATCCCTCACCGTAACCTTAACACCAACCCTAACCCTAACACTAACCTTAACTAAACCTAACACTAACCTTAACTCCACCCGTAACTCTAAAACTAACCCTAAACCTAAAACTAACCCTAACTCTAACACTAATCCTAACCATAATGCGAACACTAACCCTAATCCTAATTCTAACACAAACCCTTAACTTAATTCTAACACTAACATGACCCTTAACCCTAACCCCAACACATACCTAAACTTAACCATAAACCTAACCCTAACACTAAATCTAACACTAACCCTTACACTAACCCTAACACTAACTGTAACCCCAACTCTAACTCTATAACTAACAATAAACATAACCTTAACCATACACCTAACACTAACCCTAACACTAAACCTAAGCCTAATTTTAACTATAACTCTAACCCTAGTCCTAACCATAACCCTAACCCCAATTCTAAACCTAACTCTAACACAAACCATAACCCAAACACTAACACTAGTCCTAACCCTACACCTAACTATAAAATGAACCATAACCATAACCCAAACTTGAACCCTAACACTAACACTAACCCTAATTCTAACCCTAAATCTTACACTAACTGTAATCCTAATTCTAACCTGAATCATAACACTAACACTAACCCTAACTCTAAACCTATCCCTAACCATAACACTATCCCTAACCCTAATCCTAAACCTAACACTACCCCTAACCATAAACCTAACCCTAACACGAACACTATCACTACCACTACCACTAACCTAACCCTAATCCAAACCCTAACACTAACCCTATCCCTAACCCAAAAACTAACCCAAACACCAACCCTAAACCTAACCCTAACCATAATTCTAACCCTAACCCTAACCATAACACAAACACTAACCACAACTCTAACCCCCAAACAAACTGTTATCCTTACTCAGAACCTAAACATAGTCCTAACACTAACCCTAAACATAACTCTAACCCTAAACCAAATACTAATTCTAACATTAACCCTAAACCTAATGGTAACACTAACCTTTACCCTAACCCTAACTCTATACCTAAACCTAACACTAACCCTAACACCAAAACTAACCATATCCCTACCACAAACCCTAAACCTAAACCTAACCCTAACACTAACACTAACCCTAACCCTAATTCTAATCTGAACCCTAAACCTAACACTTACCCTAACACAAACCCCACCCCAAACCATAACCCTATCCTACCTAATGCTAACCCTTACACAACCCTATCATTAAACCTAAACCTAAAACTAACCCTAACCCTAACATGAACCCTAAACCTGATCATACGCTAACACTAAACTTCATCCAAACCCTAACACTTACCCTAAAACTAACCTTAACCCTAACACTAACACTAACCCTAAACTTAACAATAAACCAAATCCTAACACTAACACTCACTCTAACCCTAACCCTAACCCAAAACCTAGCCCAAACCATAAAGTTTACCCTAACCTAAACTGAACACTAATGTTTACCTAACCCTAACCCTAACCATAAACCTAAACCTAATACTACCCCTAAACATAACCCTAAACCTAAACCTAACCCTAAACCTAACATTAAATCTAACCATAACCCACATTCTAACCTTAATACTCATCCATACCCTAATGCTAACCATAACTCCAAAACGTACCCTAACCCTAACCCTAAACCAAATACTAACCCTAAATTAAGCCTAACCCTAATCATAACCCTAAACCTAATGCTAACCCTAACCCCAACTCTAACCCTTACAATAAACCTAACCCTAACCCTAACCTTACCCTAACCCTAAACCTAACACTAAACCTAAACATTACATTAACACTAAATCTAACCCTAACTGTAACCCTAACACTAACCCTAACACTAACCCTAACTGTAACCCTAAGCATAACCCTAAGCCTAATACAAACCCTAACCCAAACCATAATCTTATACTTACCTAACCCTAACACTAACCTTACATACCCCTAATGGTAAACCTAACCCAAACACTAATCCTAACAATAAACCTAACCCTAAACTTAACACTAACCCAAAACCTAACCATACCACTAACCCTAACCCAAAACAAAACCCTAAACCTAACCCTAACCCTAACACTAACCCTAATCCTAACACTAACACTAACACTAGCACTAACGCTAACCCTAACTCTAACCTTAACACTAACACTAACTCTAACCCTAACCCTTACAAAAACCCTAACCTAATCCATAACCCTTACCCAAACATAACCTGAACCCTAACCCTTACCTAAGTCTAACACTAATCCTCATCCCAACCCCAATCCTAAACCTAACCCTAACATGAAACCTCACCCTAACACTAACACTAAAGCCAATTCTGACCCTAACCCGAAACCTAACACTAACCCAAACCCTAAACCTAACACTGTCCCTAACACTAACCCTAACACAAACACTAACACTAACACTAATCCTATTCCTAACCCTAATCTTAAGTGTAACCATAACGATTACACTAACCATAACACTATCCCTAACACAAATCCTAGCCCTAACCCTAAAACTAACCCTAAATCTAAAACTAACCCTAACACTAACCGTAAGCCTAACTCTTAATAACACTAAACCTAACACTAAACATAACCCTAACTTTAAACCTAAACCTAACCCTAACCATAACACTATCCCAAAAACCTATACCTAACTCCAACACTAAACCTAATCCTAAATCTATCACTAACCCTTACCACCTAAACCTAACCTTAACCCTAAGGCTAACACTAACACTAAACCTAACCCTAAACCTACCACTAACCCTATACCTAACCCAAACCCTAAATTTAACCCTAACTCTAAACATAACACTGTTCCTAACTCTAAAACTAACCTAACTACAAACCCTACCCTAACCCTAACCTTACCCTAACACAAACTCTAACCTTAACCCTAACCCTTACACAAACTGTAACCCTAAACCTCACACTACCATAACACTAACCCTAATCCTAACTCTAAAACTAACCCTAACCCTAACCAGAAACCTAACCCTAAACCTAACCCTTAATAACACTAAATCTATCCCTAAACTTAACCCTGATTCTAAACCTAAACCTGATTCTAACCCTAACCGGAACACTGACCATAAACTTAACACTAATTCCATCACTAAACCTAATTCTAAATCTATCACTAACCTTAACACCTAACACTAACCCTAACCCTAACACTAACACTAACCCTATAACTAACATTAACACTAACCCTAAACCTAAACCTAAACAACCCTAACATGAACTCTAAACTTAACCCTAACCCTAACCCCAACTCTACCACTAACCCTAAACTTAATCCTAATCCAAACCCTTTCCTTAACCCTAACACTAAACCTAATGCTAACGCTAACCCTAAAACTAACTCAAACACCAAAACTAACCCAAACTGTAACCCTAACCCTAACACTAATGCTAACACTAACCATAATCGTAACCCTAACTTTAACCCTGACCTTAACCCTAACACTAATCCAAACCCTAACACTAATTATTACCTAACACTAAACCTAATTCTACACCTAAAAATAACCCTGACACTAACCCTACACCTAACCTAACATGAACCTTAACCCTAACCTTTCCACTAAGCCCAACCCTAACCTAAACCCTAAACCAAACCCTAACACAAATCCTAATTCTAACCCAAAATTTAACTCTAAAAGTAACCCTAACCCTAATACAAACACTAACCCTAAACCTAACCCTTACTTTTTCCCTTACACTAATCCTAATCCTAAACCTAAACCTAACAATAAACATAAACCTAAAGCTAATCCTAATTCTAACCCTAATCATAAGCCTAACACTTACCTTAACCCTAACTCTAAACCTAATTCTAACCCTAACCTTAACCCTAAACCTAAACCTAACCTGAACGCTAATACTAACTATAATCTTCCCCTATCCCTAACTATAACCCTAACACTAACACTAAACATAACACTAACACTATCACAAACTATAATCCTAACCATAACAGTAAAACTAACTGTAACACTAACCCTGAACTTCACCCTATCCCTAACCCTAACAAGAACACTAAACATGACACTAATGCTAACCCAAACCTTAATTCTAACCCTAACATAACCCTAACTATATATCTAACACTAACCCTAACCCTAAACATAAACCTAAACCTTACACTAAGCCTAAACACATTCCCTAACACAAAACCAAAACTTAACCCTAACCATAACTCTAACACGTACTCTAATCCTAAAACTAACCCTAACCCTAACCCTAACCCTAACAAATATCCTAAATGTAATCCTAACCCTAACACTAAACCTACCCTATCCCTAACCCTAAAACTAACCCTAACACTAACCCTAACACTTTCACTAACCCCAACCCCAAACCTTTCTGTAACACTAAACCTAACCCTAACACTAACCCGAACACTAATCCTAACCCTAAACCTATACATAACATTAACACTATCCCTAACCCTAAACCAAACACTATCTTTAACACCTTACACTAATCCTAACACTAACTCTAACCTTAATCCTATCCGTAAACATAACCCTGTCCCTAAACCTAACACAAAACCTGACCCAGACCCTAACACTAACCCTAATATAAACCCTAACCCTAATACTAACACTAACACTAAACCTAACCCTATCCCTTACCCTAACACTAATCCTAATCCTAACCCTAACCCTATTCCTAACCCTGACACAAACTCTAAACCTAACCCTATCCCTAACCCTAACACAAACAATAATGCTAACTATAATCCTAACCCTAACCTAACCCTAACCCTAAAACTAACCTAAACCTTACCCTAACCCTAAACCTAACACTAACCCTAAAACTAACCTTAAACTAAATCTAACGATAACTCTAACAATAAATTTAACCGTAAACCTAAGCCAAAATAGACCCTAACCCTAAACCTAACCCTAACCTGAATTCTAACCATATCTGTAACTGTAACCCTAACACTTACCCTAACACTAACCTTAATCCTAACCTTAACGCAAACCCTAACCCAAATACTAACCCTAACACTAAACCTAACTTTAGTCCTAACCCTAAGCCAAACACTAACTCTAACTCCAACCCTAACTCTATCACTAACACTAAACCTAAACATAACCCTAAACCTATCACTACCCTAATCCTAACCCTAAGCCGAAATCTAACCCTAACCCTAACCCTAACCTAACGGTAACACTAACCCTAAACTTAAAATTAAATGTAAGCTTAACACTAATTTAACCCTAAACCTTACCATAACACTAAACATATCCCTAACTCTAACCCTAAACATAGACATAACACTAACCCTAGCCCTAAACCCTAACCCTAACCTAACCTAACCTAACCCTAATCTTAACCTTAATGCTAGCCCTAACATAAACCTATCCATAACACTAACTGTAACAGTAACTCTAACCATAACCTTAACTGTAACCCTAACACAAAACCTAATCTAACCCTAACAATAACCCTAACCCTAACTTTAAAAGTAATCCTAACTCTAACCCTGATTCTAACAAAAACCTTAAACCAAACCATATCCCTCACCTTAACCTAACCATAACTCTAATGCTTACCTAACCCTAACCTTACTCCTAAACCTAACATTAACCCTAAACCTAACCCTAACACAAATCCTAAACCTAACCATACAACTAAGCCTAACCCTCACCCAAAACCTAATCACAAACCTAAAACTAACCCTAAAACTAATGCTAACACTAACCCTAACAGAAAGCCTATCCCCAAACCAAATCTTAACCCTGACAATAAACTTAACCCTAAACCTAAACCTAACCCTCACCCTAACCCTAAATCTAAACCCAATACTAACCCTAACCCTAACCCTAACCGTAAACCTAACTATAAACCTAACCCAAATACTAACTCTAAACTTTGACCTAACCCTAACCCTAACATTCACACTAACCCTAACCCTAACTGTAATAAAAAACCTAACCCTAAACATAAACCTAAACTTAATCTAACCCTAATCCTAAGCCTTACCTTAACCATAACCTAACACTCAACCTTACCCTAAACCTAACCCTAACACTAACCCTAACCCTAACACTAACCCTAACCCTAACACTAACCCTAAACTAATCCTAACTGTAACACTAATCCTAACACTAAACTTATCACAAAATCTAACCCTTATCGTAACCGTAACACTAACACTAAACCTAACTCTAACATTAACCAAAACACTAATCCTAACCCTAACCCTAACCATAACACTAACCCTAACCCAAATCCTAAACCTAAAACTATCACTAACCCTAAACCAAACCCTAACATGAACCCTAATCCTAAATTTAACCTTAACCCTAACACAAACCGTCACCTTAAACCTAACCCTAACCCTAAAACTAATCCTAACCCTAACACTAAACCTAACCCTAACCCTAACACTGACACCCCAACCCTAACCCTAACCTTAAACCTAACTCTACACCTACCCCTAAACAAAACCCAAAACCAAACCCAAACCATAACCCTAACCCTAAACTAACCATAATGCTAACACTTACCTAAACGTAAACCTAATCCTAACCATAACAATAGCCTTAAAACTAACCCTAATCCTAACACAAACTCAAACACTAACACTAACCATTTCACTAAGCCCAACCCTCACCCAAACACTAACCCTAATCCTAAACCTAAGATTAAACCTAAATCTAACCTAACCTTAGCACTAATACTAACGCTAACAGTAACCCTACCCTAGCCCAAACATTAACATTGAAACTAACACTAACTCTAAATCTATCCCTAACACAAACCCTAACAAAACCATAACCCTGACCTTATCTTACCCTCACCCTCACACTTACATAACCCTAACCACTAACCCAAAGACTAACCTTAACCCTAACCAAACCCCAACACTATCGCTAACACTATCCCTAAACTTAAAAATATACCTAACCCTAAACTTAAGCCTAACACTTACTCTCACTGTAACCCTAACCCTAACCATAATACTTAGCCTAACCCTAACCTTAACCCTAACACTAAACCTAACCTTAAACCTAATCCTAACACTAACTCTAACCCTAAACCTATCCCTAAATCTAATCCTTACACTAACTCTAACCCTAAACCTAACCATAACCCTAACCCTTATCCTAAGAAAAAACCTAACTCAAAGCATAACCCTGACCCTTATCTAAACTTAATACTTACCCTTACCTAACCCTAAACCTAACACAAACAATAACCCTAAATCTAATGCAAACCCTAACACTGAGCTTACCCTAAACCTTACACGAATCCTAACCCTAACCCTAACCCTAAACCTAAAAATTAACCTTAACCCTAACCCTAACTTTAACAGTAAATCTCATGCTAACCCTAACCATAACCCTAAACCTAAAAATAACCCTAAAACTTACCCTAAACCAAACCTTAATTCTCACTATAACCCTAAGCCTAAACTTAACACTAACCCTAAATCTAATTCTAAAACTAACCCTAACAATAAATCTAAACCTAACCCTAAAGCTAAAACTTACATAAACCTAAACCTATTCATAACACGAACCCTAACACTTACTCGAACCTAACCATAATCCTAAACCTAACCTTAACCCTAACCCTAACCCTAACCCTACCCCTAACATAAACCCTAAATGTAAACCTAATCCAAACCCTAACACTAACCATAACCGTAACCCTAATCCTAACCCTATCCGTAAACCTAACACAAAACCTAACCCTAACACTAATTCTAAACCTAACCCTAACACTAAACCTCACAGTAACTCTAACACTAACCCTAACACTAAATTTAAAATTAACCCTATCTCTAATCCTGTTACTAACACTAATCCTACCAATAACCCTCACCCTATCTCTAAAACTAAACCGAAACTAATTCTAACACTAACACTAACCTTAATTGTAACCGTAACCCAAAACCTATACTGAACCCTTACTTTAACCCTCTCACTAACTTAACCCTTACACTAAACCTACACTAACCCTAAACCTAAAACTAACCAAAACCCTAAACCTAACCATAAGCCTAACACTAACATTGTCCCTATCCCCAAACATAAACCTAAACCTAACCCTAACCCTAACCCTAACCCTAAACCTAACAGTAACTATAACATGAACTCTAACTCTAACCCCAACCCTAAGTGTAACTATAACCTACCCTAAACCTAACACAAACCCTAACCAAAAACATAATCCTAAACCAAAACTAACCCTAATCCTAACCCTTACCTAATCCTAACCGTAACCTTAACACTAACCCTAATCCAATCCTAATTTTATCATTAACCCTAAGCCTAAACCTGACCCTAAACCTAACACTAACCGTAATCCTAATGCTAACCCTAACACTAACAGTAACAGTAACCCTAATTCTAACCCTAATTCTAATGAAACACTAACCCAAACCCTAACCCTACCACTAAGCTAACCCTAATCTTAACAGAAACCCTAAACCTAATTCTGAACCTAACCGAAACCATAACCCTTACACTAACAACTAACCTTAAACCTAAATCTAAACCTAAACCTAAGCCTAACCAGAATCTTAACCATAACCCTATCCCTTATCCTAACAATAACACTAATCCTAACACTAACCCTATTAATAACCCTAAACTTATCCCTAACCCTAAACATAACCATTACCATAACCCTGACCCCAATCTTACCCTAGCACTAACCCTAACCCTAAACAAAACCTAAACAAAACCCTAACCCTGACCCTAAAACTCACTCTAATCATAACCATAACCCAAAACATAACACTTACCCTAAACCTAACCCTAATCTCACCCTAACTCTAACACTAACCTTAAACGTAAATGTAAACCTAAACCTAACACTAACCTAACACTAACCCCAACCCTAACCCAAACATGAAAGCTAACCATAAAATAATAGTAATCCTAAACCTAACGCTAATACTAACACTAACCCTAACCCTAACCCTAACAATAACCCTAACACTTACCCAAAACCTAACCCTAAACCTAAAGCTAACACTAACACTATCCCTAACCCTAATCCTAAACATTGCCCAAACCCTAACCTAAACATAACCCTACACCTGTCACTAATCCTTACCATAACACAAAACCTAACAATAACCCTAATTGAAACCCTAACACAAACCCTAACCCGTTCTATTACAGTAAACCTAACCTTAACTGTAACCCTAACACTAACCCTAAACCTAACACAAGCAATAACCCTAACCCTAACCCTAACCCTAACCCTAACACAAACCCTAATCTAACCCTAAATCTTACCTGTCCCTAACCCTAACCATAAACCTAACCCTAACAAAAACCGTAATCCTAAACCTTACCCTAACCTTAGCACTCACCTAATCCTAACCCTAAACCTAAATTTAAACATAACCCTAAACCTAACACTAACTGTAAACTTAACTATAACCTTAACCCAAACACTAACACCAACCCTAACATTAACCTTAATACTAACCTAAACTGCAAACCTAATCCTAAACCTCATCCTAACAGTAATCCCGACCGTAACCTTAACCCTAACCCTAACTATAAAGCTAACCCTAAAACAAACCCTAACCCAAACACTAACCCTAACCCTAACACTAACCATTTCCCTAACAGTAAACCTAACCCTAACCTTAACCCTAACATGACCCCTAACCCTAAACCTAAATGTAAACCAAACACTAACCCACACCCTAACAATAACCCTAACAGAAACCCTAACTTTAACCCTAACCCTTACCCTAACACTAAAACTCATCTAATCCTAACACTAAACCTAACTTTAACCCTAACCCTATACCTAAGTAACCGTAAACTTTATTATAATTCTAACCCAAACACTAACGCCAACCCTATCATCAACCCTAACACACTAACACTAAACCTCACCATAAACCTAACCCTAACACTAACACTAACCCTAAACCTAACACTAAACCTAACCCTAAACCTAATCCTAACCCTAACACGGACCCTAAACCTACTAATAACCCTAACCCTAACTAAAACCCTAACCCTCACCCTAACACTAATCCAAACCCTAATGCTAAAAGTAACCAAACACCAACCTTTACCCTAACCCTAACCATAACCCTACATGAAACGTAACCCTTAACCTAACCCTAACACTATCACTAACACTAATCCTAAAACTAACACTAACCCTAACTCTAACCCTAACCCTAACCCTAACCTTAACCCAACTTTAACCCTAACCCTAAACCTAACACTAACCCTAATCCAAACCGTAATCCTAACCTTAACCTAATCCTAACGCCACCCCTTATCTAACCCTAATCCTAAACATAACACTATCCGCAACACTAACCTTAAACCAAACCCTTTCACGAACCACTTTTTAACCATATCACTAACTCTAACCTCACCCACACCATTACCCTAACCCTAACACTAACCCTAATCCTAATCCTAACACTAACACTAACGTAAAACTAACCCTAACCCAAACAATAACACTAAACAAAACCTAACCCTAACACTAACCCTAACCTTAAACCTAACCCTAAACCTAACACTAAACCTAACACTAACTGTAACCATAATCCTAACTCTAAACTTAACAGTTACCCTAAACCTAAACCTAACCCTAATCATAACACAAACCCTAAATCAAACCATAACCCTAACCCTAACAATAAACCTAACACAAACTCTAACACTTATTCTAACCATAACCCTAAACCTCATTCTAACCAAAACCATAACCCTAAACTTAACACTAATATAAACCTAACCCTAACCCTAACCCTAACACTAAACCTAACTGTAACCCTAATACTGACACTAACCCTAAACCTAACCTGCTGCGCCCCTCCCCTGACTCAGGCAATGGCAAGGCCCTACTGAGGTGGATGGCACAAGGTGTCCATCCTCTGAAGGAGCACAGTATGTTTCTGGGAATGGGCTGATTTGTTTTTGTATTCCTTTAATAAGTATAGTTGTGACTTCTCATATTACCATTATGTATGAAGGAAAAAACATGATTTTCCCAATTAATGCAACTACTTCTAAAGAATGGATCTGTTTGCTCTATATGCAATGATTCAGCTGTGGAGCATAAATTGTTAATGTCTAATAAAAAAACTCCCTGTATTCCTGTCAAGGAAGTTTTTGAGAAACTAAATTAAAATCTAGAGAAGAAAAATTAATGTTAAGAAGACAGATTAGTTCTTAGTACTGGGCAATTTGTTCTTGTTCCTGTGCACAATGGTTTGTGCTCTTACTCTTGTTTGATTAAAATTAATAACAAGTCAATCACTTGCCATAACCATGGCACTGGTTCCAGTCTGTAAGTCAAGAAAGAATAGTCAAGGTATAGGCCAATAGTTTGGGACATTTCTAACTATTATTAAAAGTTGACTAAGCAGAAACATCTCAAAGCAAAACGCGAACTGAAAGTACAAATGCTTGCTTATGCATAAGCCAAGATACATTCTTCTGTTCTAATTGTAGCTACATAATATTTTGTTTCTTTGAATAATGATTCCTGTTTTGTAACCACAAAGTACTGTGAGCCTGCCAAAATGAAAAGTATATATGATCAACTTCACAAGTAAAGATTGGGATCAACACCTTCACTTTGGTGTCTGTGTTGTTTTTCCACCCCCCTTTCACCGACTCCTCACCATCCGATCGTCTCCTGAGACCCCCTGTTGGAGCTGGTCTCCGACACTAACCCTAAACCTAAACCTAACACTAACCCTAAACCTAACATAAAACCTTACCCTAACAATAACCCTAAACCTAACCCTAATCCTAATGCGAACACTAACCCTAACCCTAACAATAAACCTAACACTCAACCTAAACCTAATCCCAAAACTATTGCTAACACTAACCCTAACCCTAACACAAAAACTAAACCTAACCCTAACCTTAACACTGAACTTAGCCCTAAATCTATCACTCACCCTAACAATATCCCTAATCCTAATAGTAAATCTAATCCAATCACTAACACTAAACCTAAACCTACACCTAACTGTAATTATAACCGTAACCCAAACGCTAACACTAACACTAACACTAACCCTAAATGTAACCCTCACTAACACTAACTCTAAACCTCACTCTAAACCTAACTCTAACCTAACACTAACCATAATACTAATCATAAATATAAGTCTAACCCTAACCAAAACACTAATTTTAACCCTACATTTATCCTTAACCATAACACTAATACTAACCCTAACCCTTACCCTAAACCTAAAATTAACACTAACTCTAATATTATCTCTAACATGAACACTAATTCTGACCTTAACCCTTAAACAAACCCTAAACCTAACACTAAACTTAACGCTAAACCTAACCCACACCCTAACCCTAATCCTAACCCTAACACTAACCCTAAGACTAAACTTAACAATAACTCTAAACCTAACTCTAACCCTAACATTAACCCTAACCCTAACCCTAACCTAACACTAACCTTAATACAAATCCACCCAAACCATAACCCTAACCCTAACCTAACCCCAACCCTCAGCCTTACCTAACCCTAAAGCTAAACAAACCCTAACACGAACCCTAACATGAACCCTAAAGCAAACACTAACACTAAACCTACTCAAAACCCTAAACCTATCACTACCCCTAAACCTAACCCTAACCCTAACACTAACACTAAACCTAAGTCTAAACCTAGCCCCATCACTAACCCTAAAACTAAGACTAACCTAACCCTAATCCTAACCGTTACCCAAACACTAACCCTAACACAAGCAATAACACAAACCCTAACAGTAACCTTAACCCTAGCCCTAATCCTAATCCTAACACTAACCAAACAATAACCCTAAACCTAACCCTAGCCCTAACCCTAACCTTAAAACTAACACTAACCCTAATCCTAATACTAACTCTAAACCTAAACAAAAACCTAACACTAAACCTAACTCTAACCGTAACTCTAACCATAACCTAAACCAAACCCTAACCCTTACTTTACCCTAACGTTAAACCTAAACCTAAACCTAACACTCACCCTAACCCTTACCAAAACATGAACCCTAACACTTACCTTACTCTAAGGTTAAAAATAAACCTAAACCTAACACTCACCCTAACCCTTACCAAAACATGGACCCTAACGTTCACCCAAAATCTAACCTAACCCTAACCCTAATATTAAACATAATGCTAATTCTAACACTAAACAAAAACCTAACCCTAAACCTAACCTTAACCCTAACCCTAACCCTAAAACTAACCATAACTGAAACCCTATCCCCAACCATAACCCTAACCATAACCATAACCCTAACACTAATCCAAGCCCTAAGCCTAACTCTAACACTAAACCTACCCTAACCCTAATGCTATTTGTAACACTAACCATAACCATAAACATAACCATAGTATTAACCCTAAAACTATCTCTAATGCTAAAGCTAAATCTAAACCTAACCTTAACCCAAACACTAACACTAACCCTAAACCTAACTCTAACTCTAAACCTAACCCTAATCCTAACACTAACCCTAACCCTGACCCTAATCCTAAACCTAATGCTAACACGAACCCTATTCCTAAAACAAACCTTAACCCTAACCCTAACACTAACCCTAACACAAACTCTAAGACTCACCATAACCCTAACCTGAACCCTAACCCTAACCCTATCACAAACACTTACACTTATCCTAACACTAACCTTAACCCTAAAAATAACCCTAACACTAAACCCAACCCTAACTATAACCGTAATCTTAACTGTAACCCTAACCCTAACCCAAACCCTAACACCAACCCTTACACTAACATTAACTCTGTACCTATCCCTAACCCTAATCCTAACACTAAACTTAACCCTAACCCTAACCATAACCTGAACACTAACCCTAACCGGAACACTATCCCAAACCCTAACCCTAACCCTATCTCTAAGCCTAACCCTAACTCTAACCTAACCCTAACACAAACCATACCCTAACCCTAAGCCTAAACCTGTCCCTATCCCTAACCATAACACTAACTCTAACCCTGACCCTAACCTTAATACTCACCTAATCCTAACCCTAAACCTAATATTAACTCTATCCCTAACCCTAACACTAACCCTTGACCTAACTATAACCCAAACCCTAATGCTAACACT
This sequence comes from Marmota monax, assembly GCF_021218885.2. NCBI lineage: Eukaryota > Metazoa > Chordata > Mammalia > Rodentia > Sciuridae > Marmota > Marmota monax. Next base: position 119,951 of record NW_026693510.1, read on the forward strand.
AACCCTAACCCTACCCCTACATTTTACCCTATCCCTTACTTTAAGCCAAGCCCTCACCCTAATGCTACCCTAGTCCTAACTATAATTCTTAGCCTATCCCAAACTCTAACTCTATTACTAGTCTTAAACCTAGCCCTCATTCTAGCTCTAACCCTAACCCTGTCCCTTATTCTGACCCTAACATTAACCCTAGATCTAAACCTTACCCTAACCCTAAACCAAAACTTAAAACTACCTCTACTGGTAAACCTTTACCTAAACCTTACAGTAACATTAGCCCTAGACCAAACTTAATCCTAAATAGAGTCATAAATCTAGCCCTCTCCTAAAACAAAAACCTAGCACTAACCCTAACAATAACCCTTAACCTAATGTAAAGACTAAACTTATCACTAGACCAAACGCTAGACCTAATTGTGGCCCTAAACTTAAAAGGAACCCTAACCCCAAAATGACACTTAATCTAATAGAAACCCCAAATCTTATACTAAACAAAAACCTAACCCTAACACTAGACTTATTCATAAACCTGACCGTAAAACTAGCCATAAACATATCCCTCACTCTTATATTACCCAAAGAACTAACGTTAGCCCTAAACATCACACAAAACCTAGCCCTTATCCTAGTCCTAAACCTAGCCCTAATCATAACCCTAACCCTAACCTTAGACCTTACCCTAATGGTAAACCTTGCACCAGCCCTAACCCTGGCTCAAATTCTAGTAGCCTAAAGATAACCCTAACTCTAAACCTAACACTAGCCCTGACTCAAAACCTAAATTTTGCCCTAGCCCTAACCCTAGCTCAAATGCCTACACTTACCCTAACACTAAAACCTAACATTAACCCTAAGCCTAAGCATAACCCTAACCCTAATCCTAACCTTAAAATCCCTAAACCTAGCTCTAACCCTATACATTACCCTAAAAAAATCCTAACCCAAATGCTAACCGTAGGCCTAACGACAACCCTATAGTAAACACTAACCCTATCCATTATTCTAAACCTAAGTGGAAGCATTAACCTAATTCTATCCATTACCCTGACCCTAACCTGAACCCACTGCTAATTCAAGCATTGACCCTAAATTTTAACCTAAACCAAACCCTTCCCAAACCCTGACCCTGGTAATACAACTAGCTCTAAACTTGACCCTTACCCTACACCTAAACTTACAATAGACATAGTCATAACCTAACACTAAAACTAATACTACCTATAAACCTAGACCTGATATTAGCCCTAGCTCTAATCCTAGCCCTATCCCTCACAGAAATCCTCAGCCTAGCCATAAAACTAGTCTTAATTCTCGCCCAAATCATAACCTTACTCGTAACCCTAATTCTAACCCTCACCCTAGCCCTAAACCTAGCTATAACCGTATCCATTCCCCTAAATCTAATCTTAACCCTAACACTAACACTAAGCCTAACCCTAACAGTAACCCTAGCACTAATCCTAGCCCTAATTTACCCTAATCCTAAACCTACCCCTAACCCTAGCCCAAAACTAATTTGAACTCTCAACCTAGCCCTATTTCTAGTTCTAACCCTATCTGTTACCATAACGCTAACAGTAGCCGTAAAATTGGACCTAAACCTAGCCATAGCCCTAAACCTAGATATGACCATAACAATAAATCTAAGCCTAAACTTAACCCTACCATTAGCCCTAACACTATTGCTAATCATAAAACTAGCCCTAACTCTAGGCCTAGTTTTCAAACAAAACTGAGCCATAGCCCTATCCTTAACCCTACCTAAACTTAACCCTAGACCTGACATTAGTCCTGTCCCTAGCCCTAATCCTAGTTCTAAGCCCAGGGTTAATCCTAACCCTGATCTTAACCCTAGCCTTAACCCTAATTTTATCCCTTGTCCTAGCACTAAACATAGCTGTAACATCATACCTTACCCTAACCCTAATGCTAACCCCAACCCTAGCCTTAAACATAGGCCTAAATCTAACACTAACACTAGCACTAATCCTAGCCCTAATTTAGCCCTAACAGTAAACCTAACCCTATCCCTATCCCTAAGACTAACTCTAACTATCGCCCTAGCCTTATCCCTAGTTCTAAACCTATCCCTTACCATAACCCAAATGATAGCCCTATCCCTAGCCCCAGACTTCGTCCTAACCTTCACCCAAGGCTTAAACCTGGATCTAGAAATAAAATTTAGTATAAACCTCACCCTAACACTAGCCCTAACCCTAATGCCTATTGGAAAACTAGCCCTAAATCTACCCTAACCCTAAAACAAAAACAAGCCATAACACTTACCCTTAATGTAACCCAAATTCTAAAGCTACACCTAGCCCTAAACCTAGCTCTAATTTGAGTCCTAACCCTAACCCTAGAAATAACCCTGACAACTGACTCGGCCTCCTACCACTAAACCTGGCTCTAAACCTTGCCTTAATGCTAACTCTAGAACTAACCTTATGCAAAAACCTAGTTCTTTCAATAGCTTACATCATTAGTTCTTATCATAGACCTAATGATAACAAAAATCCTAGCCCAAATCTGAGAGCTAACTCTATGTTTTAACTCAAACCCTAACCCTAACCCTAGCCCTAAACCTAACCCTAACTGTAACCCTACCTTAAACCCTATCTTTTCCCCTAAGCCAAACCCTCACCCTAATGCTACCCTAGTCCTAAACTTAATCCTTAGACTACCCCAAACCCAAACTCTATTACTAGTCCTATTCTAGCCCTCATTCTAGCTCTAAACCTAACGCTAACCCTGATCTTTATTCTGACCCTAACACTAACCCTAAATCTAAACCTGACCCTAACACTAAACAGAATCCTAACTCTTCCCATACTGGTAAACCTATAGTTAATCCTAACAGTAAAACTAGCACTAGATGAAACCTAATCCCAAATATAGTCATAAATCTATCCCTAGCCCTAAACAAAAACCTAGCACTAGCCCTAACAATAACCGATAACCTAATTTAAACACTATCCCTATCCCTAGACTCAAAGCTAGTCATAATTCTGGCACTCACCCTAAATCTAACCCTATCCTGAACAGTGACCCTTAACCCTAAACAAATTCTAGTTCTAAACCTATTCCTAACCCAAAACCAAACCCTAACTCTAGACATATCCATAACCCTGACCCTACAACTAGCCCTAAACATATTCCTAGATCTTATATTTCCCAAAGCTCTAATGTTAGCACAAAACCTCACACAAAACCTAGCCCTTATCTAGCCTTAAACCTAGCCCTAATCATAACCCTAAACATAACCCTAGACCTAAGCCTAATCATATGCTTGCCTGAGCCCTAAACCTAACTCAAACTCTAACCCTTACCAGAGACATAACCCTAACACTAACCCTCGACCTGACTCTAACCATAACCCTATCCAGGGCCTAACCCTAGCTCAAATGCTAATACTTAAATTAAACTATCCATGACACTAACACTAGGCCTAACCCTAACACTAGCCCTAATCGTAACCTTATCCCTTGCTCTAACCTTAGCTCTATTACTATCCATTACCCTAAAGATGAGCCTAACTCATATTCTGTCCCTAGTGTAACGCTAACCCTATCGCTAACACTAACCCTAAACATTTCTCTAAATCTAACCTGAACCCTAAAGCTAATCCTATCCATTACCCTATCCGTAACCCTAACCCTAAAGCTAATTCAATCCTTAAACCTAAAACTTAACCTAAACAAAACACTACCTGGACCCTGACCCTAATAATACATCTACTTTGAACTTGACCCTTACCTAAACTTAAACCTTACACTAGACCTAGCCATAACCTAACCCTAAATTTAACAGTAACCATAAATCTAGACCTGACATTATCCCTATCCCTAATCCTAGCCCTAGACCTAACACAAACCCTCATCCTAACACTAAACATAGCCTTAATCCTAACCCTAGCCCTAACCCTAATTCTAACTATCGCCCTAGTCCTAAACCTAGCTATAACCCCATCCCTTCCCCTAACCCTAACTCTAACCCTAGGCCTAACCCTAATACTAACCCTAGTCCTAAATCTAGCCACAATTTCGCCCTAAACCTAAATCTAACATTATCCCTAGTACTAAGAATAACTCTAAGTCTCGCCCTAGCTCTATCCCATGTTTTAAACTTATCTGTTACCATAACTCAAACCCTATCCCTATCCCTAGCCCCAACCCTAGCCCTAACCTTCCCCCTAGGCCTTAACATGGATCTAACCCTAACCTTAAGCCTGAAGCTCACTCTAACACTAGCCCTAACCCTAATGCTAATTGGAAAACTAGCCCTAACATTACCCTAGCCCTAAAACAAAACCAAGCCATAACAATAACCCTAAACCTTAAGCTAAACCAAACCCTAACTCTACACTTAGCCCTAAACATAGCCCTAATTTGAGTCCTAAACCTAACCCTAGAAGTAACCCTGACCCTTACTCAGACCCTAACAGTAAAGCTAGCTCTAAATATTGACCTAACACTAACCCTAGAACTAGCCCTAATCAGAATTTAGTTCTTTCATTAGCTGTAGCCTTAATGCTAACACAAATCCTAGCCCTATTCCAAGCCCTAAATCTAGGTTTAACCCTAAACCTAACCCTAACACTAACCCTAACCCTAACTTTTCCTCTAACCCTATCCCTTACCCTAAGCCTCAACCTTACACTAATGCTAACCTAGTCCTAACCATAATCCTTAGCATACCTCAAACCCTATCTCTATTACTAGTCCTAAACATAGCCCCCATTCTAGCTCTAAACTTAAATCTAACCCTGACTCTTATTCTGACCCTAACACTAACCCTAGGTCTAAACCTGACACTAACCTTAAAGAGAAACCTAACCCTACCCCTACCGGTAAACCTATACCTAAACCTAACAATGGGAGGGGAGGGAGGGGGGATGGTAGAGGATAGGAAAGGTAGCAGAATACAACAGTTACTAATAGGGCATTATGTAAAAATGTGGATGTGTAACCGATGTGATTCTGCAATCTGTATTTGGGGTAAAATTGGGAGTTCATAACCAACTGGAATCTAATGTATGAAATATGATATGTCAAGAGCTTTATAATGTTTTGAACAACCAATAAAAAAATTAAAAAAAAATAAATAAAGGGGAAATGGATCCCAATTTAAGAGCCAAAAAAAAAAAAAACACTAGCACTAGACCAAACCTAATCCTAAATAGAGTCATAAATCTAGCCCTAGCTCAAAAAAAAAAAAAAAAAAAAAAAAAAAAAAAAAAAAAAAAAACCATAGCACTAGCCCTAACAATAACTGTTAATCTAACATAAAAACTAACTCTATCCCTAGACCCAATGCTAGTACTAAATCTGTCCCTCACTCTAAACCTAACCCTAACCCGAAAAATGAATATTACCCTAATACAAACCCTACCTCTAAATCTTATCCTAACCCAAAACCTAACTAGAACACTAGACTTATCCATAACCTAACCCTAAAACTAGCCATTACCATATCTCTTGCTCTTACATTACTAATATCTCTAATGCTAGCCATAAACCTCACACAAAACCTAGCCCTTATCCTAGCCCTAAACCTAGACCTTATTGCAAACCTAACCATAAGCCTAGACCTAACCGTAACCCTAATCCTCACCCTAACCCTAATTCTAGCTCAGACTCTAACCTTAATCTAAACATAACCCTAATCTTAACCCTAACATTAGCCCTGACTCTAACCCTAACCCTCATGCTAGCCCTAATCCTAGCTAAATGCTAACACTTACTCAAACCTTACCCTGACATGAACTCAAGGCCTAACCCTAACCCTAGTCCTAATTCTAACCTTACCCCTAGCCCTAATCTTTTCCATTACCCTAAAGATAAGCCTAACACAAATGCTAACCCTAGGCCTAATACTACCACTATTGCTAACACTAACCATTTTCATTACTCTAAACCTAACCTGAACCCTAAACCTAACTTTATCAACTACCCTAACCCGAACCCTAATCCTATCTCTAATGCTAATTCAAGCCTTAACCTTAAACATTAACCTAAACTAAACCTTACTCAAACCCTGACCCTAATAATACAGCTAGCTTTAAAACTGATCCTTAACCTAAACCTAACACTTACACTAGACCTAGCCATAAACTAACCCTAAAACTAACCATAACCATAAACCCAGACATGATATTAGCCCCGGCACTATTCCTAGCCCTAACCCTAACACAAACACTAGTCCTCATTTTAGGCATATACCTAGACTTAATCCTAACACAAACCGTAACTCTAGCCCTTTCTCTAATTTTAACCCTTTAATTTTATACCTGAACTTAGGTATAACCCCATACTTTCTCCTAACACTATCAATAACCCTAAGCCTAACACTAACCATATCTCTAGCCCTAACCATAGACCTAACCTTAACATTAAACCTAGCATTAATCCTAGCCCTAATTTAGCCCTAACCCTAACTCTACCCCAACCTTGGCCTAAGACTAACTCTAACTCTCCCCCTAGCCCTATTTCTAGTTCTAACCATATCTATTACAATAAACCTAACACAAAACCTAACCTTAGCCCTAACACTAGCCCTAGACTCCACCATAGATCTAAAAATAATGCTACATTTGACCCTAAACCTAAGCCTAATTCTCAACCTACCACTAGACCTAAAACTATCACTAATCCTAAAACTAGCCATAACCCTAGCCTTATCCCTTAAACAAAACCTAGCCATTGTTCTAACCCTAAATGTTAACCTAAACCAATCCCTAACCCTAAACCTAGCCATAACCTTCTAGCTCTAATTCATATCATTGTCCTAAATTTAACCCTGACTCTGACTTATATTCCAACACTAATCTTAGTTCTAAATATCACACTAACCATAAAGATAATGCTAACACTAGATCTAGACTGAATCCTAACTCTAATCATAACCTTAGTTCTTATATTAGCCATAGCCCTAACCCTAGCCCTAAACCTAACAGAAACATTAGCCATAAGCTGAGCCCTAACCCTAGATGTAAACCTAAACCTAAACCTAACACTAGCCCTAACCCTAACCATAAACCTAACCCTAACCTAGCTCTAACTATTTCACTTACCCTAAGCCAAACACTATTCGTAATGCTAACCTTTGTCCTAATCCTAATCCATAGCCTAATCCAAACAGTAACCCTATTAGTAGTCTTAACCATAGCACTCATTCTAGCTCTAACCCTAACTCAAATCCTTACCCTAACAAAAACCCTCATTACAAATCTGACCCTCACCATAAAGCAAACCCTAACACTAGCCCTACCAGTAAACTTATACCTAAACCTAACCCTAACACTAGCCCTAGACCTAAGCCTAATTCTAAATACAGCTATAAATCTATACCTAGACCTAAAAGAAAAAACCCTGAGCCCTAGCCCTAATATAATCCTTAACCTAAAGCAAACACTAACCCTATCCCTATACTGAACCCTAGTCCTACTTCTGGCTTTCACCCTAAACCTAATTCTAAGCTGAACACTGAACCTAACACTAACACTAAACCTAGCTCTAAACCTGAATCTAACCCAAAACCTAAACCTAACAATAGACACAGCCATAACCCTAATCCTAAAACTAGCTCTAATCAGAACCCTAGATCTTACATTAGACATAGCCTTAAACCTGGGCCTAATCCTAACACAAAACCTAGCCCTAATTTGAGGTCTAAATCTACCATAAGTATGACCATAGTCCTAAATGTAGCCCTAACGTTAACCCTCACCTTACACATAACCCTAGCTCAAAGCCTAAACCTTAGCCTATACATAACCCTAGCCCTATTCCTAAACATAAACCTAACCTTAGCCATAATCCTAACCTTAACCATTGTACTATCCTTAGCTCTAACCCTAATATTACCCTAACCCTAACCCTAATAATAAACCTAGGCCTAAACCTTACCTATTCCTAACCCTAATCATAAACCTAACCTTTCACCTAACCCTAAACCTAACCCTTGCCATAAACTAAACCCTAAACTTTACCAAAAATAAAAATTAAACCTATCCCTAAACCTAAATTTAACCATAACCTAAACTTAGCTCTAAACCTTAGCTTACATTTAATCCAATACCTTAATCTAAATCTAACCCTAACTCTAATGAAAACACTAGCCCTAACCCAAACCCTAACAAAAACCATAATGATAATCCTGTCCTAGTCCTAACACTAGACCTAAAACTCCCCCTAGCCCTAACTGTAGCTTAAACCCTAACCCTTACCCTAAACCTAACCCTAGCCCTAGTTCTAATCATAACTCTAAATCTAGCTCTAACCCTAACATTAAACCTAGCCCTAATTCTAGCCTTAATAGGGCCCTATTCTTAACCCTAACCCTAATGCTAGAATTAAGACTAACAACAATTCTCACACAAGAACTATCCCTACTTCTAACCCAATCCCTTACCATATCCCTAAACCAAACCCTAACCCTAGTCATAACCCCTGCCTTAGCACTAACTATATATCGAAACCTATTTATAAAACTAACCCTATTTCTTACCATAACCCTAAACCAAGCCCTAACCCTAGTCAAAATCCTTAGCCCTAGCCAAACTCTAGATCAAAACCTATCTCTAAAACTATCCCTAACCTGATGCCTCAGCCTAACAATGAAACTAGCTCTAACCCTAATGCCATTGCTAAAATTAGCACTAACCCTAGCCCTAGCTGTAAAACAAAACCAAGCCACACCCCTAACACTAACTCTTAGCCTTGGCCAAACCCTAAACCTACACCAGCCCTAACCCTAGCCCTAGTTTGAAACCTAACATAAACCCTAAACCTAACCATGATCCTGACTCAGATACAAACACTAAACCTAGCTCTAAATATCACCCTAACTTTAAACCTAACCCTAACACTAGACCTAGCCCTAAACTTAACCTTAAAACTAACCCTAATCATAGCCATATGTCTTACAATAGCCATAACTATAACAGTAGCCCTAACCCTAATAAAAAACTAGCCTTAATCCAAACCCTAATACGAGCTTTAACCCTAAACCTAACTCTAGCCCTAGTCCTAACCTTAGCTCTAACCCAATCCATTTCCCTAAGCCAAACCCTCACCCTAATACTAACCTTATTCTTAGCACTAATCCTCAGCCTAACCTAAACCTAACTTTATAACTAGACCTAACCCTAGCCTTCATTCTAGATCTAACCATAAGCTGAACCCTAACCCTATCCCTGACCATTATTCTGACCCTAACACTAATCGTAGGTCTAAATCTACACCTAACCCTAAACCAAACCCTAACACTAGCCCTACTGGTAACCTCATACCTAAACCTAACCATTATACTAGCCCTAGACCTAAAGCAAATCCTAAACAAAGTCACAACTATAGCTTTAGTCCTAAAGAATAAGTAGACCTAGCCTTAACAATAACCGTTAACCTAACCCAGACTCTAATCCTACCTCTAGACCTAACCCTAGTCCTAATTCTTGCTTTAACCCTCACCATTACCCTACCTGAACACTGTCCCTGACACTAACACTAACCCTAGCTCTAAACTTCACCCTAACCTAAAACTAACCCTAAAACTACACCTAGCCGTAACATTAACCATAAAACTAGTCTTAAAGATTACACTAGTTCTTATATTAGCCATAGCCCTAACCTATCAAAAAACCTAGCCCTAATCCAAGCCCCACCTTAGCTTTAACCCTAAAGATAACCCTAACCATAAACCTAGCCCTAACTATAACCCTAAACCTAACCCTAGACCTAATCCTAACCATAACCCTAGTCCTAAACCTAGCTCTAACCCTATTCATTACCCTAAGATAACTATAATCCTTATGCTAACCCTGGGCTGAACCCTAATCCTAGCACTAGCCTTAACCCTAACTATTAACCCACACCTAACCTGAACCCTAAAGCTAACTGTGTCATTACTGATCCCTAAATATAAGAGTAATTTGAGTCCTAAACCTAAACTTTAACCTAAACCAAAGCCTAAACTTGACACTGACTCTAATAATACCCATAGCTCTAAACCTGACCATAACAATAAACCTAAACTTTACAATAGACCTAGCCATAAACATAACCGTAAAACTATCCCTAACCATACCCTAGAACTGGCATTAGCCCTTGCTCCAATCCTAGCCCTAACCCTAATACAAAACTTATCCCACATCCTAGCCATGAACCTAGCTTTAATCATAACCCTAACCCTAACGTTAACAATAACCTTAACCCTAATTCTAAAATTAGCTATATTCCCATCCCTTACCCTAAACTTAACACTAACCCTCGCCCTAACCCTAGGCATAACCCTAACACTAACCCTAGCCCTAATCCAACCCCTAATTTAGCCCTATCCTTAACCCTAACCCTAGACATAAGAATAACTCTAACTCTCACACTAGCCCAATACCTAGTTCTAACCCTATCAATTATCATCACCATCACATAGCCCTAAACTTACTACCTAACCCTATACTTAGCCCTATCTCAAAACCTAGATCTAAACCTAATTCTAAATTTAACCCTAACCCTAAGACTAAATCTAGCCATAACTCTACTCCTATCCCTGATCCTGAACCTAAGCCTAAATCTCACACTTACACAAGCCCTAACTCTAAGACTAATCTTAAAACTAGCCCTAACCCTAACCCTAGCCCTAAAATAAAAAGGAGTCATTTGCCATAACCTTAACTCTTAACCTAACCTAAACTAAACCCTAACCCTACACCTAGCCCTAACCCTATCCCTAATTATAATCTAACCCTAACCAGAAAACTAACCCTGACCCTGACTCTGACCCTAACACTAACCATGGCTCTAAACATCATCATCACCATAAACCTAACCTTAACACTAGACCTAGACCTAACTCTAACCCTGTAACTAGCTGTAATCATAAACCTACTTCATACATTAGCGGTAGCCTTAACCCTAGCCCTAACCTAACCCAAAACCTAGCCTTAATCTGAGTCCTAAACCTTGCTTTAAACCTAAACTTTAACCTAACCCTAACGCAAACACTAGCCATAATTGTATACATAACCCTAGACCGAACCTGAGGGCTTATCCTATCCATTGCCCTAATGATAACCCTAACTCTTCTGATAACCCTATGCCTAAACCTAACCCTATACATTACACTAAACCAAACCTAAACCCTAAACCTAACCCTGTCACTACCCTATCCCTAAATATAAGACTAATTCGAGCCCTTTACCTAAACACTAACTTAACCCAAACCCTAATTCTGACCCTGATTCTAAAAATAACCCTAGATCTAAACCTGACCCTAACCAAAAACCTAATCCTTACACTGGACCAAGAAATAAACCTAACACTAAATCTATCCCTAACTGTAACCCTACACCTGACAATAGCCATAGTCCTAATACTATCCCTAACCATAAAAGAAATCCTAGTCTTCATCGTAGACCCTAAACATAGCCTTAATCATAACCCTAACCCAGTTCTAACCCTAATACGAACCCTCGCCCTTGCCCTAAGCCTAGCTATAACCACAGTCCTTACCCTAAACTAAGCCCTAACTCTAACCCTAACTCTAACCCTAACTCTAGTGGTAACCCTTGCCATATCCTTAGCCCTAGCATTAACTCTAAATCAAAATCTAACTCTAAATCTAACTGTAACTTGATGCCTAAGCCTAATCCTAAAACTAGCCCTAACCCTAGCCCTAAACTAACACTAGCCATAATTTAGTCCTATCTCTAAACCTAGACCTAACCCTAGCCCTATGACTAACTCTAAATCTCAGACTAGCCCTACCACTCATTGTAACACTATCCCTTACCATAAAAGTAACCCTAGCCCTAACCCTAGTGCTAACACTTTCCCTATCCTATTCCCTAGCACTAACCTTAGACAAAACATAACTCTAAATCTAGCCCTAACCCGAAGCCTTAGCCTAACCCTACACTAGCCCAAACCATAACATTAATGCTTAAATGAGCCCTAATGCTAGCCCTAGCCCTAACACAAACCTGAGCCATAGCTCTAACCCTAACCATTAACATAAACCAAACCCTAACCTTATAACTAGACCTAACCCTAGCCCTAATTCGAGTTGGAAACTGAACCCTAAAACTAACCCTGAACCTGACACTGACCCTAACACTTCTAGGTCTAAACTTCACCCTAACACTAAACCTAACCCTAACACTAAACCTAGCACTAAAACACTAAAACTAGCCCTAATTGTAAACCTAGTACTTACATTAGCTGTAAACCTAACCCCAGCCCTCATATAACCCCAAACCTATCCCTAATCAGAGCCATAAACCTAGCTTTAAACCTAACCTAACCCTAACTCTGTTGGGGACCACAAATCAAGTCAAGATGGTGCCTGGCAGTTTGCCAGGAGGAGTGGTTTGTGAGACAATGCCACCGAGCCATTAAGATGGTGGGGATTCATTATTGGTTGACTGCTGTATCTAGATGATGCTAATGGAGTCAAGCTGTGTGTAATCAATTAGGCATATATACCTCTGCTGTTCCACAATAAAGCAGTTCCCATTACCTTGGGTTCCCACTACCTTGAGTTCCCACTCATTTCCTGCTGAGTTGCCTCGCAATAAAGCAGTTCCCGCTTCAACCTTCAAGTTGCTTGTTACCTCCCGGTTATTTTGCACAGCCGGACTGTGGCAAATGGTGGCCCATATGAAGAACTCCAGGACACTCGGAGGTAAGTCACAAGGTAAGCTGCCCGTCTCTAGAAATAGATAGGATGAAAGGAAAGCTGCCTATCCCTAGAAATAGGTAGGACAGGAGGAAAGATGCTCGCCCCTGAGGAAGCAGATAGGGTGAGAGGATGGATGGCCATTTCAAGATAAAAGAAAAATTGATACAGAGTGTTTTTGTTTTATCTTATCTTAGTGTGTTGTGTTGTATTTTTTGCAGAGGTATGGGATCAGAAGTTAGTGGAAATCAAACCAAAAAGTTGTTAAGCAAATTGCTAAAGGAAGGAGGCACCTTAGTAAAACCAAGAACAGTTAGGGCATACGTTGATAAAAGCCCAGGAACTCTAGTCACAAAGAGGAAGAAAGTTCAGAAGAGGAAGGACTATCAGGGAAGGAGTTACAACAAAAGGCTGCTACTAACAACTTTTTGTAACCAGAGGGTGCGTGAAGCAGTGCAGTGTGGGGGCCACTGCGTGCAGGAGCCATTTCGTGGCGCAGCAGAGACTTTCCACCCAGCAGCAGTGGCCGCCGCCCCACCCCCCACCCAGGGAGCAGGATGCCACTGCCATGAGCTGGAGCCATGGCGGCCCAGTGGCAGTTTGAGTCAGGGACACTCCCTGGGGCTGTAGGTTGCCAGGGGATGCCTACCAAGTATCTTGCCACCTTCCTCAAGAGGGTGGAAAAGAGCCTCCAAAGGAAACTCCCCCCAGGGTCCACTTCAGGATTGCCCGTGCTCTATTAAAAAAAAAAAAAAAAAAGGAGAAACAACCAAAAGCAATGGTGGGAGAAACAACCCACCATTCTCAAGCCTTCTGAGCTTTATAAATGCAAGGTTAGCAATATATCAAATCCATAACAGCTGAAATTCAATTTTCAATTATGGTGATAGCATTTACCTTCAGATGCTTTGGTATTTTAAAGCTTTCACCACAGCTTCATCAGCTTACAGTTATTATCATTAAAGGTCCTGACCCAGTGATTGTCGGGAGTCGGGGGTCTGTTTGTGTGTTTCCACAGGGAGAACAGCAGCCAATTTTAATTCCAGAGATACTAACTAAAGCGATTTCTACAGACCAAAAAGAAGATGATTTGGCTCAAATCCATAAAGCTGATATTCCGAACTCCAGTTTGGCTATGTTTGCATCTGTGATGATGGTTCTCCAACACCTGGAGGCTAATGAATAATGCCAGTGAAGACAAAAACAGAAGAATTTCCAGTATTACTGAATACAAAAATGAGACTTCACAATTACAGCCACCATCATCACAGCTGTTGCTGTTTCTGCTGCTGCAGCTGCTGAGATAGCTATCACACAAACTGTACAGCCTGGACTGTGTATCACTTCTATGCATTACGAATCTATTGAGACAACAAATTATAATAGTACCAGGGTATCTTCGCTGACAGTGTCATTGGTGGTACAATTTTTGCAAGGGCTTTTCACTTGGAGCTGTCAATGGCTTGTTATCATGGCATTTTTTATCCTCCTCCTTCTGCTTGTGGCAGGTTGTTCATGGTGTTTTATACATTACACAGAATCCCAAGTATGGCTAAATATATTGGGCCGGTAGTCAAAGACGGGTAAGTTCCAATTACAATGGTACCAACCTAAGTGAGGAGGGTGACGATTTGAGGTCAGACCATCCAATGACAGGTAAGGACCATATGTAGTATTGGACAACCTAAATCAGGCACTGTCCATAAACTACATACTTGTTGTTTAATAAAATAAAAGAGGGGAGATGTTGGGGATGGCAAATCAAGTCAAGATGGCACCTGGCAGTTTGCCAGGAGGAGTGGTTTGTGAGGCAATGACACTGAGCCATTAAGATGGTGGGGATTCCTTATTGGCTGACTGTGTATCTAGATGATGTTAATTGAGTCAAGCTGTGTGTAATCAGTTAGGTATATATACCTGTGCTGTTCCACAATGAAGCGGGTCCCATTACCTTGGGTTTCCACTACCTTGAGATCCTGCTCAGTTCCCATTGAGTTCTCCCACAATAAAGAAGTTCCCCCTTCAACCTTCAAGTTGTTTGCACCTCCTGGTTATTTTGCCAAATCTGGACTGCGGCATAACACTAGCCCTAATATTAACCATAAGTTTAGCCTTAAACTGATATCTAACTCTATCCATTAACATAACCATAACCCTAACCATAATGATAACCCTAGGCATAAACCTCAACCTATCCCAAATCCTAACACTTCTATTACCATAAACCTAACCTGAATCCTAAACCTAACCCTATCATTACACTAACCCTAACCCTAAAAGTAATTCAAGCCCAAACTTGAAACCTTATCCTATCCCAAACCCTAAACCAAACCTTGACCCTAATAAAACCCCTAGCTCTAAACTTGACCATAACCCAACCCCTAACCCTTAGCCTAGATGTAGCAATAAACCTAACCCTAAAACTATCTTTAACCATAATTCTGGACGTGAAATTAGCCAAAGCCCTAATCCTAGCCCTAACCCTAAAAGCACAGCTAGCCCTCAACCTAGTCCTAAACCTAGACTTACTCATAACCCTATCTCTAGCCCTACACCTAACCTTAATTCTAACCCTCACCCTACCTATAAACCTAGGAATAATGTCATCCCTTGCCCTAAATTTAAACCTAACCCTAACCCTAACCCTAGGCTTAAGCTAAACACAAAACCTATCCCTAATCCTAGCCCTATTTTAGCACTATCTCTAACCCTATCTAACCCTAGCCCTAAGACTCACTCTAACTCTTGCCCTAGCCCTAGCCCTATCCCTAGTTCTATCCCTATCTGCTACAGTAAACCTAACACTAGCCCTAAAAGTTGCCCTAAAGTTGGCTCTAGCCCTAACCCTTACTGTAAATCTAATATTAAACCTAAGCCTAACATTAACACTAGCCCTAACCCTAATGATAATCATAAAACTAGCCCTAACCCTAATCCTAGCAGTAAACCAAAACCGAGCAATAGCCCTAACCCTAAACCTTAACTAAAATCAAACACTAACACTACACCCAGACCTAAACCTAGCCCTACTTCGAGTTCTAAGCCTCACCTTAAAACTAATCCTGACCCTTACTCGTATCCTAACACTCACCCTAGGTCTAAACACCACCCTAAACTCAAACCAAACACTAACATTAACAATAGCCCTAATTCGAGTTTTAATGCTAACTCTAAAACTAACCCTGACCCTGACTCCTATCCTAACAAGAACCGTAGCTATAAATATCACTCTAACATTAAACCTAACCCTAGCACTCAAACTACTCTTAACCCTATCCCTAAAACTAACCCTAATGATAACCCTTATTCTTACATTAGCTGTTGCCCTAATCCTAGCCTTAACCCAAACACAAAATCTAGCCCTAAACTGAGCCCTAATCCTAGCTTTAAGTCTAACTCTAACCCTAACCATAGCCCTAAACCTAGATCTAAATAAATCCTTTACCCTAAGTGAAAACTTAAAACTTAAGAGTAACCCTAGACCTATCTCTAGTCCTTAGACTAACAAAAACCTAAACCTAGTTCTCACCCTAACCCCAACCATAACCCCAAATTTATCATAATCCTATCCCTAGACCTAACTCTGAACCTAACTCTCAGCCTAGCCCTACCCATAGCTCAGAACCTAACCCTAACATTAACAAAATCCTAAACCTAATCCGAGTTCTAACCCTCACCTTAACCCTAATCCTAAACATAACCCTAGCCCTAAACTTAACTCTAACTGTATCCATTACACTAAACATTACCATTACATGATGTTAACCCTAGGCTTAACCCTAACCCTATTGCTTTAACCAAACCTATAAATTACTCTGAACCAACCCTGAACACTAAACCTAATCCAATTATTACGCTAACCCTAACCCAAATGCTAATTTGAGCCCTAACCCTAACTTCAAACCTAAACCAAAGTATAACACTTACCATGACCCTTATAGTCCCCCTAGATATATACCTGACTCTAAACCTACCTAACCAATACATTAGACCTAGCCATAAACCTAACCCTAAAACTATTCCTAACTTTAACCCTAGACCTGATATTAACCCTAGCCATAATCCTAGCCCTAAACTTAACACAAACCCTAGCCCTTATCCTAGCCCTAAACATAGCCTTAATTTTATCCCTAACCCAAACCCTAGGCCTAATCCTAACACTAATCCTGCCCTAATTGTAGCCCTAATTTAGCCCTATTCCTAATCCTAACACTAACCCTAGCCCAAAGACTTACTCTTGCTCTCACCCTAACCCTAATCCTAGTTCTAAACCTATCCCTTACTAGAACCCTACTCCTAGCCCTAACCCTTGGTCCAACCATAGCCCTATTTATAGCCCTGGCCATACCCCTAGACCTTACCCTAACTACAAATCTAACCATAACCCTAACCCTAAACATAAAACTAACACTAGCCCCAATGCTAACGCTAATTCTAAAACTAGCTTTAACACTAGCCCTAGTCCTAAAACAAAACTGAGCCATAGCCATAACAATAAACCTTAACCTAAACCAAACCCTAACCCTACACCTAGCATTAACTGTATCCCTAATTCTAGTCCTAACCCTAACTGAAAACTAACCCTAAAGCTGATTCTTTCCCTATCACTACCCCTGGTTCTAAATATCATCATCACCATAAACCTCAACCTAACACTAGACCTAGCCCTAACCCTAACCCTATAACTAGTGCTAATCATAACCCTAGTTCATACATAAGTCATAACCTTAACCCTAGCCCTAACCTAACCCAAAACCTAGTCTTAATTCTAGTCCTAAACCTAGCTTTAACCCTAAACTTAAACCTAATCCTAACCCAAAACTAGCCCTAATCCTTATATAACCCTAGCCCTAACCTTAGGTCTAAACCTATCAATTACCCTAACAATAACCCTAAACTTTAAGCTAACCCAAGGCCTAGCCCTAACCCTATCCATTACACTAAACTAAACCTAAACCCTAAAACTATCCTTGTCATTACCCTAAACCAAAACCCTAACCTAACCCAAACCCTAACCCTGACTCTGACCCCCAAAATAACCCTAGGTATAAACCTGAATCTTACCCTAAACCTAATTCTTACACTGGACCAAGCCATAAACCTAACACTAAATCTAGCCCTAAATATAACCCTAGACCTGACATTAGCCCTAGCCCTAATACTATCCCTAAGGCTAAAAACAAACCCTAAACCTAATTCTAGCCATAAAACTAGCCTTAATCATAACCCTAACCCTAACTCTAGCCCTAACCCTAATACTAACCCTTGCTCTAGCCCTGAGGCTAGCCAAAACCACATCCCTTATGCTAAACGTAAACCTAACTCTAACCCTAACCCTTGTCCTCACAATTGCCCTATCCTGAGCCCTAGCTTTAACACTAGACCGAAACCTAACTTTAAATTTAACCCTAACTCGATGCCTAAGACTAAAAATAGCCCTAACCTTGATGCTAATCCTAAAACTAGCTGTAATCCCAGCCCTAACACTAACCCTAGATGTAATTTAGCCCTATCCCTAACCCTAACCCTAACCTTAACCCTAGCCCTAAGAATAACTCTATCTCTCACACTGGCCCTATCAGTCGTTCTAATTTTATCCCTTCCCATAAACCTAACCCTATCCCAAACCTTGTCCTAACCCTTGCCCTATTCTTAGCATTAGCAAAAACCTTAGATAAAAACCTAACTCTAAAATTTAACCCTAAACCGAAGCCTAAACCTAATTCTAAGTCTAGCCCTAACCCTAACACTAATCCTAAAAATTGCTCTGACCCTAACCCTAGCCCTAAAACCAAATGAGCCAAAGCTCTAACCCTAAACCTTAACCTAAACCAAACCCTAACCCTACACCTAGCCCTAAATCCAGCCCTAATTTGAGTTTTAAGCCAAACACTAAAACTAACCCTGACACTTACTCTGACCATAACACTAACATGAGGTCTAAACATCACCCTAACCCTAAACCTAACTGTAAACCTAGCTCTAAAACACTAAAATTAGCCATAATTATAACCCTAGTACTTACATTAGCTGTAACCTGAACCCTACCACTAACTCAACCCAAAACCTAGCCCTAATCATAACCATTAGCCAAGCACTAAACTGATTTCTAACTCTATCCATTACCCTAACCCTAACCCTAATGCTAATTAATGTCCTAACTTTAAACCTTAACCTGTCCCAAACCCTAACCTACAACTTGACCCTAATAATACCTGTAGCTTTAAATCTGACACTAACCCTAAAGTTAAACCTTACCCTAGACGTACCAATAATCCTAACCCTAAAACTATCTTTAACCATAATTCTGGACCTGAAATTAGCCTTAGCACTAATCCTAGCCCAAACACTAAAAAAAAAAAAAAAAAAAACAGTCCACATCCTAGCCCTAAACCTAGCCTTATTCATATCTCTAACCCTAACCACAGCCCTAACTCTAATTATAACCCTCACCTACTTCTAAACCTAGCTAGAAAGCCATCCATTACCCCGAAATTTGCCCTAACTCTAAACCTTAACTATAAACTCTAACATTAAACTCTAACCCTAACACTAACCCTAACCATAGGCTTACATTAAACACTAAACCTAGCCCTAATCCTAGCCCTAATTTAACTCTAACCATAACACTAGCCCTAAGATTAACTCTCGTCCTAGACCTATCCCTAGTTCTAACCCTATTCATTACCATAACCCTAAACCTAGCAATAACCCTTGCCCTATCCTTAGTTCTAGCCCTAACTCTAGATCTAACCGTAATTCCAAATTTAACCCTAATTCTAAACCTAAGCCTAACACTAACACTAGCCCTTACACTAACCCTAGGACTAAAACAAAACTGAGAGCTAGCCCTAATCCTAAATCTTAACTTAAACCAAACGCTAACATTAAAACTAGACCTAACCCTAGACCTAGTTTGAGTCCTAACCCTAACCTTAAAACCAACCCTGATACTGAGTCATATCATAACACTCACCCTAGATCTAATCAACGCCCTCACATTTAACTAAAACCTAACATTAACCCTAGCCCTAATTTGAGTCCTAATTCTAACCCTAAAACTAAGCCTGACCCTGACTCCTATCCTAATATGAACCCTAGCTATAAATATCATCCTAACCTTAAACCTAACCCTAACACTAAATTTAAACCATACCCTAACACTAAAACTAACCCTAATGGTAACCCTAGTTCTTACATTAGCCATTTCCCTAACCCTAGCCCTAACCCTAACACAAAACTTAGGCCTAATCTGAGCCCTAAACCTAGCTTTAACCCTAACTCTAACCATAACCATAGCCCTAACCCTAGCTCTAAACCAATCCCTTACTTAAGCAAAACCATAAACCTAAGGGTAAACCTAGACCTATCTCTAATCCTTAGGATAACCAAAACACTAACCTATTAATAGACCTTACCCTTGCCCTCATTCTAGATCTATTCCTATCCAAAACCCTAAGACTAACCTTGACCCTTTTCCTGACCCTATAACTAATCCTAGGTCTAATCCTAATCCTAACCCTAACCCAAAGCCTACTGTCATCCTATCCCTAGACTTAATCCTGAACCTAACTCCCAGCCTAGCCCTAATCATAGCTCAGAACCTAACCCTTACACTACACATAACCTTAAACTAACCCTAGTACTAACCCTCACCCTAACCCTAAATCAAGACATAATCCTAACCATGACATTAGCCCTAAACTTAAGTTTAACTGTATCATTACCCTAAACATAACCTTTACGCTAATGCTAACCCAGATGAACCCTAAACATATCACTATCCCGAAACTTATTACCCTAAACCTTCACTGAATCCTAGACCTAATCCAATCATTACCCTAACCCTAATCCTAATGGTAATTCAAGCCCGAACCCTAAACTCAAAGCTAAACAAAACCCTAACACTGACACTGACCCTAATAATTCCCCTTTCTCTAAACCTACTCTTACCATATACCTAACCCTTATACTAGACCTAGCCATAAAACTACCCTAAAAGTTTCACTAAGCATAACCCTAGAACTGATATTAGCCCTAGCCATGATACTAGCCCTAACCCTAACAAAAACACTAGCCCTTATCCTAGCCCTAAACATAGCCTTAAGTATAACCCTAACTATAACACTAGGCCTAATCCTAACACTAACCCTATCCTTAATCTTAGACCTAATTTAGCCATGTCCTTCACCTTAACCCTAACCCTAGCCCAAACACTAACTCTAACTCTCACCTTAGTGCTAACCATAGTTCTAATCCTATATTTTACTAGAACCCTAATCCTAGTCCAAACCATAACTCTAAAGCTAGCCCTATTCATAGCCCTAGCACCAACCCTAGATCTAACCCTAACTCTAAATCTAAACCTAAACCTTAGCCTAAACCTAAACCTAAAACTAGCCTCCACCCTAAGGCTAATCCTAAAACTAGCACTAAACCTAGCCCTGAAACAAAACCAAGCCATAGACCTAACCCTAACCCTTAATATAAACTAAGCCCTACCCCTACACTTAGCCACAACTCTAGCCCTAATTCGAGGTTTAAGCCAAACCCTAAAACTAACCCTGACCCTGACTCTGACTTTAACACTAACCCTAGCTCTAAACATTACCCTAACCCTATACCTAAACCTAACAGTAGACCTAGCCCCAACCCTAATCCTAAAATTAGCCATAATCGCAACACTGGTACTTACATTAGCCGTTACTCTAAACCTAGCCTTAACTTAACCCAAAACATGGCCTTATTCTGAGTACTATCCCTAGATTTAGCCTTAACCCTACCCCTATCACTAATCGTAACTGTAACCCTAGCCATAAACCTAGATTTAAACCTAATGCTAACCCAAAGCCTAACCCTATCAATTATCATAACAATAACCCAAGCTGTACCCCTTTCTCTAACCAAATCCATTACCCTATCCATAACCTTAACCCTAATGCTAAACCTGGGCCTAAACCTAACTTTATCCCTAATCCTAACCATATCCATTAACCTAAACAAACCTGAAATCTAAATCTAACCCTATCTTTGCCCTAATCTTAACTCTAATGCTAATTTGAGCCCTAACATTAAACCTTAACCTATCCAAAACACTAATTGCGACACTAACCCTAATAGTACCCCTAGCTCTAAACCTGAACCTAACCCTAAACCTAACCCTTACACTAGATGTAGCCATAAACCTAACCATAAAACTATTTTTAACCATAAAACTAGACCTGAAATTAGCCCTAGCTGTAATCCTAGCCCTAAATCTAGGCTTAATCCTAGCTCGAACCATAACCTGAGCTCTAACCCTAATTCTATTCCTCACCCTAGCCCTAAACATAACTATAACCTCATCCTGTACCCCAAAACTAACCATAGACCTAAACCTAAACATAACCCTCGCCCTAAACCTAGGCCTAACACAAAGCCTAGTGCTAATTCTAGCCCTTATTTAATCCTATTCTAACCCTACACCTAGCCATAAGACTAAATCTAACTCTTGCCCTGGCCATAGGCCTAATTCTATCCTTAGCCTTAATCCTAATACTAGATCTAAGCCTAAGTCTAAATCTAAACCTAACTCTAAATTTAACTGTAAAAATAAGCCTAAACCAAACTCTATCACTACCCCTAACCATAACACTAATCCTAAAACTTGCCTTAGCCCTAGCCCTAGCCACGAACCAAAACCAAGCCATAGCCCTAATCCTAACGCTTAACCTAAAGCAAACCCTAACCCTACAACTAACCCTAAAACTAACTCTAAAACTAACCCTAACCCTGACACTGCAACTAAAAATAATTCTAGCTCTAAGTATCATCCTAACTTTAAATTAACCATAACACTATATCTAGCCTTAGCCTAACCCTAAAACTAGCCTTAATCATAACCCTGGTTCATATATTAGCCATTGTCCTAACCAAAGCCCTAACCCTAACACAAATTCAACCTCTAATCTGAGCCCTAAACCTAGCTTTTACCATAATACTAGCCCTATCCGTAACCCTAACACTAGCCGTAACCCTAACACTAGCCCTAACCCTAACTCTAACACTATTCCTTACCCTAAGCCAAACCCTAACCCAATTAAATACTAACCCTAGTCCTAACCCTAATCCTTAGCCTAACTTCAACTCTAACCGTAATACTAAACCTGAGCCCTCATTCTACCTCTAAACCTAACCCTGACCTTCATTGACCCTAACAGTAACCCTAGGTCTAAACCTGACCCTAACCCTAAACCAAACCCTAACACTAGCCCTACTGGTAAACCTATACCTATACCTAATCCTAACACTAGAACTAGACCCAAAGCTAATTGTATGTATAGCTATAACTCTAGCCCTAGACCTAAACAAAAACCTAGTACTAGCTCTAACAATAACCCTTAACCTAAACCGAACATTTATACTACCCCTAGACCCAAACCTAGTTCTAATTCAGACTCTAACACTAACTGTAACCCTATCCAAAACCTGACCCTAATTCTAACACTGAACCTAGCTTTAAACCTGACACTAACCCAAAACCTAGACTTAACACTAGACCTACCATAACCTAACCCTAAAACTAGCCTTAAACATAACCCTAACTCTTGCATTACCTATAGTCCTAATCCTAGCCCTAAACCTAACACAAAACCCAGCCCTAATCCTAGGCCTAAACTTAGCTCTAATCATAACCCTCTGCCTGACCCTAGCCCTAAACCTAACCCTAACCTAAGCCTCGCTTTAGACCTAACCCTAGCTCGAAGCCTAACCCTTACACTAAACATAATCCTAGCTCTATCTTAAATCCCAACCCTAACCTTAGCCCTAATCCTAACGTTAAACCTAGCCTGAACTTTAGCTCTAAACATATCCATTACCCTAACCTTAACCCTAACCCTAATTAAAATCCCATCCCTAACACTAAACCTAACTGTAACCATAAATGAAAACCTAGACCTAACAGTAGCCCTATCCTTAGCCCTAGACCTAACCCTGGATTTAATCCTAAATCTAAATCTAACTTTAACCATAAGCCTAAACCTAAAACTAACAATAGCCCTAAACCTAATGCTAAGCCTAAAACCAGCCCTAATCATAACCCTAGCCCTAAAACAAAACCGAGCCATAGCCCTAACATTAACTTAACCTAAACCAAAACCTAACTCTACACCTAGCCCTAACCCTAGCCCTAATTTGAGTCCAAACCCTAACCCTAAAATACTCTAACCTTGAATTTGACCTCAACACTAACTCTAGCTCTAAACATCACCCTAATATTATACCTAACTCTACCACTGGACCTAGTCCTAACTCTAATCCTATAACTAGCCCAAATTGTAACCCTAGACCATACATTGGCCATAACTCTAAAAATAGCCCTAACTCTAACCAAAACCAAGTCTTAATGCAAGACCTAACCCTAGCTCTAACCCTAAACCTAAACTTAACACTAGCCCTAACCCTAACCCTAAACATAGCCCAGCCCTAGCTCTTATCCTATCCCTTACCCTAAGCTAAACCCTAACCCTAATGGTAACCCTAGGCCTAAGCCTAATCCTTAGCCTAACCCAAACCATAACCCTATTACTAGTCCTAATCCTAGCCCTCATTCTAGATCTAACCAAAACCCAAAACCTAACCCTAACCCTGACACTTATTCTGACCCTAACGGTAACCGTATGTCTAAAATTGACCCTAATAATAAACCAAACCCTAACATTAGCAAGAGCAATAAACCTATACTACAACTAACACTAACACTAGCCCTAGACCTAAACGTAATCCTAAATCTAGCCATATCTCTAGCGCTAGACCTAAACAAAAACCTAGCCCTAGCCCTATTGATAAACCTTAACCTAACACAAACACTAACCCTACACCTAGACCTAACTCTAATGATAATTCTGGGTTTAACACTAACCCTAACTATAACCTGAACACTGACCCTAACTCTAACACTAACCCAAGCTCTAAACATTACGCTAATGCTAACGTTAAACCTAAAACTTGGCCTACACATAACACTTACCAAAAAAGTAGCCCTAATCATAAACCTAGTTAAAACATTAGTTGTAGGCCTAACATTAGCCCCAACCTTACCCAAAACCTTGCCCTAATCTGAATGCTAATCCTAGTTTTAACCCTAAACCTAAAACAAGCCCTAACCCACACCCTAACCGTAGTTCTAACCCTAATTTTTATCCTATCCATTACCTTAAGCTAAACCCTAAACCTAATGCTAACCCTGGTCCTAACCCTAATCCATAGCCTAACCCAAACTCTAACCCTATTACTAGTCCTAACCTTAAACTTCATTCTAGCTCTAACCCTAATCCAAACCCAAACCCTAACCCTGACACTTACACTGACCCTAACAATAACCGTAGGTCTAAACCTGACCCTAACTCGAAACCGAACCCTAACATTAGCCCTACCGGTAATCCTATACTTAAACCTAATCCTAACACTAATCCTATACTTAAACCTAACTTTAAATATAGCCTTATCTCTAGCCCTAGACCTGAACAACAACCTATCCCTAGCCCTAACAATAACCCTTAACCTAACCCAAACACTAATCCTACCCCTAGAACTAACCCTAGTCCTAATTCTGGCACTAACCCCAACACTAATTCTAATCTGAACACTGCCCCTGACCCTTACATAATCCTAGCTCCAAAGTTCAGCCTAAGCCAAAACCTAATCCTAACACTAGACCTACCAATAACCCTAACCTTAAAACTAGCCCTAATCATAACCTTAACTCTTACATTACGCATGGCCGTAACACTAAGCCTAAACTAACACAAAACCTAGCCCTTATCCTAGGCCTGAACATACCCCTAATTGTAACCCTAAGCCTAACCCTAGCACTAACCATAACCCTAAGCCTCACTTTAGACCTAACCCTAGCTCAAATCCTAACCTTTACCCTTAACATAACCCTAGCACTATCCCAAACCCTAAGCTAACACTAGCCCTAATCCTAACCTTAACCATAGTGCTAAACATAGATCTAATTATATCCACTACCCTAACCCTAGCCCAAATCCTAACCACAACCCTAGCCCTAACACTAGCTCTAATTTTATCCATTACCCTAAACAAAATCCTAACCCTAATGCTAACCCTTGGCTTAACCCTAAACCTATCACAATCTCTAAAACTATCCATTACCCTAAAACTAACCTGAACCCTAATCCTAAGCCTATTCATTAACCTACCACTAACTATAACCCTAATGCTAATTTGAGCCCTAAACCTAAAACTTAACCTAAACCAAACCTTAAGCCATACACTGACCCTAATAATACACATAGCTGTAAAATTGACCCTTACCCTAAATTCAACCCTTACACTAGACCTAACCATAAACATAACCCAAAACCTATCCTTAATCATAACCCTTGACCTGACATTAGCCCTAGCCCTAATCCTAGCCCTAGCCCTAACACAAACACTAGCTATCATTCTAGCCCAAAACCTAGCCTTAATCATAAACTAATCGTAATTCTAACCTTTTCCCTAGCCCTAAACCTAGTTATAACTCCATTGCTTACCCTAAACCTAACCCAAACCCTAACCCTTACACTAACCCTAACACTAACCTTATCCCTAGGACTAAAGCTAACATTAACCCAAGCCCTACTCCTAAACCTAACCCTAACATTAGCTTTAAGACTCATTATAATTCTTGCTCTAGCCCTAGCCCCAATTCTAACCCTAACACTTACCATAACCTTATTCCTATCCTTAGCCTAGAATAACCCTAGTTCTAAACTTACACCTTGCTCTAACTCTAGAACTAAACCTAACTCTAAATCTAACACTAATTCTACACCTAAACCTAACCCTAACACTGGCCCTAACCCTAAAGCTAATCCTAAAACTAGCCCTAACCATAGGCTTAGCCCTAAAACAAAACTGAGCCATAACACTCACCCTAAACTTTTCCTAAATCAAACCCTAACCTTACATCTAGCCCTAAGCCTAGCCTTAATTTGAGTCCTAATCTTTACCCTGAAACTAACCCTGAACCTGTCTCTGACATTAACACTAACCTAACTCTAAACATCACCCTAAACCTAAACCTTACCCTAACACTAGACATAGTCCTAACCCTAATTCTAAAACTAGTTCTAATCATAAACCTAGATCATATATTAGCTGTAACCTTAAACCTAATGCTAACAAAAACCTAGCCGAAATGTGAGACCCAACCCTAGCTTTCACCCTAACTCTAACCCTCACTAGCCCTAACCCTAAACCGAAACCTAGCTCTAACCCTAGCTCTATCCTTATCCTTTATGCTAGCCAAACCCCAACCTTAATGCTAATCCTATTCCTAAAACTAATCCTTAGTCTAACCCAAACCCTAACCCTATTACTAGCCGTAAACCTAGCCCTCATTCTTGTTATAACCATAACCCAAATCCTAACCCTAACCCTTACCCTTATTCTGACCCTGAACCTAAACCAAACCATAACACTAGCCCTACCCATAACCCTATATCTAAATCTAACCCTAACACTAGCCCTAGATTACACCTAATCCTAAATCTAGCCATATCTTTAACTAAGACCTACACAAAAACCTAGCCCTAGCTCTAATGATAACCCTTAACCTAAGCCAAAAACTAATCTTACCTCTAGACCTAACCAATCCTAATTCTGGCTCTAGCCCTAACCCTTACCCTAATCCAAACACAGACCCTTACACTAACACTAACCCTAGCTATAAAACTGATCCTAACCGAAACCTAAACCTAACACTACACATAGCTATAACCACAAACATAACCCTTACATAACCATAGCACTACAACTAGCTCTAAATCTAACACAAAACCTAGCCCTAATCGTAGGCCTCAATCTAGCCCAAAGCGTAACCCTAACCCTAGCCTATCCTTATCCCTTACCCTAAGCCTAAACCTCATGCTAACTCTAAACCTCGCCTTAGACATAACCCTAGATAAAACCAAAAATTGAACCCTAAACATAACCCTAGCCCTATCCCCAAACCTAATCCTAATCCTAGCCCTAATCATAATGTTAACACTAGCCCTAATACTCTCTCTAAAATTATCCATTTCCCTAAACCGAACCTTAACCCTAATGACAACACTAGCTCTAATCCTAATTGTAAACCTAATCCTAGACTTAACCCTAAACCTAACCCTCATGGTAGACTTAACCCTAGATAAAACCCTAACACTTACTCTAACACTAACCCTAGCCCAAACCCTAAAACTAACCCTAAACATAAAACTACCCCTAAACCTAACCTGAAATCTAACCCTATCCATTACCCTAACTCTAATGATAATCTTAGCCCTAACCCTAACACTAACCCTAAACCTAAAACTACCCGTAATCTTAACCCGACATCTAACCCTGTCTATTAACCTAACTCTAAGGAAACCTTAGCCCTAACCCAAACACTAACCCTAACCTTAACCACAAATGGAACCCTAGACATAATCCTAAACCTCACCCTCACCCTCGATATAACCCTAGCTCAAAACCTAACCTGTTCCCTAAACCTAACCCAAACCCTAACTCTAGCCCTAGCCCTAACCCTAACCCTAACTCTAGCCCTAATCCTATCCAAAACCCTAGCTCTAAAGCTAGCTCTAATGCTACTCATTATCCTAAAAATAATCCTAACCCAAATGCTAACCCTAGGCCTAACCCTAAACCTATCACTAACCTTAATCCTAAAAATTGCCCTAATCTTAACTTGAATGCAAAACCTAAACCTATCCATAAACCTAACCCTAATTCTAACCCTAATGCTAATTTGAACCCTAACTCTAATAATTAACCTAACACAAACCTGAAACCTGACACTGATCCTAAAAATGCACCTTACACTTAACCTGGACCTTACCCTGAACCTAACATTAGACCTAGCCATGAACCTAACCTGTAACTATCCCTAGCTGTGACCCTAAACCTGACATTATCCCTATCCCTAAATCTTGCCCTAACCCTAACACAAAACCTAGCCCTCATTCTAATCCCAAATTGAGCCTTAATTCTAACACAAACCTCACCCTAGACCTAAACCTAATTCTAATCATAGCCCTAGCCCTAAACCTAGCTATAACCCCATCCCTTCCCCTAAACCTAACCCTAAACCTAATCCTAAACATAGCCCTAACCCTAGACCTAACCCTAACACCAATCCTAGACATAATCTTAGCCCTAATTTAGCCCTAAACTTAACCCTAACGCTAGCCTTAAACTAACTCTATTGCCCTAGCTCTATTTCTAAAACTAAGGGATCTAACCCTATCCCTTACCAAAACCCAAACACTAGACCTAACCATAGCCCTAACCCTAGCCATAGCCCTAGCCCTAGAATTAACCAGAACTCTAAATGTACCCCTAAGCCTAAACTCACCCTATCACTAGCAATAACACTTACATTAATCCTAAAACGACCCTTAACTTTAGCCTTAGCCCTAAAACATAATGAGTCATAACACTAACCCTAACCCTTAACCTAAACAATATCCAAACCCTACATCTAGCCCTAAGCCTAACCCTAATTCGAGTCCTATACCCAATCCTAAAATTAATCTGGACACTGACTCTGAACCTAACACTAACCCTAGCTCAAAACATCATCCTGAAGTTAAACCTAACCATAAAACTAGACTTAGCCCTAACCTTAACCCTAAATTTAGCTCTAATAATAACCCTAGTTCTTACATTAGCTGTATCTCTAACACTAGCCCTAATGTAACCCAAAATCTAGCCCTAATGTGAGCCCCAACCCTAGCTTTAACCCTAACTCTAAACCTAAACCAAGTTCTAAGCCTTACCCTAAACATAACCCTAACTTTAATCCTTGCACTAACCTTAAATCTAACACTAACCCTAACCCTAACACTAACCATAAACCTAGCCCTAACCCTAGCTCTAACCCTATCCATTACCCTATCCTTAACCATAATCCTAACCCTAATGCTAACCCTCGGCCTAACACTAACACATTCTCTAACCCTAACCTATCCATTACCCTAAACATAACCCTAACCCTAAACCTAACCATACACTAAACCTAGACGTAACACTAACCCTAAAACTAGCCCTAATTGTAAGCCTAGTTCTTACATTAGACATAGCCCTATAGCTAACACAAAACCTAGCCTAGCCCTAATCCATGGTCTAACCCTGGCTTTAACCCTAAACCTAAACCTAACCCTAGCCCTAACCCTAACCCTAACCCTAGCCCTAACACTAGCACTAACACTTTCCCTTACCCTAAGCCAAACTCTAACACTAAAGCTACCCTAGTCCTAAACCTAATTCTTAGCCTAACCCCAAACCTAACTCTGTTACTAGTCCTAACCCTAACCCTCAATCTAGCTCTATAACTATCCCAAACCATAACCCTAACCCTCACCCTTATTCTGACCTTAAGACAAACCATAGGTCTAAACCTGACCCTAACCCTAAACCGACCATTAAAATTGGCACTACATGTAACCCTATAGCTAAACCTAACCCTAACACTAGATCTAGACCTACACTTAATCCTTCATCTAGTGATAACTCTAGGCCTAGCCCTAAACAAAAACTTAGCCCTAGCCCTAATAATAACCCTTAACCTAACCCAGACACTAACCCTACCCCTAGACCAAACCCTAGCCCTAATGCTGACCCTAACAAAAAAGCTAACCCTAACACGAACACTGACACTTACCTTAACACAAACCCTAGCTCTAAACCTTATCCTAACAAAAAACATAACCGTAACACTAGACCTAGCCATATTACTAACCCTGAAACTAGCCATCACCATAGGCCAAACCTACCTCTAACTCTATCCATTATGCTAATGCTAACCCTAAAGCTAATCCTAGCCCTAACCCTCACACTGACTCTAACCCTAATCCTCATCCTAGTCCAAACACTAGCTCAATCTCTAACCCTTAAACTTAACCTAACACTAACACTAACCCATGGCCTAAATCTAAACCTAACCTTAACCCTAGCCCTAATCCTAACACTAACCCTAACCCTAACCCTAGTTCTAAGCCTACATATTACACTAACTCTAACCCTAACCTTAATGAACACTCTATCCCTAACCCTAGCTCTAACCCTACACATTACCCTAACCCTAACTCTAACCCTGGTGATAACCCTAGCCCTTGTATTAAATCTACCCTACCATAACCCTATACATAACCATAAACCTAACCCTTGACATAAAGCTAACCTTTGCTCAAACCCTAACCATTACCCTCAACCTAAACCTAAACTTATTTCTAACCCTAACCTTAAGCCGAAACCTAACTCTAACCCCAACCCTAACAAGACATCAAACCTTATCCAATACCCTAAACATAATTATAATGCTAGCCCTAACCTTAACACTAACCTTGACCATAACCATAACTATAAACTAGACCTAACCCTAACCCTAACCTTGCCCTAGTGCTAACCCTAGCTTAAACTCTAAACCACATCCTAAACCTAAACCTAACCCTAACCCAAGGCCTAACCTTAACTGTAGCCCTAATACTAACCATAACCCTAGCTCTAACCCTATATATTATCCTAAGCACAACCATAACCCTAAGGCTATCCCTAGGACTAACCCTAACCCTTTTGCTAAATTTTACCCTATCAATTACACTACACCTAACATGAACCCTAAACCTAAACAAACGTTATCCTAACCAAACCCTAATGCTAATTCAAGCTCTAAACCTAAACCCTAACCTAAACCAAACACAAAACCTAATTCTAAACCTAATAATACCCCTGGCTCTAAACCTGACCCTTACGCTAGACCTAGGCATAAATCTAACCCTCAATTTATCCCTAACATAAGCCTAGACCTGACACTAGCCATAGCCCTAATTCTTGCCATAACCCTAAAAAAATCCCTAGCCCTCATCCTAGCCCTAAACCTAGCCTTAATACTAAACCAATCTGTAACCCTAGCCCTAACTGAAATTCTAACCTTCAACCTAGCCCTAAAACTAGCTCAAACCCCATCTCTTCCCCTAAACCTAACCCTATTCCTAAACCTAAACCTAAGCCTAAAACTAGGTCTAAACCAAATACAAACGCTAGACCTAATCCTAGCCCTAATTTACCCCTAAACCTAACCTATCCCTACCCCTAAGTCTAACTCTAACTCTCGCCCTTGTCGTATTTCTAGTGCTAACCCTATCCCTTACCATATTCCTATCACTTTCCTTTACATTTGCCCTAACCCTAGCTCTAACCTTAATCCTATATCTAACCATAACTCTAAGTCTAACCCTAACTCTAAGCAAAAACTCTCACTAACACAAGCCGAAATACTAATGGTAATCCTAAAACTAGCCCTAACCTAGCCCTAGCCCAAGAAAACAACCAAGCCATAGCCCTAACCCTAAACTTCAACACAAAACAAACCCTAAACCTACACCTAGCCCTTAATCTAGCTCTAATTTGAGTCCTATCCATAATGCTAAACAAACCCTGACCCTGACTTTGACCCTAACGCTAACTCTAGCTCTAAACATCACTCAAAACCTAAACCTAAATCTAAACCTAGACCTAGCCCTAACACTTACCCTAAAACTCTTTCTAATTGTAACCCTAGTTCTTACATTAGCTGAAGCCCTAAGCCTAGCCCAAACCTAACCCAAAATCTGTCCCTAATCAGAGTCTTAACACTACTTTTAACCCTAACCATAACCCTAAATCTAGCCCTAAACCTTACCCTAAACCAAACTCTAACCCTAACCCTTGCCATAACCCAAAAGCTAACCCTAACCCTAGCCTTAATCCTAACCATAAACCTAGTTCTAACTCCAGCTATAACCCTATCATTTACCCTAATCCTTATCTTAAACCTAATGCTAAACCTAGGATAACACTAAATCTATTCCTAACCCTAAAACTATACATTACATAAACATATCCTGAACCCTAAACTTAACCTAATCCTAATTCTAATAATCTTAAACCTAAAACTATCTCTAACCATAAGCCTAGACCTGACATTAGCCCTAGCCCTAATGAAGTCCTAATGCTATAACAAACTCTAGCCCTAATCCTAGCCCTAATCTTAGCCTTAATCCTAAACCTAACCTAACCATAGACCTAAACCCAATTTTAACCCTCGGCCTAGTTATAAAGCTAGCTATAACATCATGCCAAACCATAACCATAACCATAACCTTAGCCATAAACCTACACTCAGCCTTAATACTAAACCTAGCTCAAATCCTAGCCCTAATTATAACCCTAAATCTAACCATAACACTAAGACTAACTCTAACTCTCACCCTAGCCCTATCCCTAGTTCTAACTCTATCCCTTATGATAACTCAAACCCTAGCCCTAACCCTATCCCTAACCTTCGCTGTAGCCCTATACCTAGATCTAACCCTAACTCTAAATCTAACCCTAACCCTAAGCTTAAACCACACCCTAACACTATCTCTAACCCTAATGCTAATTTGAAAACTAGGCCTTACCCAAGCCATAGACCTCAAGCAAAACCTAGCCATAACACTGACCCTAACCCTTAACCTAAACCAAACACTATCCCTACACTTAGCCCTAACCCTAGCCCTAATATGAGTCCTAACCCTAACCCAAAAACTAATACTAACCCTGACTCTGACCTTAACACTAACTCCAGCTCTACACATCAACCTATCCCTAAACCTAATCCTATCACTAGACCTTGCCCTAAAACTAACCCGAAAACTAGCCCTAAACATAGTGCCAGTTCTTAAATTAGCCATAGCCCTAAACCTAACACAAAACCTAGCCCTAATCCAAGGCCTAACCCTAGTTTTAACCCTAACCCTAACACTGGTGCTAACCCTAACCCTATCCCTAGTCTTAATCCTAGCTCTAACCCTATTCCTTACAATTAGTCAAACCCTCACCCTATTGCTACCCTACTACTAACCCTAATTCTATGCCTACCCCAAACCCTAACTCTATTACTAGTCCTAACCCTAACCCTCATTCTAGCTCTAAACTTAACCAAAACCCTAAATCTAACCCTGATCCTTATTCTGACTCTAATATTAAACCTTGGTTGAAACCTGACCCTAACCCTTTTCCCTAGCCCTACCATTAACCATAACCCTAAAGCTAACACTATCACTAGCACTAGACCTAAACCTAATCCTAAATATAGACAAAACCCTAGCCTTAGCCCTAACAATAACCCTTAACTTACACCAAACACTAACTCTACCCCTAGACCTAACCCTAGTCCTCATTCTGGACCTAAACCTAAACCTAACCCTAACCTGAATCCTGACACTTACCTTAACAAAAATCCTAGCTCTAAAACTTATCCTAACCCAAAAACTAACCCTATCACTAGAAACACTCTAAATCTAGCCATAATCATAACTCTACTTCTTACATTACCCATATACCTAACACTAGCCATAAACCTCACACAAAACCTAGCCCTAATTACAGGCCTAAACCTAATCCTAAACATAACTCTAACCCTAAACCTAGCCCTAACCCTTGTTCTAGCCCTAACCCTAGCCCAAACCCTAAACCTCACCCTATACCTAGCCCTAATCCTAACAGTAACCATAGCTCAAACCCTAGCTCTAATTCGATCCAGTACACTAACCATGGCCCTAAAACTAATGCTAACCCCAGCCCTAAACCTAACCCTAACATTACCCTAGCCCTGACTGTAACCCTAAATCTCGCCCTAGCCCTAAACCAAGCTCGATCCCTAACCCTTACACTTAACCTAACCCTAACACTAACACAAGGCCTAACCCTAATCCTAACCCCAGCCCTAATCCTAAACTTAACCCTAGCCCTAACCCTAGCTCGAACCCTACCCATTACCCTAACACTAAACTTAACCCTAATGATAACACAAGACTAAATAAAAACCTACACTAACCCTAAACAAAAATATAAAACTAGATCTAACAGTGAATTTAATCCTAACCCTATACTTAAGCTACCTCAAATGCTAACCCTAATTCTAAATCTAAACTTAACACTTACCTAAACCAAAACATATCTTTAACCTGACATCTAAACCTATTACCCTAACCCTAATGATAACCCTAGCAATAAACGTGACACTCACCATGACCATAACCCTAGACCAAACCCTAAATTAACCTCAGCCATAGCAAAAATCCTAGCTCAAACCTTAAACCGTACCATAAACCTAAACCTAATTGTAACCCTCGCCCTAACCCTAACTCTAAACCTAACTCTAGCCCTAATCCTAACCATAACCCTAGCCCTAACCATAGGCCTAACCCTATAAATTACCCTAAGGATAACCATAACCATAATGCTAACCCTAGGCCTAACCCTAAACCTACCACAAACTCTAACCGTATCCATTACCTTAAACCTAACCTAACCCTAAACCTGACATTATCCATTACCCTAACCCTTATTCTAACCTTAATGCTAATTTGAGCCTAAACCTTAACCTTAATCTAATCCAAACCTGAAGCCTGATACTGACCTTAATAACACCCCAGCTCTTAATCTGACCCTTTCCCTAAACGTAACACTTTAATTTGACCAGGCCATAAAACTAACCATAAAAATATCACTTACTATAAACCTAGACCTGACATTAGTCCTAGCCCTAATTCTTGACCTAAAACTAACACAAAACCTAGTCCTAATCCTAGGCTTAAATCTAGCCTTAATCCTAAACCTAACCATAACCCTAGCCCTAACTCTAAAGCTAATCATAAAACTATTCCTAACCCTAACCATAGCACTAAAACAAAACCAAGCAACAGGCCTAACACTAACCTCAACTTAAACCAAACCCTAGCACTACACCTAGAAATAACCCTAGCCCTAATTCGAGTCCTAATCATAACCTTAAAAATACCCTGAACCTGATTTATATCCTAACACTCATCAGAGCTCTAAACACAACCCTAAACTTAAATTGAACCCTAACAGTAACCCTAGCACTAATTGGAGTCCTAACCCTAACCCTAAAACTAACACTGATCTGACTGATATCCTAACACTAACCCTAGCTATAAATATCTCCCTAATCTTAAACCTAACCCTAACACTTGACCTACTCCTAACCCTAACCCTAATTGTAATCCTAGGTCTTATATTAGCCATTTTCCTAACCCTAGCCTTAAACCTCACACAAAACAAGCCCTAATATGAGCCCTAAACCTGGATTTAACCCTGACCATAATCATAACCCTAGCCCTAACCCTGTCCCTTACAGTGAGCAAAACCATAATTCTAATGGTAACCCTAGACCTATCCCTAATCCTTAGCTAATCAAATCCTAACCCTATTAATAGTCCTAATGCTAGATGTTATTCTAGCTCTAATACTATCCCAAACCCTAATCCTAACCCTGTCCCTTATTCTGATCATAACATAAACCCTAGGTCTAAACCTGACCCTAACCCTAAACCAAACCCTAACACTATCCCTACTTGTAAACTTATACCTAAACCTAATCCTACCACTAGGTCTAGACCTAAACCTAATTCTAAATCTAGCCTGAACTCTAGCTCTAGACCTAAACAATATCCTAGCCCTAGCCCTAACAAAAACCTTTACCTAACCCAAACACTAACTATACCCCTACACCTACACCTAGTCCTAATTCTGGCCTTAACCCTAAATTTAACTCTAACCCAAACACTGACCCTGCCTTTAACCCTAAACCTACCTCTAAATCTGAAACTAATTAAAACCTAATCCTAGTTCAAGACCCAGCCATAGCCCTAACCCTAAAACTAGCCCTAATCATAACCCTAGATCTTACATTACCCATAGCCCTAACCCTCTGCCTAAACATAACATAATAACACCCTAAACATTTTTTATCCTAAATAATCCTAACCTTAATCCTAGCTCTAAACCTAGCTCTAATTCTACCCATTACTCTAAACCTAACCCTAAACTTATTGATAATCCTAAACCAAACCCTAAACCTAAACCTAATTGGAAAACTAATCCTAGACCTAACGTTAAACCTCACACTTGCCATAGACCTAACCCTAGCTCAAACACTAACCCTTACTATAAACATAAACATAACCATAGCCCTAAATCTAAGCGTAAACCTCAATCTAACATTAAGCATTAAAAATGTCCCTAAATCTACATCTAATCATACCCATTACCCTAAACATATCCCTAACCCTATGATGTCCCTAGCCCTAATCTTAACCCTAACCCTATCAGTACTGTAATCTTATCCCTAGAAGTAACCCTAAACCTAACCATCACCCTAGCCCTAACCCTATCTCAAAACCTAACCCTTACACTAAACATAACCGTAAGCCTAACCCTAGTTTTAACCCTAACCCTAACCCTAATTCAAGACCTATTCCTAAACATAAACCTAGCCCTAAATTTAGCTCTAACAATATCAATTATACTAAACATAACCCCTACCCCATTACAAACCCTAGGCCTAACCTTAACCCTATCACTAAACCTAACCGTATCAACTACCTTAAAACTAATGTAAACTCTAAACAAAACCCTATAATCACCCTAACCCATACCCTATTGCTAATTCAAGGTCTAACCCTAAACCCTAACCTCAACCAAACTCTAACACTGACATTTACTCTAATAAATCTCCTAGCTCTAAAGCTGACCCCTACACTAAACCTAACCCTTACTATAGACCTAGCCATAATCCTAATCCTAAAACTATCCCCAACCTTAAGCCTAGACTTGAATTTAGCCATAGCCCTAATCTTATCCCTAAACCTAAGACACACCCAAGCCCTTATCCTATCCCTAAACCTAGCCTTAATCCTAACACTAAACCTAACCTTAGGCCTAACAGGAAAACTAACCCTAGCCTGAATCTTAACACTAATTTAGCCCTATTCCTAACCCTAGACCTAACCCTAGCCCTAACCCTAGCCCTAAACATAACCATAGCCCTAACTCTAGCCTAAACTTCAATCTAACATTAAACATAGCCCTAAATCTAAATCTAATCTTATCCATTACCCTAACTCTAACTCTCACTCTAGCTCCATCCCTAGTTCTAACCCTATCCCTCACCAGAAACCTAATCCTAGCCCTAACCCTAGCCATATCATTAGCCCTAGCCCTAACTTTGATCTAAATTTAACTAAAAATTTAACCCTAACCCTAAGCCTAAATCTAACCCTAACTCTAAATCTAACTTTAATCCTAAGCCTACACTAAACCTAACACTAGCCCCAACCCTAAAGCTAATCGTAAAAGTAATCCTAATCCTAGCCCTAGCCCTAAAACAAAACTGAGCCATAGCCCTAGCTCTAACCCTTAATGTAAACCAAACCCTAACCCTAACCCCAAACTTAGCTCTAATTCTAGTGTTAAGCAGAAAACTAGAACTAACACTGACCCTGACTCTGACCATAATACTAACCCTAATATAAACGTCAT
Source organism: Marmota monax (assembly GCF_021218885.2). NCBI lineage: Eukaryota > Metazoa > Chordata > Mammalia > Rodentia > Sciuridae > Marmota > Marmota monax. The sequence goes on from NW_026693510.1 coordinate 158,027, forward strand.
CCTATCCCTAATCCTAAACCTAACACTAGACCTATCACTAACCCTAAGCTTAAATTTAGCTATAATTGTAACCCTGGTATTTACATTAGCCTTACCCTAACCCTAGCACTAACTTAACCCAAAATCTAGCCCTAATCAGAGCCCTAACCTGAGTTTTAACCCTATCCCTAACCCTAAACCTAGCCCTAATTAAGACCATAAGCCTAGCCCTAACCTTAGCTCTAACCCTATCCCTAATACTAAACCTATGCATTGCCCCCAATCAAACCTAAACAATAAACCTCACCTTATCATTACATTAACACTAACCATATCACCAATTTGAGCCCTAACTTTAAACCTTAACCTATCCCAAACTTCTAACCCAAACCTTGACCATAATAATACACCTAGCTCTAAACATGACCCTAACCCCAAACCTTACACTACATGTAGCCATAAACCTAACCCTAAAAATATCTTTAACCATAACTCTATATCTGATATTAGCCCTAGACCTAATCCTAGCCATAAACCCAAAACAAACCATAACCTTCATCCTAGCCCTAAACATAGCTTTATTCATAATCCTAACCCTAACCATAGCCATAACACTAATTCTAACCATCACCCCATCTCTAAACCTAGATATAATACCATTTCTTACCCTAAACTTAACTCCAACCCTAACCTTAATGCTAGGCATATGTTGAACACTAACCCTACCCATAATCCTAGCCCTAATTTAACCCTATCCCTAACCCTAACCCTAACCCTAGGCCTAAGACTAACTCTAACTTTCACACTAGCCATATCCCTACTTCTAACCCTATTCATTACCATAATTCTACACCCTAGCCCTAACCCTCGCTCTAACCCTAGCCATAACCATTGCCTAATCCTTATTCCTAGTCCTAACCCTAGATTTAACACTAAAACTAAATCTAACCCTACCCATAAGCCTAAGCCTAACATTAACATTAGCCTTAGCCCTAATGCTAATCATAAAACTAGCCCTAACCCTAACCCTAGCAGTAAAACCAAACTGAGCAATAGCCCTAACCCTAAACCTTAACTTAAACTGAAACCTAAAACTACACCTAGACCTAAAACTAGCCCTAATGTGAGTCCTAACCTTAACCTTAATACTATCCCTGACTTTGACTCATATTCTAAAACTCACACTAGCTCTAAACATCACCCTAACCTTAAAATGAAACCTGACAGTAATTATAGCCTTAATTCGAGTCCTAACCCTAACCCTAAAATTAAACCATACCATGACTATTAACCTAACAAAAACACTAGCTCTAAATTTCACTGTAAACCTAAACCTAATCCTAAAATTTGAGGTTTAACCCCTAACCGTAACCCTAAAACTAACCCTAAAACCCTAGTTCTTACATTAGCCATTGCTCTTACCTTAGCCATAACCCAACACAAAAACTAGCCCTAATCCAAGCCCTCAACCTAGTTTTAGCCCTAAGCCTAGCCCTAACCCGAGACCTCATTCTAGCTCTAAATCTATCTCTTACCCTAAGCCAAAACCTAAACCTAATGCTAATCCTAATCCTACCACTAATCATTAACATAATCAAAACCCCAACCCTATTACTAGTCCTAAACCAAGTTCTCATTCTACATCTAACTATAACCAAGACCCTAACCCTAACCCTGGCCCTCATTCTGACCCTAATACTAATCATAGGTCTAAACCTGAACGTAACCATAAACTAAACCCTAACCGTAGCTCTACTGGTAACCTTATACCTAAACCTAACCTTAAAACTAACACTATACCTAAACCTAATCCTAATCTAGCCATAACTCTAGCCATAGGCCTAAAGAAAAACCTAGCCCTAGCCCTAACAATAAACCTTAGCCTAAAGCCAAATTCTAACCCTTCTCCTAGACTTAACCCTAGTCCTAACTTTGGCTTTCACATTTACCATTACCCTAAACTGAACACTGACCCTGACACTAACACTAATCCTAGCCCTAAACATAACCCTAACCCTAAACCTAAACCTAAAACTATACTTAACTTTAAAATTAACCCTAAAACTAGCCATAATTATAACAAGTTCTTACATTTGCCATAGCCATAACTTATCGCAAAATCTAGCTCTAACCCAAGCCTACCTTAGCATTAACCATAAAGCTAACCATAACCCTAAAATTAGACCTAACCCTAAACCTAAGCCTAACCCAGACCTAATCCTAAGCATAACACTGGCTCTATCACTAGCTCTAACCCTAATGATAACCCTAACACTTCTGCTAACCCTAGGCCAAACTGTAATCCTATCCCTAACCCTAACCCTATCCATTACACTACACCTAACCTGAACTTTAAACCTAAAACTCTCATTAACCTATCTCTAACCGTAATGATAACTCGAGCCTTATCCTATTAAAAACAATAACCCTGACCCTGACCCTAATAACACCCATAGATCTAAACCTGACTCTAACAAGAAACCTAAGCCTTACAATAGACCTAGCTATAAACCTAACCCTAAACCTGACATTAGCCCTAGAACTAATCCTAGTCCTAACCCTAACACAAACCTTAACCCACATCCTAGCCATAAACCTCGCCTTAATCATAAACCTAACCCTAACCCTAATTCTAGTACTCACCCTAGACTAAAAGTAGCTATAATCCTATTCCTTAACTTAAACCTCACCATAACCCTAACACTAACACTAACCCTTTTCCTAAACATAGGCCTTACCCTATCACTAACCCTAGCCCTAACCCCAGCCCTAATTTAATCCTATCCCTAACCCTAACCCTAACTCTAGCCTAAGACTAACTCAAACTCTCACCCTAGCCCTATACCTAGTTCTAACCCTATCCCTTACTATCACCCTAAACCTAGCCCTAAATTTAGCCCAAATCCTAGCCCTATACTTAGCGCTAGAACAAAATTTAACTCTAAATATAAACCTAAACTAACCCTAAACCTCACACTAACACTAACCTTAATCCTAACATTAATCCTAAAATTAGCCCTAACTTTACCCCAAGCCCTAAAACAAAACCGAATCATAACATTAACCCTAACACTTAAAAAGAAGAAAAAAAAAAAAACCCTAACTCTACACATAGCCCTAATCCTATCTCTAATTCTAGTCCTAAGACTAACCTGAAAAGTAATCTGGATCCTGACTCTGACCCTAACATTAAACCTAGCTCCAAACATCATTGTAACTGTAAACTTAACCCTAACATAGACTTAGCCCTAACCCTGACCCTATCACTAGCGCTAATCACAACACTACTTCATACATTAGTTTTAGCCCTAACCCTAACCCTAACCCTAACCCAAAACCTAGCCTTAATCCGAGTCCTAAACCTAGCTTTTTTTTAATTTATTTTTTTTTTTCAGTTTTTCGTGGACACAACATCTTAATTTTGTAAGTATGTAGTGCTGAGAATTGAATCAAGTGTCCACGCATGCCAGGCGAGCATGCTACCACTTGAGCCACATTCCCAGCCTCTAAACCTAGCTTTAACCCTAAACACAAACCTAACCCTAACCCAAACAAAAGCCCTAATCCTATACATAACCCTATCCCTAATCTTAGTTATCCCTATATATTACCCAAATGATAACCCTAGGCCTAACCCTAAGCCTATCCATTACACTAAAACACATCTGAACACTAAACCTAACCCTTTCATTAACTTGACACTAAACTTAATGATAAATGAAGCTCTACTTCTAAAACATAACCTAACCCAAATCCTCACCTTGATCTGACCGTAATAATAGCCCTGGCTCTAAAACTAACCCCTACACTCAACCAAGCCTTAAAGTTAACACTAAATCTATCCCTAACTGTAATCCTAGACCTGACATTAGCCCTGGCCCTAATACTAGCCTTAAACCCAACACAAATATTTGCCCTCATCCTAGCCTTAAACCCAGCTTTAATCATAACCCTAACCATAACCCTAGCCCTAACCCTAATACTAAAACTTTCCCTAGCCCTCAACATAGCTATAACCCAATCCTTTACAATAAATATAACCCTAACTCTAACCATAACCTAGGCCTAAACTTAACACTAACACTAGCCCTAATTTAGCTCTATCCCTAAACCTAACATTAACCCTAACCATACCCTAAGACTAACTCTAACTCTCACACTAGCCTTATCACTAGTTCTAACCCTATCCCTTACCATAACCCTAAACCTAACCCTAACCTTAATCCTAACCATTGCCCTGTCCTTAGCCCTAGCCCTAACTATAGATCAAAACCTAACTCTAAATCTAAACCTAACCCGAAGCCTAAGCCTAACCATTATAAATATATTTGTATTTAGACTCTATGACTACAGATGTTGCCTTCAATTATTATTTAGAATATAGTCATAAGTTTCATAAAAGTCATACCATTTCTGGTCGTGTACAGAGAACCTAGGGTCAGGGGTAGGATGCTATGTTAAGGGGGAAAGGAGTGAGTTTATGGGATTCATCTAATTTAGCAAATTTGGAGGAGAACCCTAATGAATAGACAGGGGGAATTCATGAAAGAATATATAAATTCAAACTCCTTATCTGTATTCAAAAATTACCATATGTATAAATATTAAAAGTTGGGAGGCTGAAAGTGATTGGAGGGAGAAAGAAAAAACAAGAAAAAATAACAAGGAAAGAAAGAAAGACAGGGAGAAAGAAAATAAGAGAAAATAAAGGGATGATGGGATGGGGCCTATGCAATACCTTTATATTATAGTATTCTGGTGATTCAGTTCTTAAAGTCCAATTTTATGCAAAGTTCTTGGTTTCACATACGTTGAGGTTGTGAGGACCAGAGGGGGAAAGTTAGAGGAGAATGGATGAGAAGAGTGAGAAAAGAAAAGTAAAAAAAAAAAAAAAAGTGTCTCAGAACTCTGTTTTTTTTTTTTTTTTTCTAGTAATAGGTAGAGTTTTCTATTCCTAGCTTGAGTTTCTGTGCTTAGGGTGGTGGAGGTAGCCAGGGTGAGAGGGCTTCAGCTTCTACCTGGAGCCTCCCTACATTTATCTCTGAATGGAAACCAGGTGCCTGTACAGTTGCTGTTCCACATTGATATCTATGCCCCCAAAGGCTTGTGAGCAAAAAAACTTGAGTTATCACAGCTTGAGGTAGGGGAGTTGGAAACGGGTACCTGATCAGCTGCAGAACCGAACTGTTAGCAATGATCACCAATAGATGGCGAGTAAGGTTTTGCAACATGGATTCCTTATATTACCCATGTATGATGTTTGGTGAGGTGGGCGGTTCTGGAGTGACATTTTGCTGTGTCCAGAGCTTGGTCTGGTGACTCGCAAGCAAAGCCTCTGAATTCTATGCTGCCTTCCACCTGCGTTGAGAGTGCCTGCATGGCTGAGACTTATGTCTGCACCCAGAGCAACCGTGCAACTGAGCCTTCCATCTGTGCTGAGAGCACCTATGTGGCCCTAGTTTTCTTCCAATTTCTATGACACTAGGCAGGATTCATCTTTTTCTTACCCTTACTATGAACCAGAGGTTTGGGCCTTCTCAGTTCAATGGTTTGCCCTCAGGAACAGTTTGTATTTTAAGATTTCCCTTCATTATGTCTTCTTGATGTGATTGAAAATTGAGCTGGAAATCAAACAGGGTTGGCAGGAGGTGCTTGAAACTTCAAACAATCGATTTTCAGTGGGTGCTCTCTGTTTTCTTTCTTTTGAAGCTAGGCCAAAGATGAAACATGCAAAAGAAACTGTATCTGAGAATCCTTAAGGAGAAAACAGAGAAATATGTATGTACTGAAATAAGTCTCCAAACAATTTGATCAGATTTCTTTGATACTGCACAGTATTCATCTTTTAGCTTGCTCCACTAGCCTCCCCAAGGTTGTCATTTTTAGGATCAATGGTTCTCTAAACAGGTATGTTTTAGTGTTATTGTTAGGTTTAGGGCTAGATTTAGAGCTAGTGTTAGGGTTAGAGTTTGTGAGTTTGTTTTGTTCAAATTTCTTTGATACTGGGAAAGATTCATCTTTTACCTAGACTTGTGTTCCCCCAGTTTTGGGCCTTCTTGGTTCAATGGTTCGCTGTCAGGAAGAGTTTATTATTTTTTTATTGTCTCAATTTATTTTGACCTATATGCTTAAATGCAAATGGAGCTGGAAACAAGAGGGTTGGCGCTAGCTGATTGAAACTTCAAATACTCAATCAGTTGTCTGTGGGAATTCTCTGGTTTCTTCCTTGTCAAAGTATTCATAAACTGCAAAACATATTTATCCAAGAGCACGTTAGGAGAAAACAGGGCAAATGCATGTACTGAAATAGCTCCCCCAATTATCCGGTCAGATTTTTTGATCTGTAAGCTTGTCCCACCAGTTTCCCCAAGTTTGAAAATTTTATGATTAATGGTTCTCTTAACAGATTAGGTTTAGGGTTATGGTTAGAGTTAGGGCAAGTGTTAGAACTAGTGTTAGCGATAGAGTTAGTTTTTTTCAACTGTTTGGATATTGGGCAGAATTTATCTTTTTTCTTATTCTTAGTATACTCCCCAAGCTTGGGCCTCATATGTAAAAGGGTGTGCTCTCAGTTGCAGTTTTAATTTTCATGTTTCACTTCATTTGTCCCTATAGGGGTCAATGGAAATTGAGCTGGACTCAAAACAGGGTTTGTGCCAGCTGCTTGAATCTTCACACACTCAATCACTTCTCAGTGCAGATTATTTCATTTGTTTCTTGTGGAAGTAGCCCAAAGCTGAATTAGAAAGAAACAGCTTTATTTGAGCACTTTAGAAGCAAGCTTCAGGGTTTTTTTTTTTGGTTGGATTATTTTGATATTGTACAGTATTCATCCTTTTCCTAGTCTTAGTAGTAACCCCAAGTTTGGGTTTTCAAGGTTTGCTTGAACCTTCAGACATGATCAGCTCTCCGTGGGCACTCTTTGGTTTTTGTTTGTGAAAAACCTTAAGCTGAAACATGAAAAAAACAATTTATCCAAGAGCACTTTAAGAAAAAACAGGGAAATATGAATGTACTTAAATACCTCTACCAATTTTTCATCAAATATCTTTGATACTGCACAGGACTCATCTGTTAAGTTGCCTCTATGCTCCCAAAGTTTGGTACTTCTATGATCATTGCTACTTTAATAGGTTAGAATTATTTTAGTTTTGGTTTAGATCTAGTGTTCAAGTTAGAGTGAGTTTTGTTCAAATTAATTTGATACTTGGCATAATTCATCTTTTACCTAGCCTTACTATTTTCCACAGGTTTGAGACTTCTCCTTTCAATGGTTCATTGAGACAGGAATAGTTTGTATTTTAAGGTTTCCTTCATTTTGACCTATACGGGTAAATGGAAATGGAGCTCACAATCAAACCTGGTTGGTGCTCGATGCTTGAAACTTCACACTCTCAGTCAGTTCTATGTGGGCACTCTCTGGTTTCTTCCTTGTGAAAATTTCCCAAAGCTAAAGCATGCAAAAACAACTTTATCTGAGAGTACTGTAGGAGACAACAGGGAAATATACATGTACTGAACTACCTCCCCAAATTATTTGGTCAGATTTCTTGATACTGCACAAGATTCATCTGTCAGCTTGCCCCACAAAGCTCCATTCATTTGGGACTTCTATAATAAAAGGTTCTCTAAACAGATTAGGGTTAGGTTTTATGGTTAGAGTAAGGGGTAGGTTTAAACCTAGTGTTAAGGTTAGAGTCAGTTTTCTTCAATTATCTTTGATACTGGGCAGGATTCATCTTTTACCTAGCCTCACAATGTTCCCTGGTTTGGGCCTTCTTAGTTCAATGGCTCGCTGTCAGGAACAGATTGTATTTCAAGCTTTCACTTTATTTTGAATTATTTTGTTGAAGAGAAATGGAGCAAGAAATCAAACAGGGTTTGTGCTAGCTTTTTGAAACTGCACACACTCAATCACTTCTCTGTGAGCACTCTCTGGTTTGTTCTTTGTGAATTTTGCCCTCAGCTGAAACTTGCAAAGCAACTTTATCCCAGAGCACTTTTGGAGAAATCAAAGAAATATGCATGTACTGAATCACTTTCCCCAAATATTTGCTCAGATGTCTTTGATACTGTGCAGGATTAATCAGTTAGCTTGTCCCACTATGCTCCCTTAGTTTGGGACTTCTATGATCAAAGGTTCTCTAAACAGGCTAGGGTTAGCTGTAGGATTAAAATTAGGGATAGATTAAGAGCTAATGTGAGGTTTACAGTAGTGTTTTTCAAATTTCTTTGATACTAGGCATGATTTATCTTTTACCTAGTCTAACTATGTTCCCCAGGTTGGGCCTCCTAGGTTCACTGTTTTGCTGTCAGTATTTCAGTTTGTATTTTAAGGTTTCACTTCATTTTGACTTATATGGGAAAATGGAAATGGAGCTGGAAATCAAACAGGGTTTTTGCTACAAGCTGCTTGAAACTTCACATACTCAATCAGTTCTCTGTGAGGATGCTCTGTTTTGTTCCTTGTGAAACTATCCCTGAAGCATGCAATACAAATTTATCTGAGAATAATTTAGGAGAAAACACGGACATATTTATGTATTAAATTAGCTCCCCAAAATATTTTGTCAGATTTCTTTGAAACTGCCCATGATTCATCTGTAAGCTTGCCCCACTAGACTCCCCAATTTTGAAACTTCTATGATCAAAAGTTCTCTAAATAGATTAGAGTTAGTGTTATGACTATGTTAAATTAAACAAAAAATTCTATGATATTGGGCAGGATTTACCTTTTTTCCTATTTTTACTATACTGGAAATGTTTGGGCCTCCTATGTAAAAGGGTTTTCTCTCAGAACAATTTCAATTTTTCATGTTTCTCTTCTTTTTGCCTTATAGGGGTGAATGTAAATGAAGTTGTAAATCAAACAGGGTTTGTGCTAGATGCTTGAAACTTCACTCACTCAATCAGTTCTCAGTGAGCATTCTCTGGTTTTTTTCCTGTGAATTATCACTAAGCTGAAGTAGAAAGAAACAACTTTATCTCTGAGCGCTTTAGGAACAAGCAGAATACACATGTACTGAAATACCTTTGAATTTTTTTGGTCGAATTACTTTCATACTGTACAGGATTTATCCTTTACCTAGCCTTAGTAGGCTCCTCATATTTGGAACTTCAACTTTCAATATTTCAGTGTCAGAATCAGTTTGAATTTTTAGGTTTCCCTTCATTATGGCTTATAGGTTTGAATGGAAATGGGGCTCGAAATCAAACAGGGTTGTTGCTAGCTGCATGAACCTTCACACAATCACTTCACTGTGGACATGCACTGTTTTTTTCCTTGTGAAAGTATCTTAAGCTTAAACATGAAAAAAACAATTTATCCAAGAGCATTTTAGGAGAAAACAGGGGAAATAGGCATATTCTGAAACACCTGGTTAGAACTAATGTTTAGGATAGAGTTAGTTTTGTTCAAATTTCTTTGATACTGGTCAGGATTCATTATTTACGTAACATTACCATTTTCCCCAGGTTTGGGTCTTCTTGGTTCAAGGTTTGCTGCCAGGAACAGTTTTGGTTTTATGGTTTCACTTCATCTTGACTTCTATGGGTTAGGGTTAGTGTTATGCCTATGGCTCAGTATTGTTATAGAGCAAGGGCTAGGTTTAGTTTAGGGTTAGATTTAGAGTTAGGGTTAGATCCAGGGCTAGAATTAGGGCTAGGGTTAGTGTTAGTTTTAGGCCTAGGGGTAGGGATAGGTTCAGGATTAGAATTGTGGTTAGTATTAAGTTTAGGGGAATGGGGGTGGTTATAGCTAGCTTTAGGTCTAGGGTGAGGGTTAGGATTAGGATTAGGGTAATGGTTAGTGTTTGGGTTAAGATTAAAGCTATGTTTAGGGCTAGGGTTTCTGTTAGATTTAGGTATAGAACTAGGGCTAAGGCTAATGTCAGGTCAAGGTTTATGGTTATGGATCGTTTTAGGGTTAGGTTATGGCTAGGTCTAGTGTCAGAGCTATATTTAGTGTAAGGGTCAGGTTTAGAGTTAGGGATAATATTAGGGTTCTAGACAAGTTTAGCATTTGGTTTAGGTCAAAGTTTAGGGTAGGGGTTGATTTAGTGTTAGGTTTAGGCTTATGTTTAGGGTAATGGACAGGGTTAGGTTAAGGTTTCATTTAAGGTTTAGGGCAATGGATGGGTTAGGTTTAGCAATAGGGTTAAGGTTAACATTAGGGTTAGGTTTATGTTTAGTGTAATGTGTAGATTTAGAGCTAGGGTTAGGTCTAGGTTATTGTTTGGATTAAGAATTGGATTAGGGTTAGGTTTCGGGATAGGATAGGTTTTGGTTTAGGGTAAATGTTAGGTTTATGGCTAGGGTTATGTTTAGGATATGGTAAGGGCTAGTGTTTGAGCTAGGGTTGGGGCTAGGGCATTTAGTCTAAGATTTATGTATAGTCTAGGGTTATGTTTATGTTTAGGGTGAGGTTTAGGGTTAGGGTTGTGGCTAAAGTTTTCATTAGAGTCTTAGGGTTATGTTCAGGATAATGTATAATGCTAGATTTAGGGTTAGGGTTAATGTTAGGGTTAGGGTATGTTTTAGGGTTAATTTTAGGATCAGGTTTAGTGTAAAGCTTAATGTTTCAACTAGGTTTTGGGCTATGGTGAGGTTTAGGTTTATGGTTAGGTCTTGGGTTACTTTTATGGTTAGGGTTAGGTTTAGTGCGAGGCATAGGGTTTTAATTAGGGTTAGGGTAATTGACCGGAATAGAACTAAAGTTCGGAATAGGATTAAGGTTAGGACCAGAGCTAGGATTAGGGTTAAGGCTTAGGATAGGGCTAGGGTAAGGTTTTTGGTAAGGGTTTGCCTTTGATCTAGGGTTAGGTATAAGTCAAGTGTTAGTGTTAGGGCTATGGTAAGGGTTAGAGTTATGCTTAGGGCTAAGTTTACTCCTAGGATTATGGCTAGGTTTTGAGTTAGGCTTAGGGCTAGAGTTAAGACTATGGTTAGGGTTAGAGCTAGTGTTAGGTTTAAGATTAGGGTTGAAGCTTGGGTTAGGGCTAGATTTTTGTTTATGGTTAGTATTATATTTAGGGTTATGGCTAGGTCTACTGTTTACTAGGTTTTGGATTATGGTCAGGTTTAGAGATAGGTGAATGGTAGGGTCAGTTTCCGTTTTCAGGATAGGGTCAGGGTTAGAGTTAGAGCAAGAATTAGGACTAGTATTAGGTAGAGGGGTAGGGTAAGTGTTTAGTTTAGGTTAAGAGTTATTGTTAGGGCTAGATCTAGGATTTGTTTAGGTCTAGGGCTACAATTGTAGCTATATTTAGGATTAGATTTGAGTCTAGATCTAGTTTTAAGGTTAGGTATATGTATAGGGTTGCCAGTAGGGCTAGTGTTAGGGTTTGGTTTAGGGTTAGGGTCAGGTTTAGAATTTGGGTTACTATTAGGATGAGAATAAGTTTGAGAGTTACGGTTAGAAATAGAATGAGAGCTAGGGTTAGGGCTAGTGTTTAAGTTAGGCTAAGGAGTAGTGTTAGGACTAGGGTAAGCATTTGGTTCAGGATTCGGCTTAGGGTAAGGGATAGAGTTAGAACTAGGCTTAGGGCTAGGGTTAGAGTTAGGGTTAGGGCTAGGGTTTGGGTTAAGATTAGGGTTACAGCTAGGTTTATGGCTAGAATTAGTGGTAGGATTTGTGTTAGGTTTAGGGCAAGAGTTATGAAAATTACTAATGTATGAACTATGTTTACAATTAGGGCTAGTTTTAGAGTTAGGGTTAAGGTTAGTTTTAGTGTTAGGGTTAATTTAAGATTAGGGTGATGTTTAGAGCTAGCATTTTTAGAGTTATTTTTAGATTTAGGGTTAGGGCTAGGTGTAGGTTTATGGTTTGGTTTAGATTAAGGGTTAGGTTTCGGGATATGACTCGGTTTTGTTTTATGGCTAGGGCTAGGGGTAAGGCAAGTTTTAGGATTAGCATTATTCTTAGGACTGGTGTTGGAGTTTTGTTTAGGATTATGGTTATGGTTAAATTTAGAGTTTGGTTTAGATCTAGGGTTAGGGCTAGGTCTAAGTATAGAACCAGAAGTAGGGCTAGGGCAAGAGTTAGAGTTACTCTTAAGGCTAGGCTTAGGGTTAGTATAGGACTAAATTAGGGTTAGCACTAGGCTTAGTGTTAGTGTTAGGCCTAAGGTTAGGGAAAGGCTTATGGTTAGGTTTAAGGTTATTGTTAGTTTTAGGTTAAGGCATGGGGTTATAGCTAGTTTTAGGGCTAGGGTGAGGGTTAGAATTAGAGTTAAAGCTTGGTTTTCGATTTGGGTTAGGATCAAGGCTAGGTTTAGCGCTAGGATTAGGGTTAGGGCTAGTTTCAGGTGCAGATTTACAGTTAAATATAGTTTTAGGGTTAGATTTATGGCTAAATCTAGTGTAAGGTTAGGTTTAGTGTTAGGGTCAGGTTTAGAGCTAAGGATATTGTTAGGGTCACGGTTGTGATTAGTATTTGTGATAGGTTAAGGTTAAAATTTAGGGCTCGTATTAGCATAGGGTTAGGATTAATGTAATGATATAGTTAGGTTTAGGTTTCAAGTTATGTTTAGGGTAATGGATAGTGTTAGGATTAGGAATATTTTAAGATTTAGGCCTATTGTTAACATTAGGTTTAGGATTATGGTTAGGGTAATGGATAGTTTAGAGCTAGGGTTAGGGCTAAATTTATGGTTATTATTAGTGCTAGGTTTAGGGTTAAGGTTAGGGTTAGGGTTAAAGCTCGGGTTAGGGCTCAGATTAGGTAAAGTTTTGGGTTATGTTAGGGCTAGGGTTAGGGTTATGGCTAATATACCTACTAGGGTTACAATTAGGGCTAGTTTTAGGGTTAGGATTAGGGCTAGATCTAATGTTATGTTTAGGGTGATGTTTAAAGCTAGGGTTCTTGTTAGCATCAGAAACAGGATCAGGGTTAGTTTTAGGGTTCTTCTTATAACTAGAATTAGGGCTAGGGTAAGGGGTGGTGAAGAGTCAGTGTTTGGTTTAGGTTAAGGGTTAGGGTTAGGGGATGGCTCGGTTTTGTATTAGGACAAAGGGAAGAATTTGGGCTAGTTTTAAGAGTAGTGTTAGGGTTAGGGTAAGGATAGTGTTAGGTTTAGGCTTAGGTTTTGCATTAAGCTTAGGTTTAGATATAGGGTTAGATGTAGGGTTAGGTCTAATATACCTACTAGGGTTACAATTAGGGCTAGTTTTAGGGTTAGGATTAGGGCTAGATCTAGTGTTACATTTAGGGTTATGTTTAGGGTGATATTTAAAGCTAGGGTTCATGTTAGCATCAGAATAAGGATCAGGGTTAGTTTTAGGTCTAGGGTTAGCATTAGGGAAAGGATTATGTTTAGGGTAATGGATACAGTTAGAGTTAAGGTTAGGGCTAGAGTTATGGTTAGATTTAGGTCTTAAGAGAGGGTTAGGCCTAGAGTTATCATTAGGGTATGGGTTATGTTTAGGGTAATGGATACAGTTAGAGCTAATGTTAGAGCTAAACTTTTGGTTGGGATTAGGTCTTGAGTGAGTGTTAGAGTATAGGTTAGAACTAGGATTAGGTTAGGGTTATCTTTAGCATAAGGGTTAGGTTCTGAGCTATGGTTAGGGGTAGAGCAAGGGATAGGTTCAGGGTCATGTCTAGGAATAGAATTATCGTACGTTTAGGGTTAGGGTTAAAATTAGGGGAATGGTTATAATTAGGGTTAGGATTAGGGGATTTAATACAGTTAGATGAAGGCTTAGGATTATGGTTAGGGTTAGATTTAAGTTTAGAGTTAGGGTTAGGTCTATGGTTAGGTTTAGGTTTATGGTAAGGGTTAGGGTTTGAGCTATGGTTAGCACTAAAGCGAATAATAGTTTAGGGTTAGGTCTAGCTTTATTTTTCTCTTTAGGGTTAGGATTATGGTTAGGGTTAAGGCTAAGTTTATAATTAGGGTTTGGGTTAGGTTTAGGGTAATGGGTATGTTAAGAGCAAGGGTTAAGGATAGGTTAAGATTAGGATTAGGACTAGATTTAGGGTTAGATTTAGGGATAGTTCTAGGTTTATGTTTATGGTAAGGGTTAGGCTTTGAGCTAAGGTTAGGACTAATGTGAGGGTTCGGTTTGGGTTAGGGCTAGGGTTAGGGTTAGGGTTATGCTTAGGGCTAGGTTAAGGCCTAGGATTAGCTCTAGGTTTTGTTTTAGGTTTAGGCCTAGGGTTAAGACTGTGGGTATTGTAATACCTAGGGTTATGATTAGGGTTAGTTTTAGGGTTAGGGTTATGCCTATGTCTAGTGTTAGGTTTAGGTTTTTAGTTAGGGTCAGGTTTAGAATTAGGTTTACTGTTAAAGACAGAGTCAGTGTTTATGTTAGAGTTCAAGTTAGGGTTACAGCCAACATTAGGACTAGGTTTATTTCTAGGGAAAGGGTTAGTGTTTGTGTTAGGATAAGGGTTATTGTTAGGCCTAGTACTAGCTTTTTGTTTAGGGCTAGGGCTAGATTTATTATTAGGTTTAAGTCTAGGGCTAGTGTTAGATTTTGGTCTAGTGTTAGGGTCTCGTTTAGGACTAGGATTTTTGTTAGGATCAGAATAAGCGTCAGGGTTAGTGTTCGGGTTTAGGATAGGATTAGAGCTAGAATGAGGGCTGTGGTCAGGACTATTAATACAATTAGGAGTTTGTTTAGCCTAAGGATTAGGGATAGTTCTAGGGTTACCGGTAGGGTTAGCGTTTCACATGGGGTAAAGTGTAGCATTAGAGCTCGGGTAAAAGCTAAAGTTAGGGTTAGGGTTACGGTTAAATCTAGGTTTAGGGCTCAGATTAGGGCTAGTTTTTGTGATAGGGTTAGGACTAATCTTAGGGCAATGGCTAATGTAAGAACTAGGTTTACAATTAGGGTTAGTTTTTAGGTTAGGGTTAACGATAGGTGTAGTGTTAGGTTTAGGTTTAAGATTAGGATGATATTTAGAGCTAGGGTTAATATTAGGATATGAGTCAGGGTCCTGGTTAGGTTTAGGGCTCAAATTAGGGATAGGGTTACTTCTAGGTTTCAGTTTAAGGTTAGAAGGGTGTTTAGAGCTAGGGTTAGTTTTAGGATATGAGTCAGGGTCAGGGTTAGATTTAAAGTTAGGGTTAGGCCTCAAATAAAATCTATGGTTAGGTTTAAGTGTAGTGTTAGGGTTTTGTTTAAGTTAAGATTTAGGGTTAGGGCTACTGCTCAGTTTTGTTTTACTGCTAGGGTTAGGGTTAAGGCTAGTTTTATCATTACCATTAGATTTAGGGCTTGTTTTAGTGTTAGGCTTAGGCTTAGGCTTACATTTAGGGTTATATTTATTGTTAGGGTTGTTTCTAGGGTTAGGGCTAGAACTAAGGATAGGGAAATGGGAGGGCTAAGTGAGGGGTTATGGTAATGGATAAGCTTAGAACTAGGAATAGGGCTAGTGTGAGAATTAGAGTTAGTCTTAGGGCAAGAGTTAAGGTTGGTTTTAGGTATAAGTTAGTGGTATGGCCACAGTTAGGGTTTTCTCTAGGTTTAGGGTCAGTTTTAGACAGAAGGTTTGTGTTAGGGTCAGAAAAAGGGTCAGGGTAAGAGTTAGGGTTTGGGCTAGCATTAGAGCTAGAATGAGGGCTAAGGTAAGGTTTAAGAAGTTTAGGACTCTGGTTAGTTTAAGGATTAGGGATATGTCTAGGTTTACCATTAGTGTTAGGGTTTCACTTAGGGTCAGGGATAGGTTTAAAGCAAGGGTCCGGGCTAGAGTTAGGGTAGGGTTAGTGTTAAAGCTAGGTTTATGGCTCAGATTAAGGCTAGTTTTGTGTTAGGGTTAGGACTAGGGTTAGGGCAATTGCTAATATAAAAACTAGGGTTACAGTTAGGGTTTGTTTTGGGGTTAGGGTTAGGGGTAGTTTTAGTGTTAGGGTTAAGTTTAAGGTTAGGGTGATATGTAGACATTGGGTTAGTTTTAGGATATGAATCAGGTTCTTGGTTAGGGTTAGGACACAAATAAGGGATAGGATTACTGTTACATTTTGGTTTAAGCTTAGGATGGTGTTTTGAGCTAGGGTGAGTTTAGCATATGAGTCAGTGTCAGTTATAGTTTTAAGGTTTTGGTTAGTTCTCAAATTAAGGCTATGTTTAGGTCTAGGTGTAGTGTTAGGGTTTGGCTTAAGTTAAGGTTTAAGGTTAGGGCTATTGCTTGGTTTGTTTTATTGCTAGGGTTAGGGTTAGGGCTAGTTTTATGATTAGCATTAGTGTTAGGGCTAGTTTTAGTGTTAGGCTTAGGCTTAGTTTTAGGGTTAGATTTAAAGTTATGGTTAGATCTAGGGTTAGGGCTAGGACGAAGTATAGGGAAAGAGTTAGGGCTAGGGTTAGGTTATGGTAATGCATAGGCTTAGAACTAAGGATAGGGCTAGTGTGAGAATTAGAGTTAGTCTTAGGGCTAGGGTTAGAGTTAGGTTTAGGTATAAGTAAGCGGTATGGCCAGTGTTAGGGTTTTCTCTAGGTATAGGGTCATTTTAGATCTAGGGATTATTTTAGCGTCAGAATAAGGATCAGAGTTAGCATTAGGGTTTGGGATAAAATTAGACCTAGAATGAATGCTAACGTTAGGACTATAAATTGGGTAAGGACTTTGGTTAGTCTAAGGGTTAGGGATAGGTCTAGGTTTACCATTAGTGTTAGGGTTTCACTCAGGGTAAGGGATAAGGTTAGAGCTAGGGTTAGGGTTAGAGTTAGGGTAGGGCTAGGATTAAAGCTAATTTTAGAGATCAGATTAGGGCTAGTTTTTGTGTTAGGGTTAGGACTAGGGTTAGGGCAATCTCTAATATAAAAACTAGTGTTAAAATTATGGTTAGTTTTAGGGTTAGGGTTAGGGATAGTTTCAGTGTTAGGGTTAAGTTTATGTTTAGGGTGATATTTAGAGCTATGTTTAGTTTTATGCTATGAGTCAGGGTCAGGGTTACAGTTAGGACTCAAATATGGGCTAGGGTTACTGTTAAGATTTGGTTTAAGTTTATAATGGGGTTTTGAGCTAGGGTGACTTTAGCATATGAGTCAGTGTCAGTTATAGTTTTAAGATTAGAGTTAGGACTCAAATTAAGGCTATGGTTAGGTCTAGGTGTAGTGTTAGGGTTTGGTTTAAGCTAGGTTTAGGGTTAGGGCTATTGCTCAATTTTGTTTTACTGCTTGTGGTAGGGTTATGGCTCGTTTTATAATTAACATTAAGATTAGATTTAGTGTTAGTGTGATATTTAGGCTGAGGTTTAGGGCTAGGACTTAGATTTGGCAAGGGTTAGGGATAGGGTTATGGTTATGGTAAGGGCTAGGTTTAGAACCAGTGATAGGTCTAGTGTGAGAATTATTGTTAGTCATAGGGCTAAGGATTGGGTTTTACTGCTAGTAGTAGTGTTAGGGCTAGTTTAATGATTAGTGTTAGGACAAGATTTAGTGTTATTATGAGGCTTAGGCTTAGGTTTGAGCTAGGACTAAAGATTGAGCAAGGGTTAGGGCTAGGGTTATGATTATGGTAAGAGATAGGATTAGAACTAGTGATAGAGCTAGTGTGTGAATTATTGTTACTCTTAGGTTTAAGGTTATTGTTAGGATTAGGATAGGGCAAAATTAGGGGTATGATTAGGTCTATGGTTAGTGTTCAGCTGAAGCATAGAGTTAGGGTTAGATTTATGGTTAAGTTTAGGGTAAGGGATGGCATTATAGGTAGGTTTAGAGATAGGGTGATGATTAGAATAAGGGTTAGGATTGGTGTTATGATTAAAACTAGCTTTAGCACTAGGATGAGGGCCAGTGTTTGTTTTAGGTTTAGGGCTGGGATTAGTAGTATGGCTAAATTCAAGTCTAGAATTATGTTTACTCAAGGAGAGATATGAATTACAGTGGATGGGGTAGAGAGAGAAGATGGGAGGGGAGGGAGGGGGGATGGTAGAGGATAGGAAAGGTAGCAGAATACAACAGTTACTAATAGGGCATTATGTAAAAATGTGGATGTGTAACCGATGTGATTCTGCAATCTGTATTTGGGGTAAAATTGGGAGTTCATAACCAACTTGAATCTAATGTATGAAATATGATATGTCAAGAGCTTTATAATGTTTTGAACAACCAATAAAAAAAATTTAAAAAAATAAAGATAGTTTTAGGGTTAGGATTATGGCTACATCTAATGTAATGTTTAGGTTTAGGGTTAGGGTCAGGTTTACGGCTAGGTGTATTATTAAGGTGAAGGTCTAGGTTAGGGTTTGGGATATATTAAGGCTTAAAGTTAGGGATCTAGTTAGTATATTTGTAAGGGTTAGGGTAATGATAGGCTTAGAATTAGGGTTCATGTTAGGTTTAGGGAAATGGATAGGGATATGAGTAAGGATATGGTTAGGTTTATGCCTATGGTCAGCATTAGGTTTAGGGTTATGGTAATGGATAAGTTTAGGGCTAGGGTTATGGTTATGATTAAGGCTAGGGCTAGGGTTAGGGTTAAATATTGGGTTAGGGCTCAGATTAGGGATGGATTTGGGGTTAAGTTAGTGCTAGGGTTAGGATTTTGGCTAAGGTAAGTACAAGGGTTATGATCAGGGCTAATTTTAGGATTAAGATTAGGGCTAGGTTTAGTGTTAGATTTAGTGTTAAAATTAGGGTGATGATTAGAGCTAGAGTTAGTGTCAGTGTCAGAGTCATGGTCAGGGTTAGTTTTAGGGTTCAGCTTAAAACTCGATTTAGGTCTAGGGTTAGGGGTCGGTGTATGGTTAGGTTTTGGTTTAGTTTAGGGGTTAGGGATAAAGCTTATGGCATTTTTTTTTTTACGGTTGAGGCTAGTATTAGGGCTATTTTTAGGATTAGTATTAGGTTTTGGGCTAGTTTTAGCGTTAGGCTTAGGCTTCAGGTTAGGTTTAGATTTAGAGTTAGATTTTGATCTAAGATTAGTGCTAGGGCTATGGATAGCGCAAGGGTTAGGACTAAGTTTAGATCTAGGGTTAGGATTACAGTAAGGGATAGGATTAGACCTAGTGATAAGGCTAGTGTGAGAGTTATATTTATTCTTAAGTCTAGGGTTAGGGTTAGGTTTACGCATAGGGTGAAATTAGGGCTAAATTAGGGCTAGCATTAGTATTGGGTTAGAGCTAGGGTTATGGTTAGGATTAGGATTAAACTAGGTTTAGGGCTAGGATAAGGGCTGGTATTTTTGTTTGGGTTAGGGCAAGGATTAGTGCTAGGGCTTATGTCATGTGTGGGGATATGGTTGAAGAGAGGATAGTTTTAGGATTAGTTTTATGGCTATGTCTAGTGTAAGCATTAGGTTTATGGTTAAGGGTCAGCTTTAGAGATAGGGGAATTATCAGTGTCAGGGTCAGGTTAGAGTTTGGTTGAGGTTAGGGTTTAGGGTTAGGTCTCAAATAAGTATTAGGGTCAGGGTTAGGGTAAGGTTTGTTTTTTTGGTTAAGGTTCAGGTTAGGTTTACAGTAATTGATAGGGTTAGGTTTAATGATAGGTTTAGTGTTAGGCCTAGGGTTAGCATTAGGGTAAGGGTAATTATTAGGCTAATGGATAGGGTTAGAACTAAGGTTAGGGATAGGGTTATAGTTAGGAATATTTCTTGAGTTAGGGTTAGGTTTAGGGTTAGAACTAGTGTTAGGGTTAGGGCTATGTTTAGCATAAGGGTTAGGTTTTGAGCTAGGGTAAGGGCTAGGGTGAGGTTTAGGTTTAGAATTATATCTAGGGATAAGATTAGAGTACAGTTAGGATTAGGGCTGGATTAGGGCAAACATTACCATTAATGATAAGATTGGGGTTAGAGTAATGGATATTGTTAGATGTAGGCATAGGGTTAAGGTTAGTGTTAGGTTGAGGTTTAAGTTTATGGTTAGGGGTATGGTTATGTTTAGGTTTATGTTAAGGGTTAGAGTTTGAGCTAGGGTTAGGTCTATGGCAAATATGAGATTTAGGGTTAGGTCTAGGGTTAGTTTTATGGTTGGTTTAGGGTTATGTTTAGGCCTAGGGTTATCAAAAGTGTTAAGGTTAGGTTTAGTGTAATGGTTAGGTTTACAGCTAGGTTTAGGGCTAGGGTTAAGTTTAGGATTAGAGTTAGTGTTGGGGATATATTTAGGGATAGGTGTAGGTTTATTTTTAGGGTAAGGGTTAGGCTTTGAACTATTGTTAGGAATAATTGACTGTTAGGTTAGCTTTAGGTTTAGGGTTACATTTAAGGCTAGGTTTAGGCCTAGAATTAACTCTAGGTTTTGTGTTAGGTTTAGGCCTAGGATTAGGGCTGTGGGTAATGTAAGAGCTAGGGTTATGACTAGGGATAGTTTTAGGGTTAGTTTTATGGCTAGGTCTAGTGTTAGGTTTAGATTTTTGGGTAGGGTCAGTTTTAGAGATAGGTTTATTCTTAAAGCTGGGTCAGTGTTTGGGTTAGAGTTAGAGTTAGGGTTACAGCCAGAATGAGATCTAGGTTTACGTCTAGGGGTTGGGTTAGTGCTTGTGTTAGGTTAAGGGTTACTTTAAGGGATAGGAATAGGTTTTTGTTTAGGTCTAGGGCTAGAGTTAAGGATATATTTAGGAGTAGGTTTAGGTCTAGGGCTAATGTTAGGGTTTGGTCGCTAGGGTCAGGTTTAGACCTACGTTTAGTGTTAGGGTCAAAATAATGGTCAGTGTTAGCATTAGGGTTTGGGATAGTGTTAGAGCTAGAGTGAGGGTAGGGTTTATACTATTAATAGGTTTAGGGTTTTGGTTAGTTTAAAGATTAGGAATATGTCTAATGTTACCTTTAGGTTTAGGGTTTCACTTTGGGTAAGGGATAGCTTTAGAGGTAGGGTTAGGTCCAGAGTTAGGTTTAGGATTAGGGTTAAATCTAGTTTATGGCTCAGATTAGGGTAGTTTTTGTTTTAGGGTTAGGGCTAATGTTGTGGCAATGGCTAATATAAGAACTAGAGTTACAATTAAGTTTTGGGTTAGGGTTAGGTCTAGTGTTATGGTTTTGTAAAAGGTTAGGGTGATATTTATAGCTAGGTTTAGTATTAGGATATGATTCAGATACTGTGTTGGTTTTAGGGTTAGTCTTAGGACTCAAGTAAGGGCTAGGATTACTGTTAGGGTCCAGTTTAAGGTGAAGGCAGTGTTTAGAGCAAGGGTGACTCTTAGAATATGAGTCAGCATCAGGGTTAGTTTTAGAGTTAGGGTTATTAGTTGAATTATGTCTAGGGTTACTTTTACTCTTTGGTTTAAATTTAGGGTGGTGTTTCGAGCTAGGGTGAGTGTTAGGGTATGATTCATGGTCAGGGTTTCTTTAAGGTTAAGGTTAGGGTTAGGTATAAGTGTAGTGTTAGGGTTAGGTTTAAGGTTAGGAATATTGCCCAGTTTTTTTTTTTCTTCAGAAAGAGACAGATATATATATATATATATATATATATATATATATATATATATATATATATATATATATATATATATATATATATATATTTAGTTTTGGGTGGACACAACATCTTTTTTTTTTTTTTCAATTTTATTTTTATGTTTCGCTGGGGATCGAACCCAGCATCTTGTGCATGCCAGGTGAATGTGCTACTGCTTGAGCCACAACCCCAGCCCATATTTCTCAGTTTTGTTTTAGTCCTAGGTTTAGGGTTAGGACTAGTTATATGATTAGCATTAGGATTAGGGCTAGTGTTTGTGTTAGACTTAGGATTAGGGTTCGGTTAAGTTTTAGAATTAGGTTTAGATCTAGGACTAGGGCTATGTCTAAGGATAGGGCAAGGGTTAGGGCTAGGTTTAGGGTTATTGGAAGGGGTAGGGATAGAACTGGGGATAAGGCTAGGGAAAGAGTTAGAGTTAGTCTTAGGTCTAGGGTTATGGTTAGTTTTACAGGTAGGGATAAATCAGAGCAAGGATTGGGGTTAGGTTAGCGTTCAGCTTAGGCCTAGCATTAGGGTTAGGGTTAGGGATAAGTTATAGCTCCGTTCAGAGGTAGAGTGAGGGTTAGAATTAGGATTAGGGCTAGGGTTAAGGTTAGAGTTGTAATTAAGGCTAGGTTTAGGGCTATGATGAGGGCTAGGGTTTGTTGTAGGGTTAGGTGAAGAATTAGGGCTAGGGATAATGTCAGGTCTAGTGTTACAGTTAGCATTAGATTTAGGATTAGGTCTATTTCTTGGTCTAGTGTAAGGGTTAGGTTTAAGGTAAGGATCAGTTTTAGAGCTAGGGGTATTTTTAAGTTCAGAGTCAGGGTTAGGATTTGTTTTAGGTTAAAGTTTAGGAATAGATCTCAAAAGAGCATAAGGGTTAGAGTTAGGTTTAGGGTAATGGATAGGGTTAGATTTAGGGTTCAGGGTAGGTTTAGGGTAATGAAGAGATTTAGGGTTTTTGATAGTTTTAGGGTTAGGAATAGGGTTAGCATTAGGAATAGAATTGTCCTAAGGGTAATATATAGGTTTATAGCTAGGGTTAGGGCTAGGTTTATGGTTAGGATTAAGGCTAGAGTTAAGATTAGGGGTTGGATTAGGGCTAGTAACCCTAGCTTAGAGTAGGGTTATGGTTAGGTTTAGGGTAAATGTAAGGTTTTGAGCTAAGGTTATTTCTAGGGAGATGGTTAGTGTTTGTTTCAGGTCTAGGGTTAGGGTTATAGTTATGTCAGGTTTAGGTTTAGAGTTAGGGCTAGGATTTTCATTAGAGTTAGGTTTAGGTTTAGGGTAATAGATTGGGTTAGATGTAAGGTTAGCTTTATGTTTAACTTAATTTTAGGGCTAGGTTTTCTATTGGGTTTAGGGTAAGGGTTAGGGATCGAGATAGGTTTGGGATTATGACAAGGGTTAGGTTTAGGGTTAGGTCTAGTATTAGGTTTATGGTTTGTGTTAGGTTTTCCATTAGGGCTGGGGCTAGATTTATCATTAGGTTCAGGGTAAGAGTTAGGGTAATGGCTAGGTTTAGGGCTAGAATTAAAGTTAAGATTAGGTCTAGGGTGAGGGTTATTTTTAGTAATAAGTCTAGGGCTATGTTTAGGTCAAAGTTTAGGCTTTGGCCTATTCTTAGGTCTAAGGTGAGTCTTAGGCCTAGGGTTAGGACTAGGGTTAGGGTTAGGGTTAGGTTTATGCTTACAGTAGGTTTAGGCCTTGGATTAGGGCTAGGTTTTTTGTTAGGTTTAGGTCAAGAGTTAGTGGTATGGATAATGTAAGATCTAGGGTTCTAATTGGGCTAGATTTAGAGTTAGGGTTATTTCTAGGTCTAGTGTTAGGTTTAGATTTTGGTTTAGAGTCAGTTTTAGAACTAGGTGTAGTGTCAGTGTCAGGATCAATGTTCAGCTTAGAGTTAGGATGAAAGCCAGAATTAGAAGTAAGGTTAGGTCTAAGGGTGGTGTTATTGTTTGATTTAGGTTAAGGGTTATAGTTAGGGCTAGGACTAAGTTTTTGTTTAGGTCTAGGGCTAGAGTCATCACAAGATTTAAGATTAGGTTTATATGTAGGGAGAGTGTTAGGGTTAGGTTTAGGTAAAAGTGTACTGGTAGGGCTAGTTTCAGCATTCAGTTTAGGGTTAGAGTCAGGTTTAGACCTCTAATTAGTGTTATGGTCAAAATAAGGGTGAAGATTCGGGTTAGGGTTGGGGTTAGTTTTAGAGCTAGAATGAGGGGTAGGGTTAGGACTAGTAATAGAGTTAGTGTTTGATATAGTCTAAGGATTACAATTATGACTAGGGTTAGCATTATTGATAGGGTTTGGCTTAGGGTAAGGGAAAGGGGTAGAGATAAGTTTAGGGATAGTGTGAAGGTTCAGTTTAGGGCTAGGGTTAGGGTTAGGGTTAAATCTAGTTTTAGGGCTTCGATTAGGGCTATTTTTGTTTTGGGGTTAGGTCTAGGGTTAGGACTTTGGCTAATATAAGAGCTGGGTTTATTATTAGAGTTAGTTTTAGGGTTAGGGTTTGGGCTAGGAATGTTATTAGCATTTGCTTTTTGGTTAGGGTGATATATAGAGCTAGGGTTAGTTTTTGGATATGAATCAGGGTAAGAGTTAATTTTAGTCCTAGGACTCCAATTTGAGCTAGGGTTATGGCTAGTTGTAGGATTAGGGTTTGGTTTATTTAGGTTTAGGGTTAGGGTAATGGCTTAGTTTTGTTTTAGGGCTAGGGCTAGGGTTAGGTTTAGTTTTAGGATTACCAACAGTGTTCAGCTAGTGGTAGGGTGAGGTTTAAGCTTGAGGTTAGGGTTAGATTTAAAGTTAAAATTAGATCTAAGGTTAGGCTAAAATAAGGACTAGTGTTAAGAGTCACGGTAACAGACAGGTTTAGAAATAGAAATAGGGCTAGGGTGAGGGTTAAAGTTAGTCTTAGGGCTAGAGTTAGGCATTTGCTTATGGTTAGGGCTAAATTGGGGCTAGATTAGTGCTAGGTTTAATGTTAGGGTTAGGCCTATTTTTAGGGCTAGAATCAGGGTTAGAGTTAGTGTAGTGTTATGAATAGATTTAGGGGAAGGGATGAGGTTATACCTAGGCTCAGAGCTAGGGCGAGGGTTAAAATTAGGGATAGGAATATGGTGAGTGTTCGGCTTAGGATTAAGTTTAGGTTTAGTGCTAGGATGAGGGCTAGGGTTTGTGTTAGATTTAGAGCTAGGATTAGGGCTAGGTCTAATGTCAGGTCTTGGTTTATGGTTAGGGATAGTGTTAATGTTAGGTTTATGGCTAGGTCTAGGGGAGAGTTAGGTTTAGGGTAAAGGTCAGTTTTAGAGCTAAGTGTATTTTTATGGTCAGGGTCCAGATTAGGATTTGGTTTAGGATAAGGTTAAGGGTTAGGGCTCAAGTTAGCATTAGGGTTAGTGTTAAAGTAATGGATAATGTTCGTTTTAGGGGTCAGGTTAGGTTTAGAGTAATGGATAGGTTTACTGTTAGTGATAAAATTAGAGTTACGGCTAGGGTTAACATTTGGATTAGGCTTATGTTTAGGGTAAAGGATATGGTTAGTGTTAGTGTTAGGATTTGTGTTAACGTTAGGATTTTGGGTAGGTTTAAAGATAGGCCTAGGGTTAGTGTTAGTGTTAGGTTTAGCATAAGTGTTAGGGTTTGAGCTAGGTTTAGGCCTAGGGTGAGGGTTAGGGTTAGAGTCAGGGCTATGGTTAGGTTTAGGGTTAGGGTTTTGGCTTTGGATAGCATTAGGGTTAGTGTTAGGTTTAAGGTAATGGATAGAATTTGTGCTAGGATTTGTGCTATGGTTACAGTTAGGATTGGGGCTAGGTTTAGGGTTAGTTTTAGGTTTAAGGCTTGTGTTATGTTTAGGGTAAGGGTTAGAGTTTTAGTAGCTTTAGGGTTAAGGTTATTGCTGGGGATAAGTTTAGGTTTACACTTATGTCTTGGTTTAGGGCTAGGATTAGGTTTAGGTTGTTTGTGAGGTTTAGAGCTAGTGTTAGGTGTATGGGTAATGTATGGTTATTTGTAGGCTTAGGTTTCGTCTAGTGTTAGGGTTAGTTTTGGAGTTAGTATAAGATTTAGAAAAAGGGTTTGTGTTAGGGTAAGTGTCTAGGGTTAAGTCTAGGTTTACGTTAAGGGATAGATTTAGGATTATGTTTATGGTTAGGTCTATTGTAAGGGTTAGATATAGGGTAAGGGTCAAGTTTAGAGCCAGGTGTATTATTAGGGTCAGGGTATGGCTTAGGGTTTGGTTTAGGTTTAGGTTTAGGGCTCGAATTAGCATTAGGGTTAGTGTTACTGTTAGGGTAATACATAGGCTTAGAATTAGGTTTCATTTTAGTTTTAGGGTAATGGATAGGTTTAGGGATTGTGATAGGGTTAGGGTTAAGCCTAGGGTTAGCATTAGGGTTAGGATTATGGTTAGAGTGATGGATAGGATTATAGCTAGGTTTAGGGCTAGGGTTATGGTTAGGATTTGCGGCTAGGGTTAAGATAGTGGATAGAAGTAGAGCTCTGGTTAGGGCTAGGATTAAGATTAGGTTTAGGGCTTGGCTTAGTTTAGGGTTTGGGCTAGGGCTAGGGTTATGTTTAGGGTGAAGTTTAGGCTTTAACTAGGGTTAAGTCTAAGGGAAGGTTTAGGGTTAGTATTAGGGCTATGTTTAGTTTTAGGGTTAAACTTAGGGCTAGATTTAGGGCTAGGTTTTGTATTATTTTAGGCCTAAGTTTAGGGCCATGTGTAGTTAAGAGGTAGGGTTATGATTAGATCTACTTTTAGGGTTAGGTTTATGGCTACGTGTAGTGTTAGGATTAGGTTTTGATTTAGGGTGAGCTTTGGAGCTAGGTTTGTGTTAGGGTCAGGGTCAGTGTTCAGGTTAGAGTTAGTGTTGGGGTTAGTGCCAGAATTAGTACTAGGGTTAAGTCTAGAAGTAAGAATAATGTTTGAGTTATGTTAAGGTTGATTGTTAGGGCTAGGGCAAGGTTATTTTACAGGTCTAGGGCTAGAGTTATGGCTAGATTTAGGATTAGGTTTAGGTCTAGGACTAGTGTTAGGTTTAGGTTTTGGTACAGGATTACCGGTAGGGCTAAAGTTAGGGTTCTGATTCGGGTTAGGGTCAGGTGAGACGTACGATTAGTGTTAGGTTCAGTATAAGTTTCAGGGTTAAGATTAGAGTTTGGGTTATAGTTAGAGCTAGAATGAGTTCTATGGTTAGGACTAGTAATAGTGTTAGAGTTTGGGTTAGGCTATAAATCAGGGTAAGAACTAGGATTAGCATTAGGTTTAGGGTTTGGCATAAGGTAACAAATAGTGTAAGAGCTAGGGTTAGGACTAGGTTAGGGATTGGCTTATGGCTAGGGTTAGTTTTAGTGTTAAAGCTATGGCTAGCACTTGGAGTAGGTTCAGGTTTGGGGTTAGGTTAGGGCTAGTGTTAGGGCTACAACAAATGTATGAAATAGGTTTATGATTAGGGCTAGTTTTGGGGTTGGTGTTATGGCTAGGTCAAGTGTTAGTGTTAGGGTTAGTGTTAGCGTGATGTTTAGAGCTTGGGTTACTGTTAGGGTCAGGTTCAGTGTTCAGGTTAGAGTTAGGGTTAGTGTTAAAGCCATAATTATCACTAGGGTTAGTTAGGGGTAGGGTTAGTGTTTGGGTTAGTTAAGGTTTATCATTAGAACTAGGGCTAAGTTTTTGTTTAGGTCTAGGGCTAGAGATATGGCTATATTTAGTATTAGGTTTAGTTCTAGGGCTAGTGTTAGGGTTAGGTTTAGGTATAGGTTTATTTCTAGTGCTATTGTTAGGGTTCAGTATAGAATTAGGGTCAGGTTTAGACCTATGGATATAATTAGGGTCAGAATAATTGTCAGGTTTGAGTTATGGTTAGAGCTAGAATGAGGGCTAGGGTTAGAACTAGTGATGGGGTTAGGGTTTGGGTTAGGCTAAGAATTAGGTTTAGGACTAGGGTATGCATTTGCGTTAAGGTTGGCTTAGGGTAAGGGATAAGATTAGACGTAGGGTTAGGGGGCAGGGTGAGGGCTAGTCTTAGGGTTAGGTTTAGGGTTAAACCAGGGTTAGGTCTCAGATTAGGACTATGTTTTGGTTAGATTTAGGTATTGGTTTAGAGTTATGGCCAATGTTTGCAGTAGGGTTATGATTTGAGCTTGTTATAAGATTAGGGTTAGGACTAGGTCTAGTTTTAGGGTTATGTTTAATGTTAGGGTGATGTTTAGAGCTAGGGTTATTATTAGGGCCAAAATTAAGATCAGGGGTAGTTTTAGGGTTAGGGTTTGGACTCAAATTAGGGCTAGGGTTAGGGCTAGGTGTAGGGTTAAGTTTTGTTTTAGGTTAAGCTTTAAAGTTAAGGCTATGGCTCGGTTTTGTGTTAGGGCTAGGGCTATGATTAGGGCTAGTTTCAAGATCAGTGTTAGGATTAGGCTAGTGTTAGGGTGAGGTTTAGGCTTTGGTTTAGAGTTAGATTTAGAGTTAGAATTAGATCTATGGTTAGGTCTAGGGCTAAGGATATGGCTAGCATTAGTTCTAGCTTTATATCTAAGATTAGGGTTAAGGTAAGGATAAGGTTAGAAATAGGGATAGGTCTACGGTGAGAGTGAGGGTAGGTCTCAGGGCTAGGTTTAGGGTTTGATTAGGTATAGGGCTTAATTAGGGTTAGGAATAGGGCTAGGTTTATATTTATGTTTAGGCCTAGGATTAGTTTTAGGCTTAGGGATAGGTTTAGTGTAAATGATGGGCTTAGAGCTAGGTTTAGGGCTAGGACAAAGATTAGAATTAGGGTTAGGGCTAGGGTTTTATTATAGGTATGATTAAGGCTAGGTTAAGGGCTAGGATGTGTGGTGAGCCACTTCTGCCATTTCTGCAGATTATGGTCTCCATTACAAGATGATGCTGGCTCTGCTGTGGTCTGTGACAAACAACTTCTTATCTGGGAAAGTTGGCACATGCTTTTTCATCACCCTGTGAGAAAGCTCCACGCGGCAGCTTTGCATTGGGGCTTGGGATGCTTTATTAAGGCTGGGAGGGGCATCCGAGAGGAAGAAGAAGAAATATCCAGGGCCTGAATAAACTGTTGAAAGAAGATTCCTGAGTTGCGTCTTCCTTGCGGGCAAGGGGTCGCGACAAGTGGTGCCGAAACCCGGGAACCAGAACTTTCAACAGTCAGGGGTGGTGCACCGGTTATTCCCAGGTAAGTGGGATCCGCGATCAAAGCGGGGTTAGTCCCAGGTAAGTGGGATCCGCGATCGAAGCGGGGTTAGTCCTAGTAAGTGGGATCCGCGACCAAAGCGGGACAGCTCCTCTGTAATGAAAGAGAAAGCTTTACATTTTATTGCAGCTGCACTGTGTACTTTTGCTCCTACTTTCGCTTTCTTTCTTTTGTGCTTTCTTTGTTGTTGTGTCATGGGTGCCGCATCTTCAAGTCCGCTTCTCCTGGCCCTAGATGGCCTGTTACGTTCCAAGGGACTGGAAGTGAAACATAGTACTTTACAGAGATTTTTACAGAAGATAGATATTGCTGCACCGTGGTTTGCATTTTCGGGCAGCCTTACTGTGCCTAGTTGGGATAAATTAGGCAAAGATCTTGACTTTGCTTCTGAGCAGGGCATATTAGAGGGTGGGGTGATCCCCCTTTGGAAAATGGTCCGTGGTTGCCTTACAGATGACAGATGTCAGGAAGCACTTACTAAAGGACAGGAGGTTTTAGAGTGATTGCATGAGGAAAAATCGGAGATGGCAGAAAGTGAAGTGACTCGGGAGGATGGGAGTGTGCGGAGCATGAGACGGGGGAGGAAACGGTTGTATCCAGATCTCAGTACGCTGTGTAAACCCCCATGCGAAAGTGGGTCAGAGGAGGAGGAGGAGGAGGAGGAAGAGCTCGGGAGGCTGTCTCGTCAGCTAGGGAGTTTAGCTATAGGAGAAGGGAACATAGATAAACAAGGGCTCAAGAAAAGCGATCCCCCGGATCCACCGCCGTATGGCGGGGGCATTTGGGAAGAGCTTTCCATGCCCAAACATGGAGGGCTGTTCACGCTGAGATGGGTCTTGCTTATCCAGTTTTTCAAGATGACAACAGGGGAAGAGTCCATGAACCCTTAGATTTTAAAATTGTGAAGACCCTGGAGGAGTCTGTATGCACTTATGGGGTGGATGCCGCCTTCACGCTGACTCAGGTGGAAAATCTGTCTAGATACTGTATAACTCCCTCTGATTGGGCTAGCCTTGTTCGGGCTTGCGTTTCCCCGGGTAAATATTTGGACTGGAGAGCATTCGTGCTAGAGGGCGCAATAGAGCAGGCCGCCCAAAACCATGCAGCGGGACACCCCCATTGGGACAAGGATATGCTCTTGGGACAGGGTAGATTTGCAAATCAACAGACAGGATTTCCTCTTGAGGCATATGATCAAATTAACAACATTTGCATTCGGGCATGGAAGTCGCTTCCAAATAGAGGAGAGGTGTCTGGCAATTTGACCAAGATTCTACAAGGCCCTACAGAACCTTTTTCAGATTTTGTAGCAAGGATGGTGGATGCCACTGGAAAGATTTTTGGGGATCCTGATAGAGCCATGCCCCTTATCAAGCAATTGGTCTTTGAGCAATGCACCAAGGAATGTAAAGCAGCAATCACTCCTTATAAAAATAAGGGCATAGAAGCATGGATGAAAGTGTGTAGAGAGATTGGAGGACCTTTAACTAATGCAGGTCTTGCAGCTGCTGTCCTTCGGGTGGCAAAAGGGGGCAATCCTGGTGCCAGAACATGCTTCCATTGTGGTCAGCCCGGTCATTTCAGACATGAATGTCCTAAAAAAGATAATTTTACTGGACCCCCTCACGGCGGCCCTTCCAATGGCTTTCGTCAACCAGGGCTGTGTCCAAAATGTAAAGAAGGGAAGCATTGGGCAAAAGAGTGTAGATCAGTGAGGGACATCCATGGACAGCCTATTTCAGCTGGGCCATTAAACGGCCGAAGGGGCCCCCGACCCCAGGGCCCACAAATATATGGGGCAATGGAGAATGTCACACCCAAACCTGAGACATGGCCATCTCTACGCCATCCCATGAGACGCGGAGAGCCACTACAGGTGCCACGGGATTGGACCTCTGTTCCACCTCCAGACTCGTATTAACACCTAAGATGGGAGTCCAATTGGTGGAAACTGAGTTCAAAGGGCCTTTATCGCCTGGCACTGTAGGTTTGCTAATTGGACGTGCATCCTCTACTTTACAAGGTCTTCATGTCTTTCCTGGAGTCATTAGCCCTGATACTGTAGGGGCAATAAAAGGTATGGTGGAAGCTCCAAGGGGCATTGTGTCTATTTCCCCAGGAGACCGGATTGCCCAATTGCTACTTCTACCCAGTCTGCATACCCGCTTTCCTGCTGATTCCTTTTCAAGGACAAGTGGTGAGATTGGAGTTACTGGAGGGAATTCTGTTTATTTGTCCTTAGATATGAATGACCGTCCTACTTTAAACTTAACCATAGAAGGCAAATCAATTTTGGGATTGCTCAATACTGGAGCAGATCGTAGTATAATTGCACAAAAGGACTGGTCAAAGGGGTGGCCGGTGCAGCTCTCAGATCAATCACTGAGAGGTTTGGGATATGCCCAAGCCCCTCAAATCAGCTGTAGACATCTATCTTGGAAGGACCCAGAAGGACACAATGGCACCTTTCAGCCTTATGTACTTGATTTACCTATCTCTTTATGGGGTCGTGATCTGATGAAAGACATGGGGTTCACTCTTAGTAATGACTATTCCCCGGTGTCTCAACAGATTATGCAAAATATGGGGTATAGGCCAGGTCTAGGACTAGGAAAACATCTACAGGGGCATAGGTATCCTGTGCAAGGTCATCAAAAGCTTAACAGATTTGGTCTGGGTTTTTCCTAGGGGCCACTGGGGCTCAAATACCCATAACATGGCTCACCGAGGAGCCTGTTTGGGTGCCTCAGTGGCCTCTTCCCTCGGTTAAATTGGCAGCAGCCCATAATTTAATCAAAGAACAACTGGACTTGGGTCACATCCAACCTTCTACTTCTCCATGGAATACTCCCATATTTGTTATTAGGAAAAAATCAGGAAAGTGGTGCCTACTGCATGATTTACGAGCAGTTAATGCTCAAATGCAACTTATGGGGCCCATTCAAAGAGGGCTGCCTCTGCTCTCCTCTATTCCTCAGGGCTGGCATATTATTGCTATTGACATTAAAGACTGTTTCTTTTCTATTCCTTTGCATCCTAAAGACTCACAACGTTTTGCTTTCACCCTTCCCTCGTGTAACCATGAGGAGCCAGATCTTAGGTTTGAGTGGTTAGTGTTGCCGCAGGGAATGGCTAATAGTCCCACGATGTGCCAGATGTATGTGGGGAAGGCACTCGCACCTCTCAGACATAAGTATTCCTCCATCAAGATCATTCATTATATGGATGATGTGTTATTGTCCGCTAAGTTAGAGCAGACAGTTAATGAGGCCTATAGAGACTTAGTAAAGCTGTTAGCTCAATATGGGCTACATATCGCACCTGAAAAGGTTCAAACGGGGAATTCTATTGAGTATTTGGGAGCAATCATTGGGCATGACAAATTGAAACCGCAAAAAATCACCATAAGAACTCAGGATCTCCAAACTCTGAATGATTTTCAAAAACTGCTGGGAGATATTAATTGGATAAGGGGATATTTACATATTCCTAATGGTGTGCTCCAGCCTTTGTATGCTACCCTTAAGGGTGATCCAGATCTTGCTTCTCCTCGTAGCCTCACCAAAGAGGCTAGGGCAGCCCTTATAACAGTAGAAGAAGCTATACAACATGCTACTCTATGCAGGCTCCACAGTGATAAACCTTTCCAGTTATGTGTGCTTGCCACTATGCAGCAGCCTACTGGAGTACTGTGGCAAGATGGGCCTTTACTATGGATCCACCCACATATATCCCCAGGAAAATCTTTAGAATACTATCCTGATGCTGTTGCAGCATTAGCACTTAAAGGGATCCACCAAAGCATTCAATTTTTCGGACAATCACCTTCTTCTCTTATTATACCCTATACTAAGGCTCAACTTAATGTTTTGTGCGCTACTCTAGACAACTGGGCTATTCTATGTTGCTCGTTTCAAGGGGATATTGATAATCATTACCCTTCCCATCCATTACTCCATTTTGTTAAAGAACATCCCATCATTTTCCCTAAGGTAACTTCACCCAATCCAATTCCGGGGGCTGTTAATATTTTCACTGATGGTTCCAAGTCTGGAATGGGAGCTTATGTAATTAATGATTCTCCCCCTGTTCAGCATCAATTTGCTCCTGGTAATCCACAATGGGTTGAACTGCAAATTGTTATTGAGGTTTTTAAACAGTGTTCTTTTCCTTTTAATCTTATCTCGGACTCCATTTATGTGGTACAAGCACTTAAAGTCCTGGAGGCCGTGGGAGCTATTAGTAATGCCCATAATGTATCTGCTTACTTTAATCAGCTTCAACAACTTATCTGTAGCCGCACTGCTCCTTTCTATCCAATGCACATACGGGCTCACACCTCTCTTCCTGGTCTGTTATCACAGGGTAATGCCTGTGCGGACTCAGCCACTAGAGGCCAGTTGATATGCTTGGCTTCCTCCTTAGAGGGTGCTAAATTATTTCAACAGAATTTCCATGTTAATGCTTTAACGCTGTGCAGGCGTTTTTCCATTTCAAGAGCGGATGCTCATCAGATAGTATTACAATGTCCCCATTGTGTCACATTTCTTCATCCCCCTACTTATGGAGTGAACCCACGGGGATTGAAGCCATTGGTTGTCTGGCAAATGGATGTGACACACATACCTGACTTTGGTAACCTCAAGTATGTACATGTTTCTGTTGATACGTGCTCTGGAGTTATTCATGCCTCTGCTTTGTCGGGAGAGAAGGCATGTAATGTTATTAATCATTGCCTAGAAGCATGGGCAGCATGGGGTGCTCCTGCATCCCTTAAGACTGATAATGGACCTGCTTATACTGGCAGACAATTTACATCCTTTTGTTCTACCATGGGAGTGCAACTTACTCATGGTCTGCCTTACAATCCTCAAGGACAAGGCATTGTTGAGCGTGCTCATCGCACCTTAAAGGAAACTTCACAAAAACAAAAAGGGGGGATAGGAGCTGAACACACTCCTAAAGAACGCCTGTCCTTGGCTCTCTTTACCATTAATTTTTTGAATTTGGATATTCATGGTCGCTCTGTGGCTGATAGACATGTGTCCCCTCAGCCCTCTGTGATTGGCTATGTTAAGTGGAAGGATGTTCTTAAGGGCCAATGGAACGGCCCCGACCCCGTGCTGACATGGGCACGAGGATCTGTATGTGTATTTCCTCAGGATCGCACGGAGCCGTTGTGGGTCCCTGAACGTCTGACAAGAAGAGTCTTGACATCAACCGACCAGCAACAAGAGATACCACAGCAACCCTGTGATGAGGATCTTCACTCTGCTACGTGCTCTGGTTCTGGTGCTGGTGCCGATGGCACAGACGACACCAATGCAGTGGTGGGCAGTGGCACGGGCTTGGCCAATGCCGATGCCGGTTCATGGTAGTTCTAGTGTCCTCCCCACTCTTTTCTCTACCTCATGTGAGATGTCTGCTCCCTGTGCCTCTCCTAGAGGGGACGTGGAGAGCATTTTTAATCAATCTCAGGTTAATCTCACAGGAGTTTTTTGTTTCAGCCTTGGAAACGCTAATTGCATCAGCCTTAAGACCAAAAATTTGACGAATTGGGAGGACCCATTGTGGTCCAATCAGGTCTCAGGGAGTATTATTAATGCCGTACTGAGCCAAGTAGTTTCAGGGAAGCAATCAGGTTCAGGGACCCCTGTAAATAGCTCTGCTTTAAACATAACTACCTTGGCTATGATCTCCAAGGTACTAATCCCAGTGCCTCCTTCTTCTAATAGTACTTACAATGCCACTCATTTCAAGGCCTCTCCTTACTGTACCCCTAATCTTGGTTTGCCCCAACATTTATGCCTTGTCAGGATCATTCTTGGGAGAGACTTCAAGTTGCTAAGGGTTTCTCCTTTTCCCCCTCTCTTAAGAGGTATGTTTATAACTTTAACCATAGTGCCAACTCCTCTACAGGAGTAGGTTGGTCCTGGTTTCAATGGCTGATTTCCAATGAGAAGGGGGCTTCAGCTGATATTTCTGCATTGGCTCAATTGCTGGGAGTCAGAAGTTGGCTGGCTAATGTTTCTGGTACTGTTAGCGAGAGTGAACGAGGTAATAGACTTACATCTGTTTCGTTCAACTCTTTGCTATATAATGCCACATTGCCCCCTGCGATGGTCTGCGTCCAATTCCTGTTCTTGCTCCTTTTGGCTAATGACACCTCGTCGGGGATGCTGGATTGTTCTAGTGTTACCTGTCTCTTATCTGAGTGTTGGAATGGTTCTTGGACTGTAGCAGTGGTTATGAAAATTCCAACTTTTGTCCCAATCCCAGTCACTGCGGACCCAGATAAATTCCCCATTGTTGAGCTACTTAGAGTCCGCAGGGATTTTGAAATTACGGCAGCTATAGTGACAGCTGTGGCAGTGTCTGCTGTGCAGCGGTTACGGCCGGAGTTGCCATGGCCAGTCAAGTACAAACTGCTGCCACCATTAATCAAGTTGTTCAACAAACTTCCACCATACTTGAATCCCAAAATTCAATTAATCCACATATTTTGTCAGGGATTTTAGCTGCCAACCAAAGAATAGATTTACTCCAATCTCAGGTAGAAGAATTGGCAGACTTGGTGCTTTTGGGTTGTGTTGACCAACGTGCACATTTATGCATAACCTCTGTCAGATTTAATGATTCCAGGAATGCCTCCCGCATCATTGGTGAATATTTGGCCGGAAATTGGTCCATGGCAGCAGAAAACTTGATCCAGTCTCAACTAACTCAGATTGCTGTTTTGAATAGTACCCGTGTCGAACCAGTGACTTTGGGTCAATTCACCGATTGGATATCTTCTGCTTTTTCCTTCTTCAAAGAATGGGTGGGAGTAGGCATTTTTGGTGCAATGTGTTGCTTCGGTGTTGTACTTTGTTTGTGGCTTCTCTGTCGCCTTAAAACTCACCATGCACAAGAAAAGGCTATGATCATACAAGCTCTTGCAGCTTTCGAAAATGGCAACTCGCCTCAAGTCTGGCTTGCGCATCTTAAGCAGTAAACCTTTGTCATGGTCGTTACACCCCAAGTTATTATAACATTGCACTGGGATCGACATGACTTTCCTTGTTATTCTCTTAGTGTTGGAAAGCCCTTGCACTCTGCTGGTCTTACTGCCATTGCACGCAGATGGGTTTCCACACTAGTGCTTTTCTATCACCTTAAAGACCATGCCTTTCTTTCAGGGTGCTGTCAACTTGTTTGTCGTTATAAACAGCCACAGTTCAGCCTCAGCTATCCCCCTTCGTCCACCATCGTCACGATACAGGATGCGAGGCAAGGCACTGCACTTGAGTGATCCTTGACGTGGACCTCAAGGAGAGCATGTCCTATTGCATGCGGGTTAGACGCGTCCACGCCCCGCCCCACGAAAAAAGGTGTCGGCTGATATGGCCTCAGATCTGGGGAAGGGCCCTCCTTAGGACTGAGCCATACTATGCAGCCACTTCTGCACAGTGGGATAGGACCTCTACTCTCGCCTGTATTGTTTTAAGAAAACAGAAAGGGGGAACTGTGGTGAGCCGCTTCTGCCGTTTCTGCAGATTATGGTCGCCATTACAAGATGATGCTGGCTCCACTGTGGTCTGTGACAAACAACTTCTTATCTGGGAAAGTTGGCACATGATTTTTCATCACCCTGTGAGAAAGCTCCACGCGGCAGCTTTGCATTGGGGCTTGGGATGCTTTATTAAGGCTGGGAGGGGCATCCGAGAGGAAGAAGAAGAAATATCCATGGCCTGAATAAACTGTTGAAAGAAGATTCCCGAGTTGCGTCTTCCTTGCGGGCAAGGGGTCGCGACAGGATGAGTGGTAGGTTTTGTGTTTTGGTTAGGCCTAGGATTAGTGTTAGAGTGAATGCCAGGTCTAGGGTTATGGTTAGGGATAGTTTTAATGTTAATTTATGGCTATGTTTAGTGCAAGGTTTAGGTTTAAGGTAAGGGTCAAATTTAGAACTAGAGGTATTATTAGAGTCAGGGATATGGTTAGGGATAATTATAGGGTTGGTTTATGGCTATGTTTCGTTTAAGGGTTAGGTTTAGGGTATGGGTCAAATTAAGAACTAGAGGTATTATGAGGGTAAGGGTCATGTTAAGGTTTTTGTTTAGCTTGGGGATTAGGTTTAGGGCTCAAATTAGCATTAGGGTTTAGGTTAGGGTAATAATAGGGTTAGGTTTATGGTTCAGGGTAGGTTTAGCATAATAGATAGGGTTATGGTTAAGGATAGGATTAGATATAGGCCTAGGGTTAGCATTAGAATTAAGGTTATGTTTAGGGCAATTGATAGGTTTACACCTAAGTTTAGGGCTCGGGTTATGGATAGGATTAGGGCTAGTTTTAGGATGTGGGTTAGGGTTAGGGCTGTGGTATGTGTTAATGTTAGGCATAGAATTAAAGATAGAGCAAATGTCAGGTTTTTGGTTACATTAGGAATAGTTTTAGGGTTAGGTTTATGGCTTGGTCTACTGTTAGGGTTAGGTTTAGAGGTAGGGTCAGGATTAGAGCTCAGTATATTATTACAGGTTGGTCAGAGTTAGGGTTTGGCTTAGGTTAAAGTTTAGGAATGGGGCTCAAATTAGCATTAGGGTTAGGGTTAGCGTAATGATAGGGGTAGGTTTAGGGTTCACATTAGGTGTAGGTTAATGAACAAGGTTAGGTTTAGGATTTAGGTTAGGATTAGTCCTAGGGTTACCATTAGGGTTATGGTTATGTTTGGGACAATGCATAGGGTTAGAATATTGATAAGATTAGGGTTATGGTTAGGATTTTGGCTAGGGTTAGGGTAAGATTTAGGGTTAGGTTTTGGGTTAGGGTTAAGTTTAATACTAGGGTTAAGGCTTAAATAAGGGCTAGGTTTGGGGTTTGGTTAGGACTAGGGTTAGGGCTATGGCTATGTATGTACAAGTGTTACAATTAGTTCTAGTTTTAGGGTTAGGGTTATGGTGATGTTTAGAGCAAGGGATATAGTTAGGGTCAGTGTCAGGTTCAGGATTAGTTTTAGTGTTAGGTGTAGGACTCGAATTATGGCTAAAGTTAGTGCTAGTTGAAGGGTTACGTTTTGGTTTAGGTGAAGGTTTATGGTTAGGGTTATGGCTCAGTTTTGTTTTAGGGCTAGGGCTAGAGTTAAGGTTAGATATTGGATTAGCATCTGGGTGAGGGCTAGGGTTAGAGTGAAGTTTAGGCTTAGAGTTAGGTTTAAATTTAGAGTTAGGATCGATCTTGGGTTAGGGCTCATGCTAGGGTTAAGGTTAGGGTTATGGTTATGGTAAGGAATACGGTTAGAACTAGGGATATGTCTAGAGTGAGAATTTAGTTATTCTTAGGACTAGGATTAGGGTTAGGGTTAGGGTTAGGGCTAAATTAGAGCTATGATTAGGGCTAGGGTTAGTGTTAGGTTAAGCCTAGGAGATGGGCTAGGTTTAGGGTTAGCATATGGGTGTTAAGTTTAGGGGAATGGGTGGGATTATGGCTAGGTTTAGGGCTAGGATGAAGGTTAGAATTATGGTTAGGCCTATGGTTATTGTTCAGTTTAGGATTAAAGCTAGGATTAGGGCTAGGATGAGGGGTAGGTTTTCTGATAGGTTTAGGGCTAGCACTCAGGCTAGGGCTAATATCAGGTCTAGGGTTATTGTTAAGCATAGTTTTAGGGTTAGGTTATGATTAGGTCTAGTGTAAGGGTTAGGTTTATGTTAAAGGTCAGATTTAGAGCAAGGGTTATTATTAGGGTCATGGTCAGGGGCAGGGTTAGCGTTTGGTTTACATTAATTTTAAGGTTTAATGCTGGAATTAGCGTTAGTGTTAGGTTTAAAGATAAGGTAATGGAAGATTTTACTTTAGGCTTCAGTTAAGGTTTAGGGTAATGCATGGGTTAGGTTTATCAATCAGGTTAGGATTAGCATAAAGGTTAGCGTTCTGTTTAGTGTAATGCATAGTTTTAGAGCTAGGGTTAGGTCTAGGTTATGGTTTGAATTAAGTCTAGGATTAGGGTTAGGTTTAGGGATACGCTAGGGTTTGGTTTAGGGTGTTAGGGTTAGGGTAAGTGTTAGTTTAGGGCTTGGGTAATATTTAGGTTAGGGTAAGGCTTAGTGTTTGAGCTAAGGTTAGAGGTAGTGCAATGGTTAGGTTTATATTTAGTTCTAAGTTTAAATTTATGGTTAGAGTTAGGTTAAGTGTTAGGGATAGGTTTTTAATTAGGGTTAGGGTTAGGGTTAAGTTAGGGTAATAGATATGGTTAGAGCTAAAGTTTGGGGCTAGGGTTAAGATTAGGATTACAGCTAGGGTTAGGATTAGGAT
Organism: Marmota monax; assembly: GCF_021218885.2. Classification (NCBI taxonomy): domain Eukaryota; kingdom Metazoa; phylum Chordata; class Mammalia; order Rodentia; family Sciuridae; genus Marmota; species Marmota monax. The sequence goes on from NW_026693510.1 coordinate 196,830, forward strand.
TTAGGATAGGGTTAGGGTTATGTTTAGTGTAAGGGTAAGGCTTTTAGCTAGGGTTGGGAGTAAGGTGAGGTTTAGGATTAGATTTAGCATTAGGATTAGGGCAAGGCTTAGGTTTATGCTTGGAGCTATGGTTAGTCCTAGGATTAGAGGTAGGTTTCGTGTTAGGTTTTGGTCTAGGGTTAGGACTACGGGTAATGTTAAAGCTAGGGTTATATTTTGGGCTCGTTTTAGGTTTAGGGTCAGATTTAGAGATAGATTTAATGTTAGGATCAGGGTCAGTGTTCAGGATAGGTTTAGGGTTAGGTTTCGAGCCAGAATTAGGACTAGGATTACATCTAGTGATACGGCAAGTGTTTGGTTTAGGTTAAGTTAGGGCTAGGGCTAGCATTAGGGTTACGGTTTTTGTTAGGGATAGTCCTATGTTTTTGTTTAAGTCTACAGCTAGAGTTCTAGCTATATTTAGGATTAGCTTTGGTTCTAGGTCTAGTGTTAGGTTTAGGTATTTGTATACGGTTACTGGTAGGTCTAGTCTTAGAGTTTGGTTTAGGTTGGATGAGGGTCAGGGTTATGGTTAGAATAGAATGAGGGCTACAGTTAATACTAATAATATGGTTAGAGATTAAGTTATGCTAAGGATTACGGTTAGGACTTGGCTTAGCATTTGTGTTAGAGTTTAGCTTAGGGTTTGGAATAAGTTCAGAGCAAGGTTTAAGACTAGGGTTAGGGTTAGGTTAGGGCTAGTCTTGGGGTTAAGATAAGGGTTAAAGCTAGGTTAGGGCTCAGATCTGGGGTAGGATTTGTTTTAGGGTTAATGCTAGGATTAGGACAATGACTAATGTATGCACTAGGGTTACAATTAAGGCTAGTTTTAGGGTTATGGTTAAGGCTAGGTCAAGTGCTAGGGTTAATTTAAGGTTAGTGTAATGATTAGAGCTAGGATTGGTGTTAGGGTCAGCATCAGAATCAGGGTTATTTTTAGAGTTAGGGTTAGGGCTAGGTATAAGGTTAGGGTTTGGTTTAGCTTAAGGGTTAGGTTTAGGGATATGGCTTGGTTTTGTTTTATAGCTAGGGCCAGGGTTAGGGCAAGTTTTAGGATTAGTGTTATGGTTAGGGGTGTTTTAGGGTTTGGTTTAGGCTTATGGTTACTGTTAAATTTAGAGTTAGGTTTGGATTTAGAGTTAGTTTTAGATCTAGAGTTAGGACTAAGGCTAAGGATAGAACTAGGGCTAGGTCTAAGTCAAGAGTTAGTGATAATCTTAGGGCTAGAGTTAGTGTTAGGATAGGATTAAATTAGGGCTAGGATTAGCGCTAGACTTAGTTTTAGTGTTAGACCAAGGGTTAGGGCGATGGTTATGGTTAGGTTTAGGGTTATGGTTAGGTTTAGGATAAGGCATGGAGTTATAGGTAGGTTTAGGGCTAGGGTGAGGGTTAGAATCAGGTTTAGGGCTCAAGTTATGTTTCAGGTTAAGAGTAAGGCTAGGTTTAGGGCTCAGATTGTGCCTAGGGCTAATTTCAAGTCTAGGCTTACGATTAAAGTTAGTTTTACGGTTAGGTTTATGGATACATCTTAATAAGCATTAGGTTTAGGGTTATGTTCAGGTTTATAGCTAAGGGTATTATTAGTGTCATGGTTGCGATAAGTGTTTTGGATAGGTTAGGGTTTAAAATTAATTCTCGAATTAGCATTAGGATGAAGATCAGGGATATGATAGAGTTAGGTTTATGTTTCAGGTTAGATTTAGGGTAATGGGTAGGGTGAAGATTAGGGACAGGTTTAGGTTTAGGCCTAGGGTTAGAATTAGGGTTATGATTATGGTTACAGTAATGGATAGAGTTAGAGCTAGGTTTGTAGCTGGGATTATGGTTAATATTAGTGATAGGGTTAGGGTTAGGTTTAGGGTTAAAGCTAGCATTTGGTCTCAGAATAGGTCTACATTTTGGGTTAAGTTAGGGCTAGGATTAGGGTTATGGCTAATGTATGATTAGGGCTAGTTTTATGTTTGGGCTTAGGACTAGCTCTAGTGTTAGGTTTAAGTCTAGGGTTAGTGTGATGTTTGGAGCTAGGGTTAGTGTTAAGGTCAGAATCGGGGTCAGGGTTAGTTTTAGGGTTTAGCTTAAAACGTTGAATTATGGCTAGGGTTAGGGCTAGGTGTAGGGTTAGGAAATGGTTTATGTTAAAAATTAGGGTGAGTTCTATGGCTCATTTTTTGTTTTAGAGCTAGGGTTAGGGTTAAGGTTAGGGCTAGTTTTAGGATTAGTCTTAGGGTTATGGCTGGGGTTAGGTTAATATTTAGGCTTATTGTTACGGTTAGATTTAGAGTTAGGGTTAGATCTAAGGTTACAGCAAGTGATATGAATAGAGCTAGGGTTAGACCTACGGTTTAGGCTAGGATTAGGCTTCCAGTAAAATATAGGTTTGGAACTAGGGTTAGGACTAGGGTGAGAGAGAGGTTTAGGGCTCTATTAGGGCTAGTTTTTAGAGTTCATCTTTGGGCTATGGTTAGGTTTGGGGTTAAGAATAGGGCTAAATTAGGGCTAAGATTAGGGCTAGGGTTAGTGTTAGGCCTAGGATTAGGGTTAGTTTTATAAATAAGGCTATGTTTAGGGTTGGGATAAGGGCTAGGATTTGTGCTAGGGTTTGGACTAGGATTATGGCTAGGGCTAAAGTCAGGTCTAGGGTTATGATTAGGGATAGTTTTATTGTTAGTTTTATGGCTAGGTCTAGTGTAAGGGTTAGGTATAGGGTAATGGTCAGGTTTAGATCTAGGGGAATTATTGGTTATCTTGAGTTGGGCTTTGGTTTATGTTTGAGTTTAGTGTTAGGGCTCAAATTAGTATTAGAGTTAGAGTTAGGGTAATGATAAGTTTAGGTTTAGGGTTCAGTTTATGTTTAGGGTAATTTACAGATTTGGGGATAGCTATAGGCTTAGGGTTAGTGCCAGGGTTAGCATTAGGTTAAGGGTAATGTTTAAGGTAATGGATGCAGTTAGAGTTAAGTTTAGGGCTAGGGTTATGGTTAGGATTAGGTCTTGAGTTAGGGTTAGGGTGAGGGTTAGAAATAGGGTTAGGGTTATGTTTAGCATAAGGCTTAGGTTCTGAGCTATGGTTAGGGCTAGGCTTGGAATTAGGTTCAGGGTTAGGTCAAGGATAGGATTACCATAGGTTTTGGGTTAGAGTTAGGGTTAGGGTTAGACCTAGGATTAGTGATAGCATCTGTATAAAGATTAGGGTTAGGGTTACAATTTGGGATAGGGATAGAGCTAGAATGAGATCTAGGGTTAGGGCTATTAATAGGGTTTGGGTTTTGGTTACCCTAAGGAGTATGGATAGGTCTTTGTTTACCCTTAGGTCTAGGGTTTTGCTTAGGGTAAGGGATTGTTATAGAGCTAGGGTTAGGGCTATGATTAGGGTTAGAGTTAGGGTTAAATTTAGGTTTAGGGCTATATTAGGGCTAGTTTTTGTGTTAGGGTTAGGGATAGAATTAGGGCAATGGTTAATGTAAGAACTAGGGGTAAAATTAGGTTAGTTTTAGGGGTATGGTTAGGTTTAGTTTTAGGGTTAGGTTTAAGTTTAGGGTGATATTTATAGCTCGGGTTTGTGTTAGGCTAAGGGTGAGGTCAGGGTTTGTTTTAGGGTTAGGATAGGACTCAAATTATGGCTAGGGTTATTCTGAAAGCATGCAGTTTAAAATGAGGTCAGTATTTAGAGCTAGGTTGAGTGTTTGGATATGAGTCAGGGTAAGTGTTAGTTTTAAAGTCAGTGTTAGATCTTGAATTAGGACTAGGGATAGGTCAAGGATTAGTGTTAGGGTTTGGTTTAAGTTAATTTTTAGGGTTAGGGGCTATTGCTTGGTTTTAGCTTAGTCCTAGGGTTAGGTTTAGGGCTAGTGTAAGTGTTAAGCTTAGGCTTAGGGTTAGGGTTAAATTTGGAGTTAGGGTTAGATCTAGTGTTAGGGATGGGAATAAGAATAGGGCAAGGGATAGGGATAGGTAGGGTTACGGTAAGGGATAGGTTTAGAACTAGAGATAGGTATACGGCAAGGGTTAGAATTAGTCTTAGGGCTAGGGTTAGTGTTAGGGTTAGAGGTAGGGCTAAATTAGTGCTAGGATTAGGGCTAGGTTTATTGTTTGGCTTATACCTAGGGTTAGGGTTAGGGTTTAGTTTAGGTAAGAGACTGCATTATAACTATGTATAGAAGTAGGATGTGGGTTAGAATTAGGGTTAGGGATATGGTTATTGTTAGGGTTATGAATAAGTCTAGGTTTAGGGCTAAGATGAGGGATAGGGCTTGTTTTAGATTTAAGACTATGATTAGGATTATGTCTTATTAGTTCCAGAATTATTATTAAAGATAGACTTAGGTTTAGGATTATGGCTACTTCTAAGGTAATGATTAGGTGTAGTGTTATGGTAAAGTTTAGAGTTAGGGGTTTTATTAGGTTAATATCAGGGTTATGGTTTGGGATAGGTTAAGGTTTAAAGTTAGAACTTGAATTAATTTTAGTGTTAGGGTTAGGGTAATGATAGGGTTAGGTTTAGGGTTCAGGTTATGTTCAGGGTAATGGATTGGGTTAAGATTAGGGATAGGTTTAGGTTCATTCCTAGGGTTAGCATTAGGGTTATGGTTATGGTAATGGATAGAGTTAGATATCAGTTTAGGGCTAGGATTATGATTATGAATAGTGGTATGATTAAAGCTAGGATTAGAGCTAGGTTTTGGGTTAAGTTAGGCATAGGGTTAGGATTATGGCTAATGTAAGTACTAGGGTGATGTTTAGGGCTAGTTTTAGGGGTTTAGAGCTAGGGTTATTTTTAGGGTTAGGTTCAGGTTTAGGATGAGGTTTAGAGCTAGTAGTGTTAGGGTCAGTGTCAGGTTCAGGGTTAGTTTAAGTGTTCGGCTTGCAGCTCAAATTAAAGGTAGAGTTAGGGCTAGGTTTAAGGTTAGGGTTTTGTTTAGGTTAAGGATTATACCTATAGCTATAGCTAGTTTTTTTTTTTTTTTTTTTTTTTTAGGGTTAGGTTTAGGTTTAAGGCTAGTTTTAGGATTAGTTTTATGGTTTGGGCTAATGTTAGCGTTTGGCTTAGTCTACAGGTTAGGGATTGATTTAGAGTTACGTTTTTTCTAACGTTAGTGCTAGGACTAAGGATAGGGCAAGGGTTAGTACTAGACTTAGGCTAGGGTTAGGGTTATGGTAAGGGATATGGTTAGAATGATTGATAGATCTTATGTGAGAGTTAGTGTTAGTCTTAGGACTAGGGTTAGGGTTAGGGTTAGGGATCGGACTAAATTAGGAATAAGTTTAGGGCTAGGGTTTGTGTTAAGGTTAGGTCTAGAGTTTGGGTTAGGGTAATAATTAAGGCTATGTTTAGGGCTAGGATAAGGTCTAGGGTTTGTGTTAGGGTTAGGTCTAGGATTATGGCTAGGGCTAATGTCAGGTCTAGGGTTACAATTAGTGATAGTTTTAGGGTAAGGTTTATGGCTAGGTCTATTGTAATGGTTAGGTATAGAGTAAGAGTCAGGTTTAGAGCTAGGGGAATTATTAGGTTAAGGGTCAGTGTTAAGGTTTGCTTTATGTTTGAGTTTAGGTTTATGGCTCAAATTAAATTTAAGTTTAGTGTTAGGGAAAAGATAGAGTTAGGTTTTGGGTTCAGGTTAGGTTTAGTGTAATTGATAGTTTTGGGGATAGTGATAGGTTAGGGCTAGTTTTGCGATTAGCATTAGTGTTAGGTCTAGTGTTAGTGTGATGTTCAGTCTTAGGGTTATGGTTAGATTTAGAGTTATGGTTTGATCTATGGTTAGGGCTAGGTCTAGTATTTGGGCTAAGGTTAGGGCAAGATTTAGGGTTATGGTAAGGGATAGGGTTAGATATAGGAACAGGGCTAGAGCAACAGATTTAGGATTAGTGCTAGTGTTAAGGTTAGGGTAAAGGCTAAATTAGTGGTAGGATCAGGTCCAGGATTAGTGTAAGGATTAAGTCTAGGGTTAGAGTTAGTATTAGATTTAGGGGAAGGGAATGGGTAATAACAAGGTTCAGAACTAGGGCGAGGGATAAAATTAGGGATAGTGTTAGAGTTAGGTTTCAGTTAAGGATCAGGCTAGGTTTAGAGTAGGATGAGGGATTGCATTTGTGTTAGGGTTATGGCAATAATTAGGGCTAGGGCTAATATCAGGTCTAGAGTTATGGTTAGGGATAGTTTTATGGTAAAAGATTTATGACTAGGTCTAGTGTAAGAGTTAGGTTTAGGGTAAGGTTCAGGTTTAGAGCTAGCGATATTATAATGGTTAATATCAGGTTTGGGGTTTGGGTTAGGTTGAGGTTTAGGGTTAGTGCTCAAAATTAGCATTAGGTATAGAATTAGGGTTAGGTAATAAACAGGGTTTGGGTTAGGTTATGGGTTAGGTAAAGTTAAGGGTTAGTGTTTGATCTAGGGTTGGGGCTAGTGCGAATGTTAGGTTTAGGTTTAGTTCTAAGCTCAAGATTATGGTTATAGTTATGTTCAGTGTTAGAGTTAGGGTTTTAATTAGAGTTAGGGCTAAAGTTAAGGTAATGGATATGGCTAGAGCTAAAGTCTGTGGTAGGGTTAAGGTTAAGATTAGGGCTTGGTTTAGGATTAGTATTTAGGATAGGGCTAGGGATATGTTTAGTGTAAGGGTTAGGCGTTGAGCTAGGATTATGTCTAAGGAGAGGGTTAAGGTTAGATTTAGGGTTTGGGTTAGGGCTAGGCTTACGTTTATGCATAGAGCTAGGTTTAGGCCTAGGATTAGCTCTAGGTTTTGTGTTAGGTTTAGGGCTAGGCTTAGTACTATGTGTAATGAAAAATCTAGGGTTATGTTTAGGGATAGTTTTAGGTTTAGGGTTATGGCTAGGTCTAGTGTTAAGTTAAGGTTTTGGGTTAGTGTCAGGTTTAAACCTAGTTTAAGTGTTAAGATCAGGGTCAATATTCGGGATAGGGTTAGGTTTAGGGTTAGAGCCAGAATTAGGAATAGGGTTAGGTCTAGGGATAGGGTAAGTGTTTGTTTTAGGTTAAGGATTATTGTTAATGCTAGTGCTAGGATTTTGTTTAGGTCTAGGTCTAGAGTTATAGCTATATTTAGGATTAGCTTTGGGTCTAGGTGTAGTGTTAGGCTTAGGCATAAGTTTAAGATTACTGGTAGGTCTAGTGTTAGGTTTTGGTTTAGGTTTAGGGTCAGGTTTAGATCCAGGGTTATTTTAGGGTCATATGAGGGTCAGGGTTATGTTTAGAGGTAGAATGAGGGCTAGGGTTAAGACTAGTAATATGGTTAGATTTGAAGTTAGGCTGAGTATTAGGGTTAGGACTAAAGTTAGCATTTGGGTTAGGGTTTGGCTTAGGGTAAGGTATAGGGTTAGAGCTAGGTTTAGGGCTAGGGTTAGGGTTAGGTTTACGGCTAGTCTTAGGGTTGAGATTAGGATTAAAGCTAGGTTAGGTCTGGGATTCAGTTTAGGATGTGTGTTAGGGATAATGCTAGTGTTTGGACAATGACTAATGTACAAACTAGGGTTATGATTAAGGCTAGTTTTAGGGTTAGAGTTAAGGCTAGGTCTAGTGTTAGGGTTAATTTAAGTTAGGGTGATGATTAGAGCTAGGATTAGTGTTAGGGTTAGTGTCAGTGTGAGATTTAATTTTAGAGTTAGGGTTAGGGCTAAGTGTAAGGTTTTGTTTTGGTTAGGATAAGCCTTAGGGTTAGGGTTATGGCTTGGTTTTGTTTTATGGCTCAGGCCAAGACTAGGGCAAGTTTTAGGATTAGCATTATGGATAGAGGTAGTGTTAGGGTTTTGTTTGGCTTATGATTACATTTAAATTTAGTGTTATGACTAGATTTACAGTTAGGTTTAGATCTAGAATTAAGATAGGACTAAGGATAGAACTAGGGCTATGGCTAGGGCAAGAGTTATAGCTAGGGTTAGGGTTTAAATGTGATTAAAGTAGGGCTAGGATTAGTGCTAGACTCAGTATTAGTATTAGGCCTAGGGTTAGGGCGGGCGTTAGTGTTAGGTTTAGTGTTATGGTTAGATTTATGGTAAGGGATTTTGTTATAGGTAGGTTTATGGCTAGGGTGAGGTTTAGAATTAGGGTTACGGCTCAGGTTATGTTTTGGGTTAGGGTTAAGGCTAGGTTTAGGGCTAGGATTATGCTTAGGACTTATTTCAGGTCTAGGGTTATGGTAAAAGATAGTTTAAGGTTAGGTTTATGGCTACACCTTGTGTAAGCATTAGGTTTAGGGTCAGTGTCAGGTTTAGAGATAAGGGTATTTTTAGGGTCATGGTCACGATTAGTGCTTTGGATGAGTTAAGGTTTAAAATTAGGACTCAAATTAGCATTAATGTTAGGATCAGCATAATGATAGGGTTAGGTTTAGGTTAGATTTCAGGTTAGATTTAGGGTAATGGATAGGGTGACGATTAGGGATAGGGTTCGGTTTAGGCCTAGAGTTTGCATTAGGATTAGGGTTATGGTTAGGGCAATGGCTAGGGTTAGACCTAGGGTTACAGCTAGGGTTATGGTTACAATTAGTGATAGGGTTAGAGTTAGGTTTAGGATTAAAGCTAGGGTCAGGCCTTACACTAGGGCTAAGATTTTGGTTAAGTTAGGGCTAGGGTTAGGGTTACAGCTAATGCAAATACTAGGGTTATGATTAGGGCTGATTTTAGTGTTAGGGGTTAGGACTAGGTCTAGTGTTAGGTTTAGGTTTAGAGTTAGGGTGATGTTTAGACCTAGGGTTAGTGTTTAGGTCAGAGTCAGGGTGAGGGTTAGTTTTAGGGTCCAGCTTAACACTAGAATTACTGCTAGGGTTAGGGCTTTCTGTAGGATTAGGTCTTGGTTTATGTTAAGGATTGGGGTTAAATCTATGGCTCGTTTTTTTTTTTTTTTTTTTTTTTTTTTTTTTTTTTAGCAAAAGATAGGATTAGGGTTAGCCTTAGGGTAAGGGCTAGGGTTAGGTTTAGGTTTAGGCTCATTTTTAGGGTTATATTTATAGTTAGGGTTAGATCTAGGGTTATGGTCAGGGATATGAATAGGGCTAGGGATAGACCTATGGTTCAGGATAGGATTAGGCTTTCATTAAATATAGGTTTATAACTAGAGTTAGGGCTAGGGTGAGAATTAGAGTTAGTCTTTGGGCTAGGGTTAGGGGTAGGTTTAATGTTAGGGATAGGGCTAAATTAGAGCTGAGATTAGGGCTAGGGTTAGTATTAGTTTTAGGCCTAGGGTTAGGGTTAGGGTTATAATTAAGGCTATGTTTAGGTCTAGGATAAGCACTAGGGTTTGTGCTAGGTTAGGGCTAGGATTATGGATAGGGGTAAAGTCAGGTCTGGGGTTATGGTTAGGGATAATTTTAGGGTTAGGTTTAATTCTAAGTCTAGTGTAAAGGTTAGTATAGGGTTTTTGTGTTAGGGTTAGGGATAGGATTAGGGCCAAAACTATTGTAAGAACTAGGGTTAAAATTAAGTTAGTTTTAGTGTTAAAATTAGGTTTAGTGTTTGGGTTAGGTTTAAGTTTTGGGTGATATTTATAGCTAGGTTTTGTGTTTGGATAAGAATCAGATCAGGGTTCATTTTAGGGTTAGGGATATGACTCAAATTATTGTTAAGATTATTCTCACCATTTGGTTTAAGGTGAGGGTGGTGTTTAGAGCTAGGTAGAGTGTTAGGATATGAGTCAGGGTCAGTGATAGTTTTAAATTTAGTGTTAGAACTTGAATTAGGGCTAAGGATATGTCTAGATTTAGTGTTAGGGTTTGGTTTAAGTTAATGTTTATGGTTAGAGCTATTGCTTAGTTTTGGTTTAGTACTAGGGTTAGTTTTAGGGATAATGTAAATGTTAAGCTTAAGCTTAGGGTTAGGGTTAGATTTGGAGTTAGGGTTAGATATAGGGTTAGGACTGGGACTAAGGATAGGGCAAGGGTTAGGGCTAAGGATAGGGTTATGGTAAGGTATAGGTTTAGAACTAGGGGTAGGTTTAGGGCGAGATTTAGAGTGAGTCTTAGGGCTAGGGTTAGTGTTAAGGTTAGAGATAGAGCTAAATTAGTGCTAGGATTAGGGCTAGGTTTATTGTTTGGCTTAAGCTTAAAGTTAGGGTTAGGCTTATGGTTAAGTTTGGGGTATTAGATGGAATTATAACTAGGTATAGAGGTAGAATGATTGTTAGAATTAGGGTTATGGGTAGGGTTAGGGTTAGGTTTATGATTCAAGCTAGGTTTAGGGATATGATGTGGGCTAGGTTTTGTTTTAGTTTTAGAACTAGGATTGGGGCTTGGGCTAATTTTAGGTCCAAAATTATGATTAAAAGTAGTTTTAGGGTTAGGGTTATGGCCACATCTATGGTAAGGGCTAGGTGGAGGGTTATGTTCAAGTTTAGAGCTAGGGGTTTTATTAGGGTCAAGGTCAGGGTTAGGGTTTGGGATAGGATATGGTTTAAAGTTAGGGCTCAAATTAGTGTTAATGTTAAGGTTAGGGTAATGATAGTGTTAGATTTAAGTTCAAGTTAGGTTCAGGGTAATGGATTGAATTAAGATTAGTAATGGGTTTAGGTTCATGCCTAGGGTTAGCATTAGGCTCATTGTTATGGATATGGTAATGGATAGAGTTAGACATGGATTTAGGGCTAGGTTTACTTTTATGAATAGTGCTAAAGTTAAAGCTAGCGTTAGGGCTAGGTTTTGGTTAAGTTAGGGATAGGGTTAGGGTTACAACTAATATAAGTACTAGGGTGATATGATGTTTAGGGGTAGTTTTCATGTTTTAGGGCTAGAGTTAGTGTTAGGGTTAGGTTTAGAGCTATGGTGAGGTTTACAACTAGTAGTGTTAGGGTCAATGTCAGGTCCAGTGTTAGTTTAAGGGTTCAGCTTACAACTCATATTAGGGCTAGGGTTAGGGCTATGTTTAAGGTTAGGGTTTGGTTTAGGTTAAAGATTACGGTTATAGCTATAGCTAGATTTTCTTTTAGTGCTAGGGCTAGGGTTAGGGCTAGTTTTTGGATTAGTGATATGTTTTGGACTAGTGTTAGATTTTCACTTAGACTTAGGGTTAGGGCTCGATTTAGAGTTAGGTTTAGTCTAAGGTTAGTGCTAGGGAAAAGGATAGGGCATACCCTAGCCCTAACCTTAGCCCAAACCCTAGCCATAGCCCTAACCCTAGAATTAACCATAACTCTAAATCTACCCTTAAGCCTAAACTTACACTATCACTACCAATAACACTAATGCTAATTGTAAAACAGCCCATTACTTTAGCCTTAGCCCTAAAACAAAACCAAGCCATAGAACAAACCCAAAACCTTAACCTAAACCAAATCATTACTCGACATCTAGCCCTAAGCCTATCCTTAATTCAAGACCTATCCCTAACCCTAAAACGAACCCTGATCCTCATTCTGATCCTAACACTCACCCTAGTTCAAAACATGACCCTAAACCTAAACCTAATCCTAAAACTAGACTTAGCCCTAATGGTAACTCTAAAAGTAGCCCTAATCGTAACCCTAGTTCTTACATTAGCTGTATCCCTAACACTAGTTCTAACATAACCCAAAACCTAACCTTAATCTGAGACCCAACCGTACCTTTAACCCTAACACTAACCCTAAACCTAGCCCTAACCCTTACCCTAAACCTAACCCTAACATTAATCCTTGCACTATCTTTAAACCTAATCCTAAACCTAGCCCAAACCTTAACCATAATCCTATCCCTAACCCTAGCTCAAACCCTATCCACTACCTTAACCCTAACCCTAACCCTAATGCTAACCAACCCCTGGCCCAAATCTAGCACTATCCCTAACCCTAACAAATCCATTACCATAAAAATAACCTGAACCCTAAACCTAACCATATCCATTACCTTAACTATAACCTTAACCTAATGCTAATTTGAGCCCTAACCATCAACCTTAACCTAAACCAAACCCTAACCATGACCCTGACCCTAATAATACCCCTACCTCTAAAGCTGACCCTAACCTTCATCTTAACCCTTACACTATACCTAGACATAAACCTATCCCTAAAACATTCCCTAACCATAATACTAGACCTGATATTAAACCTAGTGCTAATGATAGCCCTAACCTAACACAAACTGTAGCCCTAATCTTAGGCCTAACACTAGCTTTAATCCTAAACTTAAACTTAAACCTAGCCGTAAACTTAATTTTAACCCTCGCCTTAGCCCTAAACCTAGCTGTAACATCATACCTTATCCTACCCAAATCCTAATGCTAATCCTAGACCTAAACCTAGGCCTAACCCTAACACTAAACCTAGCCCTCCTCCTAGCCCTAATTTAGCCCTAACCTTACCTGTAACCCTAACTCTAGTCCTAAGACTAAATTTAACTCTCACCCTAGATTTTTAATAGTTCTAATCCTATCACTTATCATAACCAAAACCTAGCCCTAACCCTAGCCCAAACCTGACACATAACCTTCACCCTAGCCCTAACCCTAGATCTAAATCTAACTCTAAATCTAACCCTAAATTTAAGCCTAAACCTCACCCTAACACTGGCCACAACCCTAATGCTAATCCTAAAACTAACCCTAACCCTACACTTAATGCTAACCGTAGGCCAAACCTAAATCCTATTACAATTCCTATACCTATCCATTACCCTAACCCTAGCCCTAACCCTAACCGAACCGCAGCTCATACCCTAACCATTAGCTTAAAACTAACCTTAATCCTAACCCTTACCTAACTTGACATTTAACCCTATCCAATATCCTGAACTTAATGATAACCCTAGCCCTAACACTAACAGTAATCCAGACCATAACTCTAACTCTAACATAGGCATAATCCTAAACCTAACCCTCAACCTAGTACAAACTAACCCTAGCTCAAACCCTAAACCGTACCCTAACTGTAACCCAAATCCTATCCCGAAGCCTAACCCTAACCCTAAATCCAGGCCTAATAGTAACAATAAACCTAGCCCTAACCATAGCTCTAACCCTATCCATTACCATAATCATAACCCTTACCCTAATGCTAACCCTATGCCTAACCCTGACCATATTGCTAACTCTAACCACATCAATTACCCTAAACATAACCTAAACCCTAAATCTAACAGTCTCAGTACCTTAACCCTAACCTAATGCTAATTCAAGCCCTAAGCCTAAATCCTAACCTAAACTAAACCTTAAACCTGACTCTTACCCTAATAATACTCCCAGCTCTAAATCTGACCCTTACTCAAAACCTAACCTTTAAACTAGACCTAGCAATATATCTAACCCTAAATTTGTCCCTAAACATAACCCTAGACTGGACACTAGCCCTAGCCCCAATTCTTGCCATAAGACTAAAACAAACCCTACCCCTCAACTTAGCCCTAAACCTAGCCTTATTAATAACCAAAACTATAAACATAGCCCTAACCATAATTCTAATTTTCTACTTAGCCCTAAACATAGCTATAATCCCATCCCTTCTCCTAAACCTAACCCTATCCCTAAACCTAAACCTAAGCCTAAAGCTAGGCCTAACCCTAACACAGACCCTAGACCTAATCCTAGCCCTAATTCATCCCCAAAACAAGCACTAATTAGAGACTTAACACTACTTTGAACCCTAACCATAACCCTAACCCTAGCCATAACCTTTAACCTAAACCTAACCCTAACCTGAAAACCTGCCCTAACCCTAAACCTTTCCCTAGCCCTAATCCTAACCATAACCCTAGCCCTAAACCTAGCTGTAATGCTATCCATTACCCTAAACCTAACCATACTCTAATGCTCACTCTAGGATAACACTAAACCTATTCCTAACACAAAACCTATCCATTAACCTAAACCTAACCTAAACCCTAAACCTAACCCTAACCTGAAAACTTGCCCTAACTCTTAATCTTACCCTAGCCCTAATCCTAACCATAACACTAAACCTAAACCCAGCTGTAACCCTATCCATTACCCTAAACCTAACCATACTCTAATACTAACTCTAGGATAACCCTAAACCTATTCCTAAACCTAAACCTATCTATTAACCTAAACCTAACCTGAACACTAAACCTAAACATATCCATAAACCTAACCCTAAACCTAAAGCTAATTTGAGCCCTAAACTTAATCATTAACCTAACCCAAACCATAGTCCTGAATCTGACCCTAATAATATCCCTCACTCTAAACCATACCCTAAACCTTAACCTAACCCTTAAAATATACCTAGCCATAATCATAACCCTAAACCTATCCCTAAATCCAACAATAGTCTTGATATTAGCCCTAGCCTTAATGCTAGCTGAGACCCTAACACAAACCCTAACCCTACTACTAGCCCTAAACTTACCCTTAATCCTAACCCTAACCCTAACCCTAATTTTAGCCCTAACTCTAAACCTATCTCTGGTCCTAGCCCTAGCTCTAACCCTATCCCTTACACTACTTCAAACCTTCACCCTATTTATACCCTAGTCCTATCCCTAATCTTCAGACTACCCCAAACCCTTACTCTATTACTAGTACTAACCCTACCCCTCATTCTAGCTCTAAACTTAACCCAATTCTAACACTGACCATGACCCTTATTCTGACCCTAACACTACCCCTTGTTTTAAACCTGACCCTACCCCTAAATCGAAATGTACCAATAGCCCTACCTGTAAACCTATACCAAAATCTACACTAACACTAGCCCTAGACCTAAATCTAATTCATAATATAGTCATAACTCTAGCCCTCGACCTAACAATAACACTTAACCCAAACACTAACTCACCCTAGCGTTAACGCTAGTCCTAATTATGGCTGTAACCCTAAAACTAACCCTAACCCAAACACTGAACCTAAACCTAACACAAACCCTACCTCTAAATCTTATCCTAACCCCCAAACTAACCCTAACACTAGCATAACCTAAAGCTAGCCATAATATAACCCTAGCTCTTAGATTACCCATAAACGTAACATTAGCCCTAAACTTCATACAAAACCTAGCCCTAAATGTAGCCCTAAACCTAACCCTAAGAATAACCCTAAAGTTAAAGCTAGCCCTAACCCTAACCTTTTCCCTAGCCCTAACCAAAGCTCAAACCCTAAACCTTACCCTAAACATAACCCTAGCCCAAATCCTAAGTGTCTCCCTAACCCTACCTCTAACTATGTCCATCACACTACCCGTAACCCTAAAACTAATGTGAACTCTAGCCCTATCCATAACCTTAACCCTACCCTAGCCCTGACTTTAACCTAACACTCACAGTAGCAATAAACCTAGATTGATCCCTAACCCTTACCTTTAACCTAACCATAACACTACCAAGGCCTAACTTTATCCCTAACCCTAGCCCTAATAATAAACTTAACCCTAGCCCTAACACTAGATCAAAATCTACTCATTACCCTAATCCTAACCCTAACCCTAATGATAAACCTAGACCTAAACCTAAACCTACCCTAAACCTAACCCTAAACCTAACCCTAGAACTAACCGGAAACCTAACCCTAAACCTAACCCTAACCCTGTCTCAAATCCTAACCCTTATCCTAAACCTAACCCTAATCTAACACTAAAATTAACACTAACTCTAAACTGACACCTAAACCTATGAATTACCCTAACAGTAATGTTAAACCTAGCCCTAAATCTAACACTAACCATAACCATAACCCTAAAGCTTATGCTAGCCCTAGAACTTACCCTAGCTCAAACCCTAAAACATACCCTTAGCCTAATCCTAACCATAACCCTAGCCCTAACCTTGACCCTAACCCTAACTGTAGCGCTAAACCTAATCATAATCCTAGCCCTAAACCTAGCTCTAACTCTATGAATTACACTTAATAATAACCTTAACCCCAATGATAACCCTCGGCCTACTCTAATCCTATCAAAAACTTAACCATATCCATTACCCTAATCCTAACCTGAACCCTGATCCTAACCCCTATCCATTACCCTAACCCTAACTATAATCTTAATTTTTCATTTGAGCCCTAAATCTAAACCTTAACCTAACCCAAACCCCAAAACTGACCTTGAGTCTAATAATACCCCTAGCTCTAAACCTGATTCTTTCTCTAAACCTAACCCTAAAACTATCCCTAAATGCAAGCCTAGTCCAGATATTAGCCCTATCCCTAATACTTGCCCTAAACATAACACAAAACCTAGACCTAATACTAACCTTTAACCTAGCTTTAATCCTAACCCAAACCATAGCCCTAGCCCTAAACTTAATGCTAATCATAAAACTAGTCTTATTCCCAACCCTAGCACTAAAACAAAACCAAGCAAGAGACCAAAACCCAAACCTTAACTTAAACAAAATTCGAACACTGCACCTAGACCAAACCCTAGACATAATTTGAGTCCTAATTGTAATCTTAAAAATAACCCTGACTCTGACTCATATCCTAACAATCACCCTATCTCTATACAACCCTAAATTTAAGCCAAACCCTAATAGTAATCCTAGACCTAATTCGAGTCCTAACCCTAACCCTAAAACTAACCTTGACCATGACTCTTATCCTAACACTAACCATAGCTATAAATATCACCCTAACCCTAACACTAGAACTACCCCTACCCCTAACCCTAAAACTAACCATAATTGTAAACCTAGTTTTTACATTAACCATTTCCCTAACATTAGCCTTAACTGTAACACAAAAACTAGCCCTAATCTGAGACCTAAACCTAGCTAAACCCTAACCCTAACCCTAAACCCAACCCTAACAATAGCTCAAAGCCTAACCCTTACCCTAAACATAGACTTGTCGTATCCCTAACTCTAACCCTAACCATAGCACTAACCCTATACTTAACCCTATTCCTAAACCTAGCTCTAAACCTACCCATTACCCTAACCCTAACACTAAACCTATTGATAATCCTAGACTGAATCCTAATGCTAACCTTAACCCTAACCGGAAAACTACCCCTAGACATAACCCTAAATATAACACTCACCGTAGCACTAACCCTAGTTCAAACCCTAACCCTTACCATAAACCTAAACATAAAGATAGCCATAATCCTAAACCTAAACCGAAATATAACCCTAACCCTAATACTATATCTGTGTGTATTCATTACTCGAAACATAACCTTAATGATAACCCTTACCCTAACCCTAACCCTACCATAAATCTATCCCTAGACCAAACTGTAAACCTAACCCTTATGCTAAACATAAACCTAATCCTAGCCACAGTTCTAACACTAAACCTAACCCTAACTCAAGACCTATTCCTAACCAAAACCCTAGCTCTAAACGTAGCTCTAACCCTTTGTATTACCCTAAATATAACTCTTACCCAAATACTAACCCTAGGCCTAACTCTAACTCTATCGCTAACCCAAAACCTATAAATTACTCTAAACCTAACCTTAACTCTAAAACAAACCCTATCATTACCCTAACCATAACCCTAATGCTAGTTTGAGCCCTAAACCTAAATCCTAACCTAAACCAAACACTAACCCTGACCAAAACCCATATAATTCCCCTATCTCTAAATTTGACCTTACTCTAAACCTAACACTACACTAGACATAGCCATAAACCTAACCATAAAACTATCTTTAACCATAACTCTAGACCTGATGTTTGCCCTAGCCCTAATCCTAGCCCTAACACTAAATCAAACACTAGCCCTCATCCTAGCCCTAAACCAATCCTTAATCAAAATCTTAATACTAACCCTACCTCTAACCCTAACTCTAACCACAACCCTACCTCTAAAACTAGCTACAATGTCATCCCTTATCCAAAACTTAATCCTAACCCTAACCTTATACTTAATGATAGGCCTTAGCTGAACACTAACCCTAGCCCTAATCCTACCCTTAATTTCATTATATTCCCAACACTAACCCTAACCCTAGACCTAAGACTAACTCTAATTTTCATACTAACCCTATTAATGGATCTAACCCTATCCCTTATCATAACCCTAACCCGAGCCCTAACCCTAACCCTAACCCTTTCCCTATCCTTAGTCTAGCCCTAAACCTAGATATAATCTTAACTCTAAATGTAACCCTAACAATAAGCCTAAGCCTAATATAAAAACTAGCCATAAACCTAATGCTAATTGTAAAAGTAGTCCTAACCCTAACCCTAGGACTAAAACAAAAGTGAGCAGAAGCACTAACCATAAACCTTAACTTAAATCAAACCTAACTCTACAACTAGACCTAACCCTAGCCTTAATTAGAGTCCTAACCATAACCTTTAATTAACCCTGACCAGGACTCATATCCTAACTCTCACCCAGGCTCTAAACACCACTCTAAACTTAAACCAAACCATAAAATAACTCTAGCCCTTATTTGAGTCCTAAACCTAACCCTAAAACTAACTCTGACCCTGACTCCTATTCTACTACTATTCCTAGCTGAAAATATCTTAAAACTTATCCTAACACTAGAGGTCTAACCCTAAAACTAACCCTAAATAGAACCCCAATTTTAACCCTCATTCTTACATTAGCCAATGCCCTAACCTTAGCCCTAACCCTAAAAGAAAAGTATCCCTAACTGAGCCCTAAACCTAGCTTTAATCCTAGCAAAAATGCTACCGCTAACACTAACTCTAACCCTATCCCTAACCATAAGCAAAATCTAACCCTAATGGTAAACCTACACGTATCCCTAATCCTAAGGCTAACAAAAACCCTAAGTCAGTTAATAGTCCTAAACCTAGCCCTCATTCTAGCTCTAACCTTATCCCAAACCCTAACCCAAACCCTGACCCTGACCCTTATTCTGACCATAACACTAACCGTAAGTCTAAAGCTGACCCTAACCCTAGACCAAACTCTAACACTAGCCCTACCAATACTTACACCTAAGTCTAACCCTATCAAAAGCCCAAGACCTAAACATAATTTTAAATCTAGCCTTAACTCGAGCCCTAGACATAAGAAAAAAACCTAGCCCTAGGCCTAACAATAACCCTTAATGTAACACAAAGATTAAACCTAATCCTAGACATAAACCTAATCCTAATTCTTGCTTTAACCTTAACTCTGTCTCTGATCTGAACATTGACCCTCCCTTTAACATTAACCTACCTCTAAACTTGACCCTAAACGAAAACCTAACCTAACACTACACCTAGCTATAACCCTAACCCTACAACTAGCCCTAATTATAACCCTAGCATTTACATTACCCATATACTTAACCTTACGTCTTAACCTAACACTAAATGTAGAGCGAATCCTAGGCCTAAACCTAGCCCTAAGCATAACCCTAAACCTAACCCTAGCCCTAACCCTAATCCTAACCCTAGACTTAGTCCTAACCCTAGCTCAAAGCCTAAGCCTTACCCTAAATATAAACTTAGACCTATCCCTAACACTGAAGCTAACCCTAGCCCTAAATCTAACCTTAACCCTAGCCCTAAACCTTCTAAACCTACCCATTACACTAACCCTAAACCTAACCTCATTAATAGTCCTAACAGTAGCCCTCACTCTACTCTAACTCTATCCCAAACCCTAATGCTAATACAGACCCTTATTCTGACCCTAACGCTAACCCTAGGTCTAAACCGGACCCTAAATCTAGACCAAACTCTAACACTAACTCTCGACCTAATCCTAATTCTCAATATAGCCTTAACTCTAGCCCTAGACTTAAACAATAACCTAGCCCTAATAATAACCCGTAACCTAACCCAAACAGTAAACCTACTCCTAGACCTAAACCTAGACCTAATTCTGGCTCTAAACCTAATTCTAACTCAATCCAAAACAATGACCCTACCTGTAACAGTAAATCTAACTCTAAACCTAACCCTAACAGAAAATATAAACCTATCACTAGACCTAGCCATAATCCTAACCCTAAAACTAGCCCTAATCATAACCCTAGATCTTACATTATCTATAGCCCTATCCATTCACCTTAACCTAACACAAAACCTAGACTAAATCCTAGGCCTAAACCTAGCCCTAAACCTAGCCCTAAGCCTACCCCTAACCCTAACTCTAGCCTTAACCCTAATCCTAACCCTAGCCTTAGTTGTAAACCTAGCTTGAAGCCTAATCCATACCCTAAATATAAACTTAGACCTATCCCTAACTCTAAAACTAACCCAAGCCCTAATTCTAACCTTAATCCTAGCCTTAAATCTAGCTCTAAACCACCCATTACCCTAACACTAATCCTAACCATATTGATAATCCTAGCTGTAAACCTAACCCTAACCCTAACAAAAAACTAATCCTGGTACTAACCCTAAACCTAACACTCGCTACAGCCCTAATGCTAGCTCAAACCCTAACCCATACCATAATCCTAAACATAATCATAGCCTTAACCCTAAACCTAAAACTAAATCTAACCCTAACCCTAAACCTATATATAACCATATCGATTACCCTAACCCTAGTCCTAATCCTAATGATAACCCTAGACATAACCCTAACCCTAACCCTAAACCTACAATAATCCTATACCTAGACCTAAAGCTGAACCTAAACCTGTACCTAGCCCTAGCCTTAATTCTACCTGAAACCCTCACAATTACCCTAAATATAACCCTAGCCCAAACCCTAACACAAATCCTAGCCCTAATCCTAACCGTAACCATAGTCCAAACCATAGATCTAACTATATCCATTACCCTAACCATAACCCTAAACCTAATGCTAATTCTGGCCCTAACTCTTACCCTAACTCTATCCCTAGCCCTGATTCTAACATGAATCCTCAACCTATACCTAACCCTTACTCAATCCCTGAACCTTACCCTTAAGCTAACCACAAGACTTACCCTAAGCCTAAGCCTAACCGTAACCCTGTCCCTAATCCTAAACTTAATGCTAGCCTTAACCCGAGCTCTAACCTCACTCATTACCCTAAACCTTACCATAAACCTCATGATACCCCTAGCCCTAACCCAAAACCTATTCTAATCCTAACCATAAAAATAACCCTAGAACTAACTTTAAACATAATCCTTGCCGTAGTCCTAACCTTAGTTCAAACACTAACCATACCCTAAATCTAACCCTAACCCTCGTCATAAACTTAATCCTAACCCTAACCTGACATCTAATCCTGTCCATTACTCTAAACCTAATGATAACCTTAGACCTAACCATAATACTAACCCTAAACCTAACCATAACCTTAACTTTAGTCCTAATCCTAAACTTAACTCTAGGCTTAGCACTAACCCTAGCTCAAACCCTAAATCATATCCTAAACCTAAACTTAACCCTAGCCTTAAATCTAATGCTAACCCTAACTCTAGCCATAATCCTAACCATAACTCTATCCCTAACACTACTTCTAACCCTATCAATTACCCTAATGATAACCATAAACCTAATGCTAACCATAGGCCTAACCCTAACCATATCCATTACCCTAAACCTAATCTGAACCCTAAACCTAACCTGAAGCATTAACCTAACCCTATCCATTACCCTAACCCTAAGTCTAACCATAATGCTAATTTGAGTCCTAACCCTAAAACTTAACCTACCCAAACCCAAAACCTGACCCTGAAAATTTTAATACCCTTAGCTCTAAACCTGAAACTTACCCTAAACCTAACTCTGACACTAGACCCAGCCATAATCCTTACACTAAAACTATCCCTAACAATAAACCTAAACATGATATTAGCCCTAGCCCTAATATTGTCATAACCCTAACCCAAATGCTAGCCCTCTTCCTGGCCCTAAAACTAGCCTTGATCATAACTTGTACCCTAACTTAGCCCTATCCCTAATTTTATCCCTCGCTCTACTTCTGAACCAATCTACAACCCCATCCCTTCCCCTAAACCTAACACTAAACCTAGCCCTAGACTAAACCTACAACTAACCCTGGACCTGATCCTAGCCTTAATATAGCCCTAACCCTAACCTTAACACTAGCACTAAGACTAACTCCAACTTTCATCCTAGCCCTATTCCTAGTTCTAACCCTATCCCTTACCATTACCCTAACACTTGCCTAACCTTATCCCTAATCCTAGCCCTACCCCTAACATTGGATCTAACCATAACTCTAAATCTAACCCTAAACCTAAGCGTCAATTCACACTAACATTAGCCTTAACACTAATGCTAATTCTAAAACTAGCCCTAACCTAGTTCTGGCTCTTAAAACAAAACCAAGTCATAGCCCTAAGCCAAAACTTTAACCTAAAGCAAAAGTTAACTCAACACCTGGCACTAACCCTAGCCTGTAATTCTAGTTCTATCCTAACCCTAAAACTATCCTTGACTCTGACTCTGACCCTGTAACTAACCCTAAATCTAACATCACCCTAAAAATAAACCTAACCCTAAAACTAGACATAGCTGTAAGCCTAATGCTAAAACTAGCCCTAATCATAACTCTAGTTCTTACATTAGCTGTATCCCTAACCCTTGCCCTAACCTAACCCAAAACATAGCCCTAATCTGAGCCCTACACCTCATTTTAAACCTAAACCTAATCCTGGTCCTAGTGCTAAACATTACCCTAAACCTAACCCTAACCCTAAAACTTGCCCTAACCCTAAACCTAACCTTAGCCTTAATCCTAACCATAAACCTAGACCTAACCCTAGCTCTAACCCTATCCATTAGCATAACCATAACCCTAACCCTAAGCTTAATGCTAAGTCTCAGATAACCCTAACCCTATCTAACCCTAAATTTATCCATTACCCTTAACCTAAACTGAACCCTAAACCTAACCATATCCATTACTCTAACCTTAGCCCTAAACCTAATGCTTATTAGAGCCCTAACCCTTAACCTTAACCTGACCCAAACCATAACTCTTACCGGGAACCTAATAATAACCCATCTCTAAAACTGACCCTTCAACCTAACACTTACACTAGAAGTAGCCATAAACCTCACCCTAAAACTAACCCTAACCATAAACCTAGACCTGACATTATCCCTAGGCTTAATCATAGCTCTAACCCTAAGACAAAACCTAGCCCTAATCCTAGCACTTAACCTAGCTTAGTCCTAACCCTAGCCCTAAAACTAGGCATAGCCCTTACACTAATCCTAGTGCTAATCCTAGTACTAACTTTGACCTAACCCTAACCCTAGCCCTAAGACTAACTCTAACTCTCACTGTAGTACTATCCCTGGTTTTAAACCTATCACTTAAAATAACCTAAATCCTAGCCCTAAGCCTAGCCCCAACCATAGCCCTAAATTTTGCCCTAGCCTAAACCTAGATCTAATAATAAATCTAAATTTAATCCTAACTCTAAGACTGAACCTCATCTTAACACTAGCCCTATGCCTAATGCTAATTGGAAATCTAGCTCTAACCATAGTCTTAGCACTCAAATAAAACTGAATCATAGGCTTAACCCTAAACCTTAACCTAAATCAAACCCTAACCCTATACCTAGTCCTAACCCTAGCACTAATTCGAGTCCTAATCCTAAATCTAGAACTTATGCTGATCCCAACTCGGACCCTAACAATAACCCTAGCTCTAAACATCACCCTAACCCTGAACCTAACCATAAAAATAACCTAATTGGAACTCTAGTTCTTAAATTAGCCATGGCACTGCCCCTAACCCAGACCCTTATTTTGAACCCTAACTCTAACACTAGATTTGAACCTGACCCTAACCCTAAACTGAAACCTAACATTAGCCCTAGAGGTAACCCTATACCTAAACCTAACCCTAACACCAGGCGTGGAAAAAAAGCCTAATCCTAAATCTAGCCACAACTCTAGCACTAGCCATAAACAAAAACCTAGCCCTAGGCCTAACAATAACTCTTAACATAACTCAAACACTAGCCCTAACTCTAGACCTAAGCCTAGCCCTAATCCTGGCCCTAACCTTAAACTTAACCCTAACCCAAACAATGACTCTTACCCTAACACAAACTTAGCTCTAAAATTTATGCTAATCCAAAATCTAGCCATAACACTAACACTAGACCTAGCCATAACCATAACCCTAGCTCTTCCACGACACATAGCCCTAATGATAGTCCTAAACCTCACACAAAACCTAGCCTTAATCCTAACCCTAACCCTAGCCCTAAGGCTAACCCTAACCCTAACCCTAACCCTAGACCTAAAACTAACCCTAACCCTAACCCTTGCCCTAGCCCTAACCCTGGGTCAAACACTAACCCTTAACATAAACATAATCCTAGCTGTAACCCTAACACTAATGCTAATCCCAGCCCTAATCCTAACCATAACCAAGACCAAATTCTAGTTCTAAATCTATCCATTACTCTAAACATAAACTTAACCCTAATGCTAATTCTAGTGCTAAACTTAACCTTCATCCTAAACCTAAACCTGACACTAACCCTAACCCGCACCCTGGCCCTAACCATAGGTCAAACCCTAACAATTACCCTAAACATAACCATAACACTAACCCTAGGTGTAACCCTAACCCTAAACTTAACCCTAGACCTAATCCTAAACATAACCCTAGCCCTAAGCCTATCCATTACCCTAAACATAAGCCTAAACCAAATCCTAACCCTAGGCCTAATCTTAAACTTATCACTAACACTAATGCTATCCTTTACCTAAACCTAACCTGAACATTAAACCTAAACCTATCAATTACTCTAACCCTAACCCTAACATTAATACTAATGCTAATTCAAGCACTAAACCTAAACAATAATCCAAACCAAACTCTGAACAAGACACTGACTCTAATAATACACCAAGCTCTAAACCTGACCCTTACCCTAAACCTAACCCTTACACTAGACCTGGATATAAAACTAACCATAACACTATCCATAACCAAACCATAAACCTGACAATAGAAATCTACCTAATTCTTGCCCTAAACTTAACACAAACCCTAGCCCTCATCCTAGCCCAAACCTAGTCTTAATCCTAATCCAAACCCTAACCCTAGCCCAATCCCTAATTTCAATCCTCGCCCTAGTTCTGAACATAGGTATAACCACATCCATTCCCCTAACCCTAATCCTAACCTTAACACTATCACTAACCCTAACCCTAGGCCTAACACTAGGCCTAACCATAACAGTAACCCTAGTTTTAATCCTAGTCCTAATTTATCACTAAATGTAACCCTTACTCTAACCCTAGCACTAAGACTAACTCTAACTCTCGAACTAGACTTATTTCTAGTACTAATCTTACCTGTTACTGTAACCCTAATTCTATCCCTAACCTTAGCCCTAACCCTAGCCCTAACCCTAGATCTAACCATAATTCTAAATTTAACCCGTACCCTAATCCTAAACCTCAGCCTACCACTAGCCCTAAAACTATCACTATTCCCCATCTAGCCCTAACCCAAGCCCTATAATTAAAACAAAACCGAGCTATAGCCCTAATGATAATCCTAACCTAACTTTAACCATACACCTTACATTACCCCTAGCCCTAATTGTTGATCTAACCTTAATGCAAAACCTAACCCTAAACCTACCCTTAACCCTAGCTCTAAATTGAATGTTATCCCTAACCCTAAAACTGACACTGACCCTGACTCTGACCCTATAACTTACCCTATCTCAAATCATCAACCTAAAACTAAACCTAAGCTTAAAACTGGACCCAGCCCTGACCCTAACCCTAAACCTAGCCCTAGTCATAATGTTGGTTCTTACATTAGCCATAGCCCTACCTTAGTCATAGCCTAATCTAAAACCTAGCCCTAATCTGAGCCCTAACCCTAGCTTTAACCCTAGACCTAACCCTTACCCTAAACCTAATCCTCACCCTAGCCTTAATCCTAACCATAACCCTAGCCCTAACACTATCTCTAATCCTATCCATTACCTTAACACTAAACCTAACATTAATGCTAACCCTAGGATAACCCTAACCCTATCCATAAATCTATCACTATTACCTAAACCTAATCTGAACCCTAAACCTAATCATATCCTTTACCCCAACCCTAAACCTACCCCTAATGCTAATTTGAGCCCTAATCCTAAACCTTAACCTAACAAACCCTAACCCTTTTCCTGACACTAATAATACTCCTATCTAAAACTGAACCTAACACTTAACCTAAGCTTTACACTATACATAACCATAAATTTAATCATAAAACTATCCCTAACCTTAACACTAGACCTGACCTTAGCCCTAGTCCTAATGCTAGACTTAACCCTAACAAAAAACATAGCCCTAATCCTGGCCATAAACTTATCCTTAATTTTAACCCTAACCCAAACACAAGACCTAACCCTAAATTGAACCTTCACCTTAGGCCAAAACCTAGCTATAACATCATACCATACCATAACCATAATCTTTACTCTTGTTCTAGACCAAAGGCTAGCCCTAATATTAACCCTAGCTCTAATCCTATCCTTAATTTAGACCGAAACCTAAACCTAACCATATCCCTAGCCCTAAGACTAACTGTAACTCTCACCCTAGCCCTATCCCTAGTTCTAAACTTCTCCCTTTCTAAAAGCCAAAGCCTAGCCCTAACCCTAGCCCAAAACTAACACTAAATTTAGTCCTAGCCGTAAACCTCGATCTAACCTTAACTCTAAGTCTAACCCTAACCCTAAACGTAAACCTCACCCTAACATTAGACCAAAGCCTAACACTTATTTGAAAACTTGCCCTAAGCCTAGCCACAGCCCTCAAAAAAAAACTGAGTTAAAGCTGTAATCCTAACCCTTAACCTAAACCAAATCCTAATCCCAAACCTAGCCTGAACCCTAACCCTACAACTAATATTGACTCTGACTCTGAACCTAAAACTAATCCTAGCTCTAAATATCACAGTAACACTAAAACCAACCCACATACTAGACCTAGCCATAACCTGAACCAGGAAACTAGCCCTAAATGTAAAATAAATTCTTACATTAGCCATAGCCCTAAGCCTAAAACAAAACCTAGATCTAGTCTGGGCCCTAACTCTAGCTTTAACCCTAGCCCTAACCCTAACTCTAAACCTACCTCTAAAGTTATTCCTTACCTTAAGTCAAACCCTCACCCTAATGCTACCCTAGTTTTAACCCTAATTGTTAGCCTACCCCAAAATGTACTCCATTACTAGTACTAACCCTAGACCTCATTCTATCTCTAACTGAAACCCAATACCTAAGCCTAACCCTGATTCTTATTCTGACCATAACACTAAACCTAGGAATAAGCCTGACCCTAATCCTAAACCAAACCCTAACACTAGCCCTACCCAGTAAACCTATACCTGAACCTAACCATAACAGTAGCGATAGACCTAAAATTAATCCTAAATATTGCTATAACTCTAGCCCTAGCCCTAACAATAACCATTAACCTAACACAAAGACTAACCCTACAACTAGACCTAAACCTAGTTCTAATTCTGGCCCTAACACTAAATCCAATAATAACCTTACGTTAACATAAACCCTATATCTAAATCTTATCCTAACCCAAAACCTAACCGTAACACAAGATTTATCCATAACCCTAACCCTCAAACTAGCCATAAACATAACCCTAGCTCTTACATTACCCATAGCCCTAATGCTAGCCATAAACCTCACATAAAACATAACCCTAAACCTAGCCCTAAGCATAACCCTAACATTAACCTAACCAAACACTACCCTAACACTTGCCAAAGCCCTTACCCTAGCTCAAACTCTAACCCTTGCCCTAAGCATAAACCTAGCTGAACCCCTGTCCCTAAAACTCACGCTAGCTCTAACCCCAGCTCAAACCCTAAAACTTGTCCTAAACATAATCCTAACACTAACCCTAAGCCTAACAGTATTCCTAGCCCTAATCCTAACCTTAACCCAATACCTAACACTAGCACTAACCCTATCCATTACCCTAAACAGAAGCCTAACCCAAATGTTAACATGAGGCCTAACCCTCACCCTTTCCCTAACATTAAACCTATACATTACTCTAAACCTAAACTGAACCCTAAACCTAACCTCATCCATTACTCTAACCCGAATCCTAACCCAAATGCTAATTCAAGCCCTAACTGTAAACCTTAACCCAAACCAACCCTAACTGGACTCTGACCCTAATAATACACTTAGCTCTAAACCTGAACCCTACCCTAAACCTAACCCTTACATTAGACATAGCCATAAACCAAATACTAAAAGTATCCCTAATTGTAACCCTAGACCTAATATTAACCCTAGCCCTAATCTTAGCCCTAACACTGACACAAACCCTAGCATTCATCCTAGCCCTAAACCTAGCCTTAATCCTAAACAGAACACTCACCCTAGCCCTATCCCTAATTTTAACCCTTTTCTAGCCCTGAACCAAGCTATATAACCCCATCCTTGTCCCTAAATCTAACCCTACCCCTACCCCTAACCATAGACCTAACCCTAACACTAGTCCTAGAGCTAATCCTAGCCCTAATTTAGCCCTAATCTTAACCCTACCCCTAACCCTAGCCCTAAGACTAACTCTAACTCACAAACCTAGCCCTATTTCTATTTCTAACCCTATCCGTTATGTAACCCTCTCACTAGCCCTAACCTTAGCCCTAACCATAGCCATAGCCCTAACCCTAGATCTAACCATGATGCTAAAACTAACCCTAACCTTAAGCAAAAACCTCAGCCTACCACTAGCCTTAACACTATTGCTAATCCTAAACTAGCTGTAACACTAGCTCTAAAACAAAAAGAGAACCATTGCTCTAACTTTAAAAATACCATATATCAAACCCTAAAACTATAAGTAACAATAACCCTTGCTCTAATCCGAGTCCTAGGCCTAAAATTAAACCTGACCAAATTCTTATCCATTCACTAATTATAGCTCTATATATCACCCTAACTCTAAAGCTAATACTAACACCAAACCGAGCCCAAACACTAACCTTAAAACTAATCCTAATTGTAACCCTAGTTCTTACATTGGAAATAGCACTAACAATAACACAAAATAGCCCTAATCCATGCCCTAACTAGATTTGACCCTAACCCTAACCCTAGCCATAAACCTAACCCTAAACATAGCCCTAACCCTACCCTGAACCCTATCCCTTATGCTAAGCCAAAACCTATCCATAATGCTAAACATAGTCCTAATCCTAATACTTAGCCTAAACCAAACACTAACTTTATTACTAGTCCTAACCCTAGCCTTTGTTCTAGCTCTAAATCTAATCCAAAACCTAACTCTAAACTTCACCCTTATTCTGACCCTAACACTAATTATAGGTATAAACCTGACCCTAACCCTAAACCAAAACCGGAAACTAGCCCTACCAGTACACTTATACCTAAACCTAACCCTAACACTACTCTTTGACCTAAACCTAGTCCTAAATCTAGCGATAACTCTAGGCCTAGAACTAAAAAAAACAAAACAAAACAAAACAAATCAAAACAAAAAACCTTAGTCCTAGCCTTAACAATTAATAACCATTATCCGAAAACAAACACTAACAGTACACCTATACCTAACACTAGTCCTAATTATGGCTTTCACCCTAGCCCTAACACTTACTTGAACACTGACACTGACACTAACACTAAACCCAGCTCTAAACCCGACCCTAAACCAAAATTTAAATTTAACACTAGAACTAGCCATAGCCCTAACCATAAAACTAGCTCTAAATAAAAACCTAGATCTTACAGTAACCATAGCACTAACTTTAGGCCTAACCTAACACAAAAACCTAGCCCTAATCCGAGGCCTAAACCTACCCTAAGCATAATCCTCACCTTAACCCTTGCCCTAACTGTAACCCTAACCCTCACCTTAGTCCTAACCCTAGTTCATAGCCTAACCCTTAGCCTAAAGATAACCCTAGGACTATCCCTAACTATAACCGTAACCATAGCCTTAATCTTAACTTTAACCCTAGCTCTAACCCTGGCCATTACCTTAACTCTAACCATAACCCTAATGATTACCCTAGCCCTAACCCTAACCCTAATACAAATCATAAACCTAACCTTAGACCTAACCCTACACCTAACCTTTGCTGTAGTCCTAAATCTAACTCATACCCTAACCCTTACCCTAATCCCAACAGTAAACCTAGCCCTCAAACTAAACTTAACCCTAAATCTAAACTTAACACTAAAGCTAACCTTACATCTAACCCAATATATTACCCTAAACCTAACCCTAACCCTAATGAAAACGCTAGCCCTAAACCCAAACCTAACCTGATCATAATCATAACACTAAACCTAGACCAAACACTCAACCTAATCCTCACTGTAGAACTAACCCTAGCTCAAAACCTAAAATTTACCCTAAACCTAATGTTAACCCTACTCTAAGGTAGTGTTACTAGCCCTAACCCAAACCCTAAGCCTAAATCTAGACCTAATCTTAACAATAACCTTAGACCTAAACCTAGCTCTAAACCTATACATTATCCTTATGATAACCCTAATCCTAATGCTAATTTTAGGCCTAACCCTAACCATTTTGCAAACCTGAAACTTCTCCATTCTCCTAAACCTACCCTGAACCATAAACCTAACCCTATCCTTTACTCTAACACTAACCCTAATGCTCATTTGAGCCCTATCCTTAAACATTAAGCTAAAACAAACCCTAACCCTGATCCTGACTCTAAAAATACACCTAGCTCTAAAACTAACCCTTACCCTAAGCCTAACACTTAACACTAGAGCTAGACACAAACCTAACCCTAAATTTACTCCCAAATGTAACACTAGACGTGACATTAGCCCTAGCCCTAATTCTAGAACTAAACCTACAAAAAACCCTAGAACTCAATCTAGCTCTAAACCTAGCCATAATCATATCCCTAACCTTATCCCTAGCCCTAAACCTAATTCTAACCCTCACCCTAGCTCTAAATCTAGCTATAACACCATCCCTTACCCTAAAGATAACCATAACCCTAGTCCAAATGCTAGGCCTAATGTGAACCCTAAACCCAGCGCTAATTTAGCCCTATCCCTAAAACTAACCATAACTCTAGCTCCAAGACTAACTCTAACTCTCGTCCTAGCCCTATCTCTAGTTCTAAACCTATCTGTTACCATAATCCTAACCCTACTCCTAACCCTTGCCCTATCCTTAGACCTAGCCTGAACCCTAGATTTAATGCTAAATCCAAATCTGACCCTAACCCTAAGCATAGCCTAACACTAACACTAGTCCTAATCCTAATGCTAATCATATAACAGTGCTAATCCTAAACCTAGGACTAAAACCAAATTAAGCAATACCCCTAACCCTAAACCTTAACTTAAACCAAAACCTAACACTACACCTAGACCTAACCCTAGGCCTAACTGGAGTCCTAACCCTAACCATAAAACTTACCCTGACCCTGACTCATATCCAAACAGTCACCCTAACTCTAAAGACCATGCTAAACTTAAACAAAACCCTAGTCCTAATTCATGTCATAACACTAACCTTAACCGTAACTCATATCCTAACAGTCACCCTAGCTCTAAACACCATCCTCATTTTAAACCGAACACTAACAGTAACCCTAGCCCTTGTTTGAGTCCTAACCCTAACCCTAAAATAAACTCTGATTCTTACTCAGATCAGAACAATAACCCGAGCTCTAAATATTACCCTAATCTTAAGCCTAACACTTACACTACACCTACCCCTAACTCTATCCCTAAAAGTAACCCTAATTGTAACCCTAGTTTTTACATGAGCCATTTACTTAACCCTAACACGATAACTAGCCTAATCTGAGTCCAAAATCTAGATGAATCCCTAACCCTATTCCTAACCCTAGCCCTAACCCTAGCTCTAAGTCTAACACTTACCCTAAGACAAACACTAACACAAATATTAACCCTAGACCTACCCCTAATCTTTAGGCTAAACAAAACCTTAATGCTATTAATAGTCCTAAACCAAGCTATCACTCTAGCTCTAACTCTATCCCAAACCCTAATACTAACCCTGATCATTATTCTGATCCTAACATTAAGTATCATTCCAAACCTGACCCTAACCCTAAACCAAACCCTAACACTAGACCTAGACCTAAACCTAATCCTAAATCTACACTTAACTCTAGCCCTAGACCTAAACAAAAACTTAGCCTTAGCCTTAACAATAACCCTGAACCTAACCCAAACACTAACCGTACCCGTAGTCCTAAATCTAGTCCTAATTCTAGCAGTAATCCTAACTCTAACACTAACCTGAACACTTCCCCTGACTTTATAGTAAACCTATGCCTAAATTTGACCCTACCCGAAAATCTAAAGCTAACACTATACCTAGCCGTAACCCTAACCGTAAAACTACCCCTAAATATAACCCTAGCTCTCACTTTACCCATAGCTCTAACCCGAGACCTAAACCTAACAAAATCTAGGGCTAATCTCAGGCCTAAACTTAGCCTTAAGCATAACCCTAACCCTACCCCTCACCCTAACCCTAACCTAACTCTCACCTTAGTCCTAATCCTAGTTCAAAGTCTAGCCCTTACCCTATGCATAAACCTACATCTATCCCTGAAAATAACCCTAACTCTAGTCATAATCTTAACCCTAGCCCTAAACCTACCCTTTACCCTAAACCTAACCGTAACCCTATTGATAATCCTAGGCCTAACCTTAATGCTATAACTACGTGGAAAACTAACCCTATACATAACCTTCAGACTAACACTCGCCATAGACTTAACCCTAGCTCAACAGTAACCCTTATCATAAACCTAAACAAAACCATAGCTCTAACCCGAAGCCTAAACTTTATCTAATTATAACCCAAAACCTACATCCAGACCTATCCATTACCCTAACCTTAAACCTAGGCCTAATGATGACCAAGCCCTAATCCTAACCCTAACATTAACCATACTGTAATTTTATACTTAGACTTAACACTAAACCTAACCCTCACCCAAGGCATTACCCTAGCTTGAAACCTAACTCTTATGCTAAAAATAATCCTAACCCTAGGCCTACTTCTAACCCTAACCCTAACCGTAACTCAAGGCCTATCCCTAACCATAAAATAGTCCTAAACTTAGCCCTAAACTATCCATTTTACTAACCCTAACCCTTACCCTAATTTGAAGCCTAGACCTAACCTTAACCCTAACAATTAGCTAAACTTAACCTGAACCCTAAACAAAACCCTATCATTACCCTAACCCACACCCAAATGCTAACTCGAGTCCTAACCCAAAACCTCAACTGTAACCAAACTCTAACTCTGACCCTGACCCTAGTAAATCCCCTAGCTCTAAAGCCAAACCTTACCTTAAACCTACCACTTACACTAGACTTAGCCATAAACATAATCCTAAAACTATCCCCACCTGTAAGCCTAGACCTGACATTAGCCCTAGCCCTAATCCTAGGTCTAAACTTAACACAAATCACATCCCTTATCATAGAACTAAACATACACTTACTCCTAACCCAAACCCTAACACTAGCCCTAACCCTAACACTAACCTAGCCCTAATCTTAGCCCTAATTTAGCCCTATTTCTAACCCAATCCCTAACCCTAGCCATGAGACAAACTCTAATTCTTACCCGAGCCCCTCCCTTGTTCTAACCCAAACCCTTACCAGAACCTTAATCCTAGCCCTAATCCTAGCCCTATCCTTAGCCCTAGCCCAACCCTAGATTAAACTTTAACTCTAAATCTAACAATAACCCTAAGCTTAACCCTAACCCTAACCCTAACCCTAATTCTAAATCTAACTTTAACCCTAAGGTTTAACCTAAACCTAACACTAGCCCTAACCCTTATACTAATCTTAAAACCAGCTGTAAACCTACCCCTGGCCCTAAAACAAAACTGAACCATAGCCATAACCTTAACCCTTAACCTAAACCAAACCCTAACCCTAGCCCTAATTTGAGTTTTAATTCGAACCTTAAAACTAACACTGTCCCTGACTCTGACCATAACACTAACCCTAGCTCTAAATATAACCCTAACCCTAAACCTTAACCTAACTCTAGATATAGCCCTACCCTATCCCTAAATTTAGCCCTAAACATAACCCTGGTACTTACATTAGCCATAACACTAACCATATCACTAACTTAACACAAAAACCAGCCCTAATCCGAGCCCTAACCCCTAATCGTAAACATAACCCTAACCCTAACCCCAGCTCTAACTCTATCCATTGCCATAAACATAAACCTAATCATAATGCTAAATCTAGTCCTATCCCTAATCCTAACCCTATACATTATCCTAATCCAAACCTAGACCTTAAACCTCACCCTATCATTAACCTAACAATAACCCTAATGCTAATTTGAGCCCTAAGTTTAAAACTTAACCTAACCCAAACCCTAACCCAGACCCTGATTGTAAAAATACTCCTAGCTCTAAACCCACCCCAACCCTAAAACTAACCCTTACACTACATGTAGCCATAAAGCTAACACTAAAACTATCTTTAACCATAACACAAGTCCTGATATTAGCCCTAGTCATAATCCTATCCCTAAACCTAGCCCCAATCATAAACCTAACCTTAACCATAGCCCTTACAAAATTCTAACCCTTACCCTTTCACTAAGCCTAGCTATGACACCATCACTTACCCTAAACTTACTCCTAAACCTGACCCTAATGCTAGACCTAAGCAGAACACTAAACCTAGCCCTAATCCTAACCCTAACTTAACCCTATCCCTAATTCTAATGCTAACACTAGTCCTAAGACTGACTTTAACTCTCACACTAGCCCTATCCCTGGTTCTAACCCTATCCCTTAACCATAACCGTAGTCCTAAACATAGCCATAAACCTAGCCATACCTTTGCCTAATTATTATTCCTACTCCTAACCATAGATCTAACTCTAACTCTAACTCTAACTCTAACACTAACTCTAAGCATAAGGCGGATATTAACACTAGAACTAACCCTAACACTAATCATGAAACTATCCTTAACCCTAACACTAGCAGTAAAACAAAACCGAGTAACAGCCCTAACAATAAACATTAACATATACCAAACCCTAACACTACACCTAGACCTAACCCTAGCCCTAATTCGAGTCCTAACTTTAACTTTAATACCAACCCTGACCCTGACTCATATCCTAACACTCACCCTAGCTCTAAACATGACCCTAACCTTAAACCAAACCCTTACAGTAATCCTAGCCTTATTTTGAGTCTTAACCCTAACCCTCAACCTAAACCTGACACTGACTATTAACCTAACACTAAGACTAGCTCTAAATATCACCCTAACCTTAAAACTAATTAGCACTAGAGGTTTAACACCTAATCATGATCCAAAAATTAACTCAAATTGTAAGCCTAGTTCTTATATTAGCCATTGCTCTATGCCTAGCCCTAATCCTAACACAAAAACTAGCACTAAAC
The DNA here is from genome assembly GCF_021218885.2 of Marmota monax. NCBI lineage: Eukaryota > Metazoa > Chordata > Mammalia > Rodentia > Sciuridae > Marmota > Marmota monax. The sequence goes on from NW_026693510.1 coordinate 232,092, forward strand.
TAAGACCTAAACTAACTTTAACCCTAACCCATGCCCTAAACCTAGCCCTAATTCTAGCTCTAACCCTATCCCTTACCCTAAGCCAAACAGTAACACTAATGCTAACCCTAAACCTTAACCTAACACAAACCCTTAGCCTACTAATCTTAACCCTAGCCCTAATTCTAGCTCTAACCATAACCCAAACCCTATCCCTAAACCTGACCCTTATTCTGACCCTAACACTAATTGTAGGTCTAAACCTGAACCTAACCCTAAACTGAACCCTAACAGTAGCCCTTCCAGTAACCTTATACCTACACCTAACCATAACACTAGCCCTAGACCTAAACCTAATACTAAATCTAGCCATAACTCGAACACTAGACCTAAAGTAAAATATAGACATATACCAAACAATACCCCTTAGCCTAAACCAAACACTAACTCTTCTCCTAGACCTTTAATTCTAACCATAAACCTAACCTGAACACTAACACTGAAACTAACAGTAACTCTAGCTCTAAATACCACCCCAACCCTAAACCTAACCCCAAAATTATACCTAGCCCTAACATTAACCCTAAAACTAGTCTGAACAATAACAAGTTTTTACATTAGCTGTAGCCCTAACCTCTTGCAAAACCTAGCCCTAATCCAAGGCCTACCCTAGCTTTAACCCTAAAGCTAATCCTAATCCTAACTATAGCCCTAACCCTAACCATAAGCATAATCCTAGACCTAATTCTTAGCATATCATAGCCCTAACCCTAGCTCTAACCTATGCATTACTCTAATGAAAACCATAATCCTTATGATAACCCTAGGCCAAACCCTAATCCTATTCCTAATCATAACCCTATTAATTACCCTAAACTTAACCTGAACCCTAAACCTAAAACTATCATTACCCTATTCTGAACAATAATGCTAATTCAAGCCCTAAACCTAAACCTTAACCCAACAAAAACCCTAAACCTGACCCTAACTCTAATAATACCCCTAGTTCTAAACCTGACCCTAACCATTAACCTAACCCTTAAAATAGACCTAGCTATAAACTTAACCCTAAACTAACCCTAACTGTAACCCTAGACCTGACTTTTGACCTAGCTCTAATCCTAGTCCTAACCCTAACACAAACCTTAGCCCACATTCTAGCCTAAACTTCACCTTAAATATAAACCTAACCCTAACACTATTCTAACCCTCACCCTAGCCATAAAACTAGCTATAATCCCAAAACCTAATATTAAAAACCTAACCCTAAACCTAACATTAACACTAGCCCTAAACCTAGGCCTAACCATAACCCTAACCCTTGCCCTAAGACTAACACTAACTCTCGCTCTAATCCTATGCCAAATTCTAACCCAATACCTTATCATCACATTAAACCTAGCCATAAACTTAGCCCTAACCCTAGCCCTATCCTTAGCCCTAGCTCAAACCCTAGATCTAAACTTAACTCTAAATCTAACCCTAAACCTAAGCATAAACCTCACACTAACACTAGACCTAACCATAACATTAATCCTAAAACAAGCCCTAACCCTACCCCTAGCCATAAAAACAAACCGAGTCATAGCCCTAACACTAAACCTTAACCTAAACAAAACCCTAACCTTACACCTAGCCATACACCTATCTATAATTATAGTCCTATATATAACCTGAAAAGTAATCTGGACACTAGCTCTGACCCTAACACTAACTCTAGCTCTAAATATTGTCATAACCATAAACCTAACCCGAACGCAAGACCTAGCCCTAACCCTAACCCTATTACTATCACTAATCATAATCCTACTTTATACATTACTCTTAGCCTTAACCCTAGAACTAACCTAACCCAAAACCTAGCCTTAGTCCAAGTCTAAAACCTGGATTTAACTCTAAATTTAAACCTAACATTAACCCAAACAAAAGCCCTAATCCTATACATATCCCTAGCCCTAATCTTAGGTCTAACCATCTCCATTACCCTAATGATAACCCTAATCCTTATGTTAAATATTAGACCTAATCTTATCCCTATCCATTACACTAAACCACATCTAAACCCTAAACCTAACACTGTGATTAACCCTAACCCTAAACCTAATGCTAATTCGAGCCCTAAACCTTACCTCTAACATAAAGCAAACCCTAAACTTGAACCTGACACTAATAATAACCCTAGGTATAAACCTGACCCTTACCCTAAACCTAACACTGTGATTAACCCTAACCCTAAACCTAATGCTAATTTGAGCCCTAAACCTTACCTCTAACATAAAGCAAACCCTAAACTTGAACCTGACACTAATAATAACCCTTGGTATAAACCTGACCCTTACCCTAAACCTAACCGTTACACTAGAACAAGCCATAAAAACCTAACACTAAATATATCCCTAAATGTAACACTAGACCTGACATTAGCCCTAGCCCTAATACTATCCCTAACTCTTACACAAACAATAGACTTCATTCTAGCCCTAAGCCTAGCCTTAATCATAACCCTAACCCTAACCCTAGAACTAACCCGAATACTAACTCACCCCCTATCCTTCAACCTTGCTATAACCCATTCCTTTACCCTATATGTAACCCTAACTTTAACCCTAACCTGAGGTCTAAATCAAACACTAACCTTAGTCCTAATTTATCCCTATCTCTAATCATAACCCTAGCCCTAAGACTAATTTTAACTCTCACACTAGCCCTATCACTAGCTATCACCCTTTACCATAGCCCTAATCCTAGCCCTAACCCTAGTACTAGCCCTTGCCCTGTCCTTAGTCCTAGCCCTAAACATTGATCAAATCCGAACTCTAAATCTAACTCTAACCCAAAGCCTAAGCCTAACCATCATAAATACATTTATATTTAGATTCTGTGTCTACAGATGTTGGCTTCAATTTTTATTTAGAATATAGTCATTAGTTTCATAAAAGGCATACCATTTCTGATGGTATATAGAGAACTGATGGTCAGAGGTAGGATGCTATGTTAAGGAAGAAAGAAGTGAGGGCATGAGATTAATCTATCTTAGCAAATTGGAGGAGAACTGTAATGAATAGACAGTGGTAATTTATGGAAGAATTATGACTTCAAATTCCTTTTCTGTATTACTAAAATTACCCTATGTATATATAGTAAAAGTTAGGAGGTTGAAAGTGGGATAGAGAGAGCAAAAATGAAGAAAAAATAACAAGGAAAGAAAGAAAGAGAGGGAGAATGAAAATAAGGGAAAATAAAGGGTGGTGAGGTGGGCCTATGCAATTCCTCTATATTACACTATTCTGGTGATTCAGTTCTTAAAGCCCAATTTCATGCAAAGTTCTTGGTTTCACATATGTTGAGATTGTGAGGGCAAGATTGGGAAGGGTAGAGGAAAATACATGAGAAGAGTGAGAATAGAAAAGTCTCTCAGAACTCTGTTTTCATTCAGTAGTTGGAGTTGTCTATTCCTAGCTTGAGTCTCTGTGCTAAGAGTGGTGGAGGTAGCCAGTTTGAGAGGGTTTGAGCTTCTACCTGGAGCCTCCCTACTCTTAATCTCTGAGTTGGAAACCAGGTACCTGTACAGTTGCTGTTCTGCATTGATAGCTACATCCCCCAAGAGCTTGTGAGAAAAATTTCGAGTTATCACAGTGGGAGGAAGGGGAGTTGGAAACCGGATACCTGAGCAGCTGCAGAACTGAGCTTGTAGCCACGGCCACCAATAGGTGGTGAGTAAAATTTTCCAAGATGGATTCGTTCTGTTACCTGTGTAGGGTGTTTGGTGAGTTGGGTGATTCTGGGGTGACCTTTGGCTGTGTCCAGAGCTTGCTCTGGTGACCTGCAAGCAAAGCCTCTGTGTTCTGTGCTACCTACCCTCTGCACCAAGAGCGCCTGCACAGCCAAGTCTTCTGTCTGAGCCAAGAGTGAACCCCCGGCAAAGACTTCTGTCTGCGAAAAGAGCTCACGCGTGGCTGAGACTTCCATCAGAGCTGAGAGCACATGTGCAGCTGAGACTTCCATCTGTGCAGAGAGCTCATGCAAAGCCGAGACTTCTGACTTCCAACTGAGCCAAGAGCAACCACATAGCCGAGCCTTCCATCTGCACAGAAAGCTACAGCGAAGCCCTAGTTTTCTTCAAAATTCTATGATAATGGGCAAGATTCATCTTTTACTTAGCCTTACTATGCTCCACAGGATTGGGCCTTCTCGGTTGAATGGTTCACTGTCAGAAAAAGTTTGTATTTTAAGATTTTCCTTCTTTTTGGCTTATTGATGTGAATGAAAATTGAGCTGGAAATCAAACAGGGTTGGTAGGAGGTGCTTGAAACTTCACAAATCAGTTCTCAGTGGGCACTCTCTGGTTTCTTTCTTTGGAAGGTAGGCCAAAGCTGAAGCATGCAAAAGCAACTGTATCTGAGTCCTTAAAGAGAAAACAGAGAAATATGTATATATTGAAATAAGTCTCCCAATGATTTGATCAGATTTCTTTGATACTGTGCAGTATTCATCTTTAACTTGTCCCACTAGGCTCCCCAAGTTTGAGACATCTAGGATCAATGGTTTTCTATACAGGTAAGGGATAGGGTTATGTTTAGGGTCAGGGATAAGTTTAGAGCTAGTGTTAGAGTTTTTTGTTCAAATTTCTTGATTCTGGGATGGATTCATCTTCTCCCTAGCCTTACTATTCTCCCCAGGTTTGGGCCTTCTGGGTTGAGTGGTTCGCTCTCAGGAACAGTTTGTGTTTTAAGGTTTCGCTTCATTTTGACCTATATGGGTAAATGGAAATAGAGCTTGAAATCAAACAGAGTTCGTTTGAAAGTTTGCTTGAAACATCACACACTCCATCAGTTCTCAGTGTGCATTTTCTGGTTTGTTTCTTGTGGAAGTAGCCCTATGCTGAAACAGAAAGAGACAGCTTCATCTGTGAGTGCTTTAGGAGCAATCTTCAATATTTTTTGGTCAAATTACTTTGATACTGTACAGGATTCATACTTTACCTAGCCTTAATAGAATCCCCAGTTTGGGGCCTTTAAGTTCAATGGTTCACTGTAAGTAACCATTGAAAAACCATTCAAATACAGTTTGAATTTTTAGGTGTCACTTCATTATGGCCTATAGGTGTGAATAAAAATGAAGCTGGAAATCAAACAGGGTTGGTACTAGCTGCTTGATAAGTAACACACTCAATTAGTTCTCTGTGAGCTCTCTCTGCTTTCTTTCTATTGAATATAGGCCAAAGGAGAAGCATGCACAAACAACTTTATCCGAGAGCACTTTAGGAGACAACATGGAAATAAGCATGTAATGAACTAACTCCCGAAATTATATGGTCAGATTTCATTGATACTGTGCATTTTTCATCTCCTAGCTTGCCCCACTAAGCTTCACAACTTTGGGATTTCTATGATTAAAGGTTATCTAAACAGGATAGGGTTAAGATTACAGTTAGGGTTAGGGCTAGGTTTAGACCTAGTGTTATGTTTAGAGTTAGTTTTGTTCAAATTTTCTTGATACTTGGCAGGATTCATCTTTTTTTAGCCTTACTGTGTTCCACTTTTTGGGCCTCCTCAGTTCAATGGTTCGCTGACAGTAACATTTGTATTTTGAGGTTTCACTTCATTTTGACCTATATGGTAAAAGGAAAGGGAGCTCGAAATCAAAGAGAGTTGGTGCTAGCTGATTGAAACATTTCACACTCAATCACTTATCTGTATGCACTCTCTGGTTTGTTCCTTGTTATTGTAACCCTAAGCTGAAGCATGCAAAGCAACTTTTTTAGGGGAAAATAAGAAAAGAGTCATGTACTGAACTATCTCCCCCAATTATTTGGTCAAATTTCTTAGATGCTACAAAGGATTCATCTATTAGTTTGCCCCAGTAAGCTCCCCATGTTTGAAACATCTAGAATCAATGATTTTCTAAACAGGTTAGGGTTAGGTTTAGAATTAGGGTTAGGGCTAGCTTTAGAGATGGTATTAGGATTAGAGTTTGTTTTATTCAAATTCCTTTGACACTGGAAAGGATTCATCTTTTTCCTAGCCTTATTATATGCCCCAGTTTTGGGCCTTCTTTGTTCAATGGTTTGTTGTCGGGAATAGTTTGTTTTTAAAGTCCCACTTCATTTTTACCTATATATGTAAATGCAAATGGAGCTAGAAATCAGAGGATTGGTGCTAGTTGGTTGAAACTTCACATACTGAATCAGTTGTCTTTGTGCTCTCTCTGGTTTCTTCTGTGTGAAAGTAGTTGTAAGATGAAGCATGCAAAATAAATTTATCCAAGATTACTTTAGGAGAAAACAGGGCAAAATCCATGTAGTGAAATACCGCCCCCAGTTCTTTGGTCAGATTTTTTGATACTGTGCAGAATTCATCTGCAAGCTTTCGCCAGTAGTTTTCCCAAGTTTGAAACTTTTATGATCAAAGGTTCTCTTAACATGTTAGGGTTATGGTTATGGTTAGAGTTAGGGCAAGTTTTAGAGCTAGTGTTAGGGTTAGAGTTAGTTTTTTTTTTTAACTTTTTTGATAATGATCAGTATTCAACTTTTTCCTATTCTTAGTATACTACCCATGTTTGGGCCTCCTAAGTAAAAGGAGTTGCTCACAGAAGCAGTTTTAATTTTCATGTTTCATTTCATTTTGCCTTATAGGGGTGAATGGATATGAAGCTGGAACTCAAACAGGGTTTGTGCCAGCTGCTTGAAACTTCACACACTTATTAAGTTCTCAGTGCACATTTTCTCATTTGTTTCTTGTGGAAGTAGCCCAAAGCTGAGGTAGAAAGAAACAGCTTTATCTGTGAGCACTTTAGGAGCAAGCTTCCATTTATTTTTACTTGATTGCTTTGATACTATACAGGACTCATCCTTTTCCTAGCCTTAGTAGGATTCCCAAGTTTGGGGCTTCAGTGTTTGCCATTTCACTGTCAGGAATAGTTTGAATTTTTAGGTGTCACTTTCTTATGGCCTATAAATGTGAATGAAAATGGAGCTGTAAATCAAACAGGGTTAGTACTAGCTGCTTGAAACTTCACACACTCAATCAGCTCTCTGTGGGCACTCTCTGGTTTGTTCCTTGTGAAAGTACCATAAACTGCAGCATGAGAAAATAATTTAACCTAGAGCACATTAGGAGAAAACAGGGAAATATTAATGTACTGATATACCTCCCCAATTACTTGGTCAGATTTGTTTGATACTGCACAGGAATTATCTGTTAGCTTGCTACACTAGGCTCCTTTATTTGGGGACTACTATGATCAATGGTTCTCTAAAAAGGTTAGGATAGTTTAGTATTAATTTAGGGCTAGGTTTGCAGCTAGTGTTTTGCTGGATTTAGTTTTGTTCAAATTTCTTTGATACTGAACAGAATTCAGCTTTTACATAATTTTACTATGTTCCCTAGGTTTGGACCTCTAGGGTCAAGGGTTAGCTGTCTTGAACAGTTTGTATTTTAAGTTTTCACTTTATTTTGACATATGTGGGTAAATGAAAATGGAACTGGAAATCAAACAGTGTTGGTGCTGGCTACTTCAAACCTCACACACTAAATCAGTTCTCTATTGGCATCCTCTGGTTTACTCTTTGTGGAAGTAGCCCTAAGTGGAAGCATGCAAAGCAACTTTATGTGAGAGCACTTTAGGAGAAAAAAGGGAAATATGCATGTGCTGAACTACCTCCCCCCAATTATTTGGTCAGATTTCTTTGATACTCTGAAAGATTCATCTGTTAACCTGCCCCACTTGGCTCCCCAAGTGTGGGACTTCTAGGATCAAAGGGACTCTAAACAGGTTAAGGTTAGTGTTAGGGTTAGTGTTAGGTCTTGGTTTAGACCTAGTGTTAGGGTTAGAGTTAGTTTTGTTTTCAAATTTCTATGATACTGGGCATGATTCATCTTTTTTTCATATTTTGACTATACTGAAAATGTTTGGGCCTCCTACATAAAGGGTTTGCTTTCAAGAACAGTTTCAATTTTAATGTTTCTCTTCTTTTTGCCCTATAGGGGTGAATGGAAATGAAGCTGGAAATCAAACAGGGTTTGGACTAGCTACTTGAATATTCACACACTCAATCGGTTCTTAGTGAGGATTCTCTGGTTTGTTTCCTGTGGATGTAGCCCTTAGCTGAAGTAGAAAGAAACAGCTTTATCTCTGAGCACTTTGGGAGCAAGCAGAATGCACATGTACTGAAAGAACTTCGAATATTTTTGGTCGGATTACTTTGATACTGTAGAGGATTCATCCTTGACCTAGCCTTTGTAGGCTTCCCATGTTTGGGCCTTCAAGATTCATTGGTTCACTTTCAGGAACAGTTTCTATTTTAAGGTTTCACTTCATTTTGACCTAAATGGAATTGGAGCTAGAAATCAAACAGGGCTGGTGCTAGCTGCTTCAAACTTCACAAACTTAATCAGTTCTCTGTGGGCCCTCTCTGGTTTGTTCCTAGTGAATGTAGGTCTAGGCTGAAACATGCAAAGCAAGTTTATCTGAAAGCACTTTAGGAGAAAAGAGGGAAATATAAATACATTGAAAAACCTTCCCCAATTATTTGGTTATATTTCTTTGATACTGTACAGGATTCATCAACTAGCTTTCCCCACTAGGATCCCCAATTTGGGGACTTCTATGATCATAGGTTCTCTAAACAGCTTAGCATTAGGGTTGGGGATAGAGTCAAATCTAGCATTAGAGTTACAGTTAGATTTGTTCAAATTTATTTGATACTGGGCAGCATTCATCTTTTCCTTACCATTGTTAAGTTTTCCAGTTTTGGACCTTCTCACTTCAAGTGTTCACTGTCAGGAACAGTATACATTTTAAGGGTTCACTTTATTTTGATATCTATGGGAAAATGGAAATGGAGCTCGAAATCAAACAGTGTTGGTGCTAGCTGCTTGAAACTTCACATACTCAATTAAATCCCTGTTGGTACTCTCTTTTCTTCCTTGTGAACATATCCCAAAGCTGAAGGATAAAAAAAAAAAAAAAAAAAAAAAAAAAAAAAAAACTTTATCTGAAAGCACTTTAGGAGACAACAGGAAAATATGCATGTTCTGAACTACCTACCCTAGTCATTTGGTCATATTTCTTTGATACTGCGCAGGATTCATCTGTTAGCTTTCTCCACTAGTCTCCAGAAGTTTGGGACTTCTATGATCAAAGGTTGTCTAAATAGGTCAGGGTTAGTTTTATGGTTAGGGTTAGTGCTAGTGTTAGAGAGAATGTTTGGGTTAGAGTTAGTTTTGTTCAAATTTTTTATATTGGGCAGGAGTTATCTTTTACCTAGCCTTGCTATGGTCACCAGTTTTGGGCCTTCTTAGTTCAAAGTTCACTGTCAGGAACAGTTTGCGTTTTAAGATTTCACTTCATTTGAACCTATACAGGTAAATGGAAATGGAGCTAGAAATCAAACAGGGTTTGTGCTAGCTGCTTGAAACTTCTCACACTCAGCCTGTTCTCTGTGGTAACTCTGTGGTTTCTTCCTTGTGAAAATAGCTCTAAGCACAAGCATGCAAAAAAAAAAAAAAAAAACAAAACAACTTTATCCAACAGTATTTTATGAGAAATATTGGAAATAGGCCTATCCCTATCTACCTCCCCCCAATTCTTTGGTCAGATTTGTTTGATACTGCACAGAATTCTTCTGCTAGCTTGCTGCACTGGGTTTCCCAAGTTTCGATCTTGTATGATCAAAGTTCTATAAACAGAATAGGTTTAGGGTTAGTGTTAGAGTCAGGACTAGAGTTACAACTAGTGTTAAGGTTAGTTATTTTTGTTCAAATTTCTTTGATACTTGGCAGGATTTCTCTTTTAGCTAGCCTTATTTTTTCCCCAGTTTTGGGCCTTCTAATTTCAATTGTTCACTGTCAGGAAGAGTTTGTATTTTAAAGTTTCACTTCAAGTTTTCATATATGGGTAAATGGACATGGAGCTGGTAATCAAACAGGGTCAATGCTAGCTTCTTGAAATTTCACACACTCAATCAGTTCTCTCTGGGCACTCTCTGGTTTCCTCCTACTGAAAGTTTTCCAAATCTATGCAATGAAAAGAACATTATCCAAGAGAACTTTAGGAAAAAAAAAACAGGGGAAATAGGCATGTACTGAAAAACTTCCCCAAATATTATGTCAGATTATTTTTGATACTTGGCAGGATTCATCTGTTACCTTTCCCTACTAGGCACCCCAAGTTTTGGACTTCTATGATCAAAGGTTCTCTAAACAGGTTAGGGTTAGGTTTAGGGTTAGGTTTAGGGCTAGGGTTAGAATTAGTGTTGGGGTTAGAGTTAGTTTTCAAATTTCTTTGATACCAGGCAGGATTCATCTTTTACCCAGCCTTACTATATTCCCCATGTTTGGGCCTTCTCAGTTCATTAATCGCTGTCAGGAACAGTTTCTGTTTTAAGGTTTCACTTCATCTAGACTTATATGTGCAATTGGAAATGGAGCTGGATAAGAAACAGGGTTGGTGTTAGCTGCTTGAATCTTCGCACACTCAATCAGTTCTCTGTGGGCATTCTCTGATTTGTTCCTTGTAAATGTAGCCCTATGCTGAAGCATGGAAAGCATTGGTTTATGGTGAGGGCGATGTATAGGGCTAGGTTTAGTGTTAGGGTCATAGTCAGGGTAAGGGTTAGTTTTAGGGTTAGCAGTAGGACTCGAATTAGGGCTAAAGTTAGGGCTAGGTGTAGGGTTAGGGTTTGTTTTAATTTAAGGTTTAGGATTAGGGCTATGGCTCAGTATTGTTTTAGTGCTAGGGATAGGGCTAGTGTTAGGGCTAGATTTTGGATTAGTGTTGGAGCTGGTGTTAGGAAGAGGTTTAGGATTAGGATTAGGGTTAGATTTAGATTTAGGGTTAGATTTAGTACTAGCTTTAGTTCTAAGTTAGGGTTCCAGAAGGGATAGGGTTAGAACTAATGATACTGCTAGGAAGAGTTAGTTTTAGACTTAGTACCAGGCTTAGGTTAGGGTTAGAGTTACAGCTCAATTAGGGCTAGTATTAGGGCTAGGGTTAGTGTTAGGGTTAGGTCTATGGGTAGAGCTAGCTTTAGGGTTAGCAGTAGGGTCAACATTAAGTTTAGGGGAATTGGTCGGTGTTATATCTAGATTTAGGTCTAGGGTGAGGGTTACAATTAGTATTAGGGTTAGGGTTAATATTCAGGGTAGGATTAAGGTAGGTTTAGGGCTTGAATGATGGCTAGGGTTTCTGTTAGGTTTAGGGCTAGGACTAGGACTAGGATTAATGTCAGGTCTTTTGTTATGGTTAGGGATAGTTTTAGGATTAGATTATGCCTATTTCTAGTGTAAGAGTTACATTTATTGTAAGGGTCAGGTTTAGAGCTAGAACTATTATTAGGGTTAGAGTCAGGGTATGCATTTGGTTTAGGTTAAATTTTACGGTTAAGGCTTTAGTTAGAAGTAGGTTTATATTTAGGGTTAGGGTAATGGATATGGTTAGGTATAGATTTCAGTTAAGTTTTAGGGTAAAGAAGGGGTTAGGTTTATTGATAGGGTTAGGTTAGCATTAGGATTTGAGTTTTGTTTAGTGTAATGGATAGGTTTAGAGCTCGGGTTAGGGCTAGGTTATGGTATGGATTATGTCTAGGATTAGGGTTAGGTTTAGGGATAGGGCTAGGGTTTGGTTTAAGGTAGTTTGTTAATGTTAGGGTAAGTATTAGGGTTAGGGCTATGGTTGTGGTTTGGTTAGAGTAAAGTTTATTGTTTGAGCTAGGGTTAGAACTACAACAAGGGTTTGGTTTAAGTTTAGGTCTAGGGTTATATTTAAGGTTATTGTTTGGTTTAGGGTTAGGGTTATGGCTAGGGTTTTAATTAGGGTATAGGGTTAAGCCTGGGTAATGGATAATATTAGAAGTAGTATTAGGGTTAAGGTTAGGGTATGCACTAGTGCTAGTGTTAGGATTAGGTTTAGAGTAAGGCTTAATGTTTCAGCTAAAGTTAGGACTATTGCAAGCATTATGTTTTGGGTTAGGTCTAGGGTAACATTTATGTTTAAGTTTAGGTTTAGTGTTAGGGATAGGGTTATAATTAGGGTTAGTGTAAGGGTAGTGGATAGGGTTAGAGCTAAACTTTAGGCTAAAGTTAGGGTTAGGGTTAATATTAGTGTCAGAGTATTGATTAGGGTTAGTATTAGGTTTAGGTTTAGTGTTAGTGTTATGTTTAGCTTTAGGGTTTGGGTTAGGGATATGATTAGTGTTAGGGTAAGGGTTAGGGTTAAAGTTAAGGTTAAGTTTACATTTAATTTTAGGGGTAAGGCTAGTGTTACTGTTAGGTTAGGGTTAGGGTTCGGGTTAGGGTTAAGTTTAGGGTAGTGATAGTTTTAGGGTTATGTTTAAGTTCAGTGTTAGTGATAGGGTTAAGGTTGGAGTTATGGTTAGTGTTCTGGTTAGGGTTAGAATTAGTGTTAGGTTTAGTGTTAGTGTTATGGATAGGGTTAAGGTTAGTATTAGAGTTAGGTTTAGGGTTAGGGTTCATGTTAAGTTTATGGTTCGTTTTAGGGTTAGGGTTAATGTTAGGGTTAGGGTAAGTGTTAGGGTTAGGGTTAGGGTTAAAGTAGGGGTTAGAGTTAAGAACAGGGTTAGGCTTAGTGTTAGGACTAGGGTTATGGTTTGTGTTAGGGTTATGGTTAGGATTACGGATTGTGTTAGAGTTAGGGTTAGAGTTAGGGTTAAGGTTAAGATTAAGGTTAGGATTAGCGTTAGAGTTAGGTTTAGGTTTAGCATTGGGGTTTGGGTTAGGGTTAGTGTTAGGTTTAGTGTTAGGGTCAAGGTTGGGCTTAGTGATACAGTAAAGGTTGGGTTTAGGTTTAGTGTTAGTGTCAGGGTAAGGGTTAATGTCACTGTTCATGTTAATGATAGGGTTAGGTTTAGTGTTAGGGCTTGGTAAGGAATAGTGTTAGGTTATGATTACAGTTATGTTGTGGGTTACAGTTTGTTAGGGTTAGGTTTAGGCTATGTTTAGGGTTAGGTTTAGGGATACAGTTAAGGTTAGAGTTAGTGTTAGTGTTAGATTTAATGTTAGGTTTTTTGTTGGGTTCTGTTTATGGTTAGGGTTAGGTTTAGTGTTAGGGCTAGGGTTAGGGTGAGGGTTAGTGTTAGGGTAAGCATTAGGGTTAGGGTTAGGGATTGGGTTAGTGTTAGGTTTAGGTTTAGGGTTAGGGTAAAGGATAGGTTTAGTGTTAGGGTTAGGGTTAGTTTTCGGGTTTGGCTTATGTTTAGTTTTACTGTTAGGGTTAGATTTAGTGTTAGGGTTAGTGTTAAGGTTAGGGTTATGGTTTGTGTTAGGGTTAGGTTTATGGATAGGTTTTGTGTTAGGTTTAGGGTTAGGGTTAGAATTATGGTTAGGATTAGGTTTAGAATTAAGATTAGGGTTAGTTTTACAATTAGTTTTAGGGTTATGAGTAGGGTTATGATTACTTTTAGAGTTAGGGTTAGGTTTAGTTTTAGGGTTAGTCATATGGTTAGAGTTTGTGAGAGGGTTATGGTTGGTGTTAGGCTTAGTGTTAGAGTTATGGTTATTGTTACTTTTACAGTTAGGATTAGGGATAATGTTAGGTAGGAATTAGGGTTAAAGTTAAGGTTAGTGTTAGGGTAAAGGTTAGGGCTGATTTAGTGGTAGGGTTAGGGTTAGGTTTAGGGTTAGGGATACTGTTATGGTTAGGTTTAGGGTTAGGTTTAGGTAAGGATTAGGGTTAAATTTAGGGTTAGTGTTAGGGTCAATGTTAGGGTTGAGGTTAGTGTTAGGGTTAGGGTTAGAGTTAGGATTAGCTTTAGTGTTAGTGTTAGGGTGAGGTTTCATGTTACGGTTAGGGTTTGGGTTGGGGATAGGTTTATTGTTAGGTTTATGGTTAGGGTTAGGTTTAGTGTTAGGTTTAAGTTTAGGATTAGGTAAGGGTTTGTGTTCTGCTTATGTTAGGGTCCGGGTTATGATTTAGTTTAGGGTTTGAGTTAGTGTTAGGGTTAGAATTAGTGTTAATGTTACGGGTATGATTAGGGTTTTTGTTTGGGTTAGTGTTAGAGTTAAGTAAGGGGGAGGGTTAGAGTCAGATTAGTGTCAGGGTTATGGTTTGGGTTAAGGTTTGTGTTAGGGTTAGAAGTAGACTTAGTGATAGTGTTAGGGTTAGGATTACTTTGAGATTTAAATTTAGGGTTAGAATTAGGATTAGTGTTAGGTTTAGGTTTAGCATTTAGGTTAGGCTTAAGCTTAGAGGAAAGGTTAGAGTTAATGTTCGTGTTAGTTTAGGGGTAGGGTTAGTGTCAGGGTTGTTGTTAGGTTCAGGATAAGGGTTAGGATTAGGTAACAATTATCGTTAGGGTTCGCATTAGTTTAAGTTTTAAGGTTAGGGTAAAAGTTAGGGTTATGGTTAGGCTTAGTGTTAGCATTAGTTTTATGATTTGGGTTTGTGTTATGCTTAGGGTTACATTTAGGGTAAGTTTTGGTGTTTGGTTTAGTTTTAGATATAGGTATAGCATTAGGTTTAGTGTTAGGGTTATGGTTAGGGTTTGGGTTAGGGTTAGGGTTAGGGTTAGAGGTAGGTTTATGGTTAAGGTTAGGGTTCGTGTTATGTTTAGGTTTAGGTTTAGGGTTAGTGTTAGTGTTCATGATAGGGTGAGTGTTAGTGTTAGGGTTAGTGTTAGGGGTTAGGATTAGGTGTAAATGTTACTGATAGTTTTAGGATTAGGCTTAGTGATAGAATTAGGGTTAGGTTTAGGATTAGTGTTCTGGTTAGAGTTAGGTTAAGGTTTAGGGTTAGGGGTAAGTTTAGGGTTAGGTTTAGTGTTATTAAGAGTTAGAGTTAGGGTTAGGTTTCTGGTTAGGGTTTGCATTAGTTTTAGAGTTAGGTTTAGGGTAGTCTTAGGTTTAGGGTAAGGGTTTGTGTTGGGTTAAGGTTAGGGTCAGTGTTTGTTTTAGGCTTAGGGTTAGGGTTCCTGTTAGGGTTAGAGTTCGTTTTAAGATTAGGATTAGTGTTAGTGTTAGGGTTAGGTTTTGTGTAAGGTTTACAAATAGGATTATCATTAGGGTTTTGGTTATGTTTAGGGTTAGGTTTCGGGTTAGTTTTAGGGTTTTTTTAGGGATAGGGTTAGGGTTAGGGTAAGGTTTAGGGTTAGGGTTAAGATTCAGTGTAAATATTAGTGATAGGTATAGGGATTAGGGTTTGTTTTGGTGTTAGGGTTAGAGTTAGGTTTCTGGTTAGGGTTAGCATTTTTTTTTTTTTTAGAATTAGGGTTAGCATTATTGTAGTGTTAGGTTTAGAGTATGTTTTTTGTTAGGTTTAGGGTTAGGATTAGAGTTTGTCCTAGGGTTAGGTTTAGGGTTACTGTTAGGGGTTAGAGTTCGTTTTAGGGTTAGGATTAGTGTTAGGGTTAGGGCTAGGTTTTGTGTTAGGTTCACAGAGTTATGTTTAGGATTTCAGTTATGGTTAGGTTTAGGGTTCTGGTTAGTGTTAGGGATAGGGTTTTGGTTAATGTTAGGGTTAGGTTTAGGTTTAGGGATAAGTTTAGGGTTAGGATTACAGTAGAGTTAGGGTTAGGCTTAGGGTTTTGGTTAATGTTGGGGTTAGGTTTAGGTTTAGGGATAAGTTTAGGGTTAGGATTATGGTAGAGTTAGGGTTAGGCTTAGGATTTGTGTTATGTTTAGGGTTATGGTTAGTGTAAGTTTTAGGTTTAGGTTTAGGGTTAGGGTTAGTGTTAGAGTTAGTTTTAGGGTTAGTGTTAGAATTAGTTTTAGGTTTAGGTTTAGGTTTAGGGTTAGTGTTAGGATTCATGTTAAGGTTAGTGTTAGGTTTAGATTAAGTGTTAGTATTAGGTTAGCTTTAGGGTTAGAGTTAGGGTTAGGGTTAGTGTTAGGGATAAGTTTAGTGTTAAGGTTAGAGTGAGGGTGAGTGTTAGGTATGTGTTAGTGTTAGGGTTAGTGTTTCGGTGTGGGTCATGGTTAGGCTTAGGTAAGTGTGAGCGTTAGGTTTTGAAAAGGGTAAGTTTATGGTTTTGCAGGGTGTTTGTTAAGGTTATGGTCAGGGTAAGGTTTAGGTTTAGGGTGAGAGTTAGTGTTAAAATTAGGTTTAGGGTTCAGTTTAGTGTTAGGGTTAGGATTAGGGTTAGGTTTAAAGTTAGTGTTAGTGTTAGGGTTAGTGTTAGGTTTAGGGTTCGTGTTAGGGTTCATGTTAGGTTTATGATTTAGCTTAGGGTTAGGTTTTGTGTTAGGGTTAGTTTTAGGGTTATTTGTAGGTTTAGGTTTAGGGTTAAGGTTAGGGTTAGTGTTATGGTTAGTGTTAGGGTTAGGGTTAGGATTAATTATTGGGTTATAGTTAGTTTTATGGTTAGGGTTAGTGTTAGGTTTAGGGTTAGGTTTGTAGTGAGGTTTAGAATTATTATTAGCATTCGGGTTCGGGTTAAGGTTAGGATTAGTTTTAGAGTTAGGGTTATTGTTAGTGTTAAGTTTAGGGTAAGGTTTAGGTTTAGTATTAGTGTTAAGTTTAGGGTTTTGGTTAGGCTTAGGCTTAGTGGTATAGTTAGCGTTAGGGTTAGGTTTTTTGTTAGGGTTGGGGTTAGGGTTAGTGTTAAGTTTAGTGTATGGATAAGAATTAGGGTTATTTTTATGTAAGGGTTAGCATTAGGGTTAGGTTAGGTTTAGGGTTATGGATTGGGTAATGGTTTTTGTTAGGGTATGGGTTAGGATTAAGGTTAGATTTAAGGTTAGCGTTATGATTAGGATTAGGGTTTCAGCATTAGAGTAAGAGTGAAAATTATTGTTAAGTTTATATTATAGGTTTAGGATTAGTGTTACTGTTAGTGTCAGGATTAGGGATAGGGTTATGTTTAGGATTAGTGTTAGGGTTAGTATTACATTTAGGGTTAAAGTTAGTGTTAAGATTCGTGTTAGGGTTAGTATTAGGATTAGGGTAAATGTTATGGTTAGTGTTATGGTTATGGTTAGAGTAAGTGTTAGGGTTTGGTTTAGAGTTATGTTTAGTTTTAAGGTTAGGGTTAGTGTTAGGGGTAGTGTTAGTGTTTGGTAATGGTTAAAGTTACTGTTTGGATTGGGGTTAGTGTTTAGGGTTAGGTAAGGGTGAGGGTCAGTATTAGATTAGTGTCAGGGTTATGGTTTGGGTTAGGGTTTGTGTTAGTTTTAGAGTTAGAATTAGTGTTTGTGTTAGTGTTAGTGTTGGGATTAGGTTTAGTTTTAGTTTTAAGGTGGCGGTTAGAATTAGGGTTTGTCTTAGGGTTAGGATTATGGTTTGGTTGTGGGTTGGGCTTAGTGTAATGGTTAGGGCTAGGGTTCGTGTTAGTGTTATGATAAGGGTTAGGTTTAGGTAAGGGTTAGAATATATTTAGGTTAGGGTTAGGGTTATGGTTTTGAATAGGGTTTGTGTTGGGTTAAGGTTTAGGGTTGGGGTTAGGTTTAATGTTACTGTTAGGGTTAGGGCTAGGGTTAGGGTTAGGATTAGGGTTAGTGTTAGTGTTAGGTTTAGGATTAGGGTTAGGTTTAGTTTTCGTGTTAGGGTTAGGGATTGTGTTAGATTTAAGGTTAGGGTTACAGTTAGGGTTCATGTTAGAGATGGATTTAGGGTTAGTGTTAGGTTTAGGTTTCGATTTAGGGTTAGATTTAGGGTTAGAGTTGTGTTAAGTGTTAGGGTAAGGTTTAGGATTATTTTTTGGGTTAGGGTTAGTGTTAGGTTTAGTGTTAGTGTTAGGATTATGGTTAGGGATAGGGTGAGATTTAGGTTTAGTATTAGTGATCGAGTTAGGTTTAGGTTTAGGTTTAGTGTTAGGGTTAGGTTTAGCATTAGTGTTAGATTTAGGGTTAAGGTTACAGTTAGTGTTAGGGTTTAAGTTAGGGTTAAGGTTAGGGTTAATGTTTGGGTTAAGTTTAGCGTCAGGATTTGTGTTAGGGTTAGGGTTAGGATTAGGTTTATGATTTGGGTTAGTGTTACGGTTGATGTTAGGGTTAGTATTTTAGTATTGGTTAAAATTAGATTTAGATTTACTGTTAGGGTTATGGTTAGAATTTTGGTTAGGATTAGGATAGTTTTAGGGTAAGGTTTAGGGTTCGTGTTAGGGTTATATTTAGTTTTAGGGTTAGGGTTAGTGCTAGAGTTGGGTTTAGGTTTACGTTTAGTGTTATGGTTAGCGTTAGGATTAGGTTCTGGGTTATTTATAGGGTTAATGTTAGGGTTAGTGTAAGTGTTAAGGTAAGGGATAGGATTAGTTTTAACATATGGTTTAAGCTTACATTTAGTTTTAGAGTTAGATTTAGAATTAGGGTTAGGGTTGTTTGTTAGTGGTACGTTGAGTGTTTTTTTAGGGACAGTGTTAAGGTTAGGGTTTCTGTTAAGATTAGGGTAAGCTTAGTGTTATGGTCAGGGTTTGGGTCAGTGTTATGGTTAGGGTTAGGTTTAGTGTTTCATTTAGTGTTAGAGTTAGGGGTAATGTCAGTGTTAGAGTTAGGGTTAGGATTAGAGTTAGTGTTAGGTTTAGGGTTAGTGTTAGGCTTAGGGTTAGTGATAGGATTAGGGTTTTGATTAGGTTTAGTGTTAAGGTTAGTGTTATGGTTTTGGTTAGGGTTGGTGTTGGAGTTATGGTTAGGTGTAGGTTTAGGGTTAGGTTTAGGGTTAGTGTTAACGTTAGTGTTATAGTAAGGTTTATATTTAGTGTTAGGGTTAGCGTTAGGTTTATGGTCAGATTTAAGTGTAGGGTATGTTTTAGGGTTAGTGTTAGGGTTAGGGTTAGGGTTAGGTTCAGGTTTAGGTTTAGGGTTAGGGTTAGTGTTAGGGTTAGTGTTAGGTTTAGGTTGAGAATTAGTTTTACAGTTAGCGTTAGGGCTAGGGTCAGGGTTAGATGTATGGTAAGTTTTATGTTTAGTGTTAGGGTAGGGTTAGTGTTAGGGAAAGGGTTAGGGATAGGGTTAGGTTTAGGTTTCAGGTTAGGTTTATTGTTAGGATTTGTGTTTGGGTTAGGGTTAGTGTTAGGGTTAGGTTATGTTTGTTTAGGGCTTAGTGTTACTGTTTGTATTAGTGTTAGTGTAAGTATTAGGGTTAGGGTTACAGTTCGGATTAGGGTTAGTGTTAGGGTTAATGCTAGTGTTAGATTTAGTGTTAGGGTTAGTGTTAGGGTTAGGCTTAGAGTTTTGGTAAGGGTTAGGTTTTGGGTTAGTGTCAGGTTTAGGGATAGGCTTATGTTTAGTGTTAGGGTTAGTTTTAGTTTTAGGGTTAGGTTTAAATAAGGATTCCTGTTATGGTTACGGTTTGGATTAGGTTAAGTTTTATTGTTAGTGTTAGGGTTATATTTAGAGTGAGTGTTAGGCTTAGGTTGGGGTAAGTGTTAGGTTTAGTGATAAGTTTAATGTTAGGGTTAGAGTGAGGGTTAGTGTTAGGGTTTGCATTAGGTTTCGGGTTAGTGTTTGGTTTAGGGTTAGGGAAGCATTAGTAAGGGTGAAAGTTAAGTTTAGATAAGGGTTAGGGTTATGGTTTGGGTTAGGGTTTTTCTTAGCATTAGTGTTAGGGTAACAGTTATGTTTAGAGTTAGTGTTAGGATAGGTTTAGTGTTAGGGTTAGGGTAATGTTAGGGTTAGTGTTAGGTTTAGGGTTCTTGATGGGGTTCGTGTTAAGGTTACGGTTTGGGTTTGGATTCGGGTTTGTTTTAGGGTTAGGTATAGGATTAGTGTTAGGTTTAGTTTTAGGGTTAGGGTTAGGGTTATGGTTAGTGTTACAGTAAGGGTAAGGGTTAGGGTTAAAATTAGTGTTTGTGTTAGGTTTAGTGTTAGGTTTAGAGTTAGTGTTAGGGTTTCGGTTAGGGTTTCTTTGAGGTTTGGGCTTAGTGGAATGGTTAGTGTTAATGTTCGTGGTGTTATTGTTAGGGCTATTTTTAGTGTTAGGATTATAGTTATGTTTAGGTAATGGTTAGCATTATGGTTAGGTTAAAGTTAGGGTTACGGTTTGGGTTAGGGTTTGTGATTGACTTAGGGTTAGGTTTAGGGTTAGGGTTAGGTTTAAGTTTAGGTTTAGGGTTAGGGTTATTTTTAGGGTTAGGTTTAGGCTTACTGTTAGGTTTAGTATTAGCTTTAGGGTTAGTGTTAGGTTTAGGGTTCATGTTAGGTTTACAGTTAGGTTTAGGATTAGGGTGCATGTTAGGTTTTGGTTTAGGGTTAGTGATAGTTTGAGATTTAGGTTTTAGGATTAGGGTTAGTGTTATGGTTATGGTTAAAATTTGGCTTAGGATTAGTTTTCTGGTAAGTGTTAGAGTGAGGTTTAGTGTTAGGGTTAGGATAAAGGTTAGGTTTTATGATAGGGTTATGGTTAGTGTTAGGGGTAGTGTTATACATAGGGTTAATTTAGGATTAATGTAAGGATTACTGTTAAATTTAGTATTAGGTTATGTTTAGGGTTAGGGTTTTAGTTAGATTAGGGTTAGGGTAATGGTTAGGGTTAGGGTTAATGCTAGTGTTAGATTTAGAGTTAGGGTTAGTGTTAGTGTTGGGTTTAGATTTTTGGTAAGGGTTAGGTTTTGGGTTAGTGTCAGGATTAAGGATAGTGTTAGGTTTAGTGTTAGGGTTAGTTTTAGGTTTAGGGCTTAGTTTAGGGTAAGGATTGGTGTTAGGGATAGGATTAGGGTTAGGATTAGGTTAAGTGTTAGTGTTAATTTTAATGTTATGTTTAGAGTTAGTGTCAGGCTTAGGTTAGGGTTAGTGTTAGGTTTAGTGATAACTTTAGTGATAGGGTTAGAGTGAGGGTTAGTGTTAGGGTTTGTGTTAGGTTTAGGGTTAGTGTTTGGTTTAAGGTTAGGGTAGAATTAGGTAAGGGTAAGATTTAGATTTAGATAAGGGTCAGGGTTATGATTTGGGTTAGGGTTTTTCTTAGGATTAGGGTTAGGGTAAGGATTAGGTTTACAGTTAATTTTAGGATAAGGTTTAGTGTTAGGTTTAATGTTAGGGTTAGGATTAGGGTTAGGGTTAGTATTAGGGTTATGGTAAATTTTAGGGTTAGTGTTAGGGTTAGGGTTCTTTTTAGGGTTCATGATAAGGTTATGGTTTGGGTTTCGTTTAGGGTTCGTTTTAGAGTTAGGTTTAGGGTTAGTGTTAGGTTTGCTTTAGGGTTGGGGTTAGTGTTATTGTTAGTGTTATGGTTAGGGTAAAGTGTAGGGTTAAAAATAGTGTTTGTGTTAGGGTTAGTGTTAAGGTTAGGGTTAGTGTTATCGTTAGGGTTAGGGTTTTGGTGAAGGTTGGGCTTAGTGGAATGGTTAGTGTTAGTGTTAATGATAGTGTTAGGATTATGGTTGGTGTTAGGGCTATGTTTAGTGTTAAGATTAGGGTAATGTTTAGGTAATGTTTGGCATTATGTTTAGGTAAATATTATGGTTATGGTTTGGGTTAGGTTTTGTGTTTGGTCTAGGGTTAGGGTTAGGGTTAGTGTTAGGTTTAAGGTTAGGTTTAGGGTTAGGGTCAGTTTTAGGGTTTGGGTTAGGCTTACTTTTAGGTTTAGTATTAGGTTTAGGGTTTGTGTTAGGTTTAAAGTTAGGTTTAGGATTAGGGTGCATGTTAGGTTTTGGTTTAGGGTTAGTGATAGTTTTAGATTTAGGTTTTGGGATTAGGGTTAGTGTTATGGTTAGGGTTAAAGTTAGGGTTAGGATTAGTGTTTTGGTAAGTGTTAGAGAGAGGTTTATGTTTAGTGTTATAGTTAGGATAAAGTTTAGGTTTCATGATAGGTTTATGGTTAGTTTTAGGGTTAGTGTTATGGATAAGGTTAGTTTAGGATTCGTGTTAGGTAAGTGTTAGGGTTGTGGTTAT
This sequence comes from Marmota monax, assembly GCF_021218885.2. Taxonomy (NCBI): domain Eukaryota; kingdom Metazoa; phylum Chordata; class Mammalia; order Rodentia; family Sciuridae; genus Marmota; species Marmota monax. The sequence continues at coordinate 253,847 of NW_026693510.1, forward strand.
GGTTAGATTAATTTTAGGGTAATAGTTAGCATTAAGGTTAATGCTAGTTTTATATTTAGGGTTAGGGTTAGTGTTAGGGTTTGGTTTAGAGTTTTGGTAAGGGTTAGGTTTTGGGTTAGTGTCAGGGATAGGGATACGGTTAACTTTAGTGTTAGGGTTGGTTTTATGTTTAGGGTAAGGATTCGTGTTAGGGTTAGGGTTAGCATTAGGATTAGGTTAAGTGTTATTGTTAGGGTTATATTTAGAGTTAGTGTTAGGCTTAGGTTAGGGTTAGTGTTAGGTTTAGTGATAAGTTTAGTGTTAGGGTTAGAGTGAGTGTAAGTGTTAGGGCTTATGTTAGGGTTAGGGTAGTGTTAGGTAAGGTTGAGGGTTAGGTTTAGATAAGGGCCAGGGTTATTGTTTGGGTTAGGGTTTTTCTTAGCATTAGGGTTATGGTAAGTGTTAGGTTTAGAGTTATTGTTAGGATAAGTTTTAGTGTTAGTTTTAATGTTATGGATAGGATTTTTTTAGGCTTAGTGTTAGGGTTAGTGTAAAATTTAGGGTTAGTTTTAGGGTTAGGGTTCTTGTTAGGGTTCATGTTAAGGTTACGGTTTGATTTTGGCTTATGGTTTGTGTTAGGGTTAGATATAGGGTTTGTTTTATGTTTAGGGTTATGGTTAGTGTTATGGTTAGTGATACAGTTAGGGTAAGGAGTAGGGTTAAAATTAGTGTTTGTTTTATTGTTAGTGTTAGGTTTAGGATTAGTGTTTGGGTTAGGGTTTCTATGAGGGTTGGGATTAGCAGAATGATTAGTATTGGTGTTCGTGTTATTGTTAGGATAAGGGTTAATGTTAAGGGTTAAGGGTTATTTTTATTGTTAAGATTAGTTATGTTTATGTATTGGTTAGCATTATGGTTAGGTTAAGGTTAGGTTATGGTTTGGGTTGGGGTTTGTGTTTGGCTTAGGGTTAGGATTAGGGTTAGGAATAGGTTTAAGGTTAGGTTTAGTGTTAGGGTTAGTTTTAGGGTTAGGGTTAGGCTTAGTGTTAGGGTTAGTTTTAGGGTTAGGGTTAGGCTTAGTGTTATGGTTATTATTAGCTTTAGGGTTAGTGTTAGGTTTAGGGTTCAGGTTAGGTTTACAATTAGGTTTAGTATTGGGGTTCATATTAGGTTTTGGTTTAGGGTTAGTTATAGTTTTAGGTTTAGGTTTTAGGATTAGGGTTAGTGTTATGGTTAGGGTAAAAGTTAGGGATAGAATTAGCACTTTTGTAAGTGTTAGAATGAGGTTTAGGTTTGGTGTTAGGGTTAGGATAAGGGCTAGGTTTCATGATAGGTTTATGGTTAGTTAGGGTTAGTTTTAGGGTTTGGGATAGGGTTAGGGTTAGTGTATGGTTTAAGGTTAGGGTTAGGGTTAATTAAGGGTAAACATTAGTTTTAGTTTTAAAGTTAGTTTTTTGTTTAGGGTTAGTGTTAGGGTTAGTGTTATATTAGGTTAATATTATGGTTATGGTTAGGGTTAGGGTTAGTGTTAAACTAGGGTTAGGGTTAGGTTTACAGTTAGATTAAGGTTAGGGTTATGCTTAGGGTTAGGCTTTGTGTTACAATTCAGTTTAGGGTTAGGTTTATTGTTAGGGTTATGGTTAATGTTAGTGTTACATTTAGGGTTAGGGTTAGTGGAAGGTTTTGATTTAGGTTTAGGGATATGGTTAGAATTAGTGTTAGTGTATGATTTTTGTTAGTTTTAGGGCTAGGATTAGGGATAGGGTTAGTGTTTGGGTTAGGGTTATGGTTTGTCTTAGGGTTACTGTTAGGGTTATGTTCAGGATTATAGTTATGGTTAGGAATAGGGTTAGTGTTAGGTTAAGTTTATGGTAGCTTAGGGTTAGTTGTAGGGTTAAGGTTTTTGTTAGGGTTACAGTTAATTTTAGGGTAAGGGTAACTGTGAGGTTAAGGTTAGGGTTAGGTTAGGGTTAGGTTTAGGGTTAAGTTTAGAGTTCATTTTAGGTTTAGGGTTAGGGTATTAGGGTTAGTGTTAGGTTTAGGGTTTGGGTTGGGTTTAGGGTTAGTTTTAGGGTTAGGGTTAGGTCAAATTTAGCTTTAATGTTTGGGAGAGGTTTAGAGTTAGGTTTAGGGTTAGTTTTAGGGTTATTATTAGGTTTAGGGTGAGGGTTATGGTGAGGGTTAGGTTTAAGTTTAGGTTTAGGGTTTAGGGTCATTGTTAGGGTTATGATTAGGTTTAGGGTTAAAACTAGGATTTTTGTTAGGGATAGGGTTAGTGTTAGTTTTAGGTTTGGGGTTACGTTTTTTGTAAGGGTTAGGCTTCATGGTTTGTTTAGGTTTAGGAGTCATGTTAGTTTTTGGTTTATGGTTAGTGTTAGTGTTAGATGAGGGTTAGGGTTTGGTAAGCATTAGAGTTAGGTTTAGGTTAGGTTTAGCGTTATGGTTTGCTTTAGGGTGTGTGTTAGGATTAGCGTTAGGGTTAGGGTTTGGGTTATGGTTATGGTTAAGGTTAGGGTTACTCTTAGGGTTAGGTTTTGTGTTAGGCTTATGGATAAGGTTATTGTTAAGGTTTTGGTAAAGGATAGCGTTAGGGTTCAGGTTAGTGTTAGGGATAGGTTTATGTTAGGGTTAGGGTTAGGGTTAAGGTTAGCGTTAAGTTAGGTTTAGGGTTAGGGTTAATGTTACTCTTAGGGTTACAGTTTGGGTTAGTGTTAGGTTTAGGTTTACGTTTAGGGTAAGGGTTAGGGTTTTGGTAAGATTGAGGGTTAAATTTAGGGTTACGATTAGAGTTACTGTTAGGGTTAGGGTTAGGTTAAGTTTAGTGTTCGGGATAGGTTAAGGGTTAGTTTTATGATTTGGGATAGGGTTAGGGTTAGTGTTTGGTTTAAGGTTAGGGTTAGGGTTAATTAAGGGTAAGTGTTAGGTTTAGTTTTAGAGTTAAAATTAGGTTTTTGTTTAGGGTTAGTGTTAGGGTTAGGGTTAGGTTTTATGATAGTGTTGGGCTTAGTGGAATGGTTAGGGTTATGGTCGTGTTAGGTTAGGGTTAGGGTAGTGTCAGAGTCATTGTTAGGTTTAGGATTACGGTTAGGATTAGGTAACAGTTAGTGTTAGGGTTAGGTTTAGTGTTAGGGTTAGGTTTAAAGTTAGTGTTCGGGTTAGTGTTACTGTTAGGGTTAGGGTTAGGGTTAGGTTTAGTGTTTGGTTTAGGATTAGGTTTAGGGTTAATGTTAAAATTAGTTTTTTTTATTTTGTTAGTGTTAGGGTTACGGTTAGGGTTAGGGTTGGAGTTTCGGTTAGTTTTAGGGTTTGGCTTAGCATAAAGTTTAGTGTTATGGTTAAGGTTAGTGTTTGGTTTAGTGTTAGGATTTTTGGAAGGGTTAGGGTTAGGGTTAGGGTTCATGTTAGGGTTAGGATTAGGTTTAGGGTTAGTGTTAGTGTTAATGATAGGGTTAGTTTTAGTGTTACCATTAGGGTTAGTTTTAGGATTAGGTGTTAAGGTTAGTTATAGGTTTAGGATTAGTGTTAGTGTTGGAGTAACTGTTAGGTTTAGGGTTAGTCTTCTGGTTTGGGTTAGGGTTAGTTTTAGGTTTAGAGTTAGGGTTAAGTTTTGTGTTAGTTTTAGTATTATTAAGAGTTAGGGTTAGGGTCACGTTTCTGGTTAGTTTTACGGTTGGTTTTAGAGTTACGGTAAGGGTTAGGGTTAGAGTAGTGTTATGATTAGGTTTAGGGATTGTCTTATGCTTAGAACTATGGTTAAGTTTTGTGTTAGTGTAAGGGTTACAATTGGGGTTATTTTAGCGTTATTGTTATGGTTAGGGTTAGGATAATTGTTAAGGTTAGGGTTAGGTTTTGTTTTAGGTTTACGGATAGTACAGTTAGTTTTAAGTTTACAATGAGAGTTAAGGTTCGTGTTAGCATTAGGGTAGGTTAAGGTTATGGATATGGTTTGGTTTAGGTTTAGGTTTAGATTTAGGTTTAGGTTAGATTTAGGGTTAGGGTAGGGTCCGTGTTATGGATAGGGTTATGGTTAGTGTACGGTTCAGGTTTAGGGTTAAGTTTAGGTTTATTTTTAGAGTTAGCATTAGGGTTAGGGTTAAAGTCAGTGTTTCTTTAAGGTTAAGGTTAGGGTGAAGGTTAGGTTAGTGTTAGGGTTAGTGTTACAGTTTTGTTAGATTTAGGGTTAGGGTTACGGTTAGCATGAGAGTAAGTGTTGAAGTTAGGGGTAGGGTTATTTTTAGGTTTAGGGTTAGGGATGTGTTAGGTTAAGTGTTAGTGTTATGGTTAGGGTTATGGTTAGAGTTAGTGTTATGCTAACATTAGAATTATGTTTAGTGTTAGGGTTAGTGATAAGTTTAGTGTTAAGGTAAGATTGAGTGTTAGTATTAAGGTTTGAATTAGGATTAGGGTTCTTGTTTGGGTTAAGTTTAGGGTTAGGATTAGGTTAGGGTTAGGGTTCGGGTTAGGGTTTTACTTAGGTTTAGGGTTAGGGTTATTGTTAAAGTTAGTGTTAGGATTAGATTTAGTGTTAGGTTTAGTGTTAGGGTTAGGATTCGGTTTAGTGTTAGTGTTAGTGTTAGTGTTAAGGTTAGGGTTTGTGCTACTGTTAATGTTAGTTTAAGGTTAGGGTTAAGTTTAGAATTAGGTTTAGGGTTAGGTTTAGGGTTTGATCATGGTTGAGCCTAGTGGGATGGTTAGGATTAGGGTTTGTGTTAGTGTTAGAATTAGGGTTAGTATTAGGGCAATATTTAGGGTTTAGATTAGGGTTAGGTTTATATAATTGTTAGCATTATTTTTAGGTTAAGGTTAGGGTTAGGGTTGGGGTCAGGGTGGTTTTTGCATTAGGGTTAGAGTTAGGATTAGGTTTAATGTTAAGTTTAGAGTTATGGTTAGTGTAAGGGTTAGTGTTAGGTTTAGGGTTAGTTTTAGTGTAAGGTTTAGGATTAGTGATAGTTTTAAGTTTAGGGTTATGGTTATGGTTAGTGTTACAGTTAGGATTAAACTTTGGGTTAGGATTAGTGTTTTGGTTAGTGTTAGAGTTAGGTTTGGGGTTAGTTTTAGGGTTAGGATAAGGATTAGGTTTCGTGGTAGGGTATGTATAGTATTAAGATTAGTGTATGGATAGAGTTAGTTTAAGGCTAGTGTTAGGGTTATGGTTAGGGTTAGTGTTAGGGTTATGGTTAGGGTTAGTGTTAGGTTAGGGTTATTGTTACAGTTAGATTAAGGTTAGAGTCATATTTATTTTTCAGTTTTGTGTCAGGGTTAGGGTTAGGGTTTCTATTAGGGTTAAGTTTAATGTTAGTTTTAGGGTAAGTTTTAGGTTTGGGGTTAGGGCTTGGGTGAATGTTAGGCTTAGTGGTATGGTTAGGTTTAGGATTTGTTTGGGGTTTGGTTTAGGGTTAGTGTTAGGTTTAGAATGAGGGTTAGGTTTAGGTCAGCATTAAAGTTAAGTTTAGGTTAGGGTTAGTGTTATGGTTTGGATTAGGGTGTGTGTTCGGATTAGAGTTAGGGTTATGGTTACTGTTAGGGTTAGGGGTAGGTTTTGTGTTAGGTTTACGGATAAGGTTATTGTTAGAGTTATGGTTACAATTAGTGGTAGGGTTTAGATTCGAGTTATGGATAGGTTTATGTTAGGGTTAGGATTAGGGTTAAGTTTAGGGTTAGGTTATGTTTAGGGTTAGGGTTAAGGTTCCTATTACTGTTAGGGTTTGTGTTAGTGTTAGGTTTAGGTTTAGGATTAGGGTTAGGGTTAGTGTTAGGGTAAGGGTTAGGATTAGGGTAATAGTGAGGGTTAGGATTAGGGTTAGGTTTAGAGTTAGTGTTAGTGTTAGTGTTAGAGTAAGGATTAGGTTAAGGTTAGTGTTAGGGATAGGTTTAGGGTTAGTTTTAGGGTTTGGGTTAGGGTTAGGGTTATTGTTTGTGTTAGGGTTAGAGTTAGGTTTAAGTATGTGTGAGGGTTAGGGTTAGTTTTAGAGTTAATGTTAGGGTTAGGTTTAGGGTTAGTTTTAGGGCTAGGTTTTAGGTTAGGTTTGGGCTTACTGGAATGAATGGTTAGGGTTACGGTTTTTGTTAGGTTAGAGATAGGGTTAGTGTCAGGTTATTTTCAGGTTTAGGATTAGGGTTAGGATTAGATAACAGCTAGAATTATGGTTAGGTTTAAGTTTAGGGTTAGTTTTAAGGTTAGGATTAGGTTTAAGTTTAGATTAAGTGTTCGTGTTAGGGTTAGTATTATGGTTAGAGTTAGTGTTAGGCTTAGGTTAGGGTTAGGGTTAGTGTTAGGGCTAGTGATAAGTTTAGTGTTAGTGTAAGGGTGAGGGTTAATGTTAGGGTTTACATTAGTATTAGAGTTAGTTTTTTCGGTTAGGCTTAGAATTAGGGTTAGGAAAGGGTGAGATTTAGGCTTAGAAAAGTGTCAGGGTTATGGTTCGTGTTAGGGATTTTCCTAGGTTTAGGGTTAAATTTAGAGTTAGTGTTAGGATTATGTTTAGGGTTAGGTTTAGTGTTAGAGTTAGGATTAGGTTTTGGGTTAGTGTTAGGGTTATGATTAGGGTGAGGGTTAGGGTTAGGGTTCGTGTTAGGGTTCATTTTAAGTTTAGGGTTATGATTAGGGTTTATGTTAGGGTTAGGTTTAGTGTTAGTATTAGTGTTAAGATTAGGGTTAGGTTTAGGTATAGGCTTAGGATTAGGGTTAGGGTATATGTTAGATTTGAGCCTAGTGGAATGGTTAGGTTTAGGGTTCGTGTTAGTGTTAGGATTAGGGTTAGTTTTAGTGCTACTTCTAGGGATAGGTTTAGGGTTAGGTTAGATTTAGGGTTATGTTTTGGGTTATGGTTTGTTTTTGGGTTAGCGTTAGGGTTCGTGTTATGTTTATGTTTATGTTTAGTGTTATATTAAGGTTTAGGGTTATGGTTAGGGTTAGAATTAATGTTTCGGTGACTCTTAGTGTGATTTTTAGGTTTAGGATTAGGGTTAGGGTTGGGGATAGGGTGAGGTTTAGGGTTAGTATTAGCGTTTTGGTTAGGGTTAGGTTCAGGTTTTTAATTAGGTTTAGGTTTAGAGTTAGGTTTAGGTTTGGGTTAGGATTAATGTTAGGGTTAAAATTAAGTTTAGGGTTAGGGTTAGTGTTAATGTAATGATTAGGTTAGGGTTTGTGTAAGGGTTAGTATTATGCTTAGAGTCACTGTTTGGGTTTGGGTTAGGCTTGATATTTGTGTTAGTATTAGGGTAATGTTTAGGGTTAGGGATAGGTTTAGGGTTAGTGTTTGGGTTAGGTTTAGGGTTGGTATTAGGGTTAGATTTAGGTTTTGTGTTAGGTTTATGTATAAGTTTAGTGTTAAGGTTAGTGTCAGATTTTGGTTTAGGAATAGTGTTAAAGTTAAATATAGGTTTAGGGCTAGGGTTGGTGTTTGGGTTATGGTTAGGTTGAGTGTTAAGTTTAGGGTTAGGGATAGTGTTAGTGTTAGGGTTAGAGTTAATATTACTGTGAGGTTTAGGGTTAGGGTTAAAGTTCTGGTTAAGCTTAGGTTTAGTTTATAAATTTAGGGTTAAGTTTAGGGTTAGTCTTAGGGTTATGGTTTCTGTTAGTTCAGGGTTAAGGTTACAGTTTCAGTCAAGATTAAGTTTAGCTTAGTGTTAGGGTTAGGGATGGGTTACTGTTATGGTTAGGGTTAGGATTACAGTTAATGTTAGCATTAGGGTTAAGCTTAGGGTTAGTGATTGAGTTAGGGTTGGGATTTGGGGTAGTGTTAGGATTAGGGTTAGGGTTAGATTTAGGGTTAGGTAAGGGTTAGGGTTAGGGTTAGTTTAGGGTTAGGATTATGGTTTTTGTTAGGGTTAGGGTTAGATTTAGGGTTAGTGTTAGGGTTATGTTTAGTGTTAGGATTGGGGATAGGGTTAAAGTTAGTGTTAGTGTTAGCATTAGGGTTATTAGGTTTAGTGTTAGGTTCAGGCTTAGTGACAGGTTAGGGTTAGTGTTAGGATTAGTGTTAGTTTTAGAGTTGTGGTTAGGATAAGGGTTAGGTTTAGGGTTAGTGTAGGTATAGGGTTAGGTTTAGTTTAGTGATAGGATTAGGGTTAGAGTAAGGTTAAGTTTCACGTTAGGGTTGCAGTTAATGTTAATGTTTTGTTAGCGTTAGGATTAGGTATAGGGTAAGGGTTAGGTTTATGATTTGTGTTAGTAATAGGGTTAGGGTTAGGATTAGTGTTAGGTTTAGGCTTAGGGTTCGTGTTAGGGTTAGGGTTAGGGTTAGTGTTAGGTTTAGGTTTAGTGTTAAAGTTAGTGTTAGTTTTAGGGTTTCGGTTAGTGTTAAATATAGTGTTAGCTTTAAAGATATATTTAGGTATAGTGTTAGGGTTACGATTAGAGTTATGTTTAGTGTTATGGTTAGGTTTAGAGTTAGGGTTAGGTTTAGTGTTATGGTAAGGATCAGTTTTACCTTTTGTTTTATGGTTAGTGTTCAGGTTAATGTAAGCATTATGTAAGGGTTAGGGTTAGGTTTTGGGTATGTTTAGGTTTAGGTTTTGGGTTAGCACTGTGTTAGGGTTAGTGTGAGGGATATGGTTACGGTTAGGTGTAGGAATAGAGTTAGGGTTAAATTTAGTGTTACTGTTAGCGTTAGGGTTAAGATTAAAATTTTTGTTAGTGTAAGCATTAGGGTTAGGCTTACGGTTAGGTTAGGTTAGATTTTAGGTTTAGTGTTAGGGATAGTTTTAGGATTAGTGTTAGGTTAGGGTTAGGGTTAGGGTTAGGGTAACGGTATGGTTTTGGTTTAGATTTAGGTTTATTTTTAAGGTTAGGTTTAGTTTTAGGGTTTGGGTTAGTGTTAGGGTTATGGTTAGTATTAGAGTTAGGTTAGGGTTAGATTTAGACTTAGTGTTATGGTTTGTTTTAGGGTTAGGGTTAGTATTAGGGTTAGGGTTAGTATCAGGGTTAGGGTTACAGTTCAGAATAGGGTTAGGTTTAGGTTTAGGGTTAATTTTAGTGTTACATTTAATTTTAAGTTTAAGGTTAATGTTAGGGGTAGGGGAGGGTAAGAAATATGGTAAGGGTTAGGTTTAGGGTTAGTGTTAGTGGTAGGAATAGGGATAGTTTAGTGTTAGGGTTATTGGTAGGATTCATGATAGGGTTGGTGTGAGTGTTAAGTTTAGGGCTAGGGTTAGGTTTAGAGTTAGGGTTACTTTTAGTTTTGGGGTTTGGGTTAGGTTAAGGGTTATGGATAGATTTTTGGTTAGGGTTAGTTTTAGCTTTAGATTTATGTTTAGTGTTAAGGTTAATGTTAGGTTTAGGTTAGGCTTAGTGTTATTGTTGGGTTAGGTTTAGGGTTAGGGTTTGGATTATGGTTTGTGTTAGGGTTAGGTTTCGGATTAGGGTTTGGGTTATGGTTAGGTGTAGGGTTAGGGTTAGATTTAGGTTTAGTGTTAGGGTTAATGTTAGGGTTAGGTTTAGAATTAGTGTTATGGTTAGCGTTAGGATTAGGTATAGGGTAAGGGTTAGGGTTATGATTTGTGTTAGTAATAGGGTTAGGGTTAGGATTAGTGTTAGGTTTAGGCTTAGCGTTCGTGTTAGGGTTAGGGTTAGGGTTAGTGTTATGTTTAGGTTTAGTGTTAAAGTTAGTGTTAGTTTTAGGGTTTTGGTTAGTGTTAAATATAGTGTTAGCTTTAAAGATATATTTAGGTATTATGTTAGGGTTATGATTAGAGTTATGTTTAGTGTTATGGTTAGGTTTAGAGTTAGGGTTAGGTTTAGTGTTATGGTAAGGGTCAGTTTTAGCTTTTGTTTTATGGTTAGTGTTCAGGTTAATGTAAGCATTATGTAAGGGTTAGGGTTAGGTTTTGGGTATGTTTAGGTTTAGGTTTTGGGTTAGCACTGTGTTAGGGTTAGTGTGAGGGATATGGTTACGGTTAGGTGTAGGAATAGAGCTGGGTTAAAGTTAGTTTTACTGTTAGCGTTAGGGTTAAGATTAAAATTTTTGTTAGTGTAAGCATAGGGTTAGGCTTACGGTTAGGTTAGGTTAGATTTTAGGTTTAGTGTTAGGGATAGTTTTTGGATTAATGTTAGGTTAGGGTTAGGGTTAGGGTTAGGGTAAGGGTACGGTTTTGGTTTAGATTTAGGTTTAGGTTTAAGTTTAGGTTTAGTTTTAGGGTTTGGGTTAGTGTTAGGGTTATGGTTAGTATTAGAGTTAGGTTAGGGTTAGATTTAGACTTAGTGTTATGGTTTGTATTAGGGTTAGGGTTAGTATTAGGGTTAGGGTTAGTATTATGGTTAGGGTTACAGTTCAGAATAGGGTTAGGTTTAGGTTTAGGGTTAATTTTAGTGTTATGTTTAATTTTAAGTTTAAGGTTAATGTTAGGGGTAGGGGAGGGTAAGAAATATGGTAAGGGTTAGATTTAGGGTTAGTGTTAGTGGTAGGAAGAGGGATAGTTTAGTGTTAGGGTTATTGGTAGGATTCATGATAGGGTTGGTGTGAGTGTTAAGTTTAGGGCTAGGGTTAGGTTTAGAGTTAGGGTTACTTTTAGTTTTGGGGTTTGGGTTAGGTTAAGGGTTATGGATAGATTTTTGGTTAGGGTTAGTTTTAGCTTTAGATTTATGTTTAGTGTTAAGGTTAATGTTAGGTTTAGGTTAGGGTTAGTGTTATTGTTGGGTTAGGTTTAGGGTTAGAGTTTGGATTATGGTTTGTGTTAGGGTTAGGTTTCGGATTAGGGTTTGGGTTATGGTTAGGTGTAGGGTTAGGGTTAGATTTAGGTTTAGTGTTAGGGTTAATGTTAGGGTTAGGTTTAGAATTAGTGTTATGGTTAGTGTTAGGCTTAGGGTAAGTTCTAGGTTTAGTGTTAGGGTTAGGGTTAGTGTTGGGGGTAGGGTTAAGGTTAGGGTAAGTACTCAGCTTAGTGTTAGGGTTAGGGTGAGATTTAGGGTTAGGTTTAGACTTAGGTTCAAGGAGAGGTTTAGTGTTAGGGTTAGTGTTAGGGTGAGTGTTAGGGTTAGGGTTAGGGTTTTGTTTAGGTTTAGGGTTAGTTTTAGTGTTTGGGATAGAGTTAGTTTTAGGGTAATGGATAGTGTTAGGGTGAGGGATATGTTTAGAGTTAGTGTTAGGCTTAGGATTAGGGTGTGATAGTTAGAGTTAGTGTTAGGTTTAGGGTTAGTGTTAGGGTTAGGGTTATGGATAGGGTTAGTGTTAGGATAAGTGTTATTGTTAGGATTAGTGTTAAGTTTACATTTATGTTTAAGGTTACTTGTAGTGTTACTGTTAGGTTAGATTAAGTTATGGTTAAGGTTAGTGTTAGTGTTCAGGTTAGTGTTAGGGTTAGGGTTAGTGATCAGTTTAGAGTAATGTTTAGGTTTTTTGTTAGTGATAGGGTTAGGGTTAGAGATACAGTTAGAGTTATTGTTAGGGATAGTATTAGGTTTAGGGTTAGGCTTAGGGATAGGGTTCGTGTTTGGTCAGGGTTAGGGTTAGTGTTATGAATAGTTTTGGGGTTAGGTATAGGTTTAGGGTTAGTATTATGCTTTGCATTATGGTTAGTGTTATAGTTAAGGTTATGTTTAGGTTTAGTGTTAGGTTTAAGGTTTGGGATAGGGTTAATGTTTGGGTAAGTGTTAGAGTTAGGTAAGTGTTAAGTTTATGTTTATGTTAAGGGTTAGGGTTAGTGTTATTGTTAGGTGAGGATTAGGGTTAGGGTTATGTTTAGTGATAGGGTTTGGGTTGGGGTTAGCGTTATTGTTCGGGTTAGTGTTAGGATTAGTGTTAGTGTTAGTGTTAGGGATAGGGTTTAGTATAGTTTTAGGGTTAGTGTAAGGGTTAGGTCTAGGGTTAGGTTTTGTGTTAGGGATAGGGTTATGGTTAAGTTTACAGTCATGAATAGAGTTAGTGTTAGTGGTTAGGTTACGGTTAGTTTTAGGCTTAGTGTTAGTGTTTGTTTTAGTGTTAGGGTTAGTATTAGTGTTAGAGTTACAGTTCATTTTAGGATTAGGGTTAAGCTTAGGGTTACAGTTAATATTAATGTTAGGTGTAGGATTAGCATTAGGGTTCATGTCAGAGTTAGGGTTAGGGCTAAATTAGGCCTAGAAATAGTTATATGGTTAGTGTTAGGCTTAGGCCTAGGATTAGGGCTCTGTTAATGGTTAGGTTTATGATTAGGTTTAGGGAAAGGGATGCCTGTTTGATTTCCACTTACCCATAGGTGTCAAAATCAAGTGAAACATTAAAATACAAAGTGTTCAGTAGAAAAGAAAAAAAAAACATTGAATTGGGAAGAACATATATTGGGAGCATACTAAGGTTAGATAAAAATGAGTCCTACCCAGTATCAAAGAAATTTGAACAAAAACAACTCTCATCCTCACATTACCTCTAACCCTAGCCCTAGCCATAACTGTAAACCTAACATTAACCCTTACATGATTAGAGAACCATTGATCCTAGATATCCCGCACTTGGGGAGTCTTGTGCGGCAGTCTAAGTGATGAATCCTACGCAACATCAAAAAAATCTGACCAAATAATAATGGGAGATATTTCAGTGCATGCATATTTTCCTGTTTTCTCATAAAAGACTCATAGACTAAGTTGTTTTTGCATGCTTAAGCATAGGCCTACTTTTACAAGGAACATACCAGAGTCCCTAGAGAGAACTGATGAAGTGTGTGAAGTTTCAAGCAGCTAGAACAAACCTGTTTGATTGTGAACTCCATTACCTTTCCCATATAGGTCAAAATGAAGTGAAATCATAAAATGCAAACTGTTCCTGGCATCAAAGCTGTGAACGGAGAAGGCCTAAACCTGGGAACAGAGTAAATCTAGCTAAAAGATAAATCTTTCCAAGTATCAGAGGATTTTGAATAAAACAAACTTTAACCCTAACACTAGCTCTAACTCTTACTCTTTCTCTAACAATAACATTTTTTGAAACCTTTGACCATAGAATTTCCAAACTTGGGCAGCCTAGTCGGGCAAGTTAAGAAATGAATGCTACACAGTATCAAAAAAATCTGTCCAAAAAGTTGATGGAGTATATCAGTACATGCATATATCCCTGTTATCTTCTAAAGGACTCTTGGATAAAGTTGTTTTCACATGCTTCATCTTAGGCCTACTGTCACAAGGAGAAACCAGAGATTGCTCACAGTGAATTGATGGCGTGTGAAGTTTCAAGCAGCTATCACCAATGCTGTTTGATTTCCAAATCCATTTCCATTTACCTGTATAAGACAAAATGAACTGAAACGTTAAAATACACACTGTTTTTTACATTGAACTATTGAACCTAGGTGGTCAAAATTCGTGGAATATACTAAGGATAGGAGAAAAATGAATACTGCCCAGTATCAAATAAATTTGAAAAAAAAGTAACTCTAATCTTAATACTAGCTCTAACACTAGCCCTAACATTATACTTAACATTATACTTACATTAGCTTTGGCCCTAATCGTATCCCTAACCCTAACACCAAAACTAGCCTTAATCAGAGCCCTAAACCTAGATTTCACCATAACTCTAACCCTAATAATAGCCCTAAACCTAGCTCTAAACCTATCCCTTACCCTAAGCACAACCCTAAACCAAAGTGTAAACCAAGACCTATCCATACTGCTTAGGCTAACCAAAACCCAAACCCTATTAATAGCCCTAACCCTAGCTCTCATTGTAGTTCTAACCCTATCCCAAATTCTATTCCTAACCCTGACCCTTATACTGACCCTACCACCAATCCTAGGTCTAATGCTAACCCTAACTCTAACCCAAAACCTATGGTAATCCTATCCCTAGACCTAATCCTGAAGCTAAATCCCAGCCTAGCCCTAACCATAGCTCAGAACCTAACCCTTATGCTAAACAGAACCCTAAACCTAACCCTAGTTCTAACCCTCAACCTAACCCTAACTCAAGACCTAATCCTAACCATAACCCTAGTCATAAACTTAACTCTAAATGTATCCATTACTCTAAACGTTACCCTACGCTAATGTAGCCGTAGGCCTAACCCTAACCTTATCACTATCCCCCAAACTGTTAATTTCCCTAAACCTAACCTGAACCCTAAACCTAAACTTATCATTACCCTAATGATAACTCTAATGCTAATTCGAGCCCAAACCATAAAATCAAACCAAAACCAAACCCCAACACTGACCCTGATATTAATAATTCCCCTAGCTCTAAACCTCATTATTACCCTATGCCCAACACTTACACTAGACTTAGACTTAAACCTAACCCTAAAACTATCCCTAACCATAACCCTGGACCTGACTTTATCCCTAGCCATAATCCTAGCCCTAACCCTAGCACAAACCCTAGTCCTTATCCTAGGCCTAATTATAGCCTTAATTATAACCCTAACCCTAACCCTAGGCCTAACCCAAACACTAACCCTTGCCCTAATCTTAGCCCTAATTTAGCCTTATCACTAACCATAACCCTAACCCTAGCCCAAAGACTACCTGTAACTCTCACCCTAGCCCTAACTCTAGTTCTATCCCTATACTTTACTGGAAGCCTATCCTAACCTTAACCATAGGTCTAACCCTAGCCCTATTCATATCCCTGGCCATTACCCTAGATCTAATCCTAACTCTAAATCTAACCCTAATAATAAGCCTAAGCCTAAACCTAACCCTAGCCCTAACTCATGTTTAATCCCAAAACTAGCCCTAACCCTTGCCCTAGCAATAGAACAAAACCAAGCCATAGACCTTACCCTGATCCTTAACATAAACCAAGCTGTAATTATACACCTAACCCTAACCCTAGCAGTAATTTGAGTCTCAAGCCAAACACTAAATCTAACCCTCACCCTGACTCTGACCGTAACACTAACCCTAGGTCTAAACATCACCCTATCTCTAAACCTAAAACTAACACTAAACTTAGTCCTAACCCCTAACACTAACATTAGCCCTAATCATAACCCTAGTACTTACATTAGCCATAACCCTAACCCTAGCCCCAACTTAACCCAAATCCTAGCCCTATTCTGAGCCCTAACCCTAGCTTTAACCCTAAACATAACTCTAACCCTATCACTAATTGTAACCATAACCCTAGCTGTAACCCTGGCTCTAACCCTATCAATTACCCTAACCCTAACCCTAAACCTAGTGCTAACCCTAGGCCTAAACCTAACCCTATCCCTAATCATCATCCTATCCATTACACTAAATCTAACCTGAAACCTAAACCTAACCCTATCATTACACTGATCCTTACCTTAATGCTAATTTGAGTCCTAATTTTAAACCTTAACCTATCAAAAACAGTAATCTTGACCATGACCCTAATAATACCCTTATCTCTAAACCTGACCCTAAACCTAAACCTAAAAATTACACAAGGTGTAGCCATAAACCTAATTTTAAAATATCTTTAACTGTAACCCTAGACTTGAAATTTGCTCTAACCATAATCCTAGCCATAAACCTAGCCTTAATCATAACCCAAACCATAACCCGAGTCCAAACCCTAAATCTAACCCTCACCCTAGGCCTAAACCTTCCTAAACCGCATCCCTTACCATACGCCTAACCATAATTCTAAACCTAACCCTATCTCCCGGCCTAACCCTAAGACTAATACTAACACTAAGCCTAGCGCTAATCCTAGCCCTAATTTAATCCTATCCTAACCCAAACCCTAGCCCTAGGACTAACTATAACCCTTGCCCTAGCCCTAGCCCTAGTTCCATCCTTAGCTCTATCCTAACTCTAGATCTAAACCTAACTCTAAATCTAAACCTAACTCTAAATTTAACTGTAATCATAAGCCAAATGAAAACCTAACACTACCCCTAACCATAATCCTAATCCTAAAACTTGCCCTAGCCCTGACCCTAGCGATAAAACAAAACCAAGCCATATCCCTAACCCAAACCCTTAACTTAAACCAAACCCAAACCTTACACCAAGCCCTAACCCTACCTTTACAAATTACTCTGAACCTGAGACGTAACCTAACACTAATCCTAGCTCTAATCATCACCGTAACTTAAATTAACCCTAACACTGGACCTAGTTTTAACTGTTACCCTAAAATTAGCCATAATCACCATAAAGGAAATGCTAACACCATTCATAGACCAAACCCTTACCCTAAAACTTACCCAAATAATAACCATATTTCTTACATTAGCCATAGTCCTAACCCTAGCCCTAACTCCAAAACAAAAACAGCCCTAATCTGAGCCTTAAAACTAGATTTAACCCTAGTCCTAGCACTAAACCTAACCCTATACCAAGCTTTAAGCCTAGCTGTAATGCTATCCCTTATCCTAAGCCAAATCCTATCCATAATGCTAAATCTAGTCCTAATCGTAACTCTTAGCCTCTATCAAACACTAACCCTATTACTAGTCCAAAACCTAGCTCCCATTCTAGCTCTAAATTTAAACCAAATCTTAACACTAACCTTCACCCTTATTCTGAACATAACACTAATTATAGGTCTAAACCTGACCCTAACCCTAAACTGAACCCTGAAACTAGCCCTATATATAAACTTTTACCCAAACCTAACCCTAACACTACCACTCTATCTAAACCTAATCCTTTATCTAGTGAAAACTCTAGCCCTAGACATAAACAAAAACTTAATCCTAGCCCTAACAATAACCCTTAACCTAAACCAAACAATAACACTACCCCTAGACCTAAACCTACTCCTGATTCTGGCTTTCACCCTAACTCTAATCTCAACACTGACCCTGACACTAACACTAAACCCAGCTCTAAAACTGACTGTATACCAAAATCTAAACCTAACACTAGACCTAGCCATATCCCTAACACTAAAACTAGCCCCAATTAGAACCTAGATATTACAATACCCTTAGCACTAACGCAAAACCTAAACCTAACACAAAACCTGAACCTAATCCAAGGCATAAACCTACTGTAAGCATAACCATAACCCTAAACCTAGCCCTAAAACTAAGGCTAACCCTCACCTTAGATGTAAGCATAGCTCTAAGCCTAACCTTTGGCCTAAACCTAACCCTAGCCTTATCCCTAATAATAAACCTAATTTTAGCTGTAACCCTAACCCTAACCCTAACCCTATACATTACCCTTATGATAACCCTATATCTAATGCTAACCCTTGGTCTAATCCTAACCCTATCACAAACCCTAAATCTCTCCAGTACCCTAAACCTACCCTGAACCCTAAACCTAACCCTATTCATTACCCTAAACCTAACTCTAACCCTAATGCTCATTTGAGCCCTTTCCCTAAATCTTAACCTAATACAAACCGTAAGACTGACCCTGAACCTAAAAATACCCCTAGCTCTAAAACTGATTCTTACCCTAAACTTAACACTTACACTAGACTAAGACTTAGACCTACTCTTAAATCTACTCCTAACTGTAACAACTGGACCTGACATTATCCCTAGCCCTAATTCTAGTCCTAACTCTAAAACAAACACTAGCCCTCATCCTAGCCCTAAACCTAGCCTTAATCATAACCCTACCCCTAACCCTAGACGTAATCCTAATTCTAACCCTCACTCTACCTGTAAACCTAGCTGTAACACATCCCTTATTCTAAACTTAACCCTAAACACAGCCCTAATGCTAGGCCTAATCTCAATACTAACCTTAGTTCTAATCCTTGCCCTAATTTTGTCTATCCCTAAAACTAACCATAACCATAGCACTAAGACTAACTCTAACTCTCGCCCTTTCCTTATCCCTAGTTCTATCCCTATCATTTACCATTACACTAAACTTAGCCCTAAACCTTGCCCTATCCTTAGACCTAGCCTATCCCTATATCTAACCCTAACTCCAAGTCTTAAAAAAACTCTAAGCCTAAGCCTAACACAAACACTAGCCCTAACCCTAAGGCTAATCCTATAACCTAGGAATAAAACAAAACTAAGCAATAGTGGCTGAGGATG
This sequence comes from Marmota monax, assembly GCF_021218885.2. Classification (NCBI taxonomy): domain Eukaryota; kingdom Metazoa; phylum Chordata; class Mammalia; order Rodentia; family Sciuridae; genus Marmota; species Marmota monax. The sequence goes on from NW_026693510.1 coordinate 271,715, forward strand.
TGGCTCAAGTGGTAGCGCATTCAGCTGGCATGTGCGGAGTGCTGGGTTCGATCCTAAGCAACAATAAACGTATAATTTTTAAAAACGGTGTTGTGTCCACCAAAAACAAAAAAAATAAAAACATTAAAAAACTCTCTCTCTCTCTCTCTCTCTCTCTCTCTCTCTCTCTCTATATATATATATATATATATATATATATATATATATATATATATCTTTCTAAAAAAATACCAATACTCCTAAACTTAAACCTTAACATAAACCAAAGCCTAACATTACACCTGAACATACCACTAGCCCTAATTCAAGTACTAACAATAACCTTAATCTAACCCTACCAAGAATCATATTTTAACACTCACCCTAGGTCTAAACACCATTCTAAAATTAAACCAAACACTAACAGTAACCCTAGCCTTAATCCGAGTCATAACCCTAATCTTCAAACTAACCCTGATGCAGACTCATATCATAACAGTCACCCTAGCTCTAAAGACCGCCCTCAACTTAAACTGAAACTTAACAGTAATCCTACCCATTTTTTGAGTCCTAACCCTAACCCTAAAGCTAACAGTGTCTCTGAATCATATCTGAATACTAACCGAGCTATAAATATCACCCTAACATTAAACCTAACCCTAACACTAGACCTACCCTACCCCTAACATAATTGTAACCCTAGTTCTTACATTATCCATTGCCATAATGTTAGCCTTAAGAAAAACACAAAAATTAGCCCTAATCTGAGCCCTAAACCTAGATTTAACCCTAACCCTAACCCTAAATCTAGGCCTAACCCTACCTCTAAGCCTATTCCTTACCCAAAGTGACACCCTAACCCTAATGATAACCATAAACCTATCCCTAATCCTTAAGCTAACAAAAACCCTAACCCTATTAATAGTCATATCCCTACCCTCACTCTAGCTCTAACCCTATTCCAAACCCTAATGCTAAACCTGAGCATTATTTTGACCCTAACACTAACCCCAGGTCTAATTCTGGCCCTAACCCTAAACCAAACTCTAACACTAGCCCTAGACATAAAGCGAACCTAGAGCCTTAACTCTAGACCTAGACCTAAAAAAAACCCATCCCTAGCCCTTAAACTAACCCATAACCTAAAACAAACACTAACCTTACACCTCGACTTAAACCTAGTTCTAATTCTGGCTGTAACCCTAATTCTAACTCTAACCCAAACACTGAACCTGCCTTTAAGAGTAAACCTACATCTAAACCTGACCCTAACCAAAAATCTAAACCTCACATTAGACCTAACCCAAATCCTAAACCTAAAACTAGCCCTAATAATAGCCCTAGCTCTTACATTACCCACAGCCCTAACCTTAGGCCTAAACCTAACACAAAACCTAGAGCTAATACTAGGCCTAAGCATAACCCTAACCCTAACCCTAATCCTTACCTAACACTTGATTAGTCATAACCCTAACTCAAAGCCTAATCCTTACGCTAAACATAAACCTACACCTATCCCTAAATATACCCCTAACACTAGCCCTAATCCTAAACTTAACCAGAGCACTAAACCTAGCTCTAAACCCACCCATTACCCTAAAACTAAAACTGAACCTATTGATAACGCTAGGCTTAACCCTAACCCTAACCCTAACCAGAAATCTAACACTACACCTAAGCCTAAACCTCACACTTGCCATAGACCAAACTCTAGCTCAAATGCTAAAACTTACCATAAACCTAAACATAACCATAGCCCTAACCCTAAACCTAAACCTCAATGTAACACTAACCATACCCCTATGCCTATATCTAAACATATCCATTACTCTTACCCTAACCCTAACCCTAATGATGATGCTAGCCCTAATCCAACCCTAACACTAACTATACTCTAATCATGTCCTGAGACTTAACTCTAAACCTAACCCTTGCCCAAGCCCTAATGCCAGCTCAAAACCTAACCCTTATGCTAAACATAAGCCTAACAATAACCCTAGTTCTAACCTAACCCTAACCCTAACTCAAGACCTATTCCTTACCATGAACCTAACCCTAACTTTAGCTCTAACCCTATCCATTATTCTAAACATTATTCTTACCCTAATGCTAACCCTAGGTCTAACACTTACTCTATCACTAAACCTAACCCTATCAATTACCGTAAAACTAACCTGAACCCTAAACAAAAACCTATCATTACCCTAACCCTGACCCTAATGCTTATTTGAGCCCTAACCTCAACCAAACTCTAAACTGATCTTGACATTAATAATTCCTCTAGCTCTAAACCTGACCCTTAACCCTAAACCTAACCCTTTACACTAAACCTAGCCATAAACCTAATCCTAAAACTGTCCTCTCCACAACTGTAACCCCACACCTGACATTAGCCCTAGCCCCAATCCTAGCCCTAACCCTAACAAAAAACCCAACACTTATCCTAGCACTAAACCTAGATTAATCCTAACCCTAAACCTAACCCAAACCCTAACCCTAGCTCTAAAACTAATACTAACTCTAGCACTAATCTTAGCCCCAATTTCACCCTATTATTAAACTTAACCCTAACCCTAGTTCTAAGTATAACTCCAACTCTCACACTAGCAATATCACTAGTTCTAACCCTATTCCTTAATGTAACCATAAACCTAGCCCTAAACTTAGTCATAACACTTGCCCTATCCATAGCTCAAGCACTAACCTTAGATCATAATTGATCTCTAAATCTAACCCTAACTCCAAGCCTAAGCCTAATCCTAACACTAGCCCTAACCCTAACACTAATCCTAAAACTAGCCCCAATCCTAGCCCTAACCCTAAAACAAAACTGAGCAATAAGATCTATCCCTAAACCTTAAACTAAACCAAACCCTAACCATACACCTACCCCTAACCCTAGTACTAATTTGAGTTTTAAACCGAACCCTAAAACTAACCCTGACACTGACTCTGACACTAAACCTAATCCTAGCTCTAAATATCAGCCTAATACTAACACTAATCCTAACACTAAACCTAGTCTTAATTTTAACTCTAAAATTAGCCCCAATCATAACTCTTGTACTTGCATTAGCCATAATTCTAACCCTAGCACTAACTTAACCCAAAACCTAGCCCTAATCCAAGCGCTAACCCGAGCTTAAACCCTAAACCTAACACTAACTCTAGCCCTAACCCTGATTATAACCATAACCCTAGCTCTAACCCTATACATTACCATAAAAATAACCCTAACCCTAATGCTAACCCTAGGCCTAAACCTAACCCTATCTATAATACTATCTCTATGCATTTCCCTGAACCTAACATGAACCCTAATTCTGAGCCTATCATACCCAAACCCTTACCCAAATGCTAATTCAATCCCTAACTTTAAGCCTTAACCTATTCCAAACCCTAACCTAGACCTTCACCATAATAATACCCCTGGCCCTAAACCTTACCCTAACCCTAAACCTAAACATTACACTAGACGTACCCATAATCCTAACCTTAAAACTAAATTTAAACATAATATTAGACTTGAAATTAGCCATATTTCTAATCCTAGCCCTAACACTGAAACAAATCCTAGGCCTCATCCTAGCCCTAAACCTAGCCTTAATCATAACACTAATACTAACCCTTATTCTAAACATCACACTACCTCTAATACTAACCTATCTTACCCTAAACTAAATCCTAAATCTAACCCTAATTCTATGCTTAACCTGAACACTAACCAAAGACCTAATCCTAGCACTAATTTAGTCCTATTGCTAACCCTAACCCTAACCTTAGGCCTAAGACTAATAATAATTTTCACACTAGCCCTATCACTAGTTCTAATCCTACCCATTACCATAACCAAATCCTAGTCCTAACCCTTGATGAATCATTAGTCCTAGCCCTAACCCTCAGCCTAAACCTCACACCAACACTAAACCTAATCCTAACACTAATAATAAAACTAACCCTAACCCTACTACTAGCAGTAAAACAAAACTGAGCAATTGCCCTAACCCTAAACCTAACTTAAACCAAACCCTAACACTACATCTAAACCTAACCATAGCCTTAATTTGAGTCCTAACCCTAACCTTAAAAGTATACCTGACACTGACTCATATGCTAAAATCACCCTAGCTTGAAACACCATCCTAAACTTAAACCAAAACTTAACAGGAACCCTAGCCCTTTTTTGAGTCCTTTCCCTTACCTTGACCCTGACTCATATCCTAAAACTAACCCTAGCTCTAAATCACCCTAAACTTGAACTTAACCCTAACACCAAAAATATGCCTAATGCTAACCCTAACCCTAAAACTAACACCAATTGTAACATTAGTTCTTGTATTAGCGATTTCTGTAACCCTAGTCCAAACCCTAACACAAAACTAGCCCTAATCTGAACACTAAACCTAACTTTAACCCTAACCCTACACTAACTATAACCCTAACTCTAGCTCGAAACCTATCACTTAGCCTAAGTGAAACCATACCTGTAATGGTAAACCTAGACATATCCCTAATCCTTCGGCTAACCAAAATTCTAACCCTATTAATAGTCCTGACCCAAGCCTTCGTTATAGCTCTAATCATATCCCAAACCCTTTTGGTAACCCTGACCTTTCTTCTGACCCTAACACAAACCCTAGGTCTAAAACTGACACTAAACCTAGAGCAAACACTAACACTGGCCATACTGCTAACTTATACATAAAACCTAACCCTAACCCTATCCCTAAGACTAACTATAATTCTCACACTATCCCTATCCCTAGTTCTAAGCCTATCTGTTACCATAACCCTAACCCTAGCCCTAACCCTTGCCTTATTTTTAGTCCTAGCCCTAACCCTAGATCTAACCCTAAATCGAAAACTAACCCTAAGGCTAAGCCTAAGCCAAACATTAAAACTAGCCCTAACCCTAATGCTAATGGTAAAACTAACCCTAACCCTAACCCTAGAAGTAAAACAAACTGAGCAATAGACCTAAACATAAACCTTAACTTAAACCAAATCTTAAAACTACACTTAGACCTAAACATAGCCTTAATTTGAGTCCTAAACTTAACCTTAAATCTAACCCTGACCCATATCCTAATGCTTACCCTAGCTCTAAACACCCTCCTAACCTTAAACTAAAACCTAAAAGTATACTTATTCCTAATTCGATTCCTAACCCTAACTCTGACACTGACTCATATCCTAACACAAAACCTAACTCTAAATATCATCCTAACATTAAACTTAACCCTTACACTAGACCTACACCTAACCCTAACCCTAGAACTAACCCTCATTGTAACCCTAGTTCTTACATTAGCAATTTTCCTATCAGGAGCCCTAACCCAAACCCAAAAAATAGCCCTCATTCGAGCCCTAAACCTAGATTTAACCCTAACCCTAACTCCAGCCCTAACCCTAGCTCCAAGGCTACTCCTTACCCTATGAATAACCCTAACACTAATAGTAGCCCTAGATCTATGCCTAATCCTTAGGCTAACTAAAATCCAAACCTTATTAATATTCCAGACCCTAGGTCTCATTATAGCTCTAATCCTATCAGAATCCCAAAATTTAACCCTGACCCTTATTCTGACCCTAACAAAAACCCTAGTTCTAAACCTGACCCTAAAACTAGACTAAAACCTAACACTAGCCCTGGACCTAAACCTAATCCTAAATCTAGCCTTAACTCTAACCATAGACCTAAACAAAAATCTATGATTGGGCCTAACAATAACACTTATCCTAACACAAACACTAACCCTACACCTAGACCTAAACCTACTCCTAATTCTGGCTGTAACCGTAACTTGAATTCTAACCCAAACACTGACTCTGCCTTTAACAGTTAACCTACTTCTAAAACAGACCCTAACTGAAAATCTAAACCTAACACTAGATCTTGCCATAACCCTAACTCTAAATCTATCCCTAATCATAATCCTAGCTCTTACATTACCCACAGCTTTAACCCTAGGCCTAAACCTAACACAAAACCTATAGCTAATCCTAGGCATTAACCTAGCCCTAAGCATAACCGTAACGCTAACCATAGCCCTTACCCAAAACTAACCCTTTCCTTAGTCCTAACCCTAGCTCAAAACCTAACCCTTACCATAAATATAAGCCTACAAGAATCCCTAAATCTAACCCTAAACGTAGTCCTAATCCTAACCATAACCCTAGCTCTAAACCTTGCTCTAAACCTACTCATAACCTAACCCTAACCCTAACTATAATTGTTACCCTAGCCTTAACCCTAACCATAATTCTAACCCTAAACAGAAACCCAACCCTATACCTAACCGTAAACTAATACTCGCTATAGCCCTAAACATAGATCAAACCCTAATTCTTACCATAAACCTAAACATAACCATAGACATAACACTAACCCTAAACGTAAATCTAGCCTGTCCCTAACCCTAAACCTATATCTAACAGTATTTATTAACCTAGCCTTAACTCTCAACTTAATTATAACCATTCCCCTAACCCAAACCCTAACCCTAAACCTACTGTAATCCTATCCCTAAACATAACCCTGAACCTAATCCTTGCTCTAACCATAATAATAGCTCAGAACCTAACTCTTACACTAGACATAACACTAACCCTAAACCTAGTTATAACCCATACCCTAACACTAACTCAAGACCTAATCCTAACCATAAGTCTAGCTATAAACTTACATCTAACAGTACCCATTACCCTAAACATAACCCATACCCTAATGCTAATTCTAGTCATAACCGTATCTCAAGACCTAATCCTAACCATAACCCAAGCCCTAAACTTAACTCTAACTATACCCATTACCCTAAACATAATCCTTTCCCTAATGCTAACCCTAGGCCTAACCCTAAACCTATCACTAACCCCAACCCTATCAATTACCCTAAACCTAACCTGAAACCTAAATATAACCCTATCATTACCCTAATCGTAACCCTAATGCTAATTTGAGCCCTAACCCTAAAATTGTAACCATGACCCTGACCCTAATAATTTACAGAGCTCTTACCTGACAATTACCGTAAACCTAATCCTTCCATTAGACCTATCCAAAATCTAACCCTAAAACTATCCATAACCATAATTCTAGACCTGACATTAGCCCTAGATATAATCCTAACTCTAACCCGAACACAAACCCTAGCTTATATTAGCACTAAACACAATCTTAATAATAATCCTAACCTTAAACCTAGGCCTAACTTAAAACAAACCCTATCCCTAATCTTAGACCTAACTTAGCCCTATCCCTAACCCTAACCCTAAACCTAGCCCTAAAACTAAGTCTAACTCTCTCCCTACCCCTAAAACTACTTCTAACCCTATCCCTTACTGGAATTCTAAACCTAGCCCTACACACCCTAGGCCTAAACCTAGCCATTTCCTTAGCCCCAGCCCTAACCTTGGATCTAACCTTAACTGTAAATCTAACTCCAATGCAAAGCCTAAGCCTAAGCCTCACACTAACCCTAACCCTAACCCTAATGCTACACCTAAATCTAGCCCTAACTCTAGGTCCAGCCCTAATACAAAACCAAGCCTTATCCCTAACCCTGATCCTTAAACTAAACCAAACCCTAACCCTATACCTAGCCCAAACCCTAGCCCTAATTCTAGTTCTAAGCAGAACCCTAAAACTAGCACTAACCCTGATTCTGACACTAACACTAACCCTAGGTTTAAACATCCCACTAAACATAACCATAAACATAACAGTAGACCCAACCCTAACCCTAAACCTAACCCTAAAACTATCCCTAATGTAAACCTAGTACTTACATTAGCCATAACCATAACCCTAGCCCTAACAACCCAAAACCTAGCCTAATCTGAGCCTTAAACCGAGTTTTAACCCTAACCCTAACCATAACCCTAAACGTAGCACTAAAAATAAACATAACCTTAGCTCTAACCATAGCTCTACCCCTTATCCATTACCCTAACCATAATCCTAATGCTAATGCTAACCCTAGGCCTAAACCTTACCATATCCCTAATCCTAACCCTATCCATTACCCTAAACCTAACATGAAACATAGACCTAACTATATCATTACCATAATTTCAAACCTATGCTAATTCGAGCCCTAAATTTAAATTTTAACCTATCCCAAACACTAATCACGACCCTGAGACAAACATTACCCTTAGCTCTAAACCTGACCCTAACCCTAAACCTAACCCTTACATTACATATAAACTATCTCTAAACTATCTTTAACAGTAAATCTGGTCCTGAAATTAGCCCTAGCCCTAATCCTAGCCCTAAACCTATCCTTAATCTTAACCCATATCATAAGCCGAGGTTTAACCCAGTTGTAAACCTCACCCTAGCCCTAAACCTAGCTATAACCCCATCCCTTATCCTAAACCTAACCATAACCCTAATCCTAACCATAATCTTAAACCTAACCATAACCCTGCCCTAACCCTAGTCCTAACCCTAACACCAAGCCTAGCTCTAATCCTAATTTAGTCCTATTCTAACCCTAAATTTAGCCTTAAGACTAAATATAACTCTGCCCTAGCCCTAGCCCTAGTTCTATCCTTAGACCTAGCCCAACCCTGGATCTAAACCAAACTCTAAATTTAAATCTAACTCTAAATTTAATCATAACCATAAGCATAAACCAAACCATAACACTAGCCCTAACAATAATGCTAATCCTAAAACTTTCCTTACCGCTAGCCCTAGCCTAAAAAAAAACAAAGCCATATCCCTAACCCTAACCCTTAACCTAAACGAAATGATAAACCTATACCTAGTCCTAACACTAACTCTAAAACAACCCTGACCATGACACTGATCCTAACATTAATGCTAGCTCTAAACATCACCCTAACCTTAAATTAACCCTAACACCAAACCTAACCTTAACCCTAAACCTAAAATTTTCCTTAAGTGTAACCCTAGTTAATACATTAGTCATTGTCATAACCGTAGCTGTAACACTAACACCAATTTTACTCCAAATTCTAGTCCTAACCCTAGCTTAAACCCTACACTTTACCCTAACTAGCTCTAAAACTAACCCTAAACCAAATTCTAACCCTAGTTCTAACCCTAACACTTACCTAACTTAAACTCTAACAGTATTACTAGTCCTAACCCTAGTCCTCATTCTAGTTCTAACCCTAACCCTGACCCTTATTCTTATCCTAACAGTAACCTTAGGTCTAAACTTGATCCTAAGCCTAAACAAACCCTAACACTAGCCCTACCCATGAGCCTATTCCTATACCTGACCCTAACAGTAGATCTAGACTCAATACTAATTTTAAATATAGCTATAATTCTAGCCTTAGACCTAAAGAAAATCCTAGCTCTAGCCCTAAATATAACCCTTAACCTAAACTAAACACTTTCCCTACCCCTAGATGTAACACTAGTACTAATTCTGTCTCTAATCCTAACACTAATCCTATCAGAAACACTGCTTCTGACCCTAACATTAGCCTATCTCTAAACCTGACCCTATCCCAAAACCTAGTCCTAACACTAGACCTAGCCATAACAGTAACCCTAAAATTAGCCCTAAACATAACCGTAGCCCTAACTCTATTTTAAATCTAATCTTAACTCTAACAGTAGCCCTAACCCTAAACTTAGTCCTAACACTAGCCATAAACCTAACAAAAACTTAACCATAATCCTAGGCCTAAACATAGCCCTAAGCATAACCCTAACCCTAAACTAAATCAACACTAACACTTGTCTTAGACCTAATCCTAGCTCAAAGCCAAACCCTTACCCTAAACATTAATCTGTCCCTATCCTAAACAATAACCCTAAACCTAGCTCGTATCCTAAACTAAAGCCTAGCTCAAACTTTAGTTCTAAACCTGTCAATTACCCTAACCCTAACCCTAACCCTAATTATAACCCTATCCCTAATACTAAACCTATACCTAACCATAAACATATCCCAAGATCTAACCATAAAGCAAAAACTCACCATAGCCCTAACCTTAACAGAAACATTAAGCCTTACACTAAACCTAAACCTAAGACTAGCCCTAATACATACCCTAAACCTAACCCTAACCCTAACCCTAAATCTAACATTTTCCATTACCCTAAACCTAACCCTAACTGTAATGAAAACTCTAGCCATAACCGGAACCCTAAACAAAACCATAAACATAAGCATATCCCTAGACCTGAGAGTAAACCTAAACCTCGCCCTAGCCATTACTCTAGTTCAAACACTAACCCTTACCCTAACCTGACCATAACACTAGCCCTTAACCTAACACTTACCATAAACTAAACCTTATCCCTATTCCTAAACCTAACTCTAATTTTAGACTTAATCCAAACAATAACCTAGCCCTAACCCTAGCTGTAAATCTATCCATTATACTAAACATAACCCTAACCTAATGCTAACCTTAACCCTATTGCTAAAACTAACTCATTCATTACCCTAAACCTTAACTGAAACCTAAACCTAACCCTATCAATTACTCTTACCCTAAGCCTAAACATAACACTAATTCGAGCCCTAAACCCAAACTTTGATCTAAAACAAATGCTAAACCTGACTCTAACCCTAATAATACCCCTAACTTTAAAGCAATAACCTAACCCTAAAACTATCCTTAATCATTAAGGTTGACTTGACATTAGACCTAGCCTACTTCTATCCCTGAACCTAACAGAAACCCTAGCCCTAAACTTAGCCAACATCCTAACCTAAAAACGAAATCTAGGCCTAATTCTAATTCTAACCTCACCCTAGGCCTAAAGCTAGCTATAACCCCACCAATTCCCCTAACAACAACAAAAAAACCCTTAATCCTAACCCCAATGCTAATCCTAAACCTAGCCCTACCCTTATGCTAACCCTAACACTAACCTTAGCACAAATCCCAGTCCTATTTTAGCTTTAACCCTAACCCTAAACCTAAGCCTAGTCCTGAATCTAAATGTAACTCTCATCCTAGACATTTCCCTAGTTTTAACCCTCTCCCTTACTGTAACACTAACACTAGCCCTAACCCTAAATCTGAAACTAACCCTAAATCTAAATCTGACACTAACCCTAAGCCTACACATCACCCTAACACTAGCCTTAACACAAACACTAATTAAAAATCTAGCCCTAAACCTAGCCCTAGCCCTAAAACAAAACCGAGCCATAGTCCTAACCCTAACCCAAACCCTAACCCATAGAAGTCAAGATGAAGTGATACCTTACAACACAAACTGTTTCTGACAGTGAACCTTGACCTGAGAAGGCCCAACCTGGGAAACATGGTAATGCTAGGTAAAAGATGAATCCTGACCACTATCAAAGAAATTTAAACAAAACTAACTCTATCCCAAACATTAGTTCTAACCCTAGCCCTAACCCTAATCCTAAAACCAAGCCTTTCCTATTTATAGAGCTTGATCATAAAAGTCCCAAACTTGGGGTGCCTAGTAGAAAAAGGTAACAGATGAATGGTGCCCAGTATCAAAAATTCTTACCAATAATTGAGGAAGGTGTTTTAGTACATGCCTATTTTCCCTGTTTTCTACTAAAATTCTCTTGGATAAATTGTTTGCTCATGCTTCATCTTAAGGTACATTCACAAGGAACAAATCAGTATATGCCCACAGCAAAGTGATTGAGTGTGTGAAGTTTTATGCAGCTAGCACCAACCCTGTTTGATTTCCAGCTTCATTTCCATTCACACCTATAGGCCATAATGTAGTGAAAACTAAAAATTTAAACTGTTCCTGACACTGAACTGTTGAAACTTGAAGGCCCCAACTTGGGAAGCCTAGTAAGGTTGGTCAAAGATGAATTCTGTATAATATCAAAGTAATTTGACCAAAAATATTTGAAGCTCTTTCAGTACATGTGTATTTTGCTTGCTCCTAAAGTACTCAGAGATAAAGCTGTTTCTTTCTACTTCAGCTTAGAGATAATTCACAGGAAACAAACCAGGGAATGTTCACTGAGAATTGATTTAATGTGTGAAGTTTCAAGCAGCTAGACAACCCTGTTTGATTTCCAACTTCATTTCTGTTCACCCCTATAGGGCAAAAAAGGAGAAACATGAAAATTGAAACTGTTCTGAGAGAAACCCCATTTACATTTGAGGTCAAATCATTTGGAGTATAGTCAAAATAGGAAAGAGGTGAATCTTGCCCAGTACTATAGACATTAAAAAAAAAAAAAAAAACTAACTCTAACCCTAAAAACAGATCTAAACCTAGTCCTAACACTAAGTCTAACCCTAAACCAAATATATTTAGAGACACTTTGGTCATAGAAGTTGGAAAATTGGGGAGTCTACTGGGGCAAGCTTACTGATGAATTATGGGCAATTTCAAAGTCTGACAAAATAAATGGGGGAGCTATTTCATTATATGAAAAAATTTCCCTGTTTTCTTCTAAAGTGTTCTCAGATAAATTTGTATTGCATGCTTCAGCTTATTATTAATTTTACAAGAAACAAACCAGAGAGTGCCCACAGAGAACTGATTGTGTGTAAAGTTTCAAGCAGTTAGCACCAACTATTTTGATTTCCAGCCACATGTCCATTTACCCATGTAGGTCAAAATGAAGTGAATCTGTAAAATACAAATTGTTCCTGTCAGCAAAGAATTGAACCAAGAATGCCAAAACCTGTGGAACATAGTAAGGCTAGGTAAAAATGTATCCTGCCCAGTATCAAAAAAAATTGAACAAGACAAATTCTAACCCTAAAACTAGACCTAACTCTAAACTAACCTGTTTAGAGAACATTTGGTCATAGAAGTCTCAAAGTTGAGGAGCCTAGTGGGGAAAGCTAACGGATGTATCCTGCCCAGTATCAAATAAATCTGACTAAATGATTGGGGGAAGTATTTCAGTACATGCATATTTTCCTGTTGTCTCCTAAAATGCTCTCGCATAGTGTTTTTTTTTTTGTTGTTGTTTGTTTTGTTTTGTTTTGTTTTTTGTTTTGTTTTTGTTCTTTTTTTTTTTTTGCATGCTTCATCTTTGGGATACTTTCACAAGGATAAAAACAGAGCGTCCTCTCAGAGAACTGATTGAGTCTGTGAAGTTTTAAGTAGCTGGCAAAAACCGTGTTTGATTTCCAGCTCCATTTCCACTTACCCATATAGGTCAAAATGAAGTTAAACCTTAAAATAAAAACAGAAACACTGACAGCAAACCAGTGAACATAGAAGGTCCAAACCTGTGGAATATAGTAAGTCTAGGTAAAACATAAATCCTGCCTAGTATCAAAGAAATTTGAACAAAACTATTGTAAACCAAACACTAGATCTTTCATTAATCCTAACCCTACAGATCACCCTAGGCTGTTTATATAACCTTTGATCATAGAAGTCCCAAACTAAGGGAGACTAGTGGGGAAAGCTAACAGATGAATTCTGCAGAGTATCAAAGAAATCTGAGCAAATAATTAGGAGAAGTGTTCCAGTACATGCATATTTCCTTGATTTCTCCAGAAGTGCTCTGGGATAAAGTTGCTTTGCATGTTTCAGCTGAGGGCAACATTCACAAGAAACAAACCAGAGAGTGCCCACAGAGAACTTATTGAGTGTGTTCAGTTTCAAGCAGCTAGCACCAACCCTGTTTGATTTTGTGTTCCATTTCTCTTCAACAAAGTAATTCAAAATAAAGGAATCCATAAAATACAAACTATTCCTGAGAGCAAACAATTGAACCGAGAAGGCCCAAACCAAAGATGATTGTGAGGCAAGGTAAAACATGAATCCTGCCCAGTATCAAAAATACATGAAGAAAACTAACTCTAACCCTAACATTAGGTTTAAACCTAGCCCTTACCTTAACAAAAAACCTAACTCTAATATGTATAGAGAAACTTTTATCATAGAAGTTCCAAATTAAAGGAGCCAGGTGGGGCAAGCTAGCAGATGAATCTTGTGCGGTATCAAAGAAATCTGACCAAATATTTAGGGGAGGTAGTTCAGTACATGTATATTTCCCTGTTGTCTCTAACAGTACTTTTGGATAAAGATGATTTTGCATTCTTCAGCTTTGGGAAACTTTTACAAGGAAGAAACCAGAGTGCCCATATAGAACTGATTGAGTGTGTGCAGTTTTAAGCAGCGAGAATCAACCTGTTTGATTTCAAGTTCCATTTCCATTTACCCGTATAGGTCAAAATGAAGGAAACCTTAAAATATAAACTCTTCCTGACAGCAAACCATTGAAGCGAGATGGCCCAAACCTGGAGAAAATAGTAAATCTAGGTAAAAGATGAATTATGCCAAGTATCAAATAAATTTGAACAAAACTCACTCTAACACTAGATCTAACACAACTGTAACCTAATTCTAACCTGTTTAGAGTACCTATGATCATAGAAGTCCCAAATTTGGGAGCCTAGCAGTGCAACTTAACAGATGAATCTTGTGCAGTATCAAAATTTTTTGATGGAATATTGGGGGAGGTATTTCAGTACATTCATATTTCCATATTTTTTCTTAGGGTGCTCATTAATAAATGGTTTTTCATGCTTCTGCTTAAGGTACTTTCACAAAGAAAAACCAAAGAGTGCTCACAGAGACCCGATTGAGTGTGTGAAGATTCATGCATCTAGCACAAACACTCTTTGGTTTCTAGCTTTAATGCATTCACACCTATATGCCATAATGAAGTGAAACCTAAAAAATAAAACTGCTCCTCACACTGAACCATTGAACATTGAAGGCCCAAACTTGGGGAGCCTACTAAGGCTAGGTCAAGGATGAATCCTGTACAGTATCAAATTAATCCATCCAAAATTTGGTAGCTCTTTCAGTACAGGGTTATTCTGCTTACTCCTAAAGCACTCATAGATAAAGCTCTTACTTTCTACTTCATCTTAGGGCTACTTCCATGGCAAACACCAGATTATGCTCACTGAAAATTGATGGAGGGTGGGAAGTTTCAAGTAGCTAGCTAAAACCCTTTTTAATTTACAGCTACATTTCCATTCACACCTATAGGGCAAAAGGAAAAGAAACATGAAAATGAAACTGTTCCTTAAGGTAAGCCATTTTGTAGAAGGCCCAAACATTTGGAGTATAGTCAAAATAAGAAAAAGATGAATCCTGCACAGTATCATAGAAATTTGAAACAAAATTAACTCTTACCTTAACACTAGGTCTAATGCTAGTCCTAACACTAACCCTAACACTAACCTTAACCTGTTTAGAGTCACTTTGATCCTAGAAGTCCCACACTTGGGGAGCCAAGTTGGGTAGGCTAACAGTTGAATCTTTTACAATATCAAAGAAATCTGACCAAATAATTGGGGAGGTAGTTCAGTACATGCATATTTCCCTGTTTTCTCCTAAAGTGCTCTCACATAAGGTTGATTTGAATGCTTCAGCTTAGGGCTATTTTTACAAGGATTAAACCAGAGAATGTCCATAGAAAACTCATTGAGTGTGTGAGGTTTGAAGTAGCTAGCACCAACCGTGTTGGATTTCCAGCTCCATTTCCATTTACACGCATAGGTCAAAATGAAATGAAAACTTAAAATACAAACTCTTCAGGAGAGCAAACACTTGACTCAAGAGGTCCAAACCTAGAGTACATAGTAAGGTTAGGTAAAAGTTGAATCCTGCCCTGTATCAAAGAAATTTAAACAAAACTAAATTTAACAAAACACTGGTGTAACCATAGCCTTAACCTAATACTAAATTTAACCTAACCTGTTTAGAAAACCATTGATCATAGTAGTCCCCAAATAAAAAAGCCAATTTGGTTAAGCTAACAGATGAATCCTGTGCAGTTATCAAATAAATCTTACCAAATAATTGTGGGTAGGTATTTCAGTATGTGCATTTTTCCCTGTTTTCTCCTAATGTGCTTTTAGATAAATTATTTTTTCATGTTTCAGTTTAAGGTACTTTCACAAGGAACAACCAGAGTATGCCCACAGAGAGCTGATTGTGTGTGTGAAGTTTCAAGCAGCTAGTACTAACTCTGTTTGATTTCCAGCTCCATTTTAATTCACATCTATAGGCCATAATAAAGTGAAACCCAAAAAATTCAAACTGTTCCTGACAGTGAACTGGCAAACCTCGAAAACCCAAACTTGGGAATATTACTAAGACTAGGAAAAGGATGAATCCTTTACAATATCAAAGTAATCCATGCAAAAATATTGAATCTTGCTCCTAAAGTGCTCACAGATAAAGCTGTTTATTTCTACCTCAGCTTTGGGCTACTACCACAAGAAACAAATGAGAGAATGTGCACTGAGAATAGATTGAGTGTCTGAAGTTTCAAGCAGATAGAACAAACCCTGTTTGAGTCCAGCTCCATTTCCATTAACCCCTATAAGGCAAAATGAAGTGAAACATGAAAATTGAAACTGCTCCTCAGAGCAAAACCTTTTACCTAGAAGGCCCAAACATGGGGAGCATACTAAGAATATGATAAAGATAAATCCTGCCCAGTATCCAAAAAGTTGAAAAAAATAACTCTAACCATAACACTAGTTCTAACACTTGCCCTAACTCTAACCTAACCTTAAGACTAACCTATTAAGAGAACCTGTGATCATAAAAGTTTTAAACTTTAGGAGACTAATGGGGTAAGCTTACAGATGAATCCTGTACAGTATCAAAGAAATCTGACCAAATAATTTGGGGAGGTATTTCAGTACATGCATATTGCCCTGTTTTTTCCTAAAGTGCTCTTGTATAAAGTTTTTTTTGCATGCTTCAGCTTATGGCTACTTTTACAAGGAAGAAACCAGAGAGTGCCCAGAGGCAGCTCATTGAGTATGTGAAGTTTCAACCAGCTAGCACCAACCCTCTGATTTCCAGCTCCATTTGCATTTATGCATATAGGGACAAATGAAGTGAGTCATTAAAAAACAAACTATTCCCAACAGCGAACCATTGAACTGAGAAGGCCCCAAACTGGGGCATACAGTAAGGCTAGGTAAAAGATAAATCTTCCCAGTATCAAAGTAATTTGAACAAAACAAACTCTAACCCTAACACTATCTCTAAAGCTAGCTGTAACCCTAAACTTAACACTAACTCTTACCTGTTTAGAGAACCATTGATAATAGAAGTGCCCACCTTGGGGAGCCTAGTGGAGTAAGGTAAAAGAGAAATGCTGTGCAGTATCAAAGAAATCGGATCAAATTGTTGATAGACTTATTTCAGTACGTACATGTTTCTCTGTTTTCTCTTTAAGGTCTCTCAGATACCCTAATACTAACACTTACCCTAGCCCTCTCTTTAAGGTCTCTCAGATACCCTAATACTAACACTTACCCTAGCCCTCAACCTAGCTATTGCCCAATACATTACCTTAAACATAACCCTGACTCTAACCCTAACACAAGGCTTAAACCTAACACTAACACTAGCCCTAATTTAGCCCTGTTCCTAACCCTAACCCTAACTCTAGCACTAAGACCAAATCTCTCATACTAGCCCTATGACTACTTCTAACCCTATCCCTTACCATAAACCTAAACCTAACCTAAACCCTAGTCCTAATCC
The DNA here is from genome assembly GCF_021218885.2 of Marmota monax. Classification (NCBI taxonomy): domain Eukaryota; kingdom Metazoa; phylum Chordata; class Mammalia; order Rodentia; family Sciuridae; genus Marmota; species Marmota monax. The sequence continues at coordinate 289,182 of NW_026693510.1, forward strand.
TTGCCCTGTCCTTATCCCTATCTCTAACCATAGATCAAAACCTAACTCTAAATCTAACCCTAACCTGAAGCCTAAGCCTAATCTTTATAAATAGAGTTAGGTTTTGGGTTATGTTAGGGTTTAGGTTTAGGTTTAAATTATCATTAGGTTCAAGACTAAGGTAATGAAAGTGTTAGGTTTAGGGTTTAGGTGTGGTTTAGTGTAATGAATAAGGTTAGGTTTAGGCCTAGGTTTGGCATAGGGTTGGGTTATCATTGGGGTAATGGATAGGGTTAGACCTAAGATTAGGGTTAAGGTTAAGGTTATGTAGAGGATTAGGACTTTTGTTTGTGTTAGGATTAGGTTTACATTTAGGGTTAAAGCTAGGTTTAGGTACTGGGGATGTGGCTCAAGAAGTAGCGTGCTCATCTGGCATGCACGGGGCACTGGGTTCGATCCTCAGCACCACATACAAATAAAATGAAGATGTTGTGTCCACCAAAAACTAAAAAATAAATATTAAAAAAAAAAAAAAAAACTAGGTTTAGGACTCGGAATAAGGCTAGGTTTTGCGTTAGTTTAGGGCTAGTTTTAAGGCTATGGCTAATTTAGTGTTATGATTAGAGCTAATGATAGGGTCAGGTTTAGGGCTACATCTAGAGTTAGGTTTGAGTTTACACTTATGATCATGTTTAGAGCTAGGTTTAATGTTAGGGTCAGAGTCAGGGTCCGGATTAGTTTTCTGGTTAATGTTAAGACTAGAATTAGAGATAGGATTAGGGCTAAGTGTAAGGTTAGTGTTTGGTTTACGTTACGTGTTTTGGTTAGTGTTATGATTCGGTTTTGTTTTAGGGCTTGTTTTAAGATTAATGTTAGAATTAGGGCTAGGGTTAGTGTGACGTTTAGAGTTAGGTTTAGGGTTTGATTTAGAGTAAAGTTTAAATCTAGGTTTTGAGCTATGCATAAGGATAGGGCTAGGATTAGCGGCTAAATTTAGAGCGAGGTTTCAGGTGATGTTAAGGAATAAGGTTAGAAGTAGGTATGAGGCTAGGATGAGAATTTGAGTTAATCTTCAGTCTAGGGTTAGGGTTGGGTTAGAGAAAGGGCTAAATTAGGGCTGGGATTAGGACTAAGGTTTATGTTAGTGTTAGACCTAGGTTTAGGGCTAGGGTTAGTGTTTGGGTTAGGGTTAGGTTTAGGTGGAGGTTATGGGATGGGATTATAGCTACTTTTAGGACTAGGGTTGGGATTAGAATTAGGGTTTTTATTAGGGATAGTTTTATGATTAAGGTGAGGTTCAAGTCTAGAATGTGGGCTATGGTTTGTGTTAGGATTAGGACTAGGATTAGAGCTAGGGCTAATGTCAGGTATAGGGTTACATTTAGAGAGAGTTTTAGGGTTAGTTTTATAGCTAGGTCTATTTTAAGGGTCAGATTTCTTGTTAGGGTCAGGTTTAGAACTATGGGTATTATTAGGGTAAGGGTGAGGTTTAGGGTTTTTAATAGATTAAGGTTTAAGTTTAAAGCTTGAGTTATCATTACGGTTAGGGATAGGTTAATGATGGGTTGGATTTAGAGTTCAGGACAGGTGTAGGGTAATGAATAGGGTTAGGGTTAGGGATAGGATTGGGGTTCTGCCCAGAGTTAGCAGAAGTATTATCATGATTATTAGGGTAATGGATAAGGTTAGAGCTAGTGATAGGGCTAGTGTTATGCTTAGGATAAGGTCTAGGGTTAAGCTTATGTTTAGGGTTAGAGCTAAGGTTAGGGTTATGGTTAGCTTTAGGGTTAAACTAGGGGAGAACTTGGGTTAGAGCTAGGTTTTGCAATAGGTAGGGCTATGGCAAATATAAGAACTTTGTTATGATTAGGGCAAGATTTAGAGTTAATTTTAGAGGTAAGTATAGTTTTACAGTTAGGTTTAGGGTTAGGGTGATGTTTAGAGCTAGGGTTAGTGTTAATGTCAGGGTCAGTGTTCAGCTTAGGGTCATGGTTAATGTGAAAGCCAGAATTAATATGAGGGTTAAGTCTAGGGAAAGGGTTAGTGTTTGGCTTTAGGCTAAAGGTTATTTTTAGGGCTAGGGCTAGTTTTTTTTTTTAGATCTAGTGCTAGAGTTAAGAATAGATTAGGATTAGGTTTAGGTCTAGGGCTAGTGTTAGGGTTAAGTTTAGGTATAAGGTTACCAGCAGGGCTAGTTTTATGGTTTAGGGTTAGGTTCAGGTTTAGATCTATAATTAATGTTAGAGTCAGAATACAGGACAGGCTTAGGATTAGGGTTTGTTTTATGGTTAGAGCTAGAATGAGGACTAGGGTTAGGGTTTGGGTTAGGTTAAGAATTAGGATTAGGATTATGATTAGGATTAGCATTAGGTTTAGTGTTGGGCATAGGGTAAGGGATAGGGTTAGATATAGGATTAAGGCTAGGGTTGTGGTTAAAGATATGTTTAGGCCTCAGTTTAGGGCTAGTTTTTGTATTAGGGTTAAGGGTAGGTTTAGAGTAATAACTAATGTAAGAACTATGGTGTTTAGTGTTAGTTTTAGGGTGATGGTTAGGGGTTAAAACTCTAGTATTTGGATTAGGTTTAAGGTTAGGGTGAAATTTAGAGCTAGTGTTAGTGTTAGATTAAAAGTCAGGGTCAGGTTTACATTTAGGGTTAGGGTTAGGAGTCGAATTAAGGCTAGAGTTACTGTAAGGATCTGGTATAGGGTTATGGTGATTTTTAGAGCTAGGGTGAGTGTTAGGATATGAGTCAGAGTTAGGGGTAGTATTAAGGTTAAGATAATGACTCAAATTAGGGCTAGGGGTAGGTCTAGGTGTAGTTTTAAGGTTTGGTTTAAGTTAAGGTTTAGGGTTAGGGCTATTGCTCAGGTTTGTTTTACTACATGGGTTAGGGTTATTGCTAGTTAGGGCTTGGATTAGGGCTAGAATTGTGGTTAAGTTAGTGCTAGGGTTAGGGGTAAGGTTAATGTAGTTACCAGGGTTACAATTATGGTAAATTTAGGATAAAGGTTAGTGGTACGTCTAGTGTTAGGTTTAGGGCTAGTGTTAGGGTGATGTTGAGACTAATGTTAGTATCATGGTAAGAGTCAGGGTAAGTGTGATTTCTAGTTTTTATCTTTCAACTAGAATTAAAGCTAAGGTTAGGTTTAGGGTGAGGGTTTGGTTTAGGTTATGGGTTAGTTTTAGTGCTATGGTTCCATTTTGTTTTAGGGCTAGGATTAAATTTAGGTTTAGAATTAGGTTTAGGGTTACGATTAGGGTTTGATTTAGAGTAAAAATTAGATCTAGTTTAAGGATAGAGCTAATGATAGGGATAGGGTTATGGCTAGGGTTATAGCTACTATTAGGATTCTGCTAATTGATAGGGTTAGAACTAGGGATGGGGATAGGGTGAGAGATAGATTTAATCTTAGGGCTAAGATTAGGTCTAGGGTTATTTTTTGGGTTAGGCCTAAAGTTAGCTTTAGGTTTAGAATAAAGGCAAGCTTTAGGGCTAAGATAAGGGATGACATTTGTGTTAGGTTTAGGGCTAAAATTAGGGCAATGGATAATGTCAGGTCTAAGCTTTTGGTTGGGGATAGTTTAATGATTAGGGTTATGGTTAGGACTATTGTAAGGTTTATATTTATTGTAAATGTCCACTATAAAGCTAGATTTATTAGGGACAGATTCAGTGTTAGAGTTTGTTTGAGGTTAGGGTTTAGGGATAGGGCTTGATTTAGCAATAGATTGTGGCTTAGGGTAATGATTGGGTTTGGTTTAGGGTTTACATTAGGTTTAGGATATTTGAAGGGGTTAGGGTTAGTGATAGGGTTAAGATTAGGCCTAGGGTTCACATTAGGGTAAGGGTTATGGTTAGTATAATGAATAGGATTAGAGCTAAGTTTAGGGCTAATTTTATGGTTAGGAATAGGTCTTGAATTAGGGTTCGGGTTAAAACTAGGGTTATGTTTATGTTTGTGTTTAGTGAAAGGGTTAGGTTTTGAGCTAGGGTTAGGGCTAGGGTGAGGGTTAGGTTTAGGGTTACATCTAGTGATAAATTATAGTACTCATAGGGTTAGTTTTAGAATGGGAGCTAGTGACATCATTAGGAAAAGGTTAGGGTATTTGTAATGTAAAGATTGGATGTAGATTTAGGGCTATGTTTAACGTTATGTTTAGGTTTAGGCTTAGAGTTAGGGCTATGGTTATGTTTAGGTTTATATTAAGGGTTAGGATTTGAGCTAGGGTTATGTCTAAGGTAAGTGTGAGGTTTAAGGTTAGGTCTAGGGTTAATTTTCCAGTTAGGTTTAGGTTTAGCATTAAGCCTTGGATTATCAATAAGGTTAGGTTTAGGTTTAGAATAATAGGTAGGTTTACAGCTAGGTTTAGGGCTAGGTTTAAGGTCAGGATTTGGGTAGGGTTAGGGTTAGATTGAGGGGTAGGCATAGGTTTGTGTTTAGAGTAATGTTTAGGCTTTGAGCTAGGATTAGAATTAAGGTGAGAGTTAGGTTAGGGTTAGGGGCTAGGATTAGGGTTAGGGTTATGCTTAAGGCTTGATTTAAGCCTAGGATTAGCTCTAGGTTTTGTGTTAGGTTTAGGACTAGGGTTAGGGCTATGGGTAATGTAAGAGCTGGGGTTATGTTGATGGCTAGTGGTAGGGTTAGCATTATGGGTAGGTCTAATGTTAGTTTTAGATTTTTGGGTAGGGTCAGATTTAGAGATAGGTTTATTCTAAAGGCAGGATCACAGTTTGGGTTAGAGTTAGTGTTAGGGTTACCGCCAGAATTAGGACTCTGTTTAGCTCTAGGGTAAGGGTTAGCATTTGAGTTGGGTTAAGGATTATTGGTAGGGCTAGAGCTAGATTTATGTTTACTTCTAGGGCTGGAGATAAGGCTAGATTTAGGATTTGTTTAGGTCTAGGGCTAGTGTTAGGGTTTGGTCTAGGGTTAGGGTCAGTTTTAGACCTAGGGTTAGTGTTAGGGTCAGAATAAGGGTCAGGGTTAGTGTTAGGGTTGGGAATAGGCATAGATCTAGAATAAGGACTAGGGTTAGGACTATTAATAGGGTTAGGGTTTTGGTTAGCATAAGGGTTAGAGATAGGTCTAGGGTTACCATTAGCTTTAGGGTTTTACTTAGGTTAAGCGATAGCCTTAGAGCTAGGGTTAATTCTAGAGATGAGGTTAGAGATAGGTTAGCGTTAAATATAGGGTTAGAGCATTGATTAGGGCTAGTTTTCATTAGGGATAGGGCAAGATTTGGGCATTGGCTAATGTTAGAGCCAGGGTTACAATTAGGGTTAGTTTTAGGGTTAGGGTTAGGGGTAGGTCTGGTGTTAGGTTTAGGTTTAAGGTTAGCTTAATATTTAGAGCTAGGTTTATTGTTAGGATATGAGTCAGCATCAGGGTTAGTTTTAGGGTTAGGGTTAGGATTCAAATAAAGGCTAGGTTTACTGTTAGTGTTCGGGTTAAAGTGAGGAAGTGTTTAGAGCTAGGGTGACTGTTAGGATATCAGTCAGGGTTAGTTTTAATGTTAGGGCTATGACTTGAATTAGGTCTAGAGTTACTGTTGGGATTTGCTTTACATTTAGGGTGGTCTTTAGAGCTAGGGTTAGTGTTACAATATGAGTCAGGGTCAGGGTAAGTTTTAAGGTTAGGGTTAGGACTTGAATTAGTGCTAGGGTTATGTGTAGGTGCAGTGTTAGGATTTGGTTTAAGTTAGGGTTTAGGGTTAGTGCTGTTGCTCAGTTTTGTTTTAGTCTTAGGTTTAGGGTGTGGGCTAGGTATAAGATTAGCATTGGGGTTAGGGCTAGTTTTAGTGTTAGGCTTAGGTTTTGGGTTAGTGTTAGATTTGGATTTAGCATCAGATCAAGGTTTTGGCCTAGGTCTAAGTATAGGGCAAGGTTTAGGTCTGGGATTATGGTTATGGTAACAGATAGGGTTTGAACTAGGGCTAGGGTGAAAGTTAGAGTTAGTCTTAGGCCTAGTGTTTTGGTTAGTTTTAGGAATAAGGCTAAGTTAGGGCAAGAATTAGTGCTAGGGTTAGTGTTAAGATTTGGCCTAGTGATATGGTGAGGGTTATTGTTAAATTTAGGGTAAGGTATGGTGGTATAGCTATGTTTAGCGATAGGGTGAGGGTTAGAATTAAGTTTAGGGCTAGGCTTAGGTTTAGGGATTTGTCTAAGGCTAAGTTTAGGGCTAGGATGAGGGCTAGGGTTTGTTGTAGGGTTAGGTCTGGAATTAGGGCTAGGGCTAATGTCATGTCTAGTGTTAAAGTTTGGTTTATATTTAGGGTTAGGTTTGTTTCCAAGTCTAGTGCAAGTGTTAGGCTTAGGGTAAGTGTAAGGTTTCGAGCTAGGTGTATTTTTAGGGTCAAGATCATATTTAGTTTTTTTTTTAATTTTTTTTTTTTTATTTTTTATTCTTTTGCTTAAGGATTAGGGATAAGGCTCAAATGAGCATTAAGGTGCAGTTTAGGTTTAGGGTTAGGGTAATTGATTGGGTTAGGTTTATGTTTAAAGGTAGGTTTAGGGCAATGAAGAGCTACAGGATTAACAAAAGAGTTAGGATTAAGCCTATGGTTAGCTTCAGGATTAGGGTTATCATAAGGATAATATATAGGTTTAGAGCTATGGTTAGGGCTATGGTTAGGTTAGGATTAGGGATAGAGTTAGGTTAGGTTTTGGGTTAGAGCTAGTAACCCAGCATAGGATAGGGTTAGGGTTAGATTTAGGGTAGAGGTTAAGTTTTGAGCTAGGGTTAGGTCTAGGACGAGGTTTAGGTTTAGTGTTATGGTCAGGGTTAGGTTTAGGGTTAGGGCTAGGGTTCTCATTAGGGTTAGGATTAGATTTAGGGTAATAGATTGGGTTAGATGTAAGGTTAGCTTTATGGTTAAGGTTAGATTTAGGTTTAAGTGTAGTTTTAGGGCTAAGTTTACTTTTGGTTTTAAAGTAAAATTTAGAGTTTGAGTTAGGGTTAAGGCTATGTCAATGTTTAGGTTTAGGGTTAGGTGTAGAGTTAGGTTTATGTTTTGCGTTAGGGTTTTGGTTAGGGTTACAAATAGGGTTATCATTAGGGTTAGGGTAAGGTTTAGAGTAATGCTAGGGTTAGAGCTAGCGTTAGGTCTAGGGTTAATGTTAGGATTAGTGCAACAGTTAGGGTTATGGTTAGGGACAGTTCTAGGGTTATGTTTAGGCTAAGGGTTAGACTTTGAGCTAGGGTTAGAACTAAGGTGAGGGTTAGGGTTAGGGTTAGGACTAGACTTAGATTTAAGGTGAGAGTTATGCTTAGGGTAGGTTTAGGCCTTGATTAGGGTTAGGGTTATTTAAGTTTTGTTTTATGTTTAGGCCTAGTGTTAGTGCTATATGTAATGAAAGATCTAGCTATTGCCCTTCTCGGTGTATTCCCTGAAGACCTTAAAATAGTGTACTACAGGGATACTTCCACATCAATGTTCATAGCAGCACAATTCACAATAGCTAGACTGTGGAACTAACCCAGATGCCCTTCGATAGATGAATGGATAAAAAGAAATGTGGCATTTATACACAATGGAGTATTACATAGCACTTAAAAATGACAAAATCATGGAATTTGCAGGGAAATGGATGGCACTAGAGCAGATTAAGCTAAGTGAAGCTAGCCAGTCCCTAAAAGACAAATGCCAAATGTCTTCTTTGATATATTGAGAGCAGCTAAGAACAGAGCAAGGAGGAAGAGCAGGAGGAAAAGATTAGTATTAAACAGAGACATGAGGTGGGAGGAAAAGGTAGAGAAAAGGGAAATTGCATGGAAATGGAAGGAGACCCTCATTGTTATACAAAACTACATATAAGAGGTTATGAGGGGAATGGGGAAAAAAAGGAGAGAAATGAATTACAGTATATGGGGTAGAGAGAGAAGATGGGAGGGGAGGGGAGGGGGGATAGTAGAGGATAGGAAATGTAGTAGAATACAACGGTTACTAATATGGCATTATGTAAAAATGTGGATGTGTAACTGATGTGATTCTGCAATCTGTATTTGGGGTAAAAATGGGAGTTCATAACCCACTTGAATCTAATGTATGAAATATGATACGTCAAGAGTTTTGCAATGTTTTGAACAACCAATAAAAAATACTCAGATTGAAGAAAGGAAATTCAGATTTAAAAAAAGGAAAAAAAAATATAAAAGAACAAACACAGATGAAAAGATTCTAGAGTGATTGAGAAAACAACAGAAAGGACCAAAAAAAAAAAAAAAAAAAAAAAAAAAAAGAAAGAAAGATCTAGGGTTCTGATTAGACTTAGTTTTAGGGTTAGGGTTATTGTTATGTTTACTGTTAGGTTTAGATTTTGGGTTAGGGTCAGGATTAGAGCTAGGTTTAATGTTAGTGTCAGGGCTAGTGTTCAGGTTAAAGTTAGTGTTAAGGTGAAAGCCAGAATAGGACTAGGGTTAGGTCTAGTTGTATGGTTAGTATTTGGTTTAGGTTAAGGTTTATTCTTAGAGCTAGGACTAAGATTTTGCTTACGTCAAGGGCTAGAGTAATAACTATATTTAGGATTAGATTTAGGTTTAGGGCTAGTTTTAGGGTTAAGTTAAGTATATGTTTACTGGTAGGTCTAGTTTCAAGTTTCGGTTTTGGTTTAGGGTCATGTTTAGTCCTATAATTAGTGTTAGGGTCAGAATAAGGATGAAGGCCAGGGTGAGGTTTTGACTTAGGGTTAGATCTAGAATGACGGCTAGTGCTAGGACTAGTAATAGGGTTATTGTTTGGGTTTGGATAAGGATTAACATTAGGACTAGAGTTAGCATTATGAATAGGGTTTGGCTTAGAGTAATGGATAGGATTATAGCTAGGGTTAGGGATAGGATTAGGGTTAGGTTTAGGGCTAGTTTTAGGGTTAGGGTTAAATCAAGTATTTGGGCTTTGATTAGGGCTATTTTTGTGTTTGAGTAGAGGGCTAGGGTTTGGATAAGGAAAATGTAAGACCTAGGGTTATGATTAGGGTTAGTTTTAGGGTTATAATTTCAGCTGGTTCTAGTGTTATAATTAGTTTTAGGGTTAGGGTGATATTTAGAGCTAGGGTTTTTGTTTGGATATTAGTCAGAGTGAGGGTTAGTTTTAGACCTAGGAATCGAATTAGAGCTCAAGTTATTGGTAGTTATGGGTTTGGGTTTGTTTTAGGTTAAGGTTTAGGGTTAGAGCAATGGCTCAGTTTTGTTTTAGGGCTAGGGCTTGAATTGGGGCTAGTTTTAGGATTAGCAATAGTGATAGAGCCAGTTGTAAAATGATGTTTAGGCTTAAGATTAGGGTTACATTTAGAGTTTTGGTTAGATCTAGGGTTAGGGCTATGGCTACGGTTAGGGCTAATTTTAGGGATATTTTGAGGGTTACAGTAACAAATAGGGTTATAAATAGAAATACGGCTATGGTGTAAGTTAGAGTTAGTCTTAGTGTTAGGGTTAGGGGTATGGTTAAGTTTAACGTTCAAATAGGGCTAGGATTAGCGGTATGATTATTGTCAGGGTTAGGCCTATGTTTACAGCTAGGTTTAATGATAGTTTTAGAGGAAGGGATGATGGTATATAGCTAGGTTCACTTCTAGGGCAAGGGTTATATTTAGGGATAGGATAGGGTGAGGATTCGGGTTAGGTTTAAGTCTAGGTTTAGGGATAGGATGGGGATAGGGTTTGTGTTAGCATTAGGGCTAGGATTAGGGCTAGGGCTAATGTCAGGTCTAGGGTTATGTTTAGGGATAGTGTTAGGGATAGGTTTATGGCTAGGTCTAGTGTAAGGGTTAGGTTTAGTGTAGGGGTCAGGTATAGAGCTAGTTTATTATTAGTGTCAGAGTATGGGTTAGGGATTGGTTTGGGTTAAAGTTTAAAGTTAGGGTTCAAATTAGCATTAGGGTTAGAGTTACGGTTAGAGTAATGGATAGAGTTGAGTTAGGTTAGGTTTAGAGTAATGTATAGGTTTAGTGTTAGGATAGGATTAGGATTTGGCCTAGGTTTAGAATTTGGTTTAGGCTTATGTTTGGAGTAATGATTAGGTTTAGTTCTAATGTTAGGGCTTAGGTTAAGGTTGGATTATAGCTATTGTTTGGGTTATTCCTAAGGCTAGTTTTAGGGTTAGGTTTAGGGTAAATATTAGGTTTTGAGCTAGGGTTAGGTCTAGTGCAAGGGTTAAGTTTAGAATCAGGGTTACAATTAGGATTAAGTTTAGGGTTATGGTTAGGTTGATGACAAGGGTTAGCATTAGAGTTAGGATTATGTTTAAGGTAATGGATAATGTTAGAGCTAGGATTTGGCTATGGTTACAGTTAGGATTAGAAATAAGTTTAGGGTAAGGGTTAGAGCTAGGGTTATGTTTAGAGTAAGGATTAGAGTTTGAGCTAGGTTTAGGGCTATGGGAAGCATGAGGTTTAGGATTTGTGCTAGGGTTCGGGTTAAAGTTATGCTTAGGTCTAGGTGTAGGGCTTGTATTATGGCTATGTTTTGTTGAGGTTTATGGCTAGTGTTAGGGCTATGGGTAATGTAAGAGCTAGGGTTATGGTTATGAGTAGTTTTGGGGGTTAGGGATATATATATATATATATATATATATATATATATATATATATATATATATATATATATATATATATATATATAGTTACATTTAAGTTTTGGGTCAGGATAAGGTTTAGAGCTAGGGTTTGTGTTAGGGTAAGCGTCAGTGTTTGGTTTAGCATTGGATTTATGGTTATGGCCAGAATTAGAACTAGGGTTACCTCTAGGGGTAGGGTTAGTCTTTGCTTTAGGTTAATGGCTATTTTAATCTAGGGCTAGGTTTTTGTTTACGACTAGTGCTAGAGTTATGGCTATATTTAGGATTAAGGTTTGGTCTAGTGCAATTGATATGGTTAGTTTTAGGCATAGGTTTACTGCTAGGACTAGTGTTAGGGTTCACTTTAGTGTTAAGGTCAGGCTTTGACCTAGGGTTAGTGTTAGGGTCAGAATAAGGGTAAGGTTTATGCTAAGACTTTGGTTTAGGGTTAAAGATAGAATGAGGGTTAGGGTTAGGACTAGTAATAGAGTTAGGGTTTTGGGCAAGTAAGGATTATTGTGAGAATTAGGGTAGCATTAGGGTGAGAGTTTGGCTTAGGGTAAGGAAAAGGTTTAGAGCTAGGGTTTGGGTTAGTGTTAGGTTTAGGTCTAGGGTGAGAGTTAAAGCTAGGGTTGATGCTCAGATTAATGCTAGGTTCTGTGTTAGGGTCAGGGCTGTGGCTAGTTTAAGAACTAGCTTTATGTTTACGGATAGTATCAGGGATAGGATTAGTGCAAGATATAGTGTTTGGGTTAGGTTTAGAGTTAGGGTGATGTTTAGAGGTAGGGTTAGTTTTAAGGTCTGATTCACTGTCTGTATTAGTTGTAGGGATAAGTTTAGGAGTAGGTGTAGCATTAGGATTTGGTTTAGGTTAAGGGTTAGGTTTAGGGCTATTGCTCAGTTTTGTTTGTGGGCTATGGCTAGGGTTAAGGTTAGTTTTCAAATTAGCATTAGGGGTAGGGCTAGTGTTAGGGTGAGTTTTAGGCTTAGAGTTAGGGTTATATTTAGTGTAGGGGTTATTTCCAGGTTTAGAACCATGGCAAAGGTTAGGACTAGTTGTAGGGCTAGTGTTAGGGTTAGGCAATAGATAAGGTTGGTACTTGAAATAGGTCTAGGTCTTAAGTTAGGGTTAATCTTAGGGCTAGTGTTAGAGTTAGGGTTTCAGTTAGCAATAAATTAGGGCTAGGATAAGAGCTACTGTTACTGTTAGGATTCAGCCTAGAGTTAGGGCTAGGTTTAGTGTTAGTGATAGTGTTAGGTTTAGGGTTAGGGGAAAGGATGTGGTTATACCTAGGTTCAGTACTAGGGCGAGGGTTGAAATTAGGTTTTGAGCTTGGATTAGGGTTCAGGTTAGGGTTAAGGCTAGGTTTAGGGCTAGGATGAGGCTTTGATTTGTGTTAGGTTTAAGATAAGAATTAGGTAGAGTGCTAATGTCAGTACAGGGTTACGGTTAGGGATAGTGTTAGTGTTAGTTTTATGGCTAGGTCTAGTTTAAGGGTTATGTTTTTGGTAAGGGTCAGGTTTAGAGATAAGTGTGTTATTAGAGTCAGTGTCTTGTTCAGAGTTTGGGTTAGGTTTTGGTTTAGTTTTAGGGCTCAAATTAGCATTAGGGTTAGAGTTAGAGTAATTGATAGGGTTAGGTTTAGTGTTCAGTTTAGGTTTAGGTAAGGATAATGTTTGTGTTAGCATTTGGTTTATGGTTAGGCCTAATAGATATGGTTAGATTTAGATTTAAGACTAGGGTTAGTGTTAAGTTTAATGTAACTAACTGTTAGGGTTTGAGCTAGGATGAGGACTATGACAAGGGTTAGTTTTACGGTTAGGTCTAGGGTTATGTTTCCAGTTAGGGTTAGTGTAGGTTTAGGGTTAGGTCTAGGGTTAAGTTTACAGTTAGGTTTAGAATTGGTTTAGGGTTAGGGATAGTGTTATCATAACATTAATAATTAGGGTTAGGGTAATGGGTGGGGATAGAGATATGTTTAGAACTATGTTTGAATTAGGCTTATGTTTAGGGTAATGGATAGGTTAGGGCTAGGTTTATGGTTAGGATTATGGCTAGGGTTAGGTTTATGGTTAGATCTTGGATTTGTGATAGCGTTATGTTTAAGGGTAAGTGTTAGGGTTTGAGCTATAGTTAGGGCTAGGGCGACAGTTAGCTTTAGTGTCAGGTTTAGGTTTAGGATTATGGTTAAGCTTAGGTCTAGCGTTATCATTAGTGTTACGGTTATGTTTAGGGTTATGGATAGGGTTAGAGTAGAGTAATGACTAGGATTACAGTTAGGATTAAGTCTAGGGTTAGGTGTAGGATTAGGGCCAGTTTTAGAGTTAGGGTTAGGTTTAGGTAATGGTTAGGGCTAGGGTTAGGGTTTTAATGAGTGGGGTTCAGTTTAGGGCTAGGTTTTGGGTTAAGTTAGGGGTCGGAGTAGGGCTACGGCTAATGTAAGAACTAGAGTTGTGATTAGGGCTACTTTTTTGGTTATGGTTAGGGCCAGTTCTAGTTTTAGTATTAGGTATACTTTTAGGGTGATTTTGGATCTAGGGTTAGTGTAAGGTCAGAGTCAGGCTCAAGGTTAGTTTTAGGGTTAAGTTAGGACTGGAATTAGGGCTAAGATTATGACTAGGTGTAGGGTTAGGTTTTGGTTTAAGTTAAGGATTAGGGTTAGGGCTATGGCTTGGTTTAGTTTTAGGTCTTGAACTAGATTAGGACTAGTTTTAGAATTAGTGTTAGTGTTAGGGCTAGTGTTAGTATGAGGTTTAGGCTAAGGGTTAGGGTTGGACTTAGAGTTATGGTTAGTTCTAGAGTTAGGGCTAGGGCTAGTATTAAGACTAAGGTTAGGGCAAGAGTTAGGGTTGGGGTAAGGGATAGGGTTAGATCTAGGAATAGGGCTAGGGCGAGAGTTTGAGTTAGTCATAGTGCTAGTGTAAGGGTTAAGGCTAAATTAGGGCTAGGATGAGGTCTAGGATTAGTGTAAGGGTTAAGTCTAGAGTTAGAGTTAGGGTTAGATTTGGGGGAAGGGATGAGTTTATAGCAAGGTTCATAACTAGGGCGAGGATTAAAATTAGGGATAGGTCTAATGTTAGTGTTTGGGTTAGGATCAAGGCTACATTTAGGGCTAGGATGATGGCTAGTATTTGTGTAAGGGTTATGGCAAGTATTAGTGGTGGGACTAATATCAGGTCTAGGGCTATGGTTAGGAATAATTTTCTGGTAAGATATATGGCTATGTCTAGTGTCAGAGTTAGGTTTAGGGTGAGGTACAAGTTGAGAGCTAGGGGTATTATAATAGTCAGAGTCAGGTTTTGGGTTTGGGTTAGGTTGAGGTGTAGGGTCATTGCTCAAATTAGCATTAGGTATGAGTTAGGTTTAGGTTAATGGATAAGGTTAGGTTTAGGCTTCAGTTTTGGTTTAGGGCTCAGATTAGGTTTAGGGTAATGGATAGGGTTAGGGTTAGGCCTAGGGTTAGCATTAGGTTTATGGTTATCTTTAGGGTAATGTATAGGGATAGAACTAGGGTTAGGGCTATGGTTATGTTTAGGATTAGAGCTAGATTTAGGGTTAGGATTAGGGTTAAGGCTAGGATTAGGTTTAAGGTATGGGTTAGGGTTTGAACTAGCGTTACTGCTATGGATAGGGTTAGGATTAGGATTAGGTCTTGGGTTAGGATTAGGGTGATCATTAGGGTTAAGGTAATGGACAGGTTTAGATGCCGGGTTAGGTTTAGGGTTAGGTTTAAGATTAGGACTACGGTTAGTGTTAAGTTTCACATAATTGTTAGAGTTTAAGCTAGGGTTAGGACTATGGCCAGGGTTAGGTTTATGGTTAGGTCTAGGGTTATGTTTACAGTTAGGGTTAGAGTAGGTTTAGGGTTAGGGCTAAGGTTATCATGACGTTTATGGTTAGGGTTAGGATAATTGATGGTGTTAGAGCTAAGTTTAAGTCTATTTTTAAGTTTAGGATTAGGGCTAGGATTAGGGTTAGGCTTAGGGATAGGCTTATCATTTTCTTACGGTTAGGTAAAGGGTAAGGGTCAGGGATTGAGTAAGTATTATGACTAGGTTGAGGCTTCAGGTAAGAGCAAATTCTAGGCCTAAATTTAGCTAGAGATAGAGTTATGATTAGCGTTAGAGTTAGGGCTAGGTTTAGACTTAAGTTTAGAATTATGGTTAGGGTAATGTATAGTGTTAGAGCTAGACTTTATGCTATGGTTACAGTTATGATTTTGGCTAGTATAGGGGTTCGGTTTTGGGCTAGGGTTATGTTTAGCATAAAGGACTAGGGTTTGAGCTAGTGTTAGTGCTAGGTCTAGGTTGAGGTTTAGGTTTAGCCTTAGGTCTAGGGACAGGATAATGGTAAGTTTAGGATTATTATACAGGTTAGGGCTCGGGTTATCATTAGGTTTATGATAAGGGTTAGGGTAATGGATATGGTTAGATGTAGGTTTATGTTTAGGTTTAGGGTAGATTTAGTTTTAGGGTTAATGTTAAAGCTACAGTTATATTTACGTTTATGGTATGGGTTAGGTTTTGAGCTATGGTTAGGGCATGGAGAGTTTTACTTTTAGGGTGAGGCCTATTGTTAGTTTTCTGATTAGAGTTAGCATTATTTTTAGGGTTAAGGCTAGGTTTATCAATACAGTTAGGTGTAGGTTTAGGTGAGGTGTAGGTTTACAGCTAGGTTTAGGACTATGGTTAAGTTTAGGTTAGGGATAGGTTTAGAGTTTAGAATAAGGTATAGGTCTAAGTTTATATTTATGGTAAGGGTTAAGCTTTGAGTAACGTTTAAGGATAAGACTAGGGTTAGGTTTAGGGCTAGGTTTAGGGCTGGAATTAGGGTTTTGGTTACACTTAGGGCTAGATTTAGGCCTAGAATTCTCACTAGGTTTTGTTTTAGGTTAAGGCATAGAGTTAGAGCTATGGGTAATATAAGAGCTAGGATTATGATTAGGGCTAGTTTTAGGGTTAGGGTTATGGCTATGTCTAGTGTTAGGTTTAGGTTTTTTGTTAGAGTCAGGTTTAGAAATAGGTTTAGTGTTAAAGGCAGGGTCATTGTTCAGGTTAGAGTTAGAGTTAAGAATAAACCCAGAATTGGGACTAGGTTTGTGTTTAGGGGTATGGTTAGTCTTTCCATTAAGTTAAGGTTTATTGTTAGGGCTAAGGTTAGGTTTTTGTTTAGGTCTAGAGCTAGAGTTAAGGTTAGATTTCAGATTAGGCTTAGGTCTAGGGCTAGTGATAGGGTCTGGTTTAGGTATAAGTGTACTGGTATGGCTAATATTATGGTTTGGACTAGCGTTAGGGTCAGGTTTAGACCTAGGTTAGTGTTATGGTCAGAATAAGGGTCAGAGTTAGTTTTAAGGTTTGGGATAGGGTTAGAGCTAGAATGAGGGCCTGGGTTAGGACTATTAATATGGTGAGAGTTTTAATTAGCCTGAGGATGAGGTATAGGTCTCCAGTTACCATTAGGGTTAGGGTTTTGCTTAGGGTTAGGGATAGAATTAGAGCTATTTTTAGGGGAAAGGTTAGAGATAGGCTTAGGGTTAGGGTTTAAACTAGGTATAGGGCTCAGATTAGGGCTAGTTTTTTTTTTTTTTTTTTTTTTTTTTTTGTTAGGGCAAGAGGTAATGTAAGAACCAGGGTTACAATTAGGGTTAGCTTTAGGGTTTGGGTTAGGGGTAGTTCTGGTGTCAGTGTTACATTTAAAGTTAGGGTGATATTTACAGCTAGAGTTATTTTTAGTATAGGATTCAGGTTCAGGGTTAGTTTTAGGGTTTGAGTTAGGACTCGAATTAGGGCTAGGTTTACTGTTAGGGTTCAGTTTAAGTTTAGCGTCATGTTTAGATCTACAGTGAGTGTTAGAATATGAGTCAGGGTCAGGGTTAGTTTTATGGTTAGGGATAGAACTCGATTAGGGCTAGGATTATTTCTTGTATTAGTTTAGTGTTTGGTTTAAGTTAAGGTTCATTTTTAGGTCTATTGCTCGGTTTTGTTTTAGACCTAAGGTTAGGGTTAGGGATAGTTTTACAATTAGTATTAGGGTTAGGGATAGTGTTAGTGTTAGGCTTAGACTTAGGTTAGGTTACATTTATAGTTAGGTTAGGTCAAGGATTAGACTAGTATTGAGGATAGAGCAAGTGTTAGGTCCAGAATTAGAGTTACGGTAAAAGATAGGGTTAGAACTAGAGATAGGGCTTGTGTGAGAGTTAGAGTTAGTAATAGGGCTAAAATTAGATTGAGGTTTTGGGATAGGGTTAAATTAGATCTAGGATTAGGGCTAGGGTTAGTGTTCAGCTTAGGCCTATCGATAATGATAGGGTTAGTTTTAAGTTTAGGATAAAGATTGGTGTTATAGCTAGGTTTAGACAGAGGGTGAGTGTAAGAGTTAGGGTTAGGGTTAGGGTTGGGTTTAGGGTTATGATTAAGGCTATGTTTAGGGCTAGGATGAGGACTAGTCTTTGTTTTAGATTCAGGGCTAGGATTAGTGCTAGGCCTAATATCAGGTCTAGGTTTATGTTTTAAGATAGTATTAGAGTTAGGCTTATGACTACGTCTAGTGTAAGGCTTAGGTTGAGGGTAAGGGTCAGGTTTAGAGCTCAGAAAATTTTAGGATTAGGAATTGACTTAGGTAAGGATTTAGGTTTATGGCTCAAAAGAGCATTAGTGTTATGGTTAGGATATAGTTAGGGTTTGTTTTAAGGTTCAAGTTTGGTTTGGAATAATTGGTACGGTTAGCATTAGTGATAGGGCTAGGGTTAGGCTTAGGGTTTGCATTGGGGTAAGGGTTATGGTTAGGGTAATTGATAGGGTTAGAGCTTAGGTTAGAACTAGAGTTATGGTTAGGAATATGCCTTGAGTTATGGTTAGAGTTAGTGTTAGAACTAGGTTTAGTGTTATGTTTAGCATAAGGTTATGTTTTGAGGTAGGATTAGGGTTAGGTTTAGGGATAGAATTATGGTAGGTTTAGGATTAGGGTTAGAGTTAGGGCTAGGGTTATCATTAAATTTAGGGTTAGGGTTAAGGTAATGGATTGGGTTAGGTTAGGTTTAGATTTGGTTTAGAGTTAGAACTAGTGATAGGTTTAGGATTAGAGCTATGGTTATGTTTAGGTTTATTTTTAGGCTTATGGTTTAATCTAGAGTTAAGGATATGCTGAGTGTTAAGTTTAGTGTTATGTCTATGGTTAATTTTCCATTTAGGGTTAGGGTTAATATTTGTGTTTGGGCCAGGATTATCTATAAGTTTAGGTTTAGTGTTAGAGTAATGGGTAGGTTTAGAGCTAGGTTTATGGCTAGGTTATGTTTAGGATTTGGGCTAGGGATAGAGTAAGAGATAGAAATAGTTCTAGTTTTATGTTTAGGGTAAAGGTTAGGCTTTGAGCTATCTTAGGACTAGGGTGAGGTCTAGGTTTATGTATACGGCTAGGGTTATGGTTAGTTATGCTTAGGGCTAGGTTTAGGCCTAAAATTAGCTTTATGTTTAGTATTAAGTTTAGATCTAGGGTTAGGGCTATGGGTAATGTAAAATCCAGTGTTAGGATTAGGGCTAATTTTAGGGTTAGGGTTATGACTGGGTCTAGAATTAGGTTTAGGTTTTGGTTACTTTCAGGTTTAGAGGTAGGTTTAATGTTAAAGGCAAGGTCAGTGTTTCGGTTAGAGTTATATTTAGGGTTAAAGCCAGAACTAGGACTAGGTTTTGGTCTAGCATAGAGTTAGTGTTTGGGTTAGGTAAAGGTTTTTGTTAGGGCTAGGGCTAGGGTTTTCTTTAGGTCTAGAGCTAGAGTTCAGGCTAGATTTATAATTAGGTTTAGGTCTAGAGCTATTGGTATGGTTAGGTTTAGGTATAAGTTTACAAGTAGGGCTAGTGTTAGGGTTTGGCTTTGGGTTAGGGTCAGGTTTAGACCTAGGGTTTATGTTATGGTAAGAATTAGGGTCATTGTTAGGGTTAGGGTTTGGGATAGTGTTAGAGCTAGAAGGAGATCTGGGTTAGGACTATTAATAGGGTTATGATTTGGTTCGCCTAAGGATTAGGGATAGTTCTTGGGTTACCTTTAGGTTTTATGGTTTTGCTCAGGCTAAGGCATAGGGTTAGGGCTAGGGTTAGGTTTATCATTAGGTTTAAAGCTAGGTTTAGTGCTCAGATAAGAACTAGTTTTGTGTGCAGTTTAAGGCTAGGGTTAGGGAAATGGCTAATATAAAAACTAGGGTTACAATTAGGGTTAGAGGTAGGGGTAGGTCAAGTGTTAAGGTTAGGTTTAATATTAGGGTGATATTTATTGCTAGGGTTAGTGTTAGAATATCTGTCAGGTCAGGATTAGTTTTAGGGTTAGAGTTAGGACTCGAATTAGAGCTAGGGTTACTGTTGGTGTTCAGTTTAACTTTACGGTGGTGTTTAGAGCTAGGATGAGTGCTGGGATATAAGTAAGGTTCAGGATTATTTTTAAGGTTATGTTTAGGACTCAAAGTAGGGCTAGGGTTAGATCTAGGTGTAGTGTTAGGGATTGGTTTAAGTTAAGGTTAGTTTTAGGCCTTTTTCTTGGTTTTGTTTTAGTGCTATGGTTAGGTTTAGGGCTAGTTTTATAATTAGCTTTAGGGTTAGGGGTAGGGTTATGTTTACATTTATGATTAAGGCTGAATTTAAGGATTATGGCTAGTTTTTGTGTTAGATTTAGGGCAAGAATTAGGGCTAAGACTAATGTCAGGTATAGGTTTATAGTTAGTGATATTTTTAGGGTTAGGTTTATGGCTTGGTCAATTTAAAGTTTTACTTTTAGAGAAAGGGTCAGATTAAGAGCTGGGGTATTATTAGGGTCAGGGTCAAGATTCGGCATGGGTTAGGTTAAGGTTTATGGTTAAGGCTCAAATTAGCATTAAGGTTAGATTTAGGGTTAGCTAGTGGTTAGTGTTAGGTTTAGGGTTCAGGTTAGTTTTAAGATAGTGATAGGTTTAAGGTTAGGCCTAGGGTTAGTTTTAGGGTTATGGTTATCATTAGGGTAATTTATAGGGTTAGCATTAGGGTTAGGGCAAGGGTTATGGTTATAATTAGGGCTAGCATTGGGGTTAGGGTCAGGATTAGAACAAGGGTTACACTTAGAATTAGTTTTAGGGTACGCTTTAGCGTTAGAGCTAGGATTTTTGCTATGGCTAAGGTTAATTTAGGGTTTGGTCTAGGGTTATGGTCATGGTTATTGTTACGGGTAGGGCTAGGGTTAGCAATAGGATTAGGGTAATAGGATACATGTCAGGTTAAAGATACGTTTAGGATTAGGTTAGTCTTAGGTTTAGGTTTAGAATTAGGGTTAGGGTTTGAGCTAGCTTAGATTTCGGGTTAGGGTTAGGTTCACTGTCAGTTCTAGGGTTAAGTTTATGTTTAGGGTTAGGGTAGGTTTAGCTTTAGGTCTAATGTTAATATTAGGGTTAAGTTTAAGGTTAGGGTAATGGGTAGGGTTTGATCTAGGGTTAGGGCTAGGGTTAAGGTTAGGATTAAGGCTGGGGATTGGTTTAGGGTTAGTCCTTGTGTTAGTGTTAGGGTTAGGTTAAGTGTATAGGTTAAGGATTGAGATAGGTTTAGGGCTATGGCGAGGGTTAGGTTTAGAGTCAGGGGTAGGGTAGAATTAGGTTTAGGTTTTGAGGTAGGGTTAGCATTAGTTTAGGGTTATGGTTAGTGTAATGGATAGAGTTAGAGCTAGGGTTTGGGCTATGTTTACAGTTAGGATTAGGGCTAGAGTTAGGGTGAGGTTTAGGGTTTGGGCTAAGGTTATATTTAGGGTAAGGTTTAAGTTTTGAGCTACGGTTAGGGCTAGAACGAGTGTTAGGTGTAGGGTTACGGCTAGGTTTAGAGTTAGAATTATCTTAGGATTAGGTTTAGGGCTGCAATTAGGGCTAGGGTTTATGTGAGGCTTAGGGCTAGTGTTAGGAATTTGGGTAATGTAATAGCTAGAGTTATCCTTATGGCTAGATTTAGAATTTGTTGTGTTAGGGTTAGTTTTAGGGTTAGGATAATTTTTATAGCTAGGGTTTTTGTTAGGGTAAGTTTCAGTGTTCAGGTTAGGATTAGTTTTAGGGTTAGGTCCAGAATGAGGACTAGGTTTAGGTATAGGGATAGAGTTAGTGTTTGATTTAGGTTAAGGGTTATTGTTAGGGCTATGTCTAGGGAAATGGCTATATTTAGGATTAGGTTTAGGTCTCGGGATAGTGTTAGTGTTAGGTTTAGTGTTAGGGTTACTGGTAGGGCTAGTGTTAGGTTTTGGATAAAATTAGGGTCAGGTTTAAACCTAGATTTAGTATTAGGGTCAGAATAAGGGTCAGGGTTATGGTTAGGGTTTGGGTTAACTTTAGAGCTAGAATGAGGGCTAACGTTAGCACTAGGAATAGAGTTAGGGATTGTCGTACACATAGAATTAGGGTTAGGACTAGGATAGCAAGAGGGTAAGAGTTTGCCTAAGTGTAAGAAATAGGATTAGAGCTAGGATTAGGACTAGGGCTAGGGCTAGGGTTAGGGCTAAGTTTAAAGCAAGGGTTAGACCTTGAATTATAGGTAGGTTTTGTGTTAGGTTTAGGGCTATGGCTAATTTAAGAACTGGCATTTCAATTAGGGCTAGTTTTAGGGTTAAGTTTAGGGAGAGATCTAGTGTTAGGATTAGGTTTAGGGATACGGTGATATGTAGAGCTAGGGTTAGTGTTAAGGTCGGAGTCATGTTTAGTATTACTTCTAGGGTTAGTGTTAGGACTCAAATTAGGGCTAGGGTTAGGACTAGGTGTAGGGTTAGGGTTTGGTTTAGGTTAAGGGTTAGAGTCAGTAGTATGGCTAAGTTTTGCTTGAGGGCTAGACATAGGGTTAGGGCTAGTTTTCAAATTAGCATTATGGTTAGAACTAGTGTTAGGGTGTGGTTTAGGCTTAGGTTTAGGGTTATATTTAGAGTTAGGGTTAGATCTAGGTTCAGGGCTACAGTGAAGGTTAGGGCTAGGGTTAGGGCTAGGTTTTGAATTATCATAAGGGGTAGGGTTAGAACTTGGTATAGGGATAGGGTGAGAGTTAAAGTTATTCTTAGTGTTAGGGTTAGATATAGGGTAAAATAGGGCTAAATTATGGATAGGAATAGAGGTAGGTTTAGTATTAATTTTGAGCCTAGGTTTATGGCTAGGGTTACGGTTATGGTTATGATTAGGTATGATGTTATAGCTAGCTTTATAACTAGGTCGAGGGTTAAAATCATGGCTAGGTCTATGGTTAGGCTTAGGTTTAGGATTAAGGCTAAGATTAGGGCTAGGTTTATGGCTAGAGTTTGTTATATGTTTAGGGCTTCATTAGGGCTAAGGCTAATGTCTGGTCTAGGGTTATGGTTAGAGATAGTTTTAGGGTTAAAATTATTAGGGTTAGGATTAGGTTTATGGATATGCTTAGGTTTAGAGTTCATGTTAGGTTTAGGGTAATGTTTAAGTTTAGGGTTAGAAATAGGTTTAGGGTTATCCTAGGTTTAGCATTAGGGTTAAGATTAGGATTAGAATAATGGATAAGTTTACATCTGGGGTTAGGGCTGGGTTTATGGTTAGGATTAAGGCTAGGGTTAGGGTTAGGTTTTGGGTTATGGCAAGGGTTAGGGATAGGGTTAGGTTTACGGTAAGGGTTAGGGCTCAAATTAGGGTTATGGTTAGGGTTAAAATTAGTGTTAGGGCTCCGAATAGGGCTAGGTTTTGGGTTAGGTTAGGGCTAAGTTTAGGGCTTCAGCTAATGTAAGAACTAGAGTTATGATTAGAACTAGTATTAGTGTTAGGTTTAGGGCTATGTCTAGGGTTAGGTTTAGATTTATTTTTTGATTGTTGTTTAGAGCTAGGGTTTGTGTTAGGTTAAGTGTCAGGGTCAGGGTTTGTTATAGGGTTAGGAATAAGACTTGAATTAGAGCTAGGTTAAGGACTAGGTGTAGGCTTAGTTTTTGGTTTATGTTAAAGTTTAGGGTTAGGGCTATGGCTTGTTTTTTTTTTTTTAGCACTAGGTCTATGTTAGGGCTAGTTTTAGGATTAGCATTAGTATTTTGGCTTGTGTTAGTGAGAGGTTTAGCTTATAGTTAGGGTTAGTTTTAGAGTTAGGGTTAGATATATGATTAGGGTTAGAGCTAGGGTTAGGGCTAATGTAAAGGCAAGTGATAGGAATATGGTAAGAGATAGGGTTAACAATAGAAATATATCTAGGGCGAGAGTTAAAGTTAGTCTTAGGGCTAGGGTAAGGTTAGGTTTAGGGCTAAATTAGGGCTAGCATTAGGTCTAGCATTTGTATTAGAATTAGGCCTAGTTTTAGGCTTAGGTTTGGGTTTGGGGATAGGGTTAGTTTTAGGGGAAGGGATTGGGTTAGTGCTAGTTTTAGGTCTAGGTCTAAGGTTAGAATTTCGATTAGGGATAGGGTTATGGTTTGGTTTAGTAATAAGGCTAGGTTTATGGCTAGGATGAGGGCTAGGATTGTTTTGGGGTTATGGAAAGAAATAGGGCTATGGCTAGTGTCAGGTCTAGTCTTATGTTAGGGATAGTTTGAGGGTTAGATTTATGGCTAAGTGTAGTGTAAGTGTTAGGTTTAGAGTAAGGGTCAGGTTTATAGCTAGGGGTATTATTACGGTTAGAATTAGGTTTCAGTTTTGGTTTAGGTTAGGGTTTAGGTTTAGAGCTTGAATTAGCATTAGGGTTTGGTTAGGGTAATGATAGGTTCAGGTTTAGTGTTCATGGTAGATATAGGGTAATTGATAGGGTTAGAGTTAGCAAAAGGGTTATGGCTAGGCCTATGTTTAGGTTTGTGTTAGGATTAAGGTGAGATTTGGGGTTCGGATGAGGGCTAGGTTTTGTGTAAGGGTTAGGACAAGTTTTGGGGATAGTGATAATGTTAGGTTTAGGGTTACAGCTAGGGATAGTTATATGGTTAGTTTCATGGTTAGGTCTAATGTTAGTTTTATGGTAAAGGCCATGTTAAGAGTAAGGAGTATTTTTAGTGTCAGGGTCAGGTTTCGGGTTTGTGTTTGGTTAATTATTAGGATTAGGGCTCAAATTAACACTAGGGTTAGATTTAGGGTTAGGTTAATGGATAGGTTTAGGTTTAGGATTCAGGTTAACATTAGGGTAATTTGTAGGGTTAGGGTTAGTGATAGGGTTAGGGGTTAGGCCTAGGGTTATTATTTGGCTTAGGGTTATTTTTAGGGTAATGAATAGCACTAGACCTAGAGTTAGTGCTAGGGTTTTAGATAGGATTAGGGCTAGAGTTACGGTTAGGGTTAGGGCTGGGGCTAGGGTTAGGGTTTGGTTTTGGTTTAGGGTACAGGTTAGGTTTTTAAGCCAGGGTTAGTGCTATGGTGAGGGTTAGGTTTAGGATTATGTCTAGGGTTAGATTTATGTTTAAGGTTAGTTTTAGTGTTTGTGTTATGTCTCAGTTTATCTTTAGAGTTAGATTAATGGATAAGGTTAAATGTTGGGTTAGGGTTGGGGTAGTTTTAGGTTTAGGGTTAGTGTTAGGGTTAAGGCTAATATTATCATTAGAGTTAATGTAATGGATAGGGTTAGATGTCAGATTAGTGTTAGGGGTAGTTTTAGGTTTAGGGTAAATTTTAGGGTTTAGCAAGAGTTAATGTTAGAGTAAGGGTTAGGGTTTTATCTAGGGTTAAGGCTACAATGAGGGTTAGGTTTAGGGTTAGATCAACAATTAGGATTACAATTAGGCTTAGAGCTAGTGTTATCATTAGGGATAAGTTTTGGTTTAGGGTAATGGATAATTTTAGAGATAGTATTAGGGCTGGTGGTAACATTATAATTAGGGCTAGGATTAGGATTAGGTTTAGGGATAGGGCTAGGGTTATGTTTAGGTTTCAGTTTTGGTTTTTATCTACAGTTAGGTTTAAGGCAAGGGTTAGGGTTTGCGTGAGGGTTAGGCTTAAGGTAAGGGATAAAATTAGTTTAGGGCTAGGGTTACACTTTGATCTAGATTTAGGCATAGGATTAGGGTTAGGTTTTGTGTTAGGTTTAGACCTAGTTTTCGTGCTATGGTAATGTAAGGGTTATGCTTATGGTTATGGCTTGGTCTAGTGTTTGTTTTAGGTTTCATTTAGGGTCAGATTTTTAGTTAGATTTAGTGTTAGTGTCAGGGTCTGTGTTTGGCTTAGGATTAGGGTTAGGACTAGAGCCAGAATTAGGATTGGTGAGGTCTATAGGTAATGTTAGTGCTTGGCTTAGGTTAAGGGTTATCATTAGAGATAGAGCTATGTTTTTCTTTAGTTCTTGGTTAAAAATATGGCTAGATATAGGATTAGGTTTAATCTAGGACTAGTTTTAAGGTTAGGTTTAGATATAGGGTTATGGGTAGGGCTAGTGTTACAGATTGGTTTAGCTTCAGGGTCAGAATAAGGGTCAGGGTTAGGGTTAGGATTTGGCTATAACAAGAATGAGGGCTAGGGTTAGGACTAGTAATAGGTTTAGTGTTTGTGTTAGATTGAGGATTAGTTTTAGGACTAGGGTTAGCATTAGTGTTTGGATTTGACTAGGGTAAAGGATAGATAAGAGCTAGGGTTAGAGCTAGGTTTGGAGTTAGGTTTAGGGCTAGAGTTAGGGTTAGGGTTAGGGTGGAAGCTAGGGTTAGTTCTCACATTTGGGCTAGGTTTTGGTTAGCATTACCTTTAAGGTTATGGCTAGTGTATGATCTAGGGTTATGATTAGAACTAGTTTTAGAATTAGGGTTAGGACTACGTCTAGTGTTAGGGTAAGGTTTAGGTTTAAGTTGATGTTTAGAGGTAGAGTTAGTGTTAATGTCAGAGACAGGTTCAGGGGTAGTTTTAGGGTTAAGATTAGGACTGGAATTAGGGCTAGGCTTATGGCTAGAAATAAGTTAAGGGTTTGTTTTAGGTAAAAGTTTAGGGTTAGTGTTGTGGCCCAGTTTTGTTTTAAGGCTAAGCCTATGTAGGGCTAGTTTTAGGAATAGTGTTAGCGTTAGGGCTACTGTTAGGGTTAGGTTTAGATGTACAATTAGGGTTAGATTTAGATTTATGTGTAGATCTAGGGTTAGGGCAAGTTGTAAGCTTAGGGGTAGTGTTATTCTAGACTATGGCAAGGAATAAAGTTTCAGTAAGTTATAGGGTTAGAATTAGGGCTAGGGCAAGCCCGAGTAGTCTTAAAGTTAGGTTTAGGTTTAGGTTTAGAATTAGGGCTAGAGTTACTGTTAGGGTTAGTCCTAGGGTTAAGGTTAGGGCTAGTGTTACTTTTAGGGTTAGGGTTTGTTTTAGGTTTAGGGAAAACAATGAGGTATTAAATAGGTTTAGGGCTAGGGAAAGGGTTAGAATTATGGTAGGGTTATGATTAAGTCAAGGTTTAGGGCTAAGATGAGAGCTAGTGTTCGTGTTAGGGTTAGGGCTAGGATTACGGCTCGGGGTAATGTCCAGTCTATGGCTACAGTTAGGGGTAGGTTTTGGCTTATGTTTATGGTTAGGTATAGTGTAAGGGTTAGGTTTTGAGTAAGGGTTAAGTTTACAGCTATGTGTATTATCAGGGTTAGTGTATGGCTTAAAGTTTGGTTTAGGTTAAGGTTTAGGTTTGGGGCTTGAATAAGCATTAGGGTGAGATTTGGGGTTAGGGTATTGAATAGGCTTAGAATTAGGGTTCATGTAAGATTTAGGTCAGTGGATCAGTTTAGGGTTAGAGTTAAGGCTAGGGTTAGCATAGTGTTAGGATTATGGTTAGGGTAATGGAAGATTTAGAGCTTGGTTTAGGGCTAGGTTTATGGTTACGATTAGGGCTAGGATTAGAGTAATGGTTATAATTAGGGCTATGGTTAGGGCTATGGTTAAGTTTAGGATTAGGGCTAATGTTAGGTTAGGGTTTGGGATAGAGCTAGGTTTATGTTAAGGGTAATGGTTAGGCTTTGAGCTAGGGTTAGGTCTAAAGCAAGGCTTAGGTTTAGGTTTAGGTTTACACATAGGACCATGTTTAGGCCTAGGATTAGGTCTAGATTTTGTGTTAGTTTAGGCCTAGCGTTAGGGCCATGGATAATGTAAGAGCTAGGGTTATGATTAGGTCTAGTTTTAGGGTTAGGTTTATGGCTAGCTCTAGTGTTAGGATTAGGTTTTGGGTTAGGGTTAGCATTGGAGTTAGGATTATTTAGGTTCAAGGCTAGTGTTCAGGTTACTGTTAGTGTTGGGATTAGCACCAGAATTAGGACTAGGGTTAGGTCTATGTGTAGGGTTAGTGTTTGGGTTAGGTTAATATTTAGGGCAAGGGCTAGGTTGTTTTTCAAGTCTATGGCTAGATTTAGGATTAGGGTTAAGTCTTGGGATAGAGTTAGGTTTAGGTTTGAGAACAGGATTGTCAGTAGGGCTAATGTTAGGGTTTGGTCTCGGGTTAGGTTCACGTTTAGTGTTAGAGTCAGAAAAAAGTGTTGGGGTTAGTGTTTGGGTTTGGGTTAGTGTTAAATCTAGAACAAAGGTTAGACTTAGGACTAGTATAGGGTTAGGATTTGGGTTAGGCTATGGATTAGACTTAGGATGAGGGTTAGCATTAGGTTTAGGTTTTAGCTTAAGGTAATGGATAAGGAAAGAGCTAGGATTAGACCTAGGGTTAGGGTATGGGTTAGGGCTAGTTTAAGGTTTAGGGTTAAAACTAGGATTAGTACTAGGATTAGGGCCAAGTGTGGGGTTAGGATGAGGCTAGTGTTAGGCCTAAAACTAATGTATAGACCAGGGTTATGATTAGGGCTAGTTTTGGGGTAAGTGTTATGGCTAGATCAAGTGATAGGGTTTGGGTTACCAGTAGCATGATGTTTAGAGCTGGGGTTAGTTTTAGGGTCAGCGTCAGTGTTTGGGTTATAGTTAGTGTTAGAGTTAAACCCAGAAATATCACTAGAGTTAGTTCTAGGGGTAGGGTTATGTTTATGGCTAGGTCTAGTATAAAGGTTAGGTTTAGGGGTAGGGCCAAGTTAAAACTAGGTATATTATCATAAGAAGGGTCAGAGTAAGGGTTTGGTTAGGTTATGGTTTAGGGTTAGAGCTCAAATTAGCATTAGGTTTAGGGTTAGTGTAATGATAGTGTTAGGTTTAGAGTTCAGGTTAGGTTTAGGTTAATGAAATAGGTTAGGGTTAGGAATAAGTTTAGGATTAGGCCTAGGGTTACCTTTAGAGTTATGGTTATGTTTAGGGTAATGGATAGGGTTAGAGCTAGTGATAGGGCTATGGTTGTGGTTAGAATTCTGGGTAGTGTTATGGTAAGTTTTAGGGCTAGATTCTGGCTTAGGGTTAGGTGTAGGGTTAGGGTTAAAACTAGCAATAAGTCTCTGATTAGGGCTTTGTTTGGAGTTTGGTTAGGGCTAGAGTTAAGGCTATGGCTAATGTATGAACTAGTGTTACAATTAATGCTAGTTTTAGGGTTAGGGTTAGGGCTAGGTCTAGTGTTAAGGTTAGGTTTAGGATTAGGGTGATATAATAGAGCAAGGGTTATTGTTAGGGTCAGTGTCAGAGTCAGGGTTAGTTTTAGGGTTAGGGTTAGAACTCGAATCAGGGCTAAATTTAGAACTAGTTTTTTCCGTTAGGGTTTGGTTTAGGTTAAGGGTTAGGGATATATGTTGGTTTTATATTAGGTCTAGGGCTACAGATACGACTAGATTATGGATTAACATCAGGGTTAGGGCTAATGTTAGGTTTGGGGTTAGGCTTAGAGTTAAGGTTAGATTTAGAGTTAGTGCTAGAACTAGGGTTAGGGCTAGGGCTAATGTTAAAGCGAGGGTTAGGGTTATGGTAATGAATATGATTAGAACTAGGGATATGGCTAGTGTGAGAATTACATTTAGTCTTAGTAGTAGTATAAGGGTTAGGGTTAGGGTTTGGGCTAAATTAGTGCTAGGATTAGAACTAGGTTTACGGGTAAATTAGGGCTATGATTAGGGCTAGTGTTAGTGTTAGGGTTAGGACTAAATTAGGGCTAGTATTAAGGCTATTGTTCATGTTTGGGTTAAACCAAGGGTTTGGGCTAGAGTTAGAGTTAGCATTGATGTTAAGGTCAAGTTTAGGGGAATGGGTGGGGTTATAGCTAGCTTTAGGACTAGCGTGAGTGTTAGAATTATGATTAGGCCTAGAGTTATGGTTCAGTTTAGGATTAAGGCTAGATTTAGTTTGGTTAAGGGCTAGGGTTTCTGTTAGGGTAATGGCTAGGACCAGGTCTAGGGCTAATATCAGGTCAAGGGTTAATTATAAGGATAGTTTTAGGGTTAGGTTATGGCTAGGTCTAGTGTAAGAGTTAGGTTTAGGTTAAAGGTAAGCTTTAGGGCTAGGGTTATTATTAGGATCAGGGTGAGAGTTAGCATTTGGTTTAGCTAAATGTTTAGGGTTAGGGCTCGAATTAACATTAGGCTTAGGTTTAGGGTTAGCATAATGGATAGGGTTTAGTTTAGAATTCTGTTAAGGTTTAGGGTAATGGATGAGTTAGGTTTAATGATCAGATTAGGGTTAGCATTAGGGTTAGGGTTATGTTTAGAGTAATGGATAGATTTAGAACTAGGGTTAGGGATAGGTTATGGTTTGGGTTAACTCTAGGATTAGGGCTAGGATTAGGGATAGGGATAGGGTGTGATTTAGGGTAAGTTTTAGGGTTAGGGTAAGTGTTGGTTTTAGGGCTAGGGTTATGCTTAGGTTAGGGTAAGGGTTAGTGTTTTAGCTAGGGTTAGGGCTAGAGTGGTTGTTAGGTTTATGTTTAGGCCTAGGTTTGTATTTATGGTTAGAGTTAGATTTAGTGTTAGGGATAGAGTTTTAATTAGATTAGGGTTAGGGTTTAGGATGGAGCTAGGGTTATGTTTAGTGTGAAGATTAGGCTTTAAGCTAGGGTTAGGTCTAAGGTGAGGCTTAAGTTAGGGCTATGTTTAGGGTTAGAGTTAGGCTGAGTATTATGCTTAGAGCTAAGTTTAGGACTAGTATTAGGGCTCAGTTTTGTGTTAGGTTCTGTGTTAGGTTTAGGACGATGTGTAATATAAGAACTAGGTTTATGTTTAGGGCTAGTTTTAGGGTTAAGGTTATGGCTAGGTTTAGTGTTAGGTCTAGGTTTTGAATTAGTGTTAGGTTTAAAGTTAGGTTCAGTGTTAAATCAGGATCAGTTTTGGGGATAGGGTTAGGGTTAGGTTTATAGCCAGAATTAGGACCAGGTTTAGGTCTAGGAGTAGGGTAAGTGTTTGGTTCAGGTTAAGGGTTATTATTAGGTCTAGTGCTAGTTTTTTTTTTTTTTTTTTTTTTTTTTTTTGGTATAGGGCTATATTTATAGCTATATTTAGGAATAGCTTTGGGTCTAGGTCTAGTGTTAGGCTTAGGTGTATGTATGGAGTTACCAGTAAGGCTAGTAATAGGATTTGGTTTAGGGTTAGAGTCAGGTTTAGACCTAGGGTTACTGTTAGGGTCAGATAAGTGTCAGGGTTAGATTTAGACATAGAATGAGGTGTAGGGTTAAGAACTATTAATATGGTTAGAATTTAAGTTAGGCTACGCATTTGGATTAGAACTAGGGTTAGCATTTGGCTTGGGGTTTGGCTTAGTGTAAGGAATTTGGTTAGAGTTAGGCTAGGGCTAGTGTTCGGGTTAGGGTTAGGGCTAGTATTAGGGTTAAACCTAGGGTTAGGTCTCGGTTTAGGGGTAGAATTTGTGTTAGGCTTAGGGCTACAGTTAGGACAATGACTAATATATGAACTAGGGTTATGATTAAGGCTAGTTTTAGGGTTAGGTTAAGGCTAGATATAGTGTTTGGTTTAATTTAAGGTTAAGGTAATTTTTAGAGCTAGGATTAGTGTTAGGGACAGTGTCAGGTCAGGATTAGTTTTTGAGTTAGTTTTAGGGCTAGGTGTAGGTTTAGGGTTTGATTTAGGTTAAGGGTTAGGATCAGGCCTATGGCTTGATTTTGGTTTATGGCTAGGGCTAGGTCTAGGACAACTTTTAAGATTAGCATTATGGTTAGGGTTAGTGTTAGGGTTTGCATTAGGCTTATTGTTACAGTTAAATTTACAGTTAGGTTTAGATTTAGACTTAGGCTTAGATCTAGTATTAGGATTAAGCCTAAGGATAGAACTAGGGCTAGGGTTAGTGCTAGGGAAAGAGTTAGAGTTAGTCTTATGTCTAGGTTTAGGCTTAGGATAGGATTAATTAAAGGCTAGGAATAGCACTAGGCTTTGGGTTAGGCATAGGATTATGGCGAGGGTTAGGGTTAGGATTAGGTTTTGTGTTAGGGTTAGTGCTAGGGTTAGGGCAATGTCTAATGTAAAAAGTAGGGTTACCTTTAGGGTTAGTTTTAGTGTTAGGTATGGGTTAGGTTTAGTGATGGGGTTAGTTTTAGCATTAGCGTGATATTTATAGCTAGGGTTCATGTTAGGAGAGTAGTCAAGGTCAAGCTTAGTTTTAGGGTTAGAGTTAGGACTCAAATTAAGGCTAGGGTTACTGTTAGGTTTCATTTTAAGTTGAGGGCAGGCTTTAGAGCTATGGTGAGTGTTAGAATATGAGTCAGGGTCAGGGTTGGTTTTTAGGTTAGATTTAGGATTAGAATTCGGGCGAGGGTTAGGTCTAGTTGCAGTGTTATGGTTTGGTTTAATTAAGGTTTAGGGTTAGGGATAATACTCGCTTCTGTTTTAGTCTTAGGGTTAGGATTAGGGCTAGTGTTAGTCTTAAGCTTAGGCTTAGTGTTAGGATTATGGTTAAATTTGCAATAAGGATTAGATCTAGGGTTAGGTCTAGAACTAAGAATAGGGCAAGGATTTTGGTAAGGGATAAGGTTAGAACTAGGAATAGGGATAGGGCGAGAGTTAATCTTAGGGCTAGGGTTAGGTTTAGGTTTAGATACAGGGCACAATTAGGTATAGGATTAGGGATAGGTTTAGTGTTTAGTTTAATCCTAGGGTTAGGGTTAGGTTTAGGGTTAGGGTTTAGAGTTAGAGTTTGGAGTTAGGGCAACGTTTGGGATAAGGATGGTTTTATATCTAGGTTTAGAGGTAGGGTGAAAGTTATAATTAGTGTTAGAGCCATGGTTAGGGTAAGGTTTATTATTAAGGCTAGGATGAGGGCTATGGTATTTTTTTTTTAGGGTTCAGGCTAGGATTAGTGCTAGAGCTAGTTTCAGATCCAGAATTATGGTTAAAGATAGTTTTAGGGTTAGGATTATGGATATGTCTAGTGTAAGGGTTAGGCTTAGGATTAGTGTCTGGTTTAGAGCTAGGGATATTATCAGGGTCAAGTACTGGTTTAGGGTTTTGGATAGGTAAAGGTTTAAATTTAAGGCTCAAATTAACATTAGGGTTAGGGTTATGGTTATGGTAATGGATAGAGTTAGAAATCAGTTTAGAGCCAGCATCATAATTATGATTAGGGCTAGGTTTGGGTTGTTAGTGCTAGGGTATGGGATATGGCTCATATAAGTAGTAGGGTTATGATTACGGCTAATGTTAATGTTTTAGGGCTAGGTTTAGTGTTAGGTTTATGTTTAGGGTTAGGGTGATATTTAGAAATTGGTTTAGTGTTATGGTCAGAGCAAGGGTCAGGGTTAGTTTTAGGGTTTTCCTTAAAACTCGAATTAAGACTGGGGTTGGGGCTAGGTGTAGGGTTAAGGTTTGGTTTAGGTTAAGGGTTAGGATTAGAGCTTTTGATTGTTTTGGTTTCAGGGCTAGGGTTACGGTTAGCGCAATTTTTAGGATTAGTGTTAGGGTTAGGGCTATCTTAGAATTAGGCTTAGGCTTCGGTTTATGGTTAAATTTAGAGTTAGGTTTTCATCTAAGCTTAGTGGTAGGGCTAAGGATAGGGCAAGGGTTAGGACTAGGATTTGGGATTGGATTAAGTTTATGGTTAGGGATAGGATTAGAATGAGTGATAGGGCCAGTGTGAGAGTTAGAGTTATTCAGTGCTAGGGTTAGGATTAGGGTTAGAGATAGGGCTAAATTATGGCTAGGGTTAGTTTTAGGGCTAGGGTTAGAGTTAGTTTTAGATTTAGCACCAGGGTTAGGGCTAATTTTAGGCTTAGGCATCGAGTTAGGGTTAGATTTAAAGTTAGGTTTCAATCTAGTGTTAAGCTAGGGCTAAGAATAGGGCAATTGTGATGACAAGGTTTAGGGTTAGAGTTAGGGTTACGTTTAGGGTAAGGAGTGTGGTTTTGGCTAGTTTTAGGGCTAAGGCAAGGATTAGTATTAGGTTTAGGGCTAGAGTTAGGCTTAGGATCATGAATAAGAATAAGTTTATGGCTAGGATGAGTTTTAGGGTTTGTGTTAGGGTTAGGGATAGTATTAGGGCTAGGGCTAATTTCAGGTCTAGGGCTTTAGTTAGGTCTTGATTTAGTGTTAGGTTTATGGCTTTGTCCAGTGGAAGGATTAGGTTTAGGGTAAGAGTCAGGTTTATATCTAGGGTTATTTTTAGGTTCAGGGTCAGGGTTAGGGTTTGGGTTAGGTTAGGGATTAGGTTTAGGGTAATCACGAGGTTTGTATTAGTGTTTAGTTTTGGTTTAGTGTAATGGATAGGGTTAGGTTTAGGCCTAGGGTTAGCTTACCGGTTAGAATTATTCTAAAGGTAATTGATAGGTTTAGACCTAAGGTTAGGGCTAGTGTTATATATTAGACTAAAGCTAGTTTTGGGTTAGGGTTTGTTTTAAGTTTAGGGTTAAAGCTAGGTTTAGGACTCAGATTAAGGCTAGGTTTGGGGTTAGATTACCTAGGGTTAAGGCTATTGCTAATATATGAAGTAGGGTTATGATTAGCGCTAGTTATGGGGTTAGGGTTAGGACTAGGTCTAGTGTTAGGTTGAGGTTTACAGTGATGATGATGTTTAGAGCCAGGTTTAGAGTTAAGTTCACAGTCAGGATCAGGGTTAGTTTTCGGGTTAGGGTTAGGACTAGAATTAGGGATATGTTTAGGGCTAGGTGTAGGGTTAGGGTTTGGCTTAGGTTTATGGCTATGACTCGGTTTTGTTTTAGGGCTAGAGCTAGGGTTAGAGCTAGTTTTAGGATTAGCATTAGCATTAAGGTTAGTGTTAGGTTTAGGTTTAGTCTTAGGGTTATGATTAGATTTAGAGTTAGTGTTAGATCTAGGATTGTAGCAAGGGCTATGAATAGGGCTATGGTTAAACCAAGGGATCGGGCTAGGATTAGGATTCTAGAAATTGATAGAGTTAGAACAAGTGTTAGGGTTAGGGTTAGAGTTAGAGTTAGTCTTTGGGCTAGAGTTAGGGTTAGGATTAGGGATAGGGCTAAATTCAGGCTAACATAAAGACTATGATTAGTGTTAGGTTTAGGCCTAGGGTTTGGGTTTGGGATAAAATTAAGGCTATGTTCAGGGTTAGATAAGGGCTACGGTTTGTGTTAGGGTTAGGACCAGGATTAAGGCTAGGGTTAATATCAGATCTAGGGTTAAGGTTAGGAATAGTTTTAAGGTTAGGTTTATGGCTAGATCTAGTGTAAGGGTTATGTAGGGTAAGAGTAAAGTTTAGAGCTATGGGAATTATTAGGGTCATGGTCAGGGTTATTTTTAGGGTAATGGATACAGTTCAAGTTAAGGTTAGGGCTAGGGTTATGGTTAGGATTAGGTCTTTTGTTAGGGTTAAGGTGAGGGCTAGAACTAGGGTTAGGTTTAGGGTTATGTTTAGTGTAAGGGTTAGGTTCTGAGTTATGATTATGGCAAGGCCAAGAGTTAGGTTCAGAGTTAGGTCTACGGATAGGATTATGGTAAATTTTGGGTTAGGTTTGGGGTTAGGGTTAGACGTAGTATTGTGTTAGGGTCAGAATAAGGGTCAGGGTTAGGGTTAGAATTTGGGATAGTGTTAGAGCTAAAATGAAGGGTAGGGTAATGACTATTAATAGTGTGAGGGTTTTGGGTTGTCTAAGGACTAGGGATAGATGTAGGGTTACTCTTAGGTTTAGAGTTTTGCTTAGGGTAAGGGATTGATTTAGATCTAGGATTAGGTCTATGGTTAGGGTTAGAGTTAGAGTTAAAGCTTGGTTTAGGGCTCAGTTAGGGCTAGTTTTTGTCTTTGGTTTAGGGCTATGATTAGGGCAATTTCTAATGTAAGAACTAGGGTTACAATTAGGGTTAGTTTTAGGGTTAGGGTTAGGGTAGTTTGAGTGCTAGGGTTAGGTTTAAGGTTAGGGTGATATTTATAGCTATGGTTCTTGTTAGGATAGGAGTCAGGGTCAGGGTTAGTTTTAGGGTTAACATTAAGTGTCAAATTAGGGCTGTTGTTAATGTTAGTGTTCAGTTTGAGTTTAGGGCTGTGCTTAAACTAGGGTGAGTGTTAGGATATGAGTCAATGTCAAAATTAATTTTAAGGTGAAGCTTAGGACTCGAATTAGGGCTAGGTTTAGATCCAGGTGGAATGTTAGTGTTTGGTTTAAATTATGGTTTAGGGTTAGGGCTATTGCTCTGTTTTAGTCTAGTGCTAGGATTAGGGTTAGGGCTAGTTTTATGATTATCATTAGGGTTAGGGTTAGTGTTAGTGTTAGGCTTAGGCTTAGGCTTAGGCTTAAGGTTATATTTAGAGTTAAGGTTAGGGCTGGGAGTAACTTTAGGGCAAGTGTTAGGGCTAGTGTTAGGTTTATGGTAGGAGATAGGGATAGAACAAGGGATAGGGATAAGGCTAGTGCAAGAGTTACAGTTAGTCTTAGGGCTAGGGTTAGGATAGGGTTATAGATAGAGCAAAATTAGGACTAGGATTAGGGCTAGGTTTTGTGTTTAAGCCTAGGGTTAGGGTTAGGTTTACATTTAGGATAAGGGATGACATTACAGCTAGGTTTAGAGGTAGGGTGAGTTAGGGTTAGGTTTAGAATCAGGATTAGGTGTAGGGCTAGGAATAGGGTCATGATTAAATCTAGTTTTAGGATTAGAATGAGGGCTAGTTGCGATTTTAGGGTTAGTGATAGTATTAGGGCTAGGGCTAATTTCAGGTCCAGAATTATGGTTAAAAATAGTTTTAGGATTAGGTTTATGGTTATGTCTAGGCTAACAGTTAGGTGTTGGTTTACAGTCAAGTTTAGAGCCAGGGGTATTATTTGGGTCAAGGTCTGGGTAAGGGTTTGTGATAGGTTAAGGTTTCAAGTTTGGGCTTGAATTAGTTTTAGGATTACGGTTAGTGTAATGATAGGGTTAGATTTAGGATTCAGGTTAGGTTTTGGTTAATGGAATGGTTAGGATGCTGGATAGGGTTAGGTTTATGATTGGGGTTTTATTATGGTTAGGCTTATGGTTATGTTAATGGATAGAGTTAGAGATAAGTTTAAGGCTAAAGTTATGGTTACAATTATGTCCAGTGTTTGGGTTAGGTTAGGTTTAAAGCTAGGGTTAGGGCTAGGTTTTGGGTTATGTTAGGGCTAGGGTTAGAGATACAGCTAATGTAAGTACTAGGTTTACAATTAGGGCTAGGTTCAGTGTTTTAGTGCTAGGTTTAGTGTTAGTGTTAAGTTTAGTGTTAGGGTGATGGTTAGAGCTAGAAGTGTTAGGGTCAGTGTCAGGTGCAATGGTAGATTTAGTGTTCGGCTTCCATCTTTAATTAGGACTAGGGTTAGGTTTAGGTGTGAGGTTAGGGTTTGGTTTAGGTTAATGGTTATGGTTAGAGCTCTGGCTTGGTTTTGTTTTAGGGCTAGGGCTAGGGTTATGGCTGGCTTTAGGTTTAGTGTTATGGTTGCGCTAGTGTTAGGCTTGGGCTTAGGCTTCAGGTTAGGACTAGATTTAGAATTATGTTTTGCCTAAAGTTAGAGCTAGGGATAAGGATAGGGCAAGTGTTAGCACTAGAGTTACGTCTAGGGTTAGGGTTATGGTAAGGGACAGGAATAGAATGATTGATAGGGCTAGTGTGAGAGTTAGAGTTAGTCTTAGGCCTAGGGTTAGAGTTAGGTTTAGGGATAGGGCTTAATTATGGCTAGGGTTATGTTAGGGCTAGGGTTAGGGCTAGTTTTAGGATTAGGCTTAGACATGGAGTTAGGGTAAGATTTAGAGTAAGGTTTTTGTCTTGGGTGAGTTCTAGGGCTAAGAATAAGGCATGGGTTACCATAGGGTTAAGGTTAGAGTTAGGGTTCAGTTTAGGGTAAGGATGTGGTTACTGCTAGGTTTAGAGCAAGGGTGAAAGTTAGTATTAAAGTTAGAACTAGGCTTAAGGTTAGGGTTATGATTAACACTATGTTTAGGGCTACAATTATTACTAGTTTTGTTTTAGGGTTAGGGATAGTATTAGGGCTATGGGTAATTTCAGATCTAGAGTTAAAGTTAGGGATATAATTAGTGTTAGGTTTATGGCTTGGTCCAGTTGAAGGGTTAGGTTTTTTGTTAGGTGAGGTTAAGATCTAGGGTTATTTTTAGAATCAGGGTCAGAATTAGGGTTTGGGTTAAGTTAGTGTTTAGGTGCGGGGCTCGAATTAGTGTTAGATTTAGAGTTAAGGTAATGACAGTGTTAGGTTTAGGTTTTAAGTTTGGTTTAGTGTAATATATAGGGTTAAGGTTAAGCCTAGGTTTATCAGAAGGGTTATTGTTATCTTAGAGTAATGGATAGGGTTAGCCCTAAGATTTGGGCTAGGGTTATGTATAGGATTAGGGCTAGTGTTTGGGTTAGTGTTAAGTTTAAGTATAGGGTTAAAGCTAGGTTTAGGATTCTGATTAAAGCTAGGTTTTGGGTTAGTTTAGGGCTAGGGTAAAGGCTATTGCTAATATATGATATAGATTTGTGATTACAGTTAGTTATAGGGTTAGAGTTAGGTTAAGGCTAGTGCTATTATTAGGGTTCTGCCTAGGGTTAGCATAAGGATTATAGTTTTCTAGGGTAATGTATAGGGATAAAACTAGTGTTAGGGCCTGGGTTATGGTTAGGATTAGGTCTAGGGTTAGGCTTAGGGTTATGGTTTGGCTAGGGTTATTGTTAGGGTTATCTTTAGGGTTAAAGCTGAGATAGGGCTTGGATTAGAGCTAGGTTTGGTAATAGGTTAGGGCAACAGATAATGTAAGAACTAGTGTAATGATTAGGAATACTTTTATGGTTAATGCTAGGGTTAGGTGTAGTTTTAGGATTAGTTTAGAGTTAAGGTGAAGTTAGAAATAGGGTTAGTGTTAGTGTCACTGACAGTGTTCAGTAGATTAATGGTTAGGGTTAAAGCCAGAAATAAGACTAAGATTAGGTCTAGAGGTAGTGTTAGAGTTTAGGTTATGTTAAAGGTTATTGTTAAGGCTAGGTCTAGTTTGTCTTTGGGTCTAGAGCTATAGTTATGGCTAGATTTAGGATTAGATTTAGGGCTAGGGCTAGTATTAGAGTTAGGTTTGGGTATGCCTTTAAAAGTAGGGGTAGTGTTAGGGTTCAGTTTAGGGTTAGGTTTAGATTTAGACCTAAGATTAGTGTTAGGGTCAGAATAATGGTCAGGTATAGTGTTAGGGTTTGGGTTATTGTTCGATCTCGAATGAAGGCTAGGGTTAGAAGTAATTGTAAGGTTAGATTTTGTTAGGCTAAGAATTAGTGCTAAGAATATGGTTAGCATTAGCGTGAGGGTTTGGCTTAGGGTTAGGGATAGAGTTGGAGCTAGGGTTGGACTAGGGTTAGGGTTAGGTTTAGGCTTAAAGCTCATGTTAAGTCTTGGATTAGGGCTAATTTTGTATTGGGGTTAGGGTTAGTGTTATGGTTACAGCTCTTGTAAGAACTAGGGTTATGATTAGGGTTAGTTTTAGGATTAAGTTTAGGGCTTGGTCTAGTGTTAGGGTTAGGTTTAAGGTTAGGGTTATGTTTAGAGCTAGGTTTAGTGTTTGGATATGAGTCAGGTTCATGGTTATGTTTAGGGTTAAGGTCAGGTTTCAAATAAGTGCTAGGTTTAGGGCTGGTGTAGGGTTAGGTTTTGGTTTAGGTTAAGGGTTAGTGTTAGGGGTATGGCTCAGTTTTGTTTTATGGCTAGGTCTAGGGTTAGGGATAATTTTAGGATTAGCATTGTTGTTAGAACTAGTTTCAGGGTTAGGCTGAGGAATTTGATTAGGGTTAGTTTTAAAGATACATTTAGATCTAGAGTTAGTACTAGGGCTAAGGATAGTGCAAGGGTTACCACTAGGGTTAGAGTTTGGGTTAGGGTTACAATAAAAGATAGGGTTAGAAGTAGGGATAGGTCTTGTGTGAGAATTATAGTTAGTCTTAATACTAGGGTTATGGTTAGGGTTAGAAATAGGGCTAAATTAGGGCTAGGATAAGGGCTAGGTTTAGTGTTAGGGTTAGAGCTAGAGTTTGCTTTATGGTTAGGGCTAGGGCTAGTGTTAGGGTTAGGGTAAGTGTTATGATTTAAGCTACAGATAGGGTTAGGTGGAGTGTTAGGTTTAGTGTTAAGTCTGGGTTAGGGTTATGGTTAGGGTTAGGGTTAGATTTGGGTTTACGGCTAGGATTTTCATTAGGATTAAGGTTAGTTTTAGAGTAATGTATTGGATTAGATGTAAGATTAGGTTTAGGGTTAAGTTTAGGTTATGGTTAAATATAGGTTTAGGGATATGTTTAGTTTTCATTTATGGTAAGGTTTAGGGTAAGGTTTATGGCAAGGTTTAGGTTTAGGGTTCAGTCAAGGGTTAGGTTTATGATTAGGGTTAGGGCTAGTGTTAGGTTCAGTGCTAGGGTTATTATTAGGGTTAGGGTTAGAGTTAGTGTAATGTTAGCATTAGAGCTTGTGTTATTACTAGGCTTAAGATTAGGATTAGGGCTAAGTTTAGGTATATGTTTAGGAATAGGTCTAGGGTTATGTTTAGGCTAAGGGTTAGGCTTTGAGCTAGGGTTATATGTAAGGCGAGGGTTACGGTTAAGGCTACATTTAGAATTATGGTTATTCTTAGTTAGGGTAGGTTTAGGTCTGAGATTAGGCCTAGTATTATGTTAAATTTAGGCCCAGTGTTAAGGCTATGTGTAATGAAAGATCTAATGTTCTAATTAGAGCTAGTTTTAGGGTTAGAGTTATGGCTATGTCTAGTGTTAGGTTAAGATATTGTGTTAGGTTCAGGTTTAGAGCTAGGTTTAGAATTAGTGTTAGGGTCAGTGTTCAGGGTCGGGTTAGGTTTAAGGTGAAAGCCAGAATGAGGACTAGAGTTAGGTCTAGGGATAGAGTTAGTGTTTGCTTTAGGTTAAAGATTATGTTAGGGCTAGGGCTCAGAGTATTTTAGGTCTAGGTCTAGAGTTACGGCTATATTTAGGATTAGGATTACGGCTAGGGCTAGTGTTAGGATTAGGTTTAAGTATAACTTTACTGGTAGGGCTAGTTTCAGGATTTGGTTTAGGGTGAGGTTCAGATTGACAGTGAGGGTTTGTGTTAGGTTAAGGATTTGATTTAGGGTTAGAGCTAGAATGAGGGCTAAAGTTATGTCTAGTAATAGGATTAGGGTTTGGATTAGGCTATTGATTAGGATTAGGACTAAGGTTAGCATTATGGATAGGGTTTGGCTTAGGGTGAGTGATGAGTTAGAGCTAGAGATAGGACTAGTGTTAGAGCTAAGGCTAGGATTATGTTTAGGTTTACTTCTAGGGTTAGGGCTCAGATTAGTGCTAGTTTTTCTGTTAGGATTAGATGTAGGTTTAGGGCTATGGCAAATATAAGAATTAAGGTTATGATTAGAGTCAGTATTAGGTCTAGATCAAGTGTTAGTGCTATCTTTAGGGTTAGTGTAATATTTAGAACTAAGGTTAGTTTTAGAATATAAGTCAGGTCAGGGTTAATTTTAGGACTAGGACATAAATTAGAGCTAGAAGGTTATTGATAGGTTTAGGGTTAGGTTTTGGTTTAGGTAAACATTTAGGGTTAGGACAATGGCTCTGTTGTGTTTAAGGGATAAGGCTAGGTTTACAGCTAGTTTTAGGATTAGTGATAGTGTTAGGTCTAGTGGTAGGTTGAGGATTAGTCTTAGGGTTAGGTTCAAATGTAAATTCATGGTTAGATCTAGGGTAGCGTCTAGTGCTAGGTTTAGGGCTAAGGTTAGTCTTGTGTTAGGTTTATTGTAATGGATAGGGTTAGAACTAGAACTAGGGCTGGGGGAGAGTTAGAGTTAGTATTAGGGCAAGGTTAGGAAGAGAGTTAGGGTTAGGGCTATATTAGGGCTAGGATTAGTGCTAGTGTTAGTGTTAGGGTTATGCCTATGGTTAGGGCTATAGATATGGATAGTGTTAGGGTTAGGGTTAGTGATAGGGCTGGGGGAAAGGATGGGGTTATGCCTATGTTCATGTCTAGTGTGAAGGTTAAAATTAGAGAAAGGGCTGGAGTTAGAGTTTGGGATAGGATTAAGGCTAGTTATAGGCCTAAGATGAGCACTAGTGTTTGTGTTAGGGTTGGGACTAGGAATAGGACTGGGCTAATGTCAGGTCTGGGTTTATTGTTATGGTTAATTTTAGGGTTAGTTTATGGCTAGTTCTAGTGTAAGCATTAGATTTAGGTAAAGGGTCAGGTTTAAAGCTAGGTGTATTATTAGAGTCGGTTAGAGTAGGGTTTGATTTAGGTTAAGATTTAGGGTTAAGGCTTTAATTAGCAGTATAAATAGGGTTAGGGTGTGGGTTAGGGTAATTGATAGGATTAGGTTTAGGGTTCAGGTTAGGTTTAGAGTAATGAATAGGGTTAGTGTTAGCAATAGTGTTAGTGTTAGTCCTAGGGTTAGCATTTAGGTTAGGATTATCTTTAGGGTAATGGATAGGGTTAGAGCTAAGATTCGGCTAGGTTTAAGGTTAGAATTAGGACTAGGGTTATGGTTAGGGCTAGGGTTAGTGTCAGGGTTAGTTTTGGTATAAGTGTTAGCGTTTGAGCTAGCATTAGGGCTAGTGTGAGGGTTAGGGTTAGAGTGAGGGCTAATGTTCGGGTTAGGGTTAGGGTTATATTTAGATTAGGGTTAGAATTTGAGCTAGAATTAGGGTTAGGGCAAGGGTTAGGGTTAGAATTAGGTCTAGGCTTATGGTTCGGGTAACAATCAAGTTAGTCTTTACATTAGGTTTAGGGCTAGGATAAGGGCAATATTTTGTGTGAAGTTAATGTCTATCATTTGGGCTATGGGTAATGTAAGAGCTAAGGTTATGGTTTTGGCTAGTTTTAGGGTTAGGGTTATGGAAAAATCTAGTGTTCTAGATATGTTTTTGTTAGGATAAGATTTACAGCTAGGGTTTGTTTTAAGGTAACTGTTATTCTCGGGTTAGGATTCAGTTTAGGGTCAGGGCCAGATTTATGGCTAGTGTTGGGTGTAGGAATAGAGTTAATCTTTACGTTAGGTTAACGGTTATTTTTTAGGGCTAGTGCTAGGTTTTTATTTAGGGTTCAGGCTAGATTTATGACTCTATTTATGATTAGGTTTGGTCTAGTGCTAGTGTTATGGTTAGGTTTAGGTATAGGTTTACTGCTAGGGGTAGGGTTATGGTTCACTTTAGGGTTAGATTAAGGGTTAGACCTAGGGTTAGTGTTAGGTTCAGAATAAGGGTCAGGGTTAAAGTTAAGGTTAGAGCTAGAATGAGGGCTAGGGTTAGTACTAGAAATAGAGATAGGGTTTGGTGTAGGGTTAGTGTTAGATTTAGGCCTAGGCTTAGGGCTAGGGTTAGGATTAGCATTAGATTTAGAGTAAGGTATGGTGTTACAGCTATGTTTAGTGCTAGAATAAGGGATAAATTTAGTGTTAGGGCTAGGGTTAAAATTAGGGTTAGGATTAAGTCTAGGCTTAGAACTAGGATTAGGGATAGAGATAGGTCTAATGTCAGGTCGAGGGTTAAGGTTAGGCTAGGGTTAGGGATACGGCTATGGCTGAGTTTTGTTTTAGATCTAGCCCTAGTGTTAGGGCTAGTTTATGATTAGCGAAAGTGTTAGGGCTAGTGGTAGGGTGAAGTTTAAGCTTAAATTTATTTTTATGGTTAGATCTCACTTTAGGGCTATGGGTAGGGTTAGGGCTAAGGTTAGGGCTAGTGTTAGGGTTATAGTAACGGATAGGGTTAGAACTAGAAATAGGGCTACAGCAAGATTTTAATTTGTCTTTGGGCCAGGGATAGGGGTAGGTATAGGGTTAGGGCTAAATTAGGGTGAGGATTAGTGCTAGGGTTAGTGTTCTGGTTAAGGTTAGTGTTCAGGTTAGGGTTATTGTTAGTGTCAGGGTTAGGATTAGATTTAGGGGAAGGGATAGGTTTATAGCTAGCTTAAGGGCTACAGTGAAGTTTAGAATTAGGGTTAGGGATAAGGCTAGGGTATGGGTTAGAAATTAGGCAAGGTTTAGGGTTAAGCTGAGAGTTTGTGTTAGGGCTAGGGATAGTTTTAGGACTAGGGCTAGTATTAGGGCTAGGGCTAATGTCAGGTCCAGGTTTATGGTTAGTATTAGTTTTAGTTGTAGGTTATGGCTATGTCTTGTATAATGTTAGGTTTAGAGTAGGATTCAGGTTTAGAACTAGGTGTGTTATTAGGGTCAGGTACTGTATAGTGTTTGGTTTAGGTTAATATTTAGTGTTAATGCTTGAATTAGTGGTCGGTTATGGTTAGGGTTAGGGTAATAAAAAGAATTAGTTTTATCATCCCGGTTAGGTTTAGAGTAATGAATAGGACTAGTTTTAGCAACAGGGTTATCATTTGTCCTAGGGATAGCATTTGTGTTAGGCTTATCTTTAGGGAAATGGATAGGTTTAGAGCTAAGGTTAGGGCTGGGTTAAGGTTACAATTAGGGTTAGGGTTAGTGTTAGGCCTAGGGTTAATATTAGGGTTAGGTTTAGGGTAAGCTTAGGCATTTGAGCTAGGGTTAGGGCAAGGGTGAGGGTTAGGGTTTGAGTCAGGAAAAGGGTGAGGTTTAGGGTTAGAGTTATGCTTAGGCTAAGGATTAGAGTTTGAGCTATGGTTAATGCTAGGGGAAGGTTTAGCATTAGGGTTAGGTCTAAGGTTGGGGTTAGGGTTATGGTTAGGGTTAGGTTTAGGGCTAGGATAAGGGCTAGGTTTTGTGTGTTTTTTAGTACTAATGTTAGGGCTATGGGTAATGTAAGAACTAGGGTTATGGTTTTGGCTAGATTTAGGGTCAGGTTTATCGAAAAGATTAGTGTTAGGGTTAGGTTTTGGTTTACGATAAGGTTTAGTGCTAGGGTTTCTATTAGGTCAAGGGTCATTGTTGGGTTAGGGTTTGTTTTATGGTTAGGGCCACAAATAGGACTAGTGTTTGGTCTAGTGATACGTTTTGTCTTTATGTTAGGATAAGGGTTATTGTTAGGGCTAGTGCTAGGTTTTTGTTTAGGGCTAAGGCTAGATTTATGACTCTATTTATGATTAGGATTGGTCTAGTGCTAGTATTACTGTTAGGTTTAAGTATAGGTTAACCGGTAATGGTAGTGTTAGGGTTCAGTTTAGGGTTAGGGTCAGGTTTAGATACAGGGTTAGTGTTAGGATCAGAATAAGTGTAAGGGTTAGGATTAGGGTTAATGCTAGAACGAGGGCTAGGGTTAGGACTAGTAATATAGTTAAGGTTTGGGGTAGGCTAACTATTAAGTTTAGGACTAGAGTAGCATTAGGGAGAGGGTTTGGCTTAAGGTAAGGGATAGGGTTAGAAGTATGGTTAGGGTTAAGGTTAGAATCAGGGCTCGGATTAGGCTAGGATTTGTGTTAGCATTAGGGAAACAAATGGGGTTATAGTTAGGTTTAGGGATAGGGCGAGAGTTAGAATTAGGGTTAGGGCTAGGTTAGGATTCGGATTATGATTAATGCTAGATTTAGGGCTAGGTTTGAAGGTTTGTGTTAGGGCTGGGGATAAGATTAGGGATAGACCTAATGTCAGGTCGAGGGTTATGGTTGGAAATAGTTTCAAAGTTAG
The DNA here is from genome assembly GCF_021218885.2 of Marmota monax. Classification (NCBI taxonomy): domain Eukaryota; kingdom Metazoa; phylum Chordata; class Mammalia; order Rodentia; family Sciuridae; genus Marmota; species Marmota monax. The sequence continues at coordinate 333,445 of NW_026693510.1, forward strand.
TTTATGGCTAGGTCTAGTGTAAGGATTATGTTTAAGGTAAGGGTCAGGTTTAGAGCTAGGTGTATTATAAGGGTCACTATCTGGGTAGGGTTTGGTTTAGTTTAAGGTTTAGAGTTAAGGGTTGAATTAGCATCAGGGTTAGGGTTAGAGTTAGGGTAATGAATAGGGTTAGGTTTAGTGTTCATGTCAAGTTTAGAGTAATGGATAGGGTTAGTGTTAGTTATAGGCTTAGTGTTATGCCTAGGGTTAGCATTTGAGTTAAGCTTATCTTTAGGTTAATGGATAAGTTTAGAGCTAAGGTTAGTGCTAGGGTTGAGGTTAGGATTAGTCCTGGGATTAGGTTTAGGCTTAGGGTTACTGTAAGGTTTAGGTTAAGTTTAAGTGTGAGGGTATGAGCTAGGGTTAGGGCTAGGGTGATGGTTATGGTTAGAGTCAGGGCTAGGGTTGTGGTTAGGGTTATGATTAAGGCTAGGTTTAGGGCTAGGATAAGGCTAGGTTTGTGTGGTGTTTATGACTAGGATTGGGGCTATTAGTTAGAGTTAGGGTTAGAGTTAGGGTCAGAATGAGGGCTAGTGTTGGGTCTAGGGATAGTGTTAGTCTTTGGGTTAGGTTAAAGGTTATTATTTGGGCTAGTGCAAGGTTTTTGTTTAGGGATAGGGCTAGATTTATGACTATATTTAGGATTAGGTTTGGTGTAGTGCTAGTGTTACTGTTAGGTTTAGGTATAGGTTTACTGGTAAAGGTAGAGTTATGGTCCAGTTTAGGGTTAGTGTCAAGTTTAGATCTAGCTTTTGTGTTAGGGTCAGAATAAGAGTCAGGGTTTGAGTTAGAGCTAGAGCAAGAATGAGGCTTAGGGTTAGGAATACTAATAGAGTTAGGTTTTGGGATAAGCTAAAGATTAGTGTTATGACTAGGGTAGCATTAGGGTGACAGTATGGTTTGGGGTAATGGATAGGATTAGAGGTAGGGTTAGGATTACGGATAGAGTTAGGGATAGGGTTAGGGTTAGGGTTAGGGTTACTGTTAAAATTAGGTTTAGAGTTAGGGTTGTGGTTTGAGATAGTGTTAGGCTTAGGGTTAAGGTTAGGGTTAGCGTTAATGTTTGGGTTAGTGTTATAGTTAGGTTTAGAATTAGTGTTAGTTTTAGGGATTTGGGTAGTGTTAGGTTTAGGGTTAGGATTAGGTGAGTGTTACGGTTAGAGTAAGGGTTAGGGTTAGGGTAAGTGTTAGGATTAAGGTTAGGGTTAGAGACATGGTTGGGGTTAGGCTTAGGGTTAGTATTAGCATTAGGCATATGGTTAGCATTAGGGTTAGTATTAGGTTTAGTGTTAGGATTTGTGTTAGGACTAGGATTTGGCTAAGGCTTAGGGTAATAGTTAAGATTAGTGTAACCTTTAGGGTTGGGGTTAGTATTAGGGTTAGGATTAGCATTTGGGATAGGGTTAGAATTAAGGTTAGGGTTAGTGCTTGTGATAGGTTTAGTTTTAGGCATAACATTCAGTTTAGGGTTAGGGTTACTGTTTGGATTATGGTTAGAGATACGTATAGTGTTATTGTTAATTTTAGGGTTAGTGTTAGTGTAAGGATTAGTGTTAGTGTTAGGATAGGGTTAGGGTTAGTTTAAGGATATGTTTTTTTTATGGCTAGGGCTAGTGTTAGGGTTAGTTTTAGTGTTAGGTTTAGGGTTAGGGTTATCTTAGGGGTATTGTTAGCGTTAGGGTTAGGGGTTGTTATAGGGTAAGAATTAGGGTTAGTGTTAGGATTAGGTTTACAGTTAGGTTTAGAATTATGGTTAAGGTTACAGTTAGGGTTAGGGTTATTGATAGGTTTGGGTTTGGTTAGGGTTAGGTTGAGGTTTAGGTTTAGGATTAGTGATATGGGTAGTTTTAGGTTTAAGTTTAGTTTTAGGGTTAGGATTAGTATTAAGGATAGTCTTAGAATTAGTATTAGTGTTTTGGTTAGGTTTAGTTTTAGGTTAGTTTTAGGGTTAGGGTTAGATTCAGTGTTAGTATAGGGATTACATTAAGGTTATTATTAGCATTTTGCCTAGGTTTAGGGTTAGGGTTAGTGTTAGGGTTAAGGTTAGAGTTAGTATAAAGTTAGGATCACTGTTGTGGTTAGGGTTAGTGTTAGGGTTATTGTGAGATGTCCTGTTAGTTTTAGGGTCATGGTTAGTGTTAGGGTGAGGGTTAGTGTTAGGGTTAGTGTTAGAGTTAGTAGTAGTGTTTTGGTTAGATTTTGGGTTAGGTTAGTGTTAGGTTAGGTTAAGAATTAGGGTTAGGGTGAGTTTAGATTTAGGTTGGTGTAAGTGTTAGGGTTAGGGTTAGAGTAAGGTTTAGAGCTAGTGTTAGGGTTTTGAAAAGTGTTAGTGTTAGTGTTAGTGTTAGGGTTTGGGTTAGGGTGAGGTTTAGGATTAGGGTTAGGTATAGTGTTAGGGTTTTGTTAGGGTTTGTGTTAGGGTTAAGTTTAGGGTTAAGATTAGAGTTATGGTTACAATTAGGATTTGGGTTAAGGTTATGGTTAGCGTCAGACTTAGGTTACTTTTAGGGTTAGGGTTAGGGTTTGGTTTAGTGTTAGGCTTAGGGTTAGGGTTACCGTTAGTGTTTGGTTTATGTTTATAATTTGGTTTAGGGTTAGTGTTAGGGTTAGTTAGGTTTTCGATTAGGGTTTGGGTTCAAGTTAGGGTTATATTTTGGGTTAGTGTTAGGTTTAGGTTTAGGATTAGCTTTAGGGTTAGTGTTAGAGTTAAAGATATGGTTAGGGTTTTGGTAAGGGTTAGGGTTACTGTTAAGATTAGGTTTATGGTTAGGTTTAGGTTTAGTGTTAGGTTTAGGTTTATTATTAGGGTTCATATTAGGGTTATTTTAAGTGTTTTTTTTTTTTTAGGGATAGGGTTAGGGTTATGTTTCAGTTTAATGTTAGGGTTAGATTTAGAGTTAGGGTTACGTTTTGAGTTAGTGTTAGTGTTAGGTTTAATGTTAGTGCTGGAGTTAGGGTTTCTGTTAAGTTTAGAGTTTGTGTTATGGTGAGGGTTAGGGTTAAGATTATGGTTACAACTAAGATTGTTGTTAGAGATAGGGTTAGTGTTAGGGTTAAGGTTAATGTTAATGTTTTGTTTAGGTTTAGGTTTAGGGTAAGGTTAGGGTTATTGTTAGCGTTAAAGTTAGGGTTAGATTAAGTGTTAGCATTAGTTTTAGTGTTAGGGTTAGGGATAGGTAAGGGTTAGGGTTAGGGTTAGGTTAGGGTTATGGTTGTGGTTTGGGTTAGGGTTTGTGCTAGGGTTAGGGATTGGGTTAGGGTTTTCATTAGGTTTATGGTTAGTGTGTTCATTTGTGTTAGGTTTACTGTTAGGGTTATGGTTAAATTCCTGTTAAGGATAGAGCTAGTTATAGTGTTAAGGTTAGGTGTAATTTTTTTTATGTTGACATTTAGTGTTACGGTTACGGTTAGGGTTAGGGTTGGATCAGTGTTTCACTTAGGGTAACAGTTAGGTTTAGTGTTTGTGTAAGGGATATAGTTATAATTAGTGTTAGGGTTAGGGTTAGGTTTAGGCTTAATGTTAGGATTAGTGTTAGGTTTAGGTTTAGGGTTAGGGTTACTGTTACAGTTAGTGTTAGCATTAAAGTTAGAGTTACGTTTAGGTTTAGTATTAGGGTTAGTGTTACAGTTAGTGTGAGGGTTAGGGTTGGAGATTGCTTTAGTGTTAATACTAGGGTTAGGGTTATGGTTAGTGCTAGAGATAGTTTTAGGGTTTGTGTTAGGGATAGGTTTATGGTTATGGTTAGGTTTAGAGTAAGGTTTTGGGTTGTGGTTAGGATTAGTGTTAGTTTTAGGGTTAGGATTAGGGTTAGTGATAGGGCTTGGGTTTGGTTATGTAAGTGTTAGTTTAGGGTTATTCTTAGTGTTATGGTTAGGTTTAGTTGTATTGTTAGGTTTAGGGATAGGTTTAGAGATAGAGTTAGGGTTAGGGTTAGGGTTAGTGTTAGGGTTATTTTCATATTAGGGTTTAGGTTCTTTGTAGTGTAACAGTTAGGGTTATTGTTAGTATTAGTATTATCTTTAGGTTTAGGGTTAGTGTTACGTTTAGGGTTAGGGTTATGGTTAGGGTTAGTGGTAGTGTTTTGGTTAGTGTTTGGTATAGGATTACTGTTACATTTATGTTTAGAATTAGGGTTAGGGTTACAGATACGGTTAGGGTTGGGGTTTGTGTTAGGATTAGGGTTAGTGTTAGGTTTAGAGTTAGGGATAGGGTTAGATATAGTGTTGGGGTTTGGGATAGGTTTAGGTTTAGTGTTACGTTTAGGCATAGGGTTAGTGTGATTGTTACTGTTAGGGTTAGGCTTAGGGTTTGTGTTAGTGTTAGGTTTAGGGTTAGGGTTAAGATTAGTGTCAGTGGTGCAGTTAGGGTTAGGTTTAGGGTAAGTGTTAGGGTTAGAATTAGGGTTAGGATAAGTGTTAGGGATTGTGCTATGGTTAGGGTTAGGGTTAGTGTTAGGTTTAGGGAGAGGTTTAGGGTTAGTGTTAGGTCAAGGGTTAGGGTAAGTGTTAGAGTGATGTAAGGGTTAGGGATAGGGTTATGGTTTGGGTTAGGGTTTGTGTTAAGTTTAGGGTTAGGGTTTGTGTTAGGATTAGTGTTAGGGTGTGGATTTTACTTAGGGTTATTGTTAGTGTTCAGGTTAGGGTTCCTTTTAGGGTTAAGGCTAGGTTTATTTTTAGGGTTAGGTGTAAATTTTCTGTTAGTGTTAGGTTTAGTGTTACAGTAAGTGTTAGGGTTAAAGTTAGTATTAGTGTTTCACTTAGGTTTAGAGTTTGGTTTAGGGTTTGTGTTAGAGTTAGGGCTATGGTTAGGGTTAAGGTGAGGTTTAGGGTTAAGGTTATTGTTAGAGTTAGGATTAGGAATAGGGTTGTGGTTAGGTTTAGTGTTAAGTTTAGGGTTAGGGTTTGTGTTAGGGTTAGCGTTAGGGCTAAGTTTTAGTATACAGATAGGTTTAGGGTTATCGCTATGGTTAGTGTTAGGTTTAGGTTTAGTATTAAGGTTAGTGATAGGGTTAGGGTTAGGATTAGTGTTAGGGTTAGAATTAGGTTTATAGTTAGGGTTAATGTTAGGGTAATAGTTAAGTTTAGTTATGGTGTTAGGGTAGGGTTGAGATTAGGTTTAGTGTTAGGTTTAGGTTTAATGTTAGGATTAAGATTAATTTTAGGCTAAAATTTAGGGTTAGTGTTAGTGTTAGCGTTATGTTTAGGGTTAGGTTTTGTGTTACATGTAGGGTTAGGTTTAGGGTTAGGGTTAGTGTTAGGGTTAGGCTTCGTGTTATGGTTATGGTTAGGGTTACAGTTAGTGTTAGTGGTAGGTTTCAGATTTGCCATAAGTTTAGTGTTAGTGTTACGGTTAGGTTAAGGGTTATAGTTAGTGTTAGGTTTAGGGTTATGGTTAGGTTTAGTGTGAGGGTAAGGGTGAGAGTTAGTGATAGGTATTGGGTAAAGATTAGGGTTCAGGTTAGGGTTTGTGTTATGGTTAGCTTTAGGGATAGTATGTGTGTTAGCGTTAGGTTTAAGTTTAGATTGGATTATAGTTAGAGTTATGGTTAGTGTTACGGGGGTTATTGTTAGTGTTAGGATTGAGGTTAGGTTAGGGTTAGTGTTAATGTTAGTGATAGGATTGGGTTAGTATTAGTGTTTGTGTTAGTGTTAAAGTTAGCGTCAGTGTTAGGTTTAAGGTTAGAGTAATGGTTAGTTTACTGATAGGGTTAAGGTTAGGTTTAGGTTTAGTATTAGGTAAGATTTAGTGTTCCTGTTAAAATACAGGTTAGGGTTAGGTTTAGGGTTAGCTTTAAAATTAGGGTGAGGATCAGGGTTAGGTTTCTGGTTAGGTTTAGCGTTAGTTTAAGAGTTAGGATTAGGGTTAGGGTTAGGATTAGTGTTAGGGTTAGTGTTTGTGTTAGAGTTATGGTTTATGTTAGGTTGAGGGTTAGGTTTAGGGTTATGTTTATGGTTAGTGTTAGTGTTAGCATTAGGGTTATGTTTAGGGTTAATGATAAAGTTAGGGTTTGTTTTAGGTTTATCATTAGGTAATTATTAGGGTTATTTTCAGGGTACAGGTTAAGATTAGGTTTAGGTTATTTTTAGAATTAGGGTGAGGATCAGGTTTAGGAATCTGGTTAGTGTTACGGTTAGTTTAAGAGTTAGGATTATTGTTAGGGTTAGGGTGAGGGTTAGGGTTAGGGTTTATGTTAGGTTGAGGGTTAGTGTTAGGGTTTTGTTTAGGTTTAAAGTTATGGTTGAATTTGAGGTAGATTTAGGGTTAGGTTTAGGGTTAGGGTTAGTTTTAGGGTTAAGAAAAGGGATAAGTTAAGGGTTAGGGTGAGGGTTAGAGTTAGTGTTAGGCTAAGGATTAGGGTTAGGGGTAGTAGTAGTTTTAGGATTAATGTTACTGATAGGGTTAGGATTAGAGTTAGGGTTAGGGTTAGGTTTAGTTTTAGTGTTTGTTTTAGGATTAGAGTTAGCGTTAGGTTTAGTTATATGATTAGGGTTTGTATAAGATTTAGGGTTCGTTGTATGGTTGGTTAGTGTTTGTATTAGTATTAGGGTTATGTTTAGGTTTAGGGTTAGATTTAGATTTAGTGTTAGGGTTAAGGTTAGAGTTACAGTTAGAAATGTTTTTATGGTTAGTGTTAGAGTGAGAATTTGGGTTATGTTTAGAGTTAGGGTTATTGTAAGGGTTAGAGTCCATGTTATGGTTAGGTTTAGGGTTAGTGTTAGTGTTAGGTTTAGGGTTAGAGATAGGTTTAGGGTTAGCATTAGTGATAGGGTTAGGGTTAGAGTTATTGTTATCATTAGGTTTAGAGTTAAGTTTAAGATTAATGTTAAGTTTAGGGTTAAGTTTAATGTTAATGTTCAGGTAAGTGTTAGGGTTAGGGTTTGGTAAGGGTTAGGGTTAAGGTTAGGTTAGGGTTAGGGTTGTTGGTCAGGTTATGATTTGTGTTAAGGTTAGGTTTAGGGTTTGTGTTAGGTTTAGGGTTAAGTTGTTGGTTTGTGTAAGGGTTACTGTTAGGGTTAGGATTAGAGCTAGGTTTAGTGTTAGGGTTAGGTGTAAGTTTTTGGTTACGGTTAGGTTTAGGTTTAGGGTTAGTGTCTCACTTAGGGTTAGAGTTAGGTATAGGGTTAGGGTTAGTGTTTCAATTAGGGTTAGAGTTAGGTTTATGGTTTGTGTAAGGGTTAGGGTTAGAGATAGTGTTAGTGATAGGGTTAGGGTCAGGGTGAAAATTAGGGTTAAGGTTAGGGTTCGGTATAGTGTTAGGGATACGGTTAGGATTAGAGTTAGTTTTAGGGTTACGGTTAGGGTTAGTGTTAGGTATAGGGTTAGGATTAGTGTTAGTGTTAGTGTTTTGGTTATGGTTAGGTTTAGGGTCAGGGTTAATGTTAGGTTAAGGGTTAGAGTTAGGTTTCGTTTTAGAGTAAGGTTTAGGGTTAGGTTTATGTTTGGTGTTAGGGTTTGGGTTTCTTTTAGTTTTCAAGTTACGGTTAGGGTTAGTATCAGAATTATGGTTAGGTTTAGGTTTAGGGATAGTATTAGGGTTAGTGTTAGGGTTAGGGTTATGGTTTGTGAGAGGGTTAGGTTTAGGTTTAGGATTTGTTATAGGGTTTGGTTTAGAGTTATGGTTGGATTATGGTTAAAGTTAGGGTTAGGATTATTGTTAGAATTAAGGGTAGGGTTAGGGTTAGTGTTAGGGTTAGTGTTAGTGTTAGTGTTAGGGTTAGGGTTAGTTTTAAAGTTAGGTTTAGTTTTAGGTTTATGGTTAAGTTTAGGGTTAGTGATAGTGTTAGGTTATGCTTAGGGTTACCGTTAGGGTTAGGTTTAGGTTTAGTGTTAGGGTTAGTATTAAAGATAGGGTTTAGATTAGGTATGTGTTAGGATGAGGTTTGGGTTAGTATTAGGTTTAGAGTTTGGTTTCGGGTTTGTGTTAGGTTTACAGTTAGTTTTAGTGTGTTAGGGTTAGGGTTATAATTAGGGTTACAATTAGGTCAAGGTTAGGGTAAGTTTTAGGGTTAGGATTAGTGTTTGGTTTAAGGTTAGATTTAGGATTAGTGTTAGTGTTAGGGTTATGGTTAGGGTTAGTGTTATGGTTAGTGTTAGGTTTAGGCTTAGTGTTAAAATTAGGTTAGGATTCAGGTTAGGGTTAGGTTTAGGTTTAGGGTTAGGTTTGGGTTAGGGTAAGGTTTAAAGTTTGTGTTTGGGTTAGATTTAGGTTTAGGTTTACAGTTGAGGTTATTGTTAGGGTGGATTATTGTTAGATGATTATTATTATTATTATTATTATTATTATTATTATTATTATTATTATTATTGTTAGATTTAGTTTAGTTTTAGGTTTAGTTTTAGGGTTAGGATTAGGGTAAGCTTTAGGTTAGTTTTAGGGTTAGGGTTAGGTTAGGGTTAGGGTAGTGGTGAGCATTATGTTTTGTGTCAGGGTTAGTGTTAGTGTTAGGTTTAGGGTTAGGGATAGAATTAGTTTTAGTGTTAGGGTAAGGGTTAGGGATTTCTTAAGATTAATGTTAGAATTAGGGTTAAGTTTTGTGTTTTGGTTATGCATAGGGTTAATGTTATGGTTATGGTGAGCATTAGGTTGGGGTTAGTTTTAGGTTTAGGGTTAGGGTTAGTTTTATTGTTAGGTTTTTCTTAAGGTTAATGCTAGGATTAGGGTTAGGTTTGTGTTTTGGTTAGGGATAGGGTTAGGGTTACAGTTAGGATTAGGGTTAGGGTTAGTGTTAGTGTTAGGGTTAGGGTTCAGCTTAAGGATAGTGTTAATATTATGGATGGGTTTAGGGTTAGGGTTAGTGTTAGGGTTAGGTTTAGTTTTAGATTTAGTATTAGGGTTAGCATTAGGTTTAGGGTTATTTTTTGGCTTAGAGTTAGGGTTAGGGTTAGTTTTAGGGTTAAGGTAGAGTTAGGGTTTGTGTTAAAGCTGCAGTTTGTTTAGGGTTAGGGTTCGTGTTAGGGATATGTTTAGGTTTAGTGTTATGTTTAGCTTAAGTTTTAGGTTAGGTTTAGGATTAATGTTTTTGTTAGGGTTATTTTAAGTTTAGGTTTAAGGTGAGGGTTAGGAATAGGGTGAGGTTTAGCATTAGTATTAGCATTCGGGTGAGGGTTATGTTTAGGGTTAGGTTTAGGGTAAGGGTTAGTGTTAGTTTTATGGTAAGGTTTAGGGTTAGTATTAGGGTTAAAGTTAGGGTTAATATTAGGGTTAGGGTTTATATAAGGGTTAGTATTAGGTCTATAGTTTTGTTTCAGTTTAGGATTGGCGTTTGGATTAGTATTAGTGTCATTCTTAGGGTTAGGGTTAGGATTAGGTTTAGAGTTAGGGTTAGGGTTATAATATGTGTTAGGTTTAGGGTTAGTCGTAGGGCTATATTTAGGTCTCATGTTAGGGTTAGGTTTAGGTTGAGGTATAGTTTTAGTGTCATGGTTATTTAGGTTTTGGGTTATGGATAGTGTTAAGTCTAGGGGTGGGTTTTGGGTTAGTGTTAGTGTTGGATTAGTGTTAGGTTTAGGATTAGTGTTACAGTTAGGGTTAGGGTTAGATTTAGTGTTAGTGATAGGGTTAGTTTTAGAGTTAGTGTTAATGTTAGCGTACGGTTTAGGGTTAGGGTTAGGATTCTGGTTTGGATTACATTTAGATTTAGTGTTAGCATTAGGATTTGGGTTTGTGTTAGGTTAAGTTTAGGATTTCTGTTAGGTCAGCGTTAAAGTTACAGTTTCAATTAAGGTTAGGGTTAACTTAGTGTTAGGGTTAGGGTTGGGTTAGTGTTACGGTTAGGGTTAGGATTAGTGTTAATTTTAATGTTAGTGTTAAGGTTAGGGTTAGGATTAGTGTTAGTGTTAGTTTTAGGCTTAGGGTTAGTGATTGAGTTAGGGTTGGGATTAGGGTTAGTGTTAGAATTAGGGTTAGGGTTAGATAAGATTTAGGGTTAGTGTTAGTTTAGGGTTAACATTATGGCTTAGGTTAGGTTTTGTGTTAGGGTTATTTTTAGGGTTAGATTTATTCTTAGAATGAGGGTTAGGGTGAGGGTTTGTGTTAGGGTTAGTGTTAGGTTTAGAGTTAGGGTTAGGTTTAATGTTAGTGTCAGAGTTAAGTGTAAGGTTAAGGTTAGGGTTAGCATTAGGTTTAGGGTTTGTGTTAGGTTTAGTTTTAGGTTTAGGGTTAGTGACAGGGTTAGTGTTAGGGTTATAATTAGTGTTAGTGTTAGGGTTATGGTTAGGTTTAGGGTTAGGTTTAGAGTTAGTGTTAGGTTCAGGGTTACTGTAGGATTAGGGGTAGGGTTAGGGTTAGGGTTACAGTTAGGGTTAGTGTTAGAGTTAGGGTTAGGGTTATTTTTAGCTTAAGTTTCACTGTTAGTGTTAGATTTATGGTTAGCATTAAGTAAGGCTTTTTTTAGGTTTAGGGTTAGGGTTTTTGTTAGGGTTTGTGTTAAGGTTAGTGTTAGGGATAGGGTTACTGTTAGGTGTAAAAATAAGGATAGGTTAAAAGTAAGTATTAGCATTAGCGTTAGGGATAGGTTTAAAATTAGTGTTAGTGTTATGTTAGATTTAGGGTTAGGGTTAGGGTAAGTTTTAAAGTTAGTGTTAGTGTTATGGTTAGTGTTAGGTTTAGTGTTAGTTTAGGGTTAGGGTCAGGGTTAGGTTTAGGGTTAGAGCTCGAGTAAGGTTTAGGGTTAGATTTAGGTTTAGGTTTAAGGTTAGGTTTAGTGTTAAAGTTTGGGGTAGGTTGATGTTTAGGTTTAGTGTTAGGGTTAGATAGGGTTGATTTTAGGCTTAATGTTACGGTTTGTGTTAGGGTTAGGGTTAGTATTAGGGTTATGGTTACAGTTTGGAATAGGGTTAGGTTTAGGATTAGAGTTAATTTTAGTGTTTGGGTTAATTTTAAGGTTAGGGTTAGTGTTAGGGTTAGGGTATGTTTAGAGTCATGGTAAGGGTTAGGTTTAATGTTAATGTTAGGTTTGGGATAGGGTTAGTTTTGTTTTAAGGATATGGTTAGGGTTCATATTAGGTATAGGTTTAGGGTGAGTGTTAGGTTTAGGTTTATGGTTAGGTATAGGGTTAGGATTAGTTTTTTTTTTTTCTTTAATTTTATGGTTAGTGTCAGGGTTAGTATTAGGTTTAGGTAAGGATTAGGGTTATTGTTGGGTTAGATTTAGGGTTATGGTTTGGGTTATGTTTTTTTTTTTTTTAAGGATAGGGTTAAGGTTAGGGTTACAGTTAGGTGTAGGGTTATGATTAAAGTTAGGGTTAGTGTTTGGATTAGAATTAGGGCTAGGTTTAGAAATAGTGTTAGGTTAGCATTAGGATTAGATTTATGGTAAGTTCAAGGGTTAGTGATAGGTTTAGGGTTAGTGTTAGGGTTACGTTTAGGGTTAGGGTAAGTGATCAGGTTAGTGTTAAGGTTAGGGTGAGTTTTAGGGTTAAGGTTAGACTTAGGTTTAAGGTTAGGTTTAGTGTTAGGGTTAGCATTAGAGTGAGTGTTAGGGTTAGGGAGAAGGTTAGGTTTAGGTTTAGAGTTAGTTTTAGTGTTTGTGATAGGATTAGTTTAAGGTTAGGTTTAAATTTACGGTTAGGGTTAGTGTGACATTTAGGGTTTGTGTTAGGTTTACAGTTAACCTTAGGGTTACATTCCTTGTTAGGTTTAATGTTAGTTTTTTTTTTTTTTTTTTTTTTAGACATGGTTACGCTTAAGGTTAGGGTTAGTGTTAGTATTATGGTTAGGTTCAGGATTAGGGTTTAAATTAGTGTTTGATTAGGGTAGAGTTAGGTTTAGGGTTAGTGTTAGGGTTTGTGTTAGGGTTAGTGTGAGGTTTAGGTTAGTTTTAGGGTTAGGTTTAGGGTTAGTTTAGTGTTAGGGTTAGGGTTAGTTTTTTGATTAGCTTATGGTTACTTTTAGGGTTAGGGTTTGTGTTAGGGTTTGGGTTAGGTTTAGGGTTTGGGTTACACTTAGGGTTAGTGGTAGGATTAGGGTTAGGGTTCGTGTTAAATCCAGGGTTAGATTTATGGTTAGGGTTATGGTTAGGATTAGGGATAGTGTTAAATTTAAGGATAAGTGTAGGTTTAGGGTTTGTTTTAGGTTTAGGGTTAGGATTATGGTTAGTGTTAGGATTGGGATAAAATTAGGGTTAGTGTTAGTGTAAGGGTTTGGGTTAGGGTTAGGGTTAGGGTTAGTGATAGTTTAAGGTATACGATTTGGGTTAGGATTAGGGTTTGTTTTAGAGTTCGGTGTAGGCTTAGGGTTAGTGTTATGTGTAGTGTAATGGATTCGGTTATTTGTGTTAGGGATAGTGTTTGGTTTAGGGTTAGTGTTACAGTTAGGATTAGGGTTACAGTGAGTGTTAGGGTTAGGTTAGGTTAGTTTATTGTTAGTGTTATCTTTAGATTTAGGTTAAGGATATTTTTTAAATTAGGGTTATGGTTGGCATTATTGTTAGTGTTAGGTTTGCAGTTAGTGTTAGTTGTAGGTTTAGTGTTAGGTTTAGTTTTATGGCTAGGTTTAGGGTGAGGTTTAGGTAAGTGTTAGGGTTAGGGTTGGGGTTAGTGTTAGGTTTATGGTTTTTCTTTGAGTTAGGTTTAGAGTTAGGTTTTCTTGTAGGGTTAGGGTTAGATTAGGGTTAGCATTAAGGTTAGGATATGGGTTAGAGTTAGGGTTAGGGTTAGGTTCATGGTTAGTTTTAGGGTTATGTGTTATATTAGTGTTAATTTTAGGGTTAGGAGTATTGTTAGGGTTAGGTTAGGGTTTGGGTTAGGATTAGGGTTAGGGTTACGTTTACGGTTCATATTACAGTTAAGGTTAGTTTTAGGGTAAAGTTATGTTTAGGGGTATGTTAGGTTTAGGGTTAGATTAAGTTTAGGGTTATGGTCACAGTTTATGTTAGAGTTAGGTTTAGTGTTAGTGTTAGGTTTAGGTTTATGTTTATGTTTAGGGTAAGGGTTAGGGTTAGGGTTAGTGTTAGGATTATGGTTAGGTTGAGTATTAGTGTTTGGGTTACAGTTATAGTTAGGTTTAGGGTTAGTGTTAGGGTTACTGTTAGGGAGAGTGGTTAGTTTAGGGTTAGTGTTAGGGTGAGATTTAGTGTTAGGATTATTGTTAGGGATAGGGTTAGGTTTAGGTTTAGGATTAGGGATAGGCATACTGTTAGGTAAGTGTTATATTTAGGGTTAGTTTAGCATTTACATTTTGGGTTAGGGTTAGTGTTAGTGTCAGGTATAGTGTAAAAGTTATGGTTAATGATAAGGTTAGGGTTTTTGTTAAGGTTAGGGTTCATGTTAATGTTTAAGTTAGGGTTAGTGTTGGTGTTAGAGTTAGTATTAGGGTAAAGTTTAGGGTTAGTGTTAGGGTGAGGCTTAGAATTTATGTTAGGGTTATGTTTAGTGGTACAGTAAAATTTAGGTTTCGTGTTGAGGTTAGGTTTAAGTTTACTGTTATGTTTAGTGTTAGGGTTAGTGTTAGGGTTAGATTTAGGGTAAGTTCTAGGCTTACTGTTAGGGTATGTTTTAGGATTAGGGTATTAGGGTTAGGGTTACAGTTAGTTTTAGTGTTAGAGTTAGGTTTATGGTTAATATTAGTGTTAGAGTTAGGGTTAGGTTAGAGTTATGGTAAGTGTTAGATTTAGGGTTAGTGTTAGGATTAGGGATAGGGTTAGGGTTAGTGTCAGGGTTAAGGTTGGTATTTGTGTTAGGGTTAGGTTTAAGGTGATTGTTATGTTTAAATTTAGGGTTTTGTTTAGGGTTAGGTTTAGTTTCAGTGTTTGGGTTATGGTTAGGGTTAGTGATAGGGTTAGGGTTGGCTTAGGGTTAGTGTTTGCATTGGGTTAGGTTTAGTTTTAGGGTTTTGTTAGTGTTAGGGATAGGGTCAAGTTTAGTGTTACTGTTAGGTTTACTTTTATGGATATACTTAGTTTTAGTGTTAGTGTTAGGGATAGTTTTAGGGTTATGTTTAAGTTTAAGATTAGGGTAAGTGTTAAGTTGTGGGTTAGAGTTAATGTTAGGTTTAAGGTTACGGGTAGGATTCAGATAATGGTAAGTTTTAGAGTTAGGGTTAGGGTTTGGTTAGGGTTAGGGTTAATAACTATAATAAAATAGTAAATAAATATTTAGGGTTGGGTTAGGGTTAGCGTTATGTTTAGTATCAGGGTTAGAATAAGTTTTAGGTTTAGGGTTAGTGTTAGGGTTAATTTTTGGCTTAGGTTTAGTGTTATGGTTAGCGTTGGGGTTAGGATGAATGTTTGGGTTGGGTTTAGTGTTAGATTTAGTGTTAGTATTAGATTTAGGGTTAGGGATAGAGTGAAGTTTAGGGTTAGGGTTAGGGTTAGTATTACAATTAAAGTTAGGCTTAGGGTTAGGTTTATTGTTAGGGTTAAGATTAGGGTTAGGTTTTGTGTAAGGGTTAGTATTAGGGTTTAGGTTAGGAATATTGTTAAGGTTAGGGATAGGTTTAGGGTTAGGTTTAGTGTTAATGTTAGGGATAGAGTTAGGTTTAATGTTATGGTTTGAGTTAGGGTTAGGTTCAGGGTTAGAGATAGGATCAGTGTTAGCATTAGTGTTAGTGTTAGGGTAAGGGTTAGGTTTAGGGTTCTGGTTAGGCTTACGTTTAAGAGTTAAGGTAAGGGTTATGGTTAGTGTTAGTGTTAGGGTTAAGGTTTGTGTTAGGATCATGGTTAGTGTTAGGATTTCAGTTAAGATTAAATTAGGGTTAGTTTAGTGTTAGGATTAGGGTTTTGGTTAGTGTTACCATTAGGATTAGGTTTAGGGTTTCATTTAGTGTTAGGGTTAGGGTTAAGTTTACGATTAGCATTAGTGTTATGTTTAGTTTAGGGTCAGGCTTAGGGTTAGTGATAGAGTTAGGATTCCGATTATGGTTAGTGTTTGGGTTAGGGATAGGGTTAGGGTTAGGTTAGTGTTAGGGTTATTGTTTTGTTTAGGTTGTTTGTTAAGGTTAGGGTTAGCGTTAGAGTTATGGTTTGGATTAGGGTTTGGGTTCATGTTCGTGTTAGGGTTAGTGTTAGGTTTAGTGTGAGGTTTAGTGTGAGGTTTAAAGTCAGTGTTAGTGTTAGTGTTAGGGTTAATCTTAGTGTTAGTTTTAGGGTTAGGGTTAGATTTAGTGACAAGGTCAGTGTTAGGGTAAGGATTAGTGTTAGTGTACAGTTTTCCTCAGGTTTAGGGTCAGGGTTAGTCTTAGAGTTACAATTAGTGTAGGTTTAGGCTTAGGGTTAGGTTAGTGATAGATTTAGGGTTAAGGTTCAGATTACGTTTCATATTAGGGTTACAGTTAGGGTTAGTGTTAGGATTAGGGTTAGGTTTCGTGTAGGGTTAATGTTAGTGTTAGCTTACAGTTAGTGCTATGTATAGTGTTAGGTTGATGGATAGGTTTATGTTTAGTGTTAGGGTTAGTGTTAGTGTTACAGTTAGGGTTAGGGATAGGTTTAGTGTTACGATTAGGGGTAGTTTTATGGTTACTCTTAGGGTTAGTGCTACAGTATTGTGAGGGTTATGGTTAAGGTTGGGTATGGTTTATAGTTATGGTTTGTGTTAGGTTTTGTGTTCGGGTTAGGGTTAGGGTTAGGGTTAAATGTAGGGATAAGGTTACGGTTAGGCTTAGGGATAGTTTTAAGCTTATAGTTAGTGTTAGGTTTAGCATTAGAGTTAGGGTTAGGGGTAGATGTAGGGTAAGTTTAAGGGTTAGAGTTAGCTTTAGGTTTTTTTGTTAGTGTGTTAGGGTTAGTGTTACCTTTAGAGTTAGGGCTCAAGTTAAGGTTATGTTTAAGGGTACGGTTTAGGGTTAGGGGTAGGTTTAGGTTTCAGTTTTGGATTAGGTTAGGGTTAGGAATAGAGTGAGTTTTAGGGTTAGGTTAGGATGTGTTTTAGTATTAGTGTTAGAGTTTGTGTTAGGGTTAGGTTTAGTATTAGGGTTAGGGTTACATTTCGGATTAGTGTTAGGTTTAGGTTTAGGGTTAGGGTTAATGTTAGTGTTAGGGTTAGGATTAGGTTTACTGTTATGTTGAGGTTCATGTTAGGGTTAGGGATAGGTTTAGTGTTAGTGTTAGTGTTAGGGTTAGGGTTCATGTTAGGATTAGGTTTAGGGTGAGTGTTAGGGTTAGGGTTATTGTTAGGTTTATGGTTATGGTTAGTTTTAGTGTTTGTGTCAGTGTTAGGCTTATGGTTAAGGATAGTGTTAAGGTTAAGTATAGGTTTAGGGTTTGTGTTAGGCTTAGTGTTAGGGTTAGTGTTACGGTAAGGGTTAGGTTTAGGGTTAGGGTTAAGGATAGCTTTATTATTAGGTTCAGGGTTAGAGTTAGGATTAGTGTTAAGTTTGCAGTTATTTTTAAGATTAGGGTTAGTGTTATTGTTAGGTAAAGGTTAGGGTTAGGGTTAGTGTTAGTGTTAGGTTTAGGGTTAGGTTTAGTGATACGTTTAGGGTTATTTTTAGTGTTTGTGTTAGTGATAGGTTTAGGCTTGTTGTTAGGTTTAGTGTTAGGGTTAATGTTAAGATTAGTGTTGGGGTAAGTGTTAGTGTTAGGGAAAGGGTAAAGTTAGTGTTAGGGTTAGTTTTAGGGTAAGGTTATGGGTAGGTTTCGTGTTAGGGTTAGGGTTTAGGTTAGGTTCATATTAGGGTAAGTGTTAGAGTTAGGATTATGGTTACAGATAGAGTTAGTGTTTGGGTTAGGGTCAGGGTTAGTGTTAGGGTTAGGATTAGGTTTTGCATTAGGGTTAGGGTAAGGGTTAGTGTTATGTTTAGGGTTAGGGTTAGTGTAAGGGTTAGTGTTACATTTAGGGTTATCATAAGGGCTTGTATTAGGGTTAGGATTAGCGTTAGGGTTAGCTTTAGTGTTCAGTTTAGGGTAAAATTAGCATTAGGGTTAAGGTTACATTTAGGGTAATGATATTTTTACAGTTAGGGTTCAGGTTAAGTTTAGGGTAATGGATAAGTTAGGTTTAGTGATAGTGCTAGGATCATCCTGAACATTAGCATTAGGTTTAGTGTTAGGGTTTGGGTAATGGATAGGTTTAGAGCTAGGGTTAGGGCAAGGTTTATATTTAGAGTCAGGGCTAGGGGTAGGGTTATGTTTCCATTTACTACAAGGATTTAAGTAAGGGTTAGGTTTAGGGTAAGGGTTATGCTAATTTTAGGGTTTGAGTTAGGGTTAAACCTAGGTTTGGGTCTTAGATTAGGGCTAGGTTTTGGATTACATTAGGGCTCTTCTTAGAGATATGTCTAATGTAAGTACTAAGGTTACGATTAGGGATAGTTTTAGTGTTACATTTAGGACTAAGTCTAGTTTTAGGATAAGGTTTGGGTTTAGGGTGATGTTTTTAACTTGTCAGGGTCAGAGTCAGGGTCATGGTTTGTTTTATGGTTAGGGATAGGACTCGAATTAGGGGTAGGCTTAGGACTAGATGTAGGGTTAGGATTTAGTTTATGTTAAGGGTTAGGGTTAGTCCTATGGCTCGGTTGTTTTTAGGAGTAAAGCTAAAGTTAAGGGTAGTTTTATGATTAGCGTTAGTGTTATTGCTACTGATAGGGTGATTTTAGGCTTTGGAGTAGATTTAGAGTTATGTTAATTATAGGGTTAGGGCTATGGCTAGTGGTATTGCTAACATCAGGGCTAGTGTTTCGGTTATTGTAAAGGATAGGGGTAGAACTAGGAATAGGGCTATGGCAAGAGTTAGAGTTATTCTTAGGGCTAGAGTATGGGTTACGGTTCAGGCTAAATTAGGGCTAGGATTAGGTTTAGGGTTAGTGTTAGGCTTAGGCCTAGTATTAGAGCTATGTTTATGGTTAGGTTTAGAGTTCGGTTTAGGAGAAGGGATGCCTGTTTGATTTCCACCTCAATTTCTATTTACCCATAGGTGTTAAAATGATGTGAAACATTAAAATAAAAAAGTGTTCATGATAGGGAAGCATTGAATTGAGAAGAACATACTTTGGGAGTATAATAAGGCTAGATAAAATATGACTCCTGCCCAGTATCAAAGAAATTTGAACAAAATTATGTCTCACCCTCATATTACCTCTAACCCTAGCCATAGCCATAACCCTAAACCTAACATTAACCCGAACCTGATTAGAGAACCATTGAATCTAGAATCCCTGCTCTTGTGGGGCAAGCTGCTTGATGAATCCTTTGCACTATCAAACAAATATGACCAAATAATTTTGGGAGGTATTTCAGTAGATGCATATTTTCCAGTTTTCTCCTAAAGGGTTCTCAGTTTAGTTTTTTTTTTTCTTCATGCTTAAGCATAGGCCTACTTTTACAAGGAACATACCAGAGTCCCCAGAGAGAAATGATGGAGTGTGTGAACTTTCAAACAGCTGGCACAAACCCTGTTTGATTTTCAACTCCATTAATTTTCTCCTATAGGTCAAAAATGAAGTGAAATCTTAAAATAAAAAATGTTCCTTACAGCAAACATGTGAATGGAGAAGGACTAAACTGGGGGAACAGAGTATATCTAGCTAAAAGATAAATTCTGCCAAGTATCATAGTATTTTGAATAAACTAACTCTAACACTAACACTGGCTCTAACCCTAGCTCTTTCCCTAACCCTAACATTTTAATGAAACCTTTGACCTCAGAATTTCAAAACTTGGGCATCCTAGTGGGTAAACCTAAAGGATGAATGCTGCACAGTATCAAAGAAATCTGTCCAAAAAGTTGATGGAGCATATGAGTACATGCATAATTTCCTGTTATCTCCTAAAGGATGCTTGGATAATGTTGTTTTTACATGCTTCAGCTTAGGACTACTGTTACAAGAGCAAACCAGGGATTGCTCACAGAGAATTGATGGAGTGTGCAGTTTCAAGCAGCTAGCACCAATGCTGTATGATTTCCAGATCCATTTCCATTTACCTGTATAGGATAAAATGGACTGAAACATTAAAATAAACACTGTTCCTTATAGTGAACCCTTGAACCTAGGAGGCCCAAACATGTGGAGTATAGTAAGAATAGGAGAAAAAATGAATCCTACCTAGTATCAAAGAAATTTGAAAAACAGTAACTCTAACCCTAATACCAGCTCTAACCCTAGCACTAACACTATCCTTAACACAAACTCTAACCTGATTGAAAAACTGATGATGTCAGAAGTCCCAAACTTGGGGAGCCTAATGGGATAAGCTATCAGATAAATGCTGTGCAGCATCAAAGAAATATGACCGAATAGTTGAGGTGGTATTTCAGTTCATGCATATTTCACTTTTTTCTTCTAAAAGGCTCTTGGATAAAGTTGTTTTTGCCATCTTCATCTTAGGGATACTTTCACAAGGAACAAACAAGAGAGTATGCCAACAGAACTGATTCAGTGTTTGAAGTTTCAGGCAGCTAGCACCAACCCGGTTTGATTTCAACCTCCATTTTTCATTTACCTATGTAGGTCAATATGAAGTGAAACCTTAAAATACAGAGTGTCCCGGTTAGCAAACCATTAAAATGAGAAGGCCCAAACCTAAGGAGCATATTAAGGCTAGATAAAACTTAACTCTTTCCAAATATCAAAGAAATTTGTACAAAACTTACTCTCACCCTAACACTACATCTAACCCTAGCCCTAACACTAAACCTAACACTAACCTTAACCTGAGTAGAGAACCATTGATCCTAGAAGTGCCACACTTGGAGAGATTTGTGGGGAAAGCTAAATAATTAATATTACTCAGTATCAAACAAATCTGACAAAATAATTATGGAAGAAATTTCAGTTTATGCATATTCCCTGCTTTCTCCAAAAGGGCTCTTGGATAAAGTTGTTTTGCATGCTTCAGCTTAGGCCTACACTCACAAGGAACATACAAGAGTGTTCCCACAAAGTATTGAGGGTATGTGTGCAGTTTCAAGCAGTTAGCATAAACTCTGTTTGATTTCCAGGTCCATTTACATTTACTCGTATAGGTGAAAATGAAGTAAAATGAAAACATTAACTGTTCCAGACACCAAACAGTTGATCCAAATGGCTTAAATATGGGAAACAGAGTAAGGTTAGTTAAAGATGAATCTTGGATTATATCAAAGAAATTTGAATAAAGTAACTCTAACCCTAACAATAACTCTAAACTGAGCACTAATCCAAACCATAAATATAAACATAGCCCTATCCTTAAGCCTAACTTTAACCCTAATTTTAACTGTAACCATTGCCAAATCCCTAGCTCTAACTCTATCCATTACCATAACTCTAACACTAACGCTAATGATAAATGTAGACCTAACCCTAACATTTAACCTATACCTGCTCTAACCCTAACCCTGGGCTTAGCCCTAAATCTAGCTCCAACCATAACACCCTAAACCTAGGCCTAACCATAAACCTAACCCTAACACTTGCACTAATCTTAACCATAAACATAGCCCTAAACCTAGCTGCAATCCTATCTTTCACCGTAAACTTAAGCGTAACCCAAATGCTAACAATAGGGGTAAAACTAAGTATATAGCTATCCATAAGGCTATTCAAAATCCTAAACCAAACCTGAACCCTAAACCTAACCACATCCTTTATTCTTAACCTAATGCTAATTTGAGCCTTACCCCTAAACCTTAACTGAAACCAATCCCTAATCCTGACATTGACCATAAGAGTACACCTAGCTCTAAACTTGACCTTTACCACAAACCTAAACCTTACAGTAGACCTATTCATAACCAAACCCTACAAATACCTTAAACTGTAATTCTAGACCTGACATTAGCCATAGCCTTAATCCTAGCCGTAGCTCTAACATAAACCCTTATCCAAGCCATAAACCTACCTTAATCCTAACCCTCACACTAACCCTAACCCAAGACCTAATACTAACCATAATCCTAGCCCTAAACTTAACTCTTACTGTATCCATTACCCTAAATATAACCCTTATCCTAATGATAACCTTAGAACTAAACCTAACCCTATCACTATCCCCAAATATATCAATTACCCTAAACCTAACCTGAACCCGAAACCTAACCCTATTTTTGCCCTAACCCTAACCTAACTCTAATTCGAGCCATAAACCTAAATCCAAACCTAAACCAAGCCCTAACACTGACCCTGGCCCTAATAATTCCCCTAGCTCTAAACCTGACTCTTACCCTATACCTAAACATTACAATAGACCTGGCTGTAAAACTTTGCCTAAAACTATCCGTAACTCTAACCCTAGACCTGACATTAGCACTAGCCATAAATCTACCCCTAACCCTAAAACAATCTCCAGACCTTATCATAGCCATAAACATAGCCTTAATTACAACCCTAACCCAAACTCTAGGCCTAAACCTGAAACTAATCCTAGCCCTAATCTTAGCCCTAATTTAGCCCTATCCCTAACCCTAGTCTTAAGACTGACTCTAATTCTCACATTAGACCTTTCACTCATTCTAACCATATCCCTTACAGTAACACTAAACCTAGCCCTAACAATAGCCCTAACAATTGCCCTATCCCTTGCTCTAGCACTAACTTTAGACAAAACCTAACTCTATATCAAACCCTATCCCAAAGACTAAGCCAAAACCTAACACTAGCCCAAACAATAAAACTAATCCTAAAAATAGCCCTAGACCTAAAACTAAACTGAGCTATAGCTACAACATTAACCCTTAACCTAAACAAAACCCTAACCTTACACCTAGCCCTAACCCTAGCCCTAATATTAGATGTAAGCCGAACCCTTAAACTAATCCTGAACCTGACACTGACCCTACCTCTACTAGCTCTAAATATCACCCTAACCCTAAACCTAACCCTAACACTAACTCTTGCCCTAAAACCCTAAAACGGATCTTAAACATCACCCTAGTACTTACATTAGCCCTAACCCTAACCCTATTTCTAACTTAATTAAAAACCTAGCCCTAATCCTAGCTTTAACCCTAGCCCTATTCATAACCACAAACCTAGTCCTAAACTGATCTCTAACTCTATCCTTTAGCATAACCAAAAGCATAATCATAATGCTAACCTTAGGCATTAACCTAAACCTATCCCTGAACTTAACCTGAACCTGAACCTAACCCTATCATTACCCTAACCCTAACACTAACACTAATTCAAACCCTTATTTTAATCCTTAATCTATCCCAAACCCAAACCCTGACTTTGACCCTAATAAAACCCCTAGCTCACAAACTAACCCTTATGCTAAACATAACTGTAAACTTAAACATAGTTCTAACCCTCACCCTAACCCTAACTCAAGACATAATCCTAACCATAACCCTAGCCATAACCTTAACTCTAAATGTATCCATTACCTTAAACATTACCCTTACACTAATGCTAATCCTAGGCCTAACCCTAAACTTATCACTATATCCTAAACTGTCAATTACCCTAAACATAACGTGAACACTAAACCTCTAAACCTAACCCTATCATTACTCTTGCTAAACCTAATGATAATAAGAGCCCTAACCCTAAACTCAAACCTAAACCAAAGCCCAACCCTAACCCGGATATTAATAATCCCCCTAGTACTAAAACTGACTCTTACCATATACCTAACCCTTACACTAGACTTAGATATAAACCTAACCCTAAAATTGTCCCTAACCATAACCCTAGACCTAAATTTAGCCCTAGTCATAATCCTAGCCCTAACCCTAGCACAAACCCTAGTCTTTATCCTAGCCCTAAACATAGACTTAATTATAACCCTAACCCTTACCCTAGGCCTAAAAGTAACACTAACAATAGCCCTAATCTTAACCCTAATTTAGCCCTATCCCTAACACTAACCCTAGCCCAAAGACTAACTCTAACTCTCACCCTAGCCCTAAATATACTTCTAACCCTATACACTATGGGAAGCCTAATCCTAGCCTGAACCATAGGTTTATTCCTAGCCCTATTCATATGCCTGGCCATAACCATAGATCTAACCCTAACCCTAAATCTAACCCTAACAATAAGCTTAAGCCTAAACCTAACCCTAGCCTTAACCCTAAGGCTAATCCTAAAAGTAGCCCTAACCCTAGCCTTAGCACTAAAACAAAACTGAGCCATAGACCTAACCCCAATCCTTAGGATAAACCAAGCCCTAACCGTATCAATAATTCAATTCTTAAGCTGAACCCTAAAACTAATCCTCACCCTGACTCTGAACTTAATATTAACCCTAGTTGTAAACATCACCCTAACCCTAAACCTAAAAACAACAATAGACATAGTCCTAACCCCTAACACTAAAATTAGCCCTAATCATAACCCTAGTAATTACATCAGGGGTAACCCTAACCCTAGAACTAACTTAACCCAAATCCTAGCCCTATTCCGAGCCCTAACCCTAGCTTTAACCCTAAACATAACTCTAACCCTATCACTAATTGTAACCATAACCCTAGCTGTAACCTAGCTCTAACCCTATCCATTACCCTAACCCTAACCCTAACCCTAATGCTAACCCTAGGCCTAAACCTAACCCTATCCCTAACCTTCACCCTATCCATTACCCTAAATCTAACCTGAAACCTAAACCTAACCCTATCATTACACTGATCCTAATCTTAATGCTAATTTGAGTCCTAACTTTAAACCTTAACCTTTCTAAAACACTAATCATGACCATGACCCTAATAATACTCTTATCTCTAAACCTGACCATAACCCTCAACCTAACGCTTACACAAGGTGTAGCCATAAACCTATCCTTAAACTCTCTTCAACCATAATCCTAGACCTGAAATTAGCCCTAACCATAATCCTAGCACTAAACCTAGCCTTAATCCTAACCCAAACCGTCACCCGAGCCCTAACCCAAATTCTAACCCGAGCCCTAACCCTTAGCCTACTTATAATATTATCCCTTACCACAAACCTAACCATAATCCAAAACCTAACCCTAACCCCCGCCCTAACGCTAGGCCTAATACTAACACTAAGCCTAGCGCTAATCCCAGCCCTAATGTAATCCTATTCTAACCCTAACACTAGACCTAAGACTAAATATAACTCTTGCCCTAGGCCTAGACCTAGTTCTATCTTTAGCCCTATCCTAACTCTAGATATAAACCTAACTCTAAATTTAAACCTAACTCTAAATTTAACTGTAATCATAAGCCAAACAAAAACCTAACACTACCCCTAACCATAATGCTATTCCTAAAATTTTACCTAGCCCTGGCCCTAGCCATAAAACAAAACCAAACCATATCCCTAACCCAAAGCCTTAACCTAAACAAAACCCAAACCTTACACCTAGCCCTAACCCTAACTCTAAAAATTAGTCTTGCCTGACGCTGACCCTAACACTAATCCTAGTTCTAATAATCACCCTCACTTAAATTAACCCTAACACTAGACCTAGCTTTAACCGTAACCCTAAAACTAGCCTTAATTGTAATCCTAGTTCATACATTAGTCATTGTCCTAACCCTAGCATTAACCCTAACACAAATCCTACCCTGGATCCGAGACCTAAACCTAGCTTTAACCCTAATCTTAACCTTAACAATAGCCCTAAACTTAACCCTAACCCTATCCCTAAACCTAGGTCTAACCCTATCCCATACCCAAAGCCAAACCCTAACCTAATGATAAAGCTAGGCCTAACCCTAATCCTTAGCCTAACGTCAACTCTAACCATATTACTAGTCTTAACTTTAGCCTTTATTCTACCTCTAAACCTTATCCTGACCCTCATCTGACCCTAAAAGTAATCCTAGGTCTAAACCTGACCCTAAACCTAAACCAAAATGTAACACTAGACCTACCAGTAACCCTACACTTATGGTTAAGCTTAACACTACAGCTAGACCCAAAGCTAATTTTAAATATAGCTATTACTCTATCACTAGACCTAAACAAAATCCTAGCACTAGCCCTAACAATAACTCAACCTAAACCAAACACTTACCCTATCCCTAGACCTAACTCTAATCCTAATTCTGGATCTAACCCTAAACCTAAACCTATCCCGAACACTGACCCTGATGCAAACGCTTAAACCAGCCTTAAACCTGACACTAACCCAAAACCTAGACCTAACACTAGACCTAGCCATAACCCTAAACCTATAACTAGCCCTAAATATAACCCTAGATTTTACATTGTCCATAGTCCTAACCCTAGCACTAAAACTAACACAAAACCTAGAGCTAATCCTAGGCCTAAACTTAGCTCTAAGCATAAACCTAGCCTAGCCATAACCCAAAGCCTAACTCTAAAACTAACCCTCTCCTTAGACCTAA
This sequence comes from Marmota monax, assembly GCF_021218885.2. Lineage (NCBI taxonomy): Eukaryota > Metazoa > Chordata > Mammalia > Rodentia > Sciuridae > Marmota > Marmota monax. The sequence continues at coordinate 358,658 of NW_026693510.1, forward strand.
CCCTAGCTCCATGCTTAACCGTTACACTAAATATAAGCCTAGCCCTATCCTCAATCCTAATACTAACCCTAGCCCTAACCCTAACCTTAACCATAGCCCAAAATATTAGCTCTAACCATATCCATTACACTAACCCTAATCCTAACCCTAATTAAAACATTATACCTAACACTAAACCTAACTCTAACCATAAGCTTGAACTTAGAACTAAAACTAAAACTAACCCTCACACTAGACTTAATCCTAGCTCAAACACTAACCCTTATCCTAATGTAATCATAACCTTAACCCTAAATTAACACTTATTCTAACCCTAAACTTACCCTAAACCAAACCCTAGCCCTATCCCTAAACCTAACCCTAATCTTAGACTTAATCCCAACCACAAACTAGCCTTAACCCTAGCTCTAAAACTATCCATTACACTAAACATAATCCTAACCCTAATGCTAACCATAAGCTGATCGCTGAAACCTAACCCATCTATTACCATAAACCTTAACTAAAACCTAAAGTAAACCCTGCCATTACCTTAACTCTAAACCTAATCCTAATTCTAATTCGAGCCCTAACCCCTTAACCTTAAAGTAAACCAAGCACTAACCCTTGGTGACACTAATAATATTTCTAGCTCTAAGCTAACCTTTTACCTAAACCTTACCCTTACACTAGACCTAGCCAATACCTAACCCTAAAACTTCCTTAACCATAACCCTAGACCTAATATTATCCGTAGTCCAAGTCCTAGCCCTAACCATATCAGAAAACCTACCCCTCATTCTAGCCCTAATCCTAGCTTTAGCCCTAAACTGGATCATAAAGCTAGGCCTAATCCTAATTCTAACCCTCACCCTAGCCCTAAACCTACCATTAACCACACCCATTCCCCTAAACTTAACCCTAACCAGAGTTCTAACCCTAATCCTACCCCAACCCCTAGGCTTAACTTTTACACTAACCCTAGTCCTAATCCTAGCCCTAATTTAGCCCTAACACTAAAATTCACCCTAAGCCTACTAATACGAATAACTCTAATTCTAACCCTAGTCGTATCACTAGTTCCAACCATATTCCTTACCATAACACTAAACCTAGCCCTAACCTTAGCATGAGCCCTAACCCTAGATCAACCCTAACACTAAATCTAACCCTAACCCTAAGCCTAAACTTCACTCTAACACTATCCCTAACCTTGATGCTAATTCAAAATCTAGCCTTAACCCTAGACCTAGCCCTAAAACAAAACTGAGCCATAGCGCTAACCATAACCCTTAACCTAATAAAAACCTATCCCTACACCTAGCACTAATGTTAGCCCTAATTTGAGTCCTAAACCTAACAGTAAAACAAACCCTGACCCTGACACTGAGACTAAATATAACCCTTGCTCTAAACATCACCCTAAACCTAACCCTAAAACTGGCACTAATTGTAACACTACTACATACATTAGCCATAGCCCTAAGCCTAGCCCTAACCAAACCCAAAATCTAGTCCTAATTTGAGACTTAACCCTAGTTTTAAACCTAACCCTAACTCAAAACTTAGCCCTAAACCTTACCCTAACCCTAGCCAGAATCCTAACCATAACCTTAGCCTTCTCACTAGTTCTAATCCTACCCATTACCTGAAATATAACCAAAACTGTAATGGTAACCCTAGGCCTAACCCTAACCTTAGTTCTAACCCTAACCTTATTCATTAACCTAAACCTAATCTGAACCCTAAACCTAACCATATCATTAACCTAACCCTAACCCTAATGCTAATTTGAGCCCTAATCCTAAATTTAACCTAAGCCAAACCCTAACTCTTACCCTTCCAGTAATAATATACATAGTTCTAACCATGACCCTACCCTAAACCTAAACCTTATACTAGACCTAGCCATAAACCTAACCCTAAAACTATTCCCAATATAACCATAGACCTGATATTTGCCCTAGATGTAATCCTAGTCCTAACCTTAACACAAACCATAGCCCTAACCCTAACCCTAACACTAACCCTAGCCCTAATCCTATCCATAACCCTAGCCTTAAATTAACCGTAACCCTATCAATTTTCCTAAACATAGCCCGAATTCTAATGCTAACCCTTGGCCTAAATATAACCCTATGCCTAACTGTAAACTTATCCATTATGCTAAACCTAACCTGAACACTAAACGTAACCCTATCATTACCCTAACCCAACCCTAAAGCTAATTTGAGTCCTAAACCTAAACCGTAACCTAAACAAAACGCTTAACATGATCCTGACCCTAATAATACCCCTAGCTCTAAATTTGACAATTACCCTAACCCTAACCCTTACACTAAACATAACCATAAACCTAACCCTAAAACTATCCCTTACCATAACCCTAGAACTGATATTTGACCTAACAATAATCTTAGCCCTAACCAAAACAAAAACCCTAGCCCTCATCCTAGCCCTTAACCTAGCCTTAATAATAACTCTAACGAAACCCTATCCCTAAACCTAATTCAAACCTCCGTCTTAGTCCTAAACCTAGCTCTAACCCCATCATTTACACTAAAATTAACCCTAAGCCCAAAACTAACCCTATGCCTAAACCTAAACATAAACCCAGCCCTATGCCTAGCCCTAATTAAGCCCAATACATAACCAAACCCTAACCTAGATCTAAGACTAACTCTCACTCTTTCCCTAGCCATATCCCTAGTTCTAACCCTATTTTTATCATAACCCTAATAATAGCTATATACCTAGAACTAATGCTAGCCATATACTTAGCCCTAGACCTAACCCTAGATCTAAACCTAAATCTAAATCTAACTCTAAACCTAAGACTAAACCTAACCCTAACACACTAGTCCTAAACCTAGCACTAATCTTAAAATTAAACTAAAACTAGCCCTAACCATAGCCCTAGTGCTAAAACAAAACTGAGACATAGCCCTAACATTAAAGCTTAACCTAAACCAAAATGTAACCCTACACCTAGCCCTAACACTAGCCCTAATTCTAGTTCAAACCCTAACCCTAAAACTACCCCCTGGTCTTAATTTTGACCCTAATACTAACCATAGCTCTAAACAACACCCTAATATTACACCTGACCTTGACAATAGACCTAGTCCTACCCCTAATCTTATAACTAGCCCAAATCGTAACTCTACTGCAAACATTGGCCATAACTCTGAACTTAGCCCTAACTCTAACCAAAATTTATCCCTAATCTGAAACCTAATTCTAGATTTAACCCTAAACCTAATCCTAACACTAGCACTAACCCTACCCTAAATGAAGCCCTTTCCCTTACCCAGGTTTAACGCTTTCCCTTACCCTAAGCCAAACCTAACCCTGGTGATAATTCTGGCTTTAACCCTGAAGCTAAATCTAACCAGAACACTGACTCTGACCCTAACACTAACTCTATCTCTAAACATCATGCTAATAATCCTAAACTTGACACTTGACATAGCCATAACACTAACCCAAAAACTGGCTAATCATAACCCTAGTTCATACATTAGCTGTAGCCCTATAACTAGCCCTAACCTAACCTGAAACCTAGCCCTAATCCAAGGGCTAAATGTAGATTTAACCCTAACACTAACCCTAGCCATAAGCCAGTCCTTAACCCTTCCCAAACCTAGCTCTTATCTTATTGGTTATCTTAAGCCAAACCCTAAACCTAATGCTAACCCTAATCTTAACCCTAAACCATAACCTAACCCAAACTCTAACCCTATTACTAGTCCTAACCCTAACCCTCATTCTAGCTCTAACCATAACCCAAACCCTAATCCTAACCCTGAAATTTATACTGACCCTAACATTAACCATAGTTCTAATCCTGACCCTAACCCGAACCTGAACACTAACATTACCCCTACTGGTAATCCTATACCTAACCTAAACATAACAGTAGTCATAGACATAAACCTAATCCTAAATCTAGCCATAACTCTAGCCTAGACCTGAACAACAACATTGCCGTAGCCCTAACAATCACCCTTAACATAACCCTAACACTAACCCTATTTCTAAACCTAACCCTAGTCCTAATTCTGGCACTAACCCCAAAACTTACACTAACCTGAACACTGACACTGACCCTAACATAAACCTAGATCCAAAGCTCACACTAACTCAAAACCTAATAATAACACTACATCTAGCCATAACCCTAACCCTACAACTAGTCCTAATCATAACCTTAAGTATAAACTAGTCATGGCCCTAAACCTAGGCCTATAATAACACAAAACTTATCCCTAATCCTAGTCCTAAACCTAGCCCTAAATGTAACCCTAAACTAACCCTAGCACTAACCCTATCCCTAACCCTCCCCTTAGACCTAACCCTTGATCAAAGCTTAACCTTTACCTTGAAACAAAATTTAAGACCTATCCCAAACCCTAACCCAACACTAACCTTAACCATAGCCCTAACCATAGCTCTAATTCTATACACTACTCTAGCCCTCGCCCTAATCCTAACCATAATGCTAGCCCTAACACTAGGTCTAATCCTATCCATTACCCTAACCATAATCCTAACCCTAATTCTAACCCTAGGCTTAACCCTAACCCTATCACAATCCCTAAACCTATCTATTACCCTTAAACTAACCTGTACCCTAATCCTAAGCATATTCATTGCCCTCAAACTAACTCTAACCCTAATGCTAATTAAAGCCCCAAACCTAAACCTTAACCTAAACTGAACCATAAACCATACCCTGACCTCAATAATACATCTAGCTCTAAACTGGACCCCTACCCTAAATCTAACCCTTACACTACACCTAACCATAAGCATAACCATAAATCTATACCTAACCGTAAATGTATACTTAACCCTAGAACCTTACCCTAACACAAACCCTACCTCTAAAACTTATCCTAACAGAAAAACTAACCCCAACACTAGACAATCCCTAAATCTACCCATAACAAGAACCCTAGCTCTTACATTACCCATACACCTAACAGTAGCCCTAAACCTCACACACAACCTAGCCCTAATCCTACCCCTAAACCTAGACCTAAGTGTAACCCTAAACATATCCCTAGCACTAACTTTAATCCTAACACTGGCCCTGGCCCTAACCCTATTCAACACTAATCCTTACCCTAAACATAACAATAGCCCTAACCCTCAACCTAACCCTAAACCTAGCCCTAAATCTAACTGTAACAATAGCAGAAATCCTAGCACAAACTCTATCCATTACATTAAATATGACCCTCGCCCTATTGCTAAACCAAGCCATAGCCCTAAATGTAACCCTACCATAGACATGACTCTAAACCTAACCCTCACCCTAGACCTAAGCCAAGCTCAGACCCTACCACTTCTGCTAAACCTAACACTAACACTAACCCTAGGCCTTTCTCTAAACCTAGCCAATATCCTAAGGTTAACCCAAGCCCTAACACTAGCACTTACCCTATCCTTTAGCCTAAACATAAACCTAAACTAAATGCTAACCCTAGGCCAAACCCTAATTTTATTGCTAACACTAACCCTATCTATTACTCTAAACCTTACCTGAACTAAAAACCTAACACTATTCATTACTTTAACCCTAACCCTAATGCTAATTTGAGCCCTAAACTTAAACCTTATCCTTAACCAAACCCAAAACTGGACTCTGACCGTAATATTACACCTAGCTCTAAACCTGACTTTTATCCTAAACCTAACTTTCTACTAGACCTAATCATAAACCTAAAGTTAACATTATTCCTAACCATAACCCTAGACCTGACACTAGCCCTAGCCCTAATCATAGTTCTAACCGTAACACAAACCCTTGACCTCATCCTAGACTTAAACCTATACTTAATCCTAACCCGAACACTCACCCTATTACTATACCTATTTCTAAACCTCGTCATAGCCCCAAACCTAGCCATAACCTCATGCATTCCCCTAAATCTAACCATAATCCTAACACTAACACTAAACTAATTCTAGCCCTAACCACAGGCCTAACCCTAACACTAAACCTAGTGCTAATCTATCCCTAATTTAGCCCTAACCCTAAGCAAATCCCTAACTCTGGCCCTAAGAATAGCTCTAACTCTCAACCTAGCCCTATTTCTATTTCTAAACCTGTCTATTACCTTAACCCTAACACTAGCCCTAATCTTAGTTCTAACCCTAGATCTAACCATAACTCTACCTCTAACCATAACCTTAAGCCTAAACCTCACCCTACAACTAGCTGAACACTATTGCTAATTGTAAAATTAACCCTGACATTAGCCCTAGCCCAAAAAAAAAAAAAAAAAAAAAAACCGAGCCATTACCCTAACCCTAAAAATAACCTAAATCAAACCCTAACCCTACATTAGCCATAACCCTAGCTCAAATTTGAGTCCTAGGACTAAAAGTAACCCTTACCCTGACTCATATCCAAACACTAACCCTAGCTCTATATATCACCCTAACCATAAAGCAAATGCTAACAACTTTCCTAGCTCTAACCCTAACCCTAAAACTAACCCTAATAATAACCCTAGTTCTTACAATAGCCATATTACTAACCCCAAAATGAAAATACCCCTAATCTGAGCCCTTAAACTACATTTTACCCTAACCCTAGCCCTAGCCATAGCCCTAAAGCTAACCTTAAACCTAGCTCTAAGCCTAGCTCTAACACTAACCCTTATCCTAAAACAAACCCTGTATATAATGGTATCCCTAGTGCTAATTGTAATCCTTAGCCTAAATCAAACACTAACCCTATTACTAGTCCAAACCCCAACACTTTCTCTATCTCTAAACCTAACCCAAAACCTAACCCTAACCATTAACCTTATTCTGACCATAACACTAATGTTAGGTCTAAACCTGATCCTAACCCTAAACTGAATCCTGAAACTAGCCCTACCAGTAAACTTTTACCTAAACCTAACCCTAAAACTACCCCTAGACATAAACCTAATCATATATCTATCAATAAATCTAGCCATAGACCTAAACAAAAACTTAGTCCTAGCCCTAACAATAATCCTTAACCTAAACCAAACAATAACACTACCCACTATACCTAACCCTACTACTGATTCTGGCTTTCACCCTAACTCAAATCTGAACATTGAACCTGACACTAATACTAAACCTATCTGTAAAACTGACTCTAAACCAAAATCTAAACCTAACACTATACCTAGCCATAACCCTAACCCTAACCCTAAAACTAGCCCTAATTAGAACCCTAAATCTTACATTAGTCATAGAACAAACACTAGACCTAAACTAACACAAAACCTAGCTCTAATCCAAGGCCTAAATCTATCGTAAGCATAACCCTAACCCTAAAACTAGCCCTAACCCTAAGCCTAACCCTCACCTGAGAACTAAGCATAGCTCAAAGCCTAAACTCTGGCCTAAATATAACCCTAGACTTATCCCTAACAATACCCCTAATCCTAGCCCTAACCCTAACCCTAACCCTACACCTATACATTACCCTTATGATAACCCTATTCCTAATGTTAATCCTAGGCCTAACCCTAACCCTATCACAAACCCTAAATCTCTCCATTACCCTAAACCTACCCTGCACCCTAAACATGACCCTATTCATTACCCTAAACCTAACTCTAACCCTAATGCTCATTTGAGCCCTATCACTAAATCTTAACCTAATACAAACTGTAACACTGAACCTGAACCTAAAAATACCCGAGCTCTAAAACTTACCCTTACCCTAAACTTAACAATTACACTAGACTAAGACATATACCTAATGCTAATTTTACTCCTAACTTTAACACTAGACCTGACATTATCCCTAGCCCTTATTCTAGACCTAAACCTACAACAAACCCTAACCCTCATCCTAGCCCTAAACCTAGCCTTAATCAGAAGTGTAACCCTAACCCTAGCTGTAATCCTATTTCTAAACCTCACTCTACCTCTAAACCTAGCTATAACACATTCCTTACCCTAAAATTAACCCTAAGCCTAGCCCTAATGCTATGCCTAAGCTGAACACTAACCTTAGTTTTAATACTTGCCCTGATTTAGCACTATCCCTAAAACTAACCATAACCCTAACATTAAGACTAACTCTAACTCTAGCCCTAGCCTTATCCCTAGTTCTATTCCTATCATTTACCATAACCCTGAACCTAGCCCTAACCCTTGCCCTATCATTAGACTAGCCCTAATTCTAGATATAACCCTAACTCCAAGTCTTAACCTAAGCTTAAGCCTAAGCCTAACACAAACACTAGCCCTGACCCTAATGCTAATCATATAACCTAGGACTAAAACAAAACTGAGCAATAGAGGCTGAGGATGTGGCTTCAAGCAGTAGCACTTTCACCTGGAATGCGTGGGGTGCTGACTTTGATCCTTAGCAACAATAAAAATATGATTTAAAAAAAAGATGCTGTGTCCACCCAAAAATAAAATATAAAAAATATAAAAAGTCTCTCTCTCTCTCTCTCTCTCTCTCTCTCTCTCTCTCTCTCTCTCTCTCTCTCTCTCTTTAAAAAAACCTGAGCAATACTCCTAACCTTAAACTTTAAACCAAACTCTAACACTACACCTAGACCTAACCCTAGACCTAATTTAAATCCTAACCATAACATTAAAATAACCATGACCCCAAATCATATCCTAACACTCACCCTAGGTCTAAATATCACTCTAAACTTCAACCAAACCCTAACAGTGACCCCAGCATTAATTTGAGTCAAAACCCTAACCTTCAAACTAACCCTGAGGCTGACTCATATCCTAACAGTTACCCTAGCTCTAAATACCGCCCTCACCTTAAACTGAAACCTAACAGAAATCCAGCCCTTATTTGACTCCTAACACTAACCCTAAAACTAACACTGTCTCTGAATCATATCATAATACTAATCTAGCTATAAATATCACCCTAACATTAAACCTAACCCTAACAATAGATGTACCCCTACCCCTAAACCTAATTGTAAATCTAGTTCTTACATTATCCATTTCCATAACATTAGCCCTAACCTTAACACAAAAATGGCCCTAATCTGAGCCCTAAACATAGATTGAAGCCTAACCCTAACCCTAACTCTAGCCCTAACCCTAGCTCTAAGCCTAAACCTTACCCAAAGAAAAACCTAACCCTAATGGTAAACCCTAAACCTATCCCTAATCCTTAAGCTAACCAAAACCCTAACCCTATTAATAGTCATAACCCTACCCTCACTCTAGCTCTAACCCTATTCCAATCCATAATATTAACCCTTTCCATTATTTTGACCCTAACACTAACCCTAGGTCTAAATCTGGCCCTAACCTTAGACCAAACCCTAAAACTAGCAATAAACCTAAAGCAAATCCTAAATCTAGCCTTAACTCTAGTCCTAGACCTAAACAAAAACCCATCCCTGCCCTTAAACTAACCCTTAACCTAACACAAACAATAACCATACTCATAGACCTAAACCTAGATCTAATTCTGGCTGTATCCTAACTCTAACTCTAACCCAAACACTGACCCTGCCTATAAGAGTAAACCTATCTCTATACCTGACCCTCTCCAAAATTCTAAACCTTACACTAGACCTAGCCAAAATCCTAACCCTAAACTAGCCCTAATAATAACCCTAGCTCTTACATTACAAACAGCACTAACCCTAGGCCTAAATCTAACACAAAACCTATAGGTAATCCTAGGCCTAAAAATAACCCTAACCCTAACCCTTACCTAACACTTGATTAGTCCTAAACCTAGCTCAAACCTAAACTTTATCCTAAACATATACCTACACCTTTCCTAAATATACTGGTAAATCTATCCCCTAATCCTAAAATTAAACCTAGCCCTAAATCTAGCTCTCAACGTACCCATTACCCTAAAACTAACCCTAAACCTATTTGGAATCCTAGGCCTAAACCTAACCCTAACCAAAAAAACTAACACTAGACCTAACCCTAAACCTCACACTCTCCATAGACCTAACTCTAGCTAAAACGTTAACCCTTACCATAAACATAAACATAACCATAAACCTAACCCTAAACCTAAACCTCAATCTAACACTTACCATAACCCTATGCCTACATCTAATCATATCCATTACTTTAACCATAACCCCACCCCTAATAATGATGCTAGCCCAAAGTCAACCCTAATCCTAACCATACTCTAATCATATCCCTAGACTTAACTCTAAACCTAACCCTCGCCCTAGCCCTAAACTTAGCTCAAAACCTAACCCTTATGCTAAACATAACCCTAACACTAACCCTAGTTCTAACCCTAATCATAACCCTAACTAAAGACCTATTCCTAACTATAACCCTAGCACTAACCTTAGCTCTAAAATTATACATTATCCTAACCATTGCCCTTACCCTAATAGTAACCCTAGGTCTAACACAAAACCTACCAATTATCTTAAACCTAACATGAACCCTAAATAAAAACCTATCATTACCCTAACCCTGGCCTTAATGCTTATTTGATCCCTAACCCTAAACCCTAACCTCAAACAAACTCTAACCTGATCCTGAACCTAATAATTCCCCTAGCTGTAAACCTGACCCTTAACCATAAACCTAACCCTTACACAAGACCTAGCCATAGACCTAACCCTAAAACTGTCCTCTCCTAAACCATAACCCCACACCTGACATTAGTCTTAGCCCTAATCCTAGCCCTAACCCTAACAAAAATCCCAGGCCATTTCCTAGTCCTAAACCTAGATAATGCTAACCCTACCCCAAACCCTAGTTCTCACCGCAATATTAACCCTAGCCCTAATATTAGCCCTAATTTCGCCCTATCTTTAAACCTAACCCTAACCCTAGATCTAAGAATAGAATTAACTCTCACACTAGCAATATCACTAGTTCTACCCCTATCCCTTAACGTAACCCTAACCCTAGTTCTGAACTTAGTCCTAACCCTTGCCCTATCCATAGCCCAAGAACTAACCTTAGATCATTATCTATCTCTAAATCTAACCCTAACCCAAATCCTAAGCCTAACCCTAACACTAGCCCTAACCCTAACACTAATACTAAAACTAGACCTAATCCTAGCCCTATCCCTAAAAATATGACTGAGCCATAAGCTCTATTCCTAACCCTTAAACTAAACCAAACCCTAACTATATACCTATCCCTAACCCAATAGCTAATTCAAGTTTTAAGCCAAACCCTAGAACTAACCCTGACACTGACTCTGACACTAACACTAATCCTTGCTTGAAACATCAACCTAATCCTAACAATAACCCTAACACTAAACCTAGCCCTAATCTTAACACTAAAATTAGCCCGAATCATAACCATTGTACTTACATTGCCGTAATCCTAAATGAAGCACTAACTTAACCCAAATCCTAGCCCTAATCCGAGCCCTAACCTGAGCTTTAACCCTAACCCTAACCCTAACCCTAGCCCTAGCCCTAAACATAACCATAACCCAAGTCCTAACCCTATATATTGCCATAACCATAACTCTAACCCTAATACTAACCCTAAGCCTAAACCTAAACCTATCTCTAATCCTATCCCTATCTATTTCCCTAAACCTAACATGAACCCTAATTATAAGCCTATCATTACACAAATGCTTACACTAATGCTAATTCAATCTCTAAAATTAAGCCTTAACCTATTCCATATCCTAACCTAGATCTTCACCTTTATAATACCCCTAGCTGTAAACCTGACCCTAACCCTAAACCTAAGCCTTACACTAGACGTACCCAGAATCCTAACCCTAAAACTATCTTTAAGCATAATTCCAGACTTGAAATTAGCCATACTCCTAATCCTAGCCCTAACCCTAAAACAAACCGTAGCCCTCATCCTAGACCTAAACCTAGCCTTAATCATAACCCTAAGCCTAACCCTTATTCTAAACATCAACCTACCTCTAAAACTAGCATAACAACGTCCCTTACCCTAAACTAAATCCTAATTCTCACCCTAATACTATGCTTAACTGAACACAAACCATAGACCTAATTCTAGCCCTAATGTAGCCCTATCCCTAAACCTAACCCTAAATTTAGCCCTAAGACTAACAATAATTCTCACACTAGCCCTATAACTAGTTCTAATTCTATCCCTTACCATACCCATAACCCTAGACCTAACCCTTGCCCAATTCTTAGTCCTATCCCAAACCCTAAGCCTAAGACTCACAATAATACTAAACCTAATCGTAACGCTAATCATAAAACTAGGCCTAACCCTACCACTAGAAGTGAAACAAGACCAAGCAATAGCCCTAACCCTAAACCTAAATCAAACCAAACCCTAATACTACACCTAGACTTAATCATAGTCTTAATTAGAGTCCTAACCCTAACCTTAAAATTATACCTGACACTGACTCATATACTAAACTCACCCTAGCTTGAAACACCATCTTAAACTTAAACCAAAACTAAACAGTAACCCTAGACTTTATTTGAGATCTAAACATAACCCTGACCCTGACTCATGTCCTAAAACTTACCCTTGCTCTAAATATCAGCCTAAACTTAAACTTAACCCTAACACTAAAATTATCCCTACCCCTAACCCTAACCTTAAAACTAACTCTAATTGTAACCCTAGTTCTTATAATAGTGATTGCCCTAACGCTAGTCCTAATCCTAAAACAAAACTAGCCCTAATCCAAACCCTAAAACTAACTTTAAGCCTAACCCTACCATAACTCTAGCCCTAACCTTAACTCTAACACTCTCCCTTACCCTAAGTGAAACCCTAAACCTTATTGTAAACCTAGACCTATCCCTAATCCTTAGGCTAACCAAAATCCTAACCCTATTAATAGTCCTGACCCTAGCCCTCATTCTAGCTCTAATCCTATCCCAAACCCTTTCTCCACCCCTGACATTTATTCTGACCCTAACACAAACTCTAGGTCTAAAACTGACCCTAAACATAGAGTAAACTATAATACTGGCCATACCACTAACTTATACCTCAATCTAACCCTATCCCTAGCCCTAAGACTAACTCTAACTCTCAAACTATCCCTATCCCTAGTTCTAAACCTATTACTATAACCCTAATCCTAGCCCTAATCCTTGCCCTATTCTTAGTCCTAGCCCTATCCCTAGATATAACCGTAACTCGAAATCTAACCCTAAGCCTAAGCCTAAGCCAAGCACTAAAACTAGCCCTAACCCTTATGCTAATGGTAAAACTAGCCCTAACCCTAACCCCAGCAGTAAAACAAACTGAGCAATAGCCCGAACCATAAACCTTAACTTAAACCAAACCTTAACACTATACCTAGACCTAACCATAACCTTAATTCGAGTCCTAAACCTAACATTAAATCTAACCCTGACTCTGACTCATATCCAAATGCTCACCCTAGCTCTAAACACCCTCTTAACCATAAACTGAAACCTAAATGTAAACCTATTGCTAATTCGAGTCCTAACCCTAACCCTGACCATGACTCATATCCTAAATAACTCTTAATATCATCCTAACCTTAAACCTAACCCTAACACTAGATCTACCCCAACCCTAACCCTAAATGTAACCCTCATTGTAACCCTAGTTTTTATATTAGCAATTGCTCTATCATTAGCCCTAAACCTAACCCAAAAAACTAGCACTAATCTGAGCCCTTAACCTAGATTTAAACCTAACCCTAATTCTAGCCCTAACCCTAGCTCTAAGGCTATCGCTTACCCTATGAATAACTCTAACACTAATGGTAGACATAGATCTATGCCTAATCCTTTGGCTAACCAAAATCATAACCTTATTAATAGTCCTGACACTAAAATTCATTCTAGCTGTAATCCTATCCCAAACCGGAATGCTAATCTTGACCCATATGCTGACCCTAACACAAACCCTAGTTCTAAACCTGACCCTAACACTAGACTAAAACCTAACACTAGCCCTGGACCTAAATATAATTCTAAATCTAGCCTTATATCTAGATTCAGACCTAAACAAAAACATAATCCTATGCCTAACAATAACCCTTATCCTAACACAAACACTAACCCTACCCCTAGACCTAAACCTACTCCTAATTCTGACTGTAACCCTAACTTGAACTCTAACTCAAACACTCACTCTGCCTTTAAAAATAAACCTACTTCTAAACCTGACCCTAACTGAAAACCTAAGCCTAACAGTAGACCTAGGCATAACCCTAACCCTAAAACTAGCCCTAATCATAACCCTAGCTCTTACATTAACCACAGACTTAACCCTAGGCCTAAACCTAACACAAAACCTAGAGCTAATCCTATTCCTTAACCTAGCCCTAATATAAACTTAACCCTAACCATATCCCTAACCCAAACCTAACCCTCGCCTTAGTCCTAACCCTAGCTCAAAACCTAACAATTACTATAAAAATAAACCTAGAACTATCCATGAAACTAACCCTAAACCGAGTTCTAATCCTAAATGTAACCCTAGCCCTAACCCTAGCTCCAAACTTAACCATTTCCCTAATCCTAAACTTAACCCTAGTTGTAACCCTAGCCTTAACCCCAACCATAATCCTAACCCTAAACAGAAAACTAACCCTAGACCTAACCCTAAATTAATACTTGCTATAGCCCTAACCATAGATGAAACCCTAACCCGTACCATAAACCTAAACATAACCATAGACATAACCATAACCCTAAATGGAAATCTAGCCCATTCCCTAACCCTAAACTACATCTAACCGTATTTATTACCCTAAACCTAAACCTACAGTTAATTATAACCATTCCCCTAACCCTAACCCTAACCCTCAACTTACCATATTTCTATCCCTAAACATAACCCTGAACCTAACATTGCTCTAACCCTAATCATAGCTCAGAACCTAACTCTTATACTCAACATAACACTAACCCTAACCCTAGTTCTGACACATACCCTAACACTAACTCAAGAGCTAATCTTAACCATAATTCTAGCTATAAACTTTGCTTTAAATGTACCTATTACCCTAATCATAACCCTTACCTTAATGCTAATTCTAGACCTAACCCTATCTCAAGACCTAATCCTAACCATAACCCTAGCCCTAAACCTAACTCTAACTATATCCATTACCCTAAACATAACCCTTTCCCTAATTCTAACTCTAGGTCTAACCCTAAACCTATCACTAACCCCAACACTATCAATTACCCTAAACCTAACCTAAACCCTAAATCTAACCCTATCATTACCCTAATCATAACCCTAATGCTAAATTGAGCCCTAAACCTAAACTCAAACCTAAAAGAAACCCTAACCATGACCCTCACCCAAATAATTCCCCTAGCTCTAACCTGACCCTTACCCTAAACCTAATCCCTAAATTAGACCTAGCCAAAACCTAACCCTAAAACTATCCATAACCATAACCCTAGACCTGACATTAGCCCTATATATAATCCTAGCCCTAACCCGATCACAAACCCTAGCCCAACTTAGCACTAAATATAGCCTGAATCATAACCTTAATCTGAAACCTAGGCCTAAATTAAAACCAACCCTATCTCTAATTGTAGATCTAACTTAGCCCTATCCCTAACCCTAACCCTAAACTAATTGTAACCCTAGTAGTTACATTAGCCATAACCCTCACCCTAGCTCTACTTAACCTATAACCTAACCTAATCTGAGCCTTAATCCAAGCTTTAACCCTAACCCTAACCGGAACCATAAACCTAGCATTAATAATAACCATAAACTTAGCTCTAAACTTAGCTGTAACCCTATCAGTTACCCTGTTCATAATCCTAATGCTAATGCTAACCCTAGTCTTAAACCTTACCATATCCCTAATCCAAATCCTATCCATTACCCTAACCCTAACTTGAAACAAACCTAACTATATCATTACCCTAATGCTAAACCTATGGTAATTCGAGCCCTAAATTTAAACCTTAACCTATCCCAAAAACTAATCACTACCCTGACCCAAACAATACCCTTAGCTCTTAACCTGACCCTAACCCTTACACTACATCTAACCTAACCCTAAACTATCTTTAACTGTAAAGTGGGACCTGAAATTAGCCCTAGTACTAATCCTAGCCCTAAATGTAGCCTTAATCTTAACCCAAACAATAACCCGAGGTTTAACCCTCATTGTAATCCTCACCCTAGCCCTAAACCTAGCTATAACCCCATCCCTTATCCTAGCCCTAACCATAACCCTAAACTTTACCATAATCTTAAACCTAACCATAACCCTTGCCCTAAAACTAGGCCTAACCCTAACACTAAGCCTAGCACAAACTCTAATTTAGTCCTATCCTAACCCTAAACTTAGCCTGAAAACTAAACTCTAACTCTTGCCCTAGCCCTAGCCCTAGTTCTATACTTAGCCCTAGCCCAACCCTGGATCTAAACCTAATTCTGAATTTAAACCTAACTCTAAATTTAACCATAACCATAATCCTAAACTGAACCCTAAAACTAGCTCTAACAATATTGCTAATCCTAAAACTTGCCTTACCCCTAGCCCTAGCCTTAAAACAAACAAACAAACAAAAAGCCATACCCTTAAACCTAACCCTTAGCCTAAACCAAACCATAAACCTACACCTAGCCCTAACCCTAATTCTAAAAACAACTGTAACCCGGACACTGATTCTAACATTAATCCTAGCTCTAAACATCACCCTAATCTTAAACTAACCCTAACAGAAGACCTTTCTTTAACCTAAAAACTAGCTCTAATCTTAACCCTAAAACTAGCTCTAATCTTAACCCTGGTTTATACATTATTTGTTGTAATTGCCCTAGCCCTAACCCTAACACAAATCGTACCACTAATTCTAGTCCTAACCCTAGCTTAAAACCTAATCTTAACCCTAACTAGCCCTAACCCTAACCCTAAACCGAGCCCTAAACCTAGCTCTAACCCTATCCCATACCCTAAGAAAACCCTAAACCAAATGCTAACCCTAGTTTTAAACCTAATACTTAGCCTAACTTAAATACTAACAGTATTTCTAATCCTGACCCTAGCCCTCATTCTAGTTCTAACCCTAACCCTGACCCTTATTCTGATCCTAACAGTTATCCTAAGTCTAAACTTGACCCTATGCCAAAACCTAATCCTAACACCAGACCTAGCCATGACCCTAACCCTAATACTACCCCTTAACATAACCCTAGGCCTAACCGTATAGTGACCCTAATCTTAACCATAACAGTAGCCCTAACCCTAACCATAGTACTAACATTAGCCCTAAACCTAACACAAAATGTAGGCATAAACCTCGACATGAACTTAACCCTAAGATTAACCCTAACCCTAACACTAACCCTAACACTAACACTTGCGTTAGACCTAACCCTAGCTCAAAGCCAAACCATTACCCTAAACATTACCCTAGCCCTATCTTAAACCATAACCCTAACCCTAGCTCTTAACCTAAAATTAATCATACCTCAAACTTTAGTTCTAACCCTGTCAATTACCCTAACCCTAACCCTAACCCTAATTATAACCCTGTCCCTAACACTAAACCTATACCTAACCATGAACGTATCCCTAAACATAAAGCTAAACCTCACCATAGCCCTAACCCTAGCGGAAACATTAAGCCTTACACTAAACCTAATCCTAAAACTAGCCCTAATCCATACCCTAACCCTAACCCTAAGCCTAATCCTAAATCTAACATTATTCATTACCCTAAAACTAAACCTAAACCTAAATTTAACTGAATATCTAGAATACTGTAATATAGAGGAATTGCATAGGCCCCACCTCACCACCTCTTTATTTGTTCTTATTTTCATTCTCCCTCTCTTTCTTTCCTTTTTATTTTTTCTTCTTTTTTTCTTTTTCCCTCAAACCCACTTTCAGCCTCCTAACTTATACTATTTATACATAGGGTAATTTTATGAATACAGATAAGGAGTTTGTATTTATACCTTCTTCCATAAATTCCCCTGTCTATTCATTAGAGTTCTCCTCCAATGTTGCTAAGTTAGATTAATCACATACCCTTATTCCTTTCACCTTAACATGACATCCTGCCCTTGACCCTCAGTTCTCTATACACCACCAGAAATGGTATGCCTTTTATGAAACTAATGACTATAATCTAAATAATAATTGAAGCCAACATCTTTAGACACAAATACATTTATAATGGTTAGGCTTAGGGTTTGGGTTAGGGTTAGATTTAGAGTTAGGTTTTGATCTATGGTTAAGGCTAGTGCTAAAGATCGGGCAAGGGTTAGGACTAGGGTTTAGGTTAGGTATATGATTATGGTAAGGGATAGTGTTAGAACTAGTGATAGGGCTAGTATGAGAGTTAGATTTAGTCTTAGGGCTAGGGTTAGGGTTTGGGATAGGGTTAGGGATAGGGCTTAATTAGGGCTAGTGTTAGTGTTAGGTTTAGTCCTTGGTTTAGGGTTAGAGTTAGGATTACATTTAGGATAAGTTATTGGGTTATATCTAGTTTGAGGGCTAGGGCAATGGTTAGTATTAGTGTTAGGGCTAGGATTAGGTTTAGGGTTATGATTAAGTCTAGGTTTAGGGCTAAGATGAGGGCTAATGTTTGTGTTAGGTTTAGCGCAAGTATTAGGGCTAGGTCTAATGTCAGGTCTAGGGTTACAGTTAGGGATAGATTTAGTGTTAATTTATGGCTTGCTCCAGTGTATGGGTTAGGTTTATACTAAGGGTCTGTTTTAGAGCTGGGGTTATTATTAGGGTCAGGATCAAGGTGAGGGTTTGAGTTAAGTTAGGGTTTAGGTTTAGGGCTTGAATTATCATTAGGGTTTAGGGTTAAGGTAATAAAATGTTTAGGTTTAGGGATTAGCTGTGGTTTAGAGTAATGGATAATGTTATGGTTAGGCCTAGGGATAGCATAAGGGATATCATTAGGGTAATGGATAGGGTTAGACCTAAGATTAGGGGTAGGGTTATGTATAGGATTAGGGCTTTTGTTTGGGTTAGGGTTAGTGTTTAGGTGTGGTTTCATTTAATGAATTTGGATAGGGTTAAGCCTAAGGTTAGCATAATTGGTTATCATTAGCGTAATGGATAGGGTTAGACCTAAGATTAGGGGTAGGGTTATGTATAGGATTAGGGCTTTTGTTTGATTTAGTGTTAGGGTTTAGGTGTGATTTAGTGTAATTGATAGGTTGGTTAGGCCTAGGGTTAGCATACTGGGTTATCATTAGAAAAATGTATAGGGTTAGACCTAAAATTAAGGGTAGGGTTATGTATAGGTTAGGGCTTTTGTTTGGGTTAGGGTTAGATTTACGTTTGGGGTTAAAGCTAGGTTTGGCAGCTGGGGATGTGGCTCAAGAAGTAACATGCTTGACTGGCATGCACAGGGCACTTGGTTCGATCCTCAGCACCATATACCAATAAAATAAAGATGTTGTGTCCACCGAAAACTAAAAGAATTTTTTTTTTTTAAATCTAGATTCAGAACTCGTATTAAGGCTAGGTTTTGTGTTAGGTTAGGGCTAGTGTTAAGGATACAGCTAATGTACAAAGTAGCATTATGATTAGAGCTAGTGATAGGGTCAGGATTAGGGCTACGTCTAGTGTTAGGGTTAAGTTTATGGTTACAATGATGTTTAAAGCTAGGTTTAATGTTAGGGTAAGAATCAGAGTCCAGATTAGTTTTCACGTTAGGGTTAGGACTAGAATTAGAGATAGGATTACAGCTAGGTGTAGATATAGGGTTTTGTTTAAGTTAAGTGTTAGGATTAGGGTTATGATTCAGTTTTGTTTTAGGGCTACGTGTAGAGATAGGGCTAGTTTTAGGATTAAATTTAGGATTAAGGCTAGTATTAGTGTGAGGTTTAGGTTTAGGTTTAGGATTAGATTTAGAGTTAGGTTTAGATCTAGGCTTTGAGCTAGGGGTAAGGATAGGGCTAGGATTAGGGATAAATTTAGGGCTAGGTATAAAGTGATGGTAAGGGATAGGGTTACAACTAGTTATAAGGCTAGGGCAAGAGTTTGAGTTTGCCTTATTGCTAGGGTTATGGTTTGGTTAGGGATAGGGCTAAATTAGGGCTGGGATTAGGACTAGGGTTAGTGTTAGGGGTAGGCCTAGGTTTAGCACTAGGGTTAGTGTTAGGATTAGGGTTAGGGTTAGGTTTAGGTTAAGGGATGAGATTATAGCTACTTTTAGGAGTAGGGTGAATATTAGATTTAGGGTTCTGGTTAGGGATAGGTCTATGATTAAGACGAGGTCTATGACTAGAATGTGAGCTAAGGTTTGTGTTAGGATTAGGACTAGGATTACAGCTAGGGCTAATTTCAGGTCTAGGGTTACAGTTAGGGAGGGTTTTAGGGTTAGGATTATAGCTATATCTATTGTAAGTGTCAGCTTTCTTGATAGGATCAGGTTTAGAGCTATGGGTATTATTAGGGTGAGGGTCAGGGTTAAGGTTTTTTATTAGATTAAGTTTTAGGTTTAAGGTTTGAGTTATCATTATGGTTAGGGATCGGTTAATGATACTTTTAGGTTTAGAGTTCAGGTTAAGTGTAGGGTAATGGAAACGGTTAGGGTTAAGGATAGGATTAGGGTTCGGCCTAGGGTTAGCAAAAGTGTTAGGGTTATCATTAGGGTAATGGATAGGGTTTGAGCTAGTGATAGGGCTAGTGTTATGCTTAGGATAAGGTTTAGGGTTAAGCCTAGGTTTAGGGTTAGGGCTAATTTTAGGGTTATGGTTAGCTTCAGGGTAAAAGCTAGGGTAGGGCTTGGGTTAGGGCTAAGTTTTGCAATAGGTTAGGGCCATGGCAAATGTAATAACTTTGTTATGATTAGGGATAATTTTAGGGTTAATGTTAGAGCTCAGTATAGTTTTATGGTTAGGTTTAGGGTTAGGATGATATTTAGAGCTAGGGTTAGTGTTAGTGTCAGGGTAAGTGTTCAGTTTAGTGTTATGGTTAATGTGAAAGCCAGAATTATGACCAGGGTTAAGATTAGGAGAAAGGTTAGTCTTTGGCTTTAGGCTAAGTGTTATTATTAGGGCTAGGGCTAGGTTTTTCTTTAGGTCTAGGGATAGAGTTATGGATAGATTAGGACTAGGTTTAGGTCTAGGGCTAGTGTTAGGGTTAGTTTTAGGTATAAGGTTACCAGCAGAACTACTGTTAGGGTTTGGTTTAGGGTTAGGTTAATTTTTAGACCCATGATTAGTGTTAGGGTTAGAATAAGGTTTAGGGTTAGGGTTAGGGTTTGGTTAATGTTTAGAGGTAAAATGAGGACTAGGGTTTGGGTTTGGGTTAGGTTAAGGATTAGGATTAGGATTAGGTTAGACCTAATATTATTAGAACTTTTAGGTTTTGGGTTAGGTTAAGGATTAGGATTAGGATTACGATTATGAATAGGATTAGCATTAGGTTTAGGGTTTGGCATAGGGTAAGGGATAGGGTTAGAACTAGGATTAGGGCTAGGGTTGGGGTTGAAGCTAGGTTCAGGGCTCTAATTAGGGCTAGTTTTTGTGTTAGGGTTAAGGCTAAGGTTAGAGCAATGGCTAATGTAAGAACTATGGTTTTTATTGTTAGTTATAGGGTGATGGTTAGGGGTTAAACCTCTAGTGTTAGGATTAGGTTTAAGGTTAGTGTAAAATTAAGAGTTAGTGTTAGTGTTAGGTTAATAGTCATGGTCAGTTTTACTTTTAGGGTTTTGGTTAAGACTCGAATTATGACTAGGGTTACTGTAAGGGTCCGGTTTAGGGTTATGGTGGTGTTTAGAGCTAGGGTGAGTGTTAGGATATGAGTCAGAGTTAGATTAATGTTAAGATTAGGATTTGAATTAGAGCTAGGGTTAGGTCTAGGTGTATTCTTAAGGTTTTGTTTAAGTTACGGTTTAGAGTTAGGGCTATTGTTCAGGTTTGTTTTACTGCAAGGTTTAGGGTTAGTGCTAGTTTATGATTAGCATTAGGGATAGGGCTAGTGTTAATGTTAGCCTTAGGTTTAGGGTTAGGGTTAGATTTAGAGTTAGGGTTAGATCTAGGGTTAGGAGTAAGAATAAAGTTTAGGTAATGGTTATGGCTAGGTTTAGGGCTATGATTAGGGCTAGGGTTAGGATTGCAGTAATGGATACGGTTAGAAGTAGGGCTAGGGCTAGTGTGAGAATTAGAGTTAGTCTTAGAGCTATAGTTAGGGTTAGGGTTAGGTATAGGTTTAAATCAGGGCTAGAATTAGGGATAGGTTTAGTGTTCATCTTAGGCCTAGCATTAGCGTTAGGGTTAAGTTTAGTGTAAGGAATGGCATTATACCTAGTTTAAGAGATAGAGTGAGAGTTAGAATTCGGATTAGGGCTATGGTTAGGGTGAAAGTCATGATTAAGGCTAGGTTTGTGGATAGCATGAGGGCTATGTTTTATTTCAGGGTTAGGGCTAGGATTAGGGCTAGGGCTAATATCAAATCCAGGGTTATGGTTATAGATAGTTTTAGGATTAGTTTTAATGGCTACATGTAATGTAAGGTTTAGGTTTAAGGTTAGGATCAGGTTTAGAGCTATGTGTATTATTAGGATCAAGTTCTGGGTTAGAAGTTTGGGATAGGTTGTTTTAAAAATAGGGCTCAAATGAGCATTATGGTTAGTGTTGGTGTAATGATAGAATGAGATTTAGGGTTTAGGTTTGGTTTAGAATAATGCCTAGGTTTAGGATTAGGTATAGGATTAATTTTAGGCTTAGGGTTATGGTTAAGGCAATGGATAGACATAGAGCTAGGGTTAGGGATAGGCTTATGGTTTTGATTAGGGCAAGGTTTATGATTAGGGTTAGGGTTAAAACTCGGGTTAGGGCTTGGATTAGTGCTAGGATTGGGGTTAAGTTAGTGCTAGGGTTAGAGGTAAGGCTAATATAAGTGCCAGGGTTACAATTAGGATAAATTTAGGGTTATGGTTAGTGGTAGGTCTAGTGTTAGGTTTAGGGTTATGGTTAGGGTGATGTTTAGATTAGGCTTAGTATTATGGTCAGAGTCAGTTCAGTGTGAGTTCTGGTTCTCAGCTTAAAACTAGAATTAGAGCTAAGGTTAGGTTTAGGGTTAGGGTTTTGTTTAGGTTAAGGTTTAGGGCTAGGGCTATGGCTAGGTTATGTATTAGGGCTAGAGTTAAAGTTAGATTTAGATTTAGGGTTAGGGTTAGGTTTAGGCTCTGGCTTAGGGTTTGATTTAGAGTTAAAATTAGATCTAGGTTAGGGCTAAAGCTAATGATAGGGCTAGGGTTAGGGCTAGGATTAGGATTCTGGTAAGGGATGGGGTTAGAACTAGGAATGGGTCTAGCGTGAGAGTTAGATTTTGTCTTAGGTCTGGGGTTAGGGCTAGGGTTAGTAATAAGACTAAATTAGGGCTAAGATTAGGGCTAGGGTTAGTTTTTGGGTTAGGCCTAAAGTTAGGTTAAGGGATAGGATTAAGGCTAGGTTTAGGGCTAGGATAATGGCTTGTTTTTTTTAGGTTTAGGGCTAGGATTTGGGCTATGGCTAATGTCAGGTCTAAGCTTATGGTTGGGGATAGTTTTAGGATTAGGATTATGGCTAGGTGTAGTGTAAGGGTTAGGTTTAGTGTAAAAGTCAGCTTTAGAGCTAGGAGATTTATTAGGGTCAGGATCATTGTTAGAGTTTGTTTGAGGTTATGGTTTAGGGTTAGTGCTTGAATTAGCACTAGGATGTGGGTTAGGGTAATTATAGGATTTGGTTTAGAGTCTACATTATGTTTAGGGTAATTGATAAGGTTAGCATTAATAATAGGTTTAAGGTTAGGCCTCAGGTTCGCTTTAGGGTAAGGGTTATGGTTAGTATAATGGATAGGATTAAAGGTAAGTTTAGGGCTAGGTTTATGGTTAGGAATATGTCTTGAATTAGGGTTTACATTAAAACTAGGGTTAGGCTTATATTTATGCTTAGTGAAAGGGTTCGGTTTTTGTGCCAGGGTTATGACTAGGGTGAGGGATAGGTTTAGGTTTACTTCTAGGACTAGTGTTAGGTTTAGATTTTTGGGTAGGGTCAGATTTAGAGATAGGTTTACTCTAAAGTCAGGGTCAGTGTTTGGGTTAGAGTTAGTGTTAGGGTTACAGACAGAATTAGGACTCTGTTTAGCTCTAGGTTTAGGGTTAGTGTTTGAGTTAGGTTAAAGATTATTGGTAGGGCTAGAGCTAGGTTTATGTTTAGATCTAGGGCTAGAGATAAGGCTTGATTTAGGATTTGGTTTAGGTCTAGGGCTAGTGTTAGTGTTTGGTCTAAGGTTAGTGTCAGTTTTAGACCTAGGGTTAGTTTAAGGGTCAGAATAATTGTGAGGGTTAGTGTTATTGTTGGGGATAGGGACAGAGCTAGAATAAGGGCTAGGGTTATGACTATTAATAGGGTTAGAGTTTTGGTTAGCCTAAGGATTAGTGATAGGTCTAAGGTTACCATTAGGTTAGGGTTTTTCTTAGGTTAAAGGATAGGCTTAAAGCTAGGGTTAATGCTAGATTTAGGATTAGGGATAGGTTTTTTTTTTTTTTTAGGGTTAGGGCTAGATTTGGGCATTGGCTAAAGTAAAAGCCAGGGTTACAATTAGGGTTAGTTTAGGGTTAGGGGTAGGTCTAGTGTTAGCTTTAGGTTTAAAGTTAGTGTAATATTTACAGCTAGGGTTATTGTTATGATATGAGTCAGCATCAGGGTTAGTTTTAGGGTTAGGTTTAGCACTCAAATAAGGGCTAGGTTTAGTGTTAGTGTTCAGTTTAAGGTGAGGGCAGTGTTTAGAGATAAGGTGACTGGTAGGATATAAGTCAGGGTTAATTTTAAGGTTAGGGTTATGACTTGAATTAGGGCTAGAGTTACTCTTGGGATTTGCTTTAAGTTTAGGGTGGTCTTTAGAGCTAGGGTCAGTGTTAGGATATGAGTCAGGGTCCTGGTAAGTTTTAAGGTTATGGTTAGGACTTCAATAAGGGCTAGGGTTATGTCTAGATGTAGTGTTAGGTTTTGGTTTATGTTAAGATTTAGGTTAGGGCTGTTGCTCAGTTTTGTTTTAGTCTTAGGTTTAGGGTTTGGGCTAGTTATAAGATTAACAATACTGTTAGTGCTAGTTTTATTGTTAGGCTTAGGCTTTGGGTTAGGGTTAGATTTGAATTTAGCATTAGATCTAGGATTAGAGCTAGGTCTAACTATAGGGCAAAGGTTAGGGATAGGGTCATGGTTACGGTAACAGATAGGGTTAGAAATAGGACTAGAGCTAGGGTGAGAGTTAGAGTTAGTCTTAGTCCTGGATTTTGGTTAGTTTTAGGAATAGGGCTAAGTTAGGGCTAGGATAATGGATACGGTTACTGTTCAGCTTTGGCCTAGTGTTAGGGCTAGGGTTATAATTAATTTTAGGGTAAGGTATATTGTTATAGCTAGGTTTATAGGTAGGGTGAGGGTGAAAATTAGTGTTAGGGCTAGGATTAGTGTCAGGGTTGTGACTAAGGCTAGGTTTAGGGCTAGGATGAGGATTTGGGTTTTCTGTAGGGTTAGGTCTAGCATTAGGGCTAGGGCTAATGACAGGTCAAGTGTTAAAGTTTGGGTTAGATTTAGGGTTACGTTTCTGTCTAAGTCTAGTATCAGTGCTAGGATTAGGGTAAGGGTCAGGTTAAGAGCTAGGTGTATTTTTAGGGTCGGGATCAGGGTTAGGGTTTGTTTTAGTTTAAGGTTTAGGGATAGGGCTCAAATGAGCATTAGGGTTAGGGTTAGGGTTAGAGTATTTGATTGGGTCATGTTTAGGTTTCAGGGTAAGTTTAGGGCAATGGAGAGCTTTAGGGTTAGCAAAAGAGTTAGGATTAAGCCTAGGGTTAGCTTTAGGATTTGGGTTATCATTAGAATAATATATAGGTTTAGAGATATGGTTAGGGCTAGGGTTAGGTTAGGATTAGGGCTAGACTTAGGTTAGGTTTGGGGTTAGGGCTAGTAACCCTAACTTATGGTAGGGTTATGGTTAGATTTAGGGTAAATGTTAGGTTTTGAGCTAGGGTTAGGTCTAGGACAAGGGTTAGGTTTAGTGTTATAGTCAGGGTTACTTTTAGGATTAGGGCTACTGTTTTCATTAGGGTTAGGATTAGGTTAAGGGTAATGGATTGGGTTAGATGTAAGATTAGCTTTATTTTAAAGTTATGTTTAGGTTTAAGTGTAGTTTTATGGCTAGGTTTACTGTTGATTTTAAGGTAAAAGTTACGGTTTGAGTTAGGGTTAAGTCTATGGCAAGGTTTAGGTTTAGGGTTAGGTCTAGGGTTAGGTTTATGATTTCGGTTAGGGTTTCAGTTAGGATTACCAATAGGATTATCATTAGTGTTAGGGTTAGATTTAGGATAATGCCTAGGGTTAGAGCTAGTGTTAGGTCTATGGTTAATGTTAGGATTAGGGCTACGGTTAGGGTTATGGTTAGGGATAGTGCTAGGTTTATGTTTAGGCTTAGGTTTAGGCTTTGAGCTAGGGTAAGGTCTAAGGTGAGTGTTAGGGTTAGGGTAGGACTACGGTTAGTTTTAGAGTGAGGTTTATGCTTAGGGTAATTTTATGCCTCGATTAGGGTTTGGGTTATTTAAGTTTTGCATTAGGTTTAAGACTAGTGTTAGTTCTATGTGTAATGTAGGGTTCTGATTAGAGCTAGTTTCTGGGTTAAAAAGTTACTGCTAGGTTTACTGTTAGGATTATGTTTTGGGTTAGGTTCTCGTTAGAGCTAGGTTCAATATCAGTTTCAGTGTCAGTGTTCAGGTTAAAGTTACAGTTAAGGTGAAAGCCAGAATAGGACTAGGGTTAGGTATAGTGGCAGGGTTAGTGTTCGGTTTAGGTTAAGGTTTATTTTTAGGGATAAGACTAAGTTTTTGTTTAGGTCAAGCACTACATTAATAGCTAGATTTAGGATTAGGTTTAGGTCTAGGGCAAGAGTTAGGTTTAGGTTTAGGTATAAGTTTACTGGTAGGTCTAGTTTCAGGATTCGGTTTCGGTTTAGGGTCAGGTTTAGTCCTATAATTAGTGTTAGGGTCAGAATAAGGGTGAAGGTCAGGGTGAGGGTTGAGTTAGGGTTAGATCTAGAATGAGGGCTAGTTATAACACTAGTAATATGGTTATTGTTTGGGTTTGGCTAAGGATTAGGATTAGGACTAGATTTAGTGATATGAATAGTGTTTGGCTTAGGGTAATGGATAGGATTAGAGCTAGGGTTAGGGCTAGTATTAGGGTTAGGTTTAGGGCTACTTTAGGGTTAGGGTTAGGGTTAAATCTAGTATTAGGTCTTGAATTAGGGCTATTTTTGTGTTAGAGTTAGGGCTATGTTTTGGCTAAAGCCAATGTAAAAACTAAGGTTATGATTAGGGTTAGATTTAGGGTTAGGGTTTCAACTAGGTCTAGTGTTAGCATTAGTTTTAGGGTTAGGGTGATATTTAGAGCTAGGGTTTGTGTTTGGATATTAGTCAAGGTGAGGGTTAGTTTTAGACCTAGGACTCGAATTAGAGCTCAGGTTATGGCTAGTTATGGGTTAGGGTTTGGTTTAGGTTAAGGTTTATGGCTAGAGCAATGGCTCAGTTTTGTTTTAGGGCTAGGGCTTGAATTAGGACTAGTTTTAGGATTAGCAATAGAGATAGAGCTATTTGTAGAATGGGGTTTAGGCTTAAGATTAGGGTTACATTTAGAGTTTTGGTTAGATCTAAGGTTAGTGCTATGGCTAGGGTTAGGGCTAAGTTTAGGGATATTTTGATGGTTACAGTAACGAATAGGTTTACAAATAGAAATAGGGCTACAATGTGAGTTAGAGTTAGTCTTAGGGCTAGGGGCAGGGGTTGGGTTAAGTTTAGCATTCAAATATTGCTGGGATTAATGCTATGATTATTGTTTGGGTTAGGCATATGTTTAGGAATATGGTTAGGGTTAGTTTTAGGTAAAGAGATGGGTTTATATAGCTAGGTTCAGTGCTAGATCGAGGTTTATATTTAGGGATAGGGATAGGGTGAGAATTCGGGTTAGGATTAAGTCTAGGTTTAGGGATAGGATGAGGGATAGGGTTTGTGTTAGTGTTAGGGCTAGGATTAGGGTTAGTGATAATGTAAGGTCTAGGGTTATGGTTAGGGATAGTGTTAGGGATAATTCTATGGCTAGGTCTAGTGTAAGGGTTAGTTTTAGTGTAGGGGTCAGGTATAGAGCTAGATTATTATTAGGGTCAGAGTAGGGTTAGAGATTGGTTTGGGTTAAGGTTTAAAGTTAAGGTTCAAATTAGCATTAGGGCTAGGGTTAGGGTTAGAGTAATGGATACAGTTAGGTCTACAGTTCAGGTTAGGTTTAGAGTAATTTATAGGGTTAGTGTTAGGGATAGGGTTAGGTTTGGCATAGGTTTTGCATTTGATTTAGGCTCATGTTTAGAGTAATTAATAGATTTAGTGCTAGTGGTAGGGCATAGGTTAAGGTTAGGATTAGTACTATGGTTTGGGTTACTCCTAGGGCTAGTTTTAGGGTTAGGTTTAGTGTAAATATTAGAGTTTGAGCTAGGGTTAGGGCTAGGGCGAGTGTTAGGTTTAGAATCAAGGTTACAGTTAGGATCAGGGTTAGGGTTAGGGTTACCGCTAGGTTTAGCATTAGGGTTAGTGTTATGTTTAAGGTAATGGATAAAGTTAGAGCTAGGATTTCGGCTAAGGTTACAGTTAGGATTAGCAATAAGTTTAGGGTTATGGTTAGAGCTAGGGTTATGTTTAGAGTAAGGGTTAGAGTTTGAGCAAGGTTTAGGGCTAGGGCAAACATTAGGTCTAGGATTTGTACTAGGGTTAGTGTTACATTTATGCTTAGGTCTATGTTTAGGACTTGTATTAGGGATAGGTTTTGTGTGAGATTTAAGGCTAGTGTTAGGGCTATGGGTAATGTAAGAGATAGGGTTATGTTTATGGCTAGTTTTCTGGGTTAGGGTTGTAAATATGTCTCGTGTTAGGTTTAAGTTTTGGGTTAGGATAAGATTTAGAGTTAGGGTTTGTGTTAGCGTAAGTGTCAGTGTTTGGGTTAGCATTGGGTTTATGGTTAGGGTCAGAATTAGTACTAGGGTTAGGTCTAGGAGTAGGGTTAGTCTTTGCTTTAGGTTAATGGTTATTTTAGGGCTAGGGCTAGGTTTTTGTTTAGGACTAGGGCTAGAGTTATGGCTATATTTAGGATTAATATTATGTCTTGTGCTATTGTTATGGTTAGTTTTGTGTAGAGGTTTACTGGTAGGGCTAGTGTTAGGGTTTGGTTTAATGTTAAGGTCAGGCTTTGAATTAGGGTTAGTGTTAGGGTCAGAATAAGGGTAAGGTTTAGTCTTAGGCTTTGGGTTAGGGTTAAAGATAGAATGAGGGCTATGGTTAGGACTAGTAATTGAGTTAAGTTTTGGGGCAAGCTAAGGATTAGTGTTAGAACTAGGGTAGCATTAGGGTGAGAGTTTGACTTAGGGTAAGGAATAGGTTTAGAGCTAGGGTTTGGGTTAGTGTTATGGTTAGGATTAGGGTAAGTTAAAGCTAGGGTTGAGGCTCAGATTACTGCCAGGTTTTGTGTTAGGGTTAAGGCTGTGGCTAATGTAAGAACTAGCTTTACATTTAGGGATAGTTTTAAGGTTAGGATTAGGGCAAGATCTAGTGTTTGGGTTAGGATTAGAGTTAGGGTGATGTTTAGAGTTAGGGTTAGTTTTAGGCTAAGTGTCACGGTCTGTATTAGTTGTAGGAATAAGGTTATGACTAGGTGTAGCATTAGGATTTGTTTTAGGTTAAGGGTTAGAATTAGGGCTATAGCTCAGTTTTGTTTGTGGGCTATGGCTAGGGTTAGGGCTAGCTTTTAAATTAGAATTAGGGTAAGGGCTAGTGTTAGGGTGAAGTTTAGGTTTAGATTTAGGGTTAGATTTAGAGTTAGGGTTTGTTCTAGGTTTAGGACCATGGCTAAGGTTAGGACTAATTTTAGGGATAGTGTTAGGGTTAGGCAATGGATAAGGTTGGTACTAGAAATAGGTCTAGGTTAGAGTTAGGGTTAATCTTAAGGCTATGGTTAGAGTTAGGGTTTCAGTTATCAATAAATTAAGGCAAGGATTAGAGCTACTCTTACTGTTAGGATTCAGCCTAGAGTAGGGCTAGGTTTAGTTTTAGTGATTAGGGATAGGGTTAGGGTTAGGGTTAGGTTTATGAGAAAGGATTTTGTTATACCTAGGTTCAGAACTACAGTGAGGGTTGAAATTACGGTTTGGGCTAGAGTTAGTGTTCAGGTTACGATTAAGGCTAGGTTTAGGGCTAGGATGAGGGCACTGCTTTGTGTTAGGTTTAAGGCATGAATTAGGTATAGTGCTGATGTCAGATCCAGGGTTACTGTTAGGGATACTGTTCGTGTTAGTTTTATGGATAGGTCTAGTTTAAGGTTTAGGTTTAGGGTATGGGTCAGGTTTAGAGCTAGGTTTGTTATTAGAGTCAGTGTCTTGTTCAGAGTTTGGGTTAGCTTTTGGTTTACTTTTAGGGCTTGAATTAGCATTACAGTTAGTGTTAGGGTTAGAGTTAGAGTAATTGATAGGATTAGGCTTAGTGTTCAGGTTAGGTTTAGGTAAGGATAAGGTTAGTGTTAGCGTTAGGTTTAGGGTTAGGTCTAAATGGATAGGGTTAGATTTAGATTTAGGAGTAGGTTTAGTGTTAGGTTTAGCATAACTGTTAGGGTTTGAGTTAGGATTAGGACTACGACAAGGGTTAGTTTCATGGTTAGGTCTAGGGTTAGGTTTACATTTAGGGTTAGTGTAGATTTAGGGTTAGGGCTAAGATTATCATGATATTTATGTTTAGGTTTAGGATAACTGATTGGGTTAGAGCTAAGGTTGAGTCTAGTTTAGGCTTAGGGCTAGGGATAGGATTAGGGATAGGGTGAGGATTATTATTTTCTTAAGGTTAGGATAAGGGTAAGTGTCAGGGATTGAGTAACAGTTAGGGATAGATTGAGGCTTCAGGTTAGAGCAAATTTTAGGCCTAAATCTAGCTAGATAGAGTTAAGGTTAGGGATAGGGTTAGGGCTAGGTTTAGCCTTAGGTTTAAGGTTATGGTTAGGGTAATGTGTAGAGTTAGAGCTAGAGTTTAGGCTATGGTTATGGTTAAGATTAGGACTAAAATTGGTGTAGATTTTGGGCTAGATTTATGTTTAGGCTAAGGGCTAGGGTATGAAATAGTGTTAGTGCTAGGTTTAGGTTGAAGATTAGGTTCAGCCTTAAGTCTAGGGACAGGTTTATATTAGGTTTAGTATTAGGGTTAAAGTTAGGGCTAGGGTTATCATTATTGTTATGATAAGGATTAGGGTAATGGATATGATTAGATGTAGGTTTAGTTTAAGTTTAGGGTAGATTTAGTTTTAGGGTTAATGTTAAAGCTCCAGTTATGTTTAGGTTTATGGTACAGGTTAGGTGTTGACCTAGGAATAGGGCTATGGAGAGTGTTACTTTTAGGGTGAGATCTATTGTTAGTTTTCTGGTTAGGGTTAGGGTTATTGTTAGGTTTAAGGCTAGGTTTATCAATACAGTTAGGTGTAGGTTTAGGTGAGGTGTAGGTTTAGAGCTAGGTTTAGGGCTAGGTTTATGTTTAGGGTTCGTCTAGGGTTAGGGTTTAGAGTAAGGTATAGGTCTATGTTTATATTTATGGTAAGGGTTAGGCTTTGAGTAAGGTTCAATACTAAGTCTAGGGTTAGGTTTAGTGTTAGGGTTAGTGCTAGGGTTAGGGTTGGGGTTATGCTTAAGGCTAGATTTGAGCCTAGAATTCACTCTAGGTTTTGTGTTAGGTTAAGGCATAGAGTTAGAGCTATGGGTAATGTAAGAGCTAGGATTATGATTAGGGCGAGTTTTAGGGTTAGGGTTATGGCTATGTCTAGTGTTAGGTTTAGGTTTTTGGTTAGGGTCAGGTTTAGAGATACGTTTAGTGTTAAAGGCAGGGTCATTGTTCAGGTTAGAGTTATAGTTAAGATTAAAGCCAGAATGGGGACTAAGTTTATGTCTACAGGTAGGGTTAATCTTTGCTTTAAGTTAAGGGTTATAGTTAGGGCTAAGGCTAAGTTTTTGTTTAGGTCTAGAGCTAGAGATAAGGCTAGTTTTACGATTAAGTTTAAGTCTAGGGCTAGTGATAGGGTCTGGTTTCGGTATAAGTTTACTGGTAGAGCTAGTCGTATGGTTTGGTGTAGCATTAGGGTCAGGTTTAGACCTAGTTTAGTGTTATGGTCAGATTAAGGGTCAGAGTTAGGGTTAAGATTTGGGATAAGGACAATTAATATG
This sequence comes from Marmota monax, assembly GCF_021218885.2. Classification (NCBI taxonomy): domain Eukaryota; kingdom Metazoa; phylum Chordata; class Mammalia; order Rodentia; family Sciuridae; genus Marmota; species Marmota monax. The sequence continues at coordinate 390,795 of NW_026693510.1, forward strand.
GTAAGAGTTTTGATTAGCCGAGGATTTGGGATAGGTCTCGAGTTACCATTAGGTTTAGGGTTTTGCTTAGGGTTAGGGATATGGCTAGGGCTAGTGTTAGGGGAAGAGTTAGGGTTATGGTTAGGGTTAAAACTGGGTGTAGGGCTCAGATTAGGGCTAGTTTTTGTTAGTGTTAGTGCTAGGGTTAGGGCAACTGGTAATGTAAGAACCAGGGTTACATTTAGGGTTATCTTTAGGGCTAGGGTTAGGGGTAGTTCTAGTGTCAGTGTTAGATTTTAGATTAGGGTTATATTTTAGAGCTAGTGTTATTTTTAGGATAGGAGTCAGGGTCAGGTTTAGTTTTGTGTAAGGACTTGAATTAGGCCTAGGTTTACTCTTAGGGTTCGGTTTAAAGTTAGTGTTATGTTTAGAGCTTGGGTGAGTGTTAGAATATGAGTCAGGGTCAGGGTTAGTTTTAAGATTAGGGTTAGGACTCGATTAGGTCTAAGATTACTTCTTGTAGTAGTTTAGGGTTTGGTTTAATTTAAGGTTTAGGTTTAGATCTATTACTCGGTTTTGTTTTAGTCCTAGGGTTAGGGTTATAGCTAGTTTTACAATTAGTATTATGGTTAGGGCTACTGTTAGTGTTAGGCTTAGACTTTGGGTTAGGGTAACATTTATAGTTAGGTTTAGATGTAGGATTAGGCTAGCATTAAGAATATTCCAAGGATTAGGGCCAGAGTTAGATTTATGGTAAGGGATAGGGTTAGAACTAGGGATAGGGCTAGTGTCATAGTTAGAGTTAGTATAGGGCTAAAATTAGAGATAGGGTTTGGGATAGGATTTAATTGGGGCTAGCTTTAGGGCTAGGTTTTGTGTTCAGCTTAGGTCTAGCAATAGGGATAGAATTAGATTTAAGTTTAGGATAAAGAATGGTTTTATAGCTAGGTTTAGACATAGGGTGACAGTTAGAGTTACAGTTTGGGTTAGGGTTGGGTTTAGGGTTATGGTTAAGGCTAGGTTTAAGGCTAGGATGAGGGCTAGTGTTTGTTTTAGATTCAGGGCTAGGATTAGTGCTAGAGCTAATATCAGGTCTAGAGTTATGGTTAAAGATACTTTTAGGGTTAGACTTATAGCTATGTCTAGTGTAAGGGTTAGGTTTAGGGTAAGGGTCAGGTTTAGAGCTCAGGGAATTTTTAGGATTAGAATTTGGCTTATGTAAAAATTTAGGTTTATGGATCAAATTAGCATTATTGTTAGGGTTAGTGTATAGGTAGGGTTTGTTTTAAAGTTCAGGTTTGGTTTAGGGTTATTGATATGGTTAGCGTTAATGATAGGGCTAGAGTTAGGCTTAGGGTTAGCATTGGAGTAAGAGTTATGGTTAGGATAATTGATAGGGTTAGAGCTTAGGTTAGAACCAGAGTTATGGTTAGGAATATGACTTGAGTTGGGGTTAGATTTAGTGTTAGAGCTAGGGTTAGGGTTATATTTAGTGTTATGTTTAGCATAACGGTTAGGTTTTGAGCTAGGTTTAGGGCTAGGTTTAGGGTTAGGTCTAGGGATATGATTACAGTAGGTTTAGGAATAGGGTTAGAGTTAGGGCTAGGGTTTTTATTAACTTCAGGGTTAGGATTAAGGTAATGGAGGTTAGGTTAGGTTTTGATTTTGGTTTACAGTTAGAATTAGTGATAGGTTTAGGATTAGAGCTATGGTTATGTTTAGGTTTATAGTTAGGTTTATTTTTTGATCAAGAGTTAGGGCTATGCTGAGTATAAATTTTAGGGTTATATCTATGGTTAGTTTCCATGTTAGTTTTAGGGTTAACATTAGTGTTCGGGACAGGATTAACTATAAGTTTAGGTTTATGGTTAGGGTAATGGGTAGGTTTAGAGCTAGGTTTAGGGCTAGGTTAAGTTTAGGATCTGGGCTAGGGTTAGGGTTAGTGTTAGGGATAGTTCTAGGTTTATGTTTATGGTAAAGGTTAGGCTTTGAGCTATCTTAGGACTAAGGCGAGTGCTAGGTTTAGGTATAGGGCTAGTGTTAGGGTTAGGGTTATGAATAGGGCTAGGTTTAGGCTTAAAATTAGCTTTATGTTTAGTGTTAGGTTTAGGCCTATGGTTAGGGCTATGGGTAATGTAAGATTTAGGGTTATGTTTTGGGCTAGTTTTAGAGTTAGGGTTATGGCTGGGTCTAGAATTAGGTTTAGGTTTTGGTTAGTCAGGTTTAGAAGTAGGTTTAGTGTTAAAGGCAGGGTCAGTGTTTGCGTTAGAGTTGAAGTTAGGGTTAAAGCTAGAATTAGGACTAGGTTTTAGTAAAGGGGTAGAGTTAGTTTTTGGGTTAGGTAAAGGTTTTTGTTAGGGCTAGGGCTAGGATTTTGTTTAGTTTTAGAGCTAAACTTCAGGCTAGATTTAGGATTAGGTTTAGGTCTAGAGATAGTGGTAGGGTTAGGTTTTGGCATAAGTTTACAAGTGGGGCTGGTGATAGGGTTTGGTTTAGGGTTAGGGTCAGGTTTAGACCTAGGGTTTATGTTATGGTCAGAATAAGGGTCGAGGTTATGGTTAGGGTTTGGGAAAGCGTTAGAGCTAGAATAAGATCTAGGGTTAGGCCTATTAATAGGGTTAGGATTTGGTTATCCGAAGGAAAAGGCATAGGTCTAGGGTTACCATTAGGTTTAAGGTTTTGCTCAGGTAAGGCATAGGGTTAGGGGTAGGGTTAGGTTTATCATAAGGGTTAAAACTAGTTTTAGGGCTCAGGTTAGGACTAGATTTTGTTTGCAGTTTAAGGCTAGGCTTAGGGCAATGGCTAATATAAGGACTAGGGTTACAATTAGGGTTAGAGGTAGGGATAGGTCAAGTGTTAGGGTTAGGTTTAAGATTAGGGTGATATTTATAGCTAGGGTTAGTGTTTGAATATCAGTCAGGTAAGGGTTAGTTTTAGGGTTAGGGTTAGGGCTCAAATTAGGGCTGGGTTACTGTTAGGGTTCAATTTAAGTTTAGAGCTAGGATGAATGTTAGGATATAAGTCAGGTTCAGGGTTATTTTTAAGGTCATGATTAGGACTCGAATAGGGCTAACGTTAGATCTAAGTGTAGAGTTCAGGTTAGGTTTAACTTAAGTTTAGTGTTAGACCTGTTGCTTGGTTTTGTTTTAGTGATGTGGTTAGGGTTAGGGCTAGTTTTATGATTAGCTTTAGGGTTAGGCCTATGGTTATGGTTAGGTTTAGGATTAAGGCTAGATTTAAGGCTAGGATTAGGTCTAGATTTTGTGTTAGGTTTAGGGCAAGAATTAGGGCTAGGACTAATGTCATGTCTAGTTTATAGTTAGTGATATTTTTAGGGTTAGGTTTATGGCTAGGTTAATTTAAGTGTTATATTTTGGGAAAGAGTCAAATTAAGAGCTGGTATATTATTAGGGTAAGGGTCTGGCTTTGAGTTTGAGTTAGGTTAAGGTTTAGGGTTAATGCTCAAATTAGCATTAAAGTTAGAATTATGTTTAGGGTAATGGATAGTGTTAGGTTTTTGGTTCAGGTTATGTTAAAATAATGGATATGGTTAGGGTTTGTGATAGGTTTAGGTTTAGGCCTAGGGTAAGCATTACAGTTATGGTTATTGTTAGGGAAATTTATATGGTTATACCTAGGTTTAGGTCTAGGTTAATGGATAGGATTAGGACTAGAGTTAGGGTTAGGGTCAGAGTTAGAGTGAGGGTTACACTTAGGATTAGGTTTATTTTACGGTTTAGTGTTTGAACAAGGATTTTTACTATGGCTAAGATTATTTTAGGGTTTGGTCTAGGGTTATGGTCATGGTTAGTCTTACGATTATGGTGAGGGTTATCATTAGGGTTAGGGTAATAGGATTAGATATCAGGTTAAATATAGTGTTAGGTTTATGTTAGCCTTAGGTTTAGGTTTAGAATTAGTATTAGTGTTTGAGTTAGCTTAGATTTAGGGTTAGGTTTAAGTTCACTGTTAGTTCTAGTGTTAGGTTTATTTTTAGGGTGACGATAGATTTAGCTTTAGGTCTAGTGTTATCATTAGAGATAAGTTTAGGGTTAGGGTAATGGGTAAGGTTTGAGCTAGGGTTAAGGTTAGGTTTAGGGCTGGCGTTAGGGTTAGGATAAGGCCTTGGGTTAGTGTTAGGGTTAACTTAAGTGTAAGAGTTAGGGATTAAGCTAGGTTTAAGTCTAGGGCAAGGGTTAAGGTTATAGTCTGGGCTAGGGTAGGGTTAGTGTTAGGTTTAGGGCTAGGGTTAGCATTAGTTTTAGGGTTATGGTTAGTGTAATGGATAGAGTTAGAGCTAGGGTTTAGGCTATGGTTGCAGTTAGGATTAGGGCTAGAGTTAGGGTGAGGTTTAGCCCTAGCCTTGGATTAGGGCTACGTTTTGTGTTAAGTTTAGGGCTATGGCTAATTTAAGAACTGGCATTACAATTAGGGCTAGTTTTAGAGTGAGGTCTAGTATTAGGATTAGGTTTAGGGATAGGGTGATGTGTAAAACTAGAGTTAGTGTTAAGGTAAGAATTAGGGTTACTATTAGTTTTAGAGTTAGGGTTAGGACTCAAATTAGGGCTAAGTTTAGTGCTAGGTGTAGGGTTAGGGTTTGGTTTAGGTTTAGTTTTCAGATCAGTGCTATAGCTCAGTTTTGTTTGATGGCTAGGGCTAGGGTTAGTGCTAGTTTTCACATTAGCATTAGGGTTAGAGCTACTGTTAGGGTGTGGTTTAGGCTTAGGGGTAGGGTTAGATTTAGAGTTAGGGTTAGATCTAGGTTTAGGGCTACAGTGAAGGTTAGGGCTAGGGTTAGGTCTAGGGTTTGAGCTATCATAAGGGATAGGGTTAGAACTAGGGCTAGGGCTAGGGCGAGTGTTACAGTAAGTCTTAGTGTTAGGGTTATACTTAGGTTTAGAATTAGGGCTTAATAAGGAATAAGATTGGAGATAGGGTTAGTATTAAGGCTGAGCCTAGGTATATGGTTATGATTATGATTAGGTATGATTTTATAGCTAGCTTTAGAACTAGGGTGAATGTTAAAATTAGGGTTAGGTCTATGGTTATGGTTAGGTTTTGAATTAAGGCTAACATTAGTGCAAGTGTTGGGGTAGACTCTGTTTTAGGGTTTGGGCTACATTAGGGCTAATTCTAATGTCAAGTCTAGAGTTATAGTTAGAGATAGTTTTAGGGTTAAGATTATTATTGTTGGGATTAGGTTTATGAATATGTTTAGGTTTAAGGTTCAGGTTAGGTTTTGGGTAACGTATAGATTTGTTTTAGGAATAGATTTAGGGTAATCTTAGGGTTAGCATTAGGGTTAGGTTTAGGATAAGGGTAATTGATAGGGTTACAGCTGGAGCTAGGCATAGATATATGGTTAGGATTAAGGCTAGTGTTAGTGTTCAGTTTTGGGTTATGGCAAGGGTTATTGTTAGGGTTAGGTTTAGGGTAAGTGTTTGGGCTGGATTTAGATTTATGGTTATTGTCAGGGTTACAGATAATGTTAAGGCTCTGATTTGGAACAGGTTTCGGGTTAGTTTAGGGCTAGGTTTAGGGATTCACCTAATGTAAGAACTAGGGTTATGATTAGAGCTAGTTTTAGGGTTATGGTAAGGGTTAGGTCTAGTTTTAGGTTTAGGATTATGTTTGGAGTGATGCTTAGAGCTAGGGTTAGTGTTAGGGTCAGAATCAGGGTCAGGGTTTGTATTAGGTTTAGGGATAGGACTCGAATTAGAGCTAGGCTAAGGGCAAGGTGTATGCTTAGGGTTTTGTTTATGTTAAAGGTTAGGCTTAAGGCTATGGCTTGTTTTTTTTTTTTTTTTTTTTTTTTTTTTTGTAGGGCTAGTGTTAGGTTAGGGCTAGTTTTAGGATTAGCATTAGTGTTTTGGCTTGTGTTAGTGACAGGTTTAGCTTAGTGTTAGGGTTAGATTTAGAGTTTGGGTCAGATATAGGATTAGGGGTAGAGCTAGGGTTAGGGCAAATGTAAAGGCAAGTGATAGGAATATGGTAAGAGTTAGGGTTAACACTAAAATGCATCTAGGGTGAGAGTTAATGTTAGTCTTAGGGCTAGGGTTAGGTTAGATTTAGGGCTAAATTAGGCCCAGGATTAGGTCTAGTGTTTGTATAAGGGTTAGGCCTAGTTTTAGGCTTAGGTTTAGGTTTAGGAATAGGGTTAGTTTTAGGGGAAGTAATGGGGTTAGAGCTAGTTTTAGGGCTAGGTCGAAGGTTAGAATTTCGGTTAGGGCTAGGATTATGGTTTGGTTTAGTAATAAGCCTAGGTTTAGGGCTAGGATGAGGGCTAGGGTTTGTTTTAATGTTATGGCAAGAATTAGGGCCAGGGCTAATATCAGGTCTAGGCTTACGTTAGGGATAGATTGAGGGTTAAATTTATGGCTAGGTCTACTATAAGGATTAGGTTTAGGATAAGGGTCAGATTTAGAGCTAGGGGTATTATTAGGGTTAGAATTAGGTTTGGTTTTTTTCTTTTTTTTAGATTAGAGTTTATGTTTAGAGCTTGAATTAGCATTAGGGTTTGGTTAGGATAATGTTGGTTTAGGTTTAGGGTTCATGTTAGGTGTAGGGTAATTGATAAGGTTAGCGTTAACAAAAGAATTAGGGTTAGGCCTAGGGTTAGCCTTAGGGTTATGGTTGTGCTTAGGATAATGGATAAGGTTAAGGCTAGAGTTATGGTTATTATTAGGGCTTGAGTTAGGATTAGGCCTAGGGTTAGGGTTAGGTTTAAGTTAGGGTATGATTTAGAGTTTGAGCTAGGGTGAACGCCAAGGCAAGGTTTAGTGTTAGGATTAGGTCTAGGTTATAGTTATGGTTAGGATCAAGGTTAGTGTTACTGTTAGGGATAGGCTTATCATTAGTTTTAGGGTATTGGGTTTGATGTCATGTTAGGGTTAGGGTTAGGTTTCAGCTTAAGGTTAGGGTTAGGGATAGGTTTAGGTTTAGGTTTATGGTAATAGTTATGGTTTTGAACAAGGGTTAGCTCTATGGCAAGGGTTAGGTTTATGGCTATGTCTAGGGTTAGGGTTAGGGTAGATTTATGGTAAGGGCTAGCATTATCATCAGGGTTAGATTTGGGGTTATGGTAATGGGTAGGGATAGAACTAGGGTTAGGGCTAGGATTATCATTAAGTTTATGGTTAGAGTTAGGGTAATATGTAGGCTTAGAGCTAGGGTTAGGGATAGGGTTAAGTTTAGAATTAGGGCTGGAGTTAATGTTAGGTTTAGGATTAGATCATGTGTTAATGTTAGGGTTAGGTTATGTTTAACGGTTAGGGATTGAGCTAGTGTTTGGACTAGCATGAAGACTGGGGTTAGAATCATTGTGACGGTTAGGGCTAGGGTTATCATTAGGGTTAGGATTAGTGTTAGGGTAATGGATAGAGTTAGAGATACGTTTTGGCCTATGGTGATGGCTAGTTACAGGGTTAGTGATATGGCTAGGTGTAGTGTAAGGGTTATGTTTTTTTGTTAGGATAAGGTTTAGAGCTAGAGTTTGTGTTAGGGTAAAGATCAGTGTTCGGGTTAGGGTTAGGTTTATTGTTAGGGCCAGCATTAGGATTAGGGTTTGGTCTAGGGATAGGGTTAGTGTTTGGGTTAGGTTAAGGGTTACTATTAGGACTAGGGTAAATTTTTTTAGGGCTAGGCCTAGATTAATCATTAGATGAAGGATTAAGTGTAGGTCTAGGTCTAGTGTTAGGGTTAGGTTTAGGTATAGGCTTAGAGGTAGTGCCAATGTTAGGGGTCTGTTTAGGTTAGGGTCAGGTTTAGACATATGGTTAGTGTTAGGGTCATAATAAGGGTCAGGGTTTAGGTTAGGGTTTGGCATAGTGATAGAGCTATATGGAGGGTTAAGTTTAGGACTAGTAATAGACTTATGTTTTGGGTTAGGCTATTAATTAGGTTGAGGACTATTGTAGATTTAGGGTTAGAGTTTGGCTTAGGGTAAGGGATAGGGTTAAAGCTAGTGTTAGGGCTAGTGTTAGGGTTAGGGTTATAGCTAGCATTAGGTTTGTGGTTAGGGTTAAAGCTAGGTTTAGAGCTTGGATTAGGGATAAGCTAGGTTTTGTGTTAGCTTTAGGGCTATGGCTAATGTAAGAATTAGGGTTACAATTAGGGTTAGTTTTAAGGTTATTGTTATGTCTAGGTTTAGTGTTTGGTTAGGTTTAGTGTTAGGGTTATGTTTAGGGTAATGGAAGGATAGGGTTAGTGAATGTGTTAGGGTTAGGCCAAGGGTTAGGATTAGGGTTAGCATTAGGGTTAGGGTTAGGAAAATGGATAGGGTTAGAGCTAGGATTAGGACTAGGGTTAGGGTTAGTGTTAAGGTTAGGTTTAGTGTTAGATTTCGGATTAGTACAAGTATTAAAGTTAGGATTATGTTTAGTGTAAGGGTTAGGACTTGGTTTAGGTTTAGAATTAGGGTTAAAGCTAGGGTTGGACCTTGCATTAGGGCTAGATTTTGGGTTACATTAGGGCTAGTGTTAGGGATACAGCTAATGTATGAACTAGGGTTATTATTAGGGCTAATTTATGGTTAAGGTTAGGGCTAAATCTAGTTTTATGGTTAGGTGTATGTTCAGGGTGATGTTTGAGCTAGGGTTAGTGTTATGTTCAGAATTAGGGTTAGGGTTAGTTTTAGGGTTAGAGATAAGACTCGAATTTGGGGTAGGCTTAGGGGTAGATTTAGGGTTCAGATTAGGTTTAGGTTAAGGGTTAGGGTTAGTGCTATGGCTCATTATGTTTTAGGGCTAAGGCTAAAGTTAAAAGTAGTTTTACGAATAATGTTAGTGTTATTGGTAGTTATAGGGTGAGTTTAGGCTTAGGGGTACATTTAGAGTAATGGTTAATTCTAAGACTAGGACTATGGCAATGTTTAGGGCCAAGATTAGGTCTAGTGTTTCAGGTTCTGGTAAGGGATAGGGTTAGAAATAGGAACAGAGCTAGGGTGATAATTAGAGTTAGTCTTAAGGGTAGGGTTAGGGTTCAGTTTAGTGCTAAATTAGGGCTAATAATATGTCTAGAATTGGTGTTAGGATTAGGCATAGGGTTAGGGCTACGTTTTGAATTAAGTTTAGTGTTAGGTTTAGCAGAAGGGATGGGTTATACCTAGGTTTAGGGCTAGGGCGAGGATTAGAAATAGGTTTAGTTCTAAGGTTAGGTTTGTGTTAGATTTAAGGCTAGATTTGGGATTAGAATGAGGGATAGGGTTTGTATTAGGGTTAGGCCAAGTCTTAGGGATAGGGCTATTTTTATGTTAAGGGTAAAGGTTAGGCTAGGGATAGTTATGGGGTTAGGTTCATGGCTAGGTCTAATGTTAGGTTTAGGGAAAGGGCCAGATTAAGAGTAAGGTGTACTTTATGGTCAGGATCAGGTTTCGGGTTTGTGTTAGGTTAGTTATTAGGGTTAGGGCTCAAATTAGCATTAGGGTTAGAATTAGGGTTAGGTTCATGGATAGGTTTATGTTTAGGATTCAGGTAAAGATTAGAGTAATGGTAAGGTTTGGGTTAGTGATAGGGTTACGGTTAGGCCTAGGGTTGGCATTTGGGTTAGAGTTATTCTTAGGGTAATGGATAGCTTTAGAGCTAGTGTTAGGGCTAGGATTTTTGATAGGATTAGGGCTTGGGTTAGGGTTAGGTTTTGGGTTAGATTTAGGGTACAGTTTAGGTTTTGAACTAGGGTTAGTGCTAGGGTGAGGGTTAGGTTAAGGATTATGTCTATGGCTAGATTTACAGTTAAGGTTAGGGTTAGTATTGGGGTTAGGGCTAAGGTTATCTTTAGAGTTAGGTTAACGGATAAGTTTAGATGTTGGGTTAGGGTTAGGGGTAGTTTAAGCTTTAGGGTTATTGTTAGGGTTAGGGCTAAGATTATCATTAGCTTTAGGGTAATGGTTAGGGTTAGATGACAGGTTAGGGTTAGGGTTAGTTTTAGGTTTAGGGTTATTGTTATGGTTTGGGAAGGGTTAGTGTTAGAGTCAGGGTTAGGTTTTTATCTGGTTTAAGGCTACTATGTGTGTTAGGTTTAGGGTTAGGTCTATGATTAGGATTACAATTAGGATTAGAGCTAGGATTATCATTAGGGTTAAGTATTGTTTTATGATAATGGATAATTTTAGAGATAGTATTAGGGCTACTGTTAACATTATGATTAGGGCTAGGATTAAGATTAGGTTTAGGGATACGGCTATGGTTATGTTTAGGTTTCAGTTTGGGGTTTTATCTAGAGTTAGGTCTAAGGCGAGGGTTAGGGTTAGCGTGAGAGTTAGGCTTAGGGTAAGGGATAAGCTTAAGTTAGGGTTAGGGTTACACTTTGGTCTAGATTTAGGCCTAGGATTAGGGCTAGGTTTTGTGTTAGGATTAGAGCTGGTTTTAGTGCTATGGTAATGTAAGGGTTATGATTACGATTATGGCTAGGTCTAGTGTTAGGTTTAGGTTTCAGTTAGGGTCAGTTTTATAGCTAGGGTTAGTGTTAGTGTCAGGGTCTGTGTTTGGATTAGGGTTAGGGTTAGGGCTAGAGCCAGAATTAGGATTGGTTAGGTCTAGTGGTAATGTTATTGTTTAGCTTAGGTTAAGGGTTATCATTAGAGATAGGGCTAGGTTTTTTTTTTTTAGGTCTTGGTTAAATATATGGCTAGATTTAGGATTAGGTTTAATCCAGGGCTAGTGTTAAGGTTAGGTTTAGATATTAGGTTATGGGTAGGGCTAGGGTTAGCATTTGGTTTAGGTTCATGGTCAGAATAAAGGTCAGGGTTAGGGTTAGAATTTGGGTTATGGTTATAACAAGAATGAGGGCTAGGTTTAGGTCTAGTAATAGGGTTAGGGTTTGGGTTAGACTAAGGATTAGCTTTAGCACTAGGGTTAGCATTAGGGTTGGAATTTGGCTAGGGCAAAGGATAAGTTTAGAGCTAGGATTATTGCTAGGCTTCGGGTTAGGGTTTGGGCTAGACTTAGGTTTAGGTTTAGGGTGAAACTAGGGTTAGATATTAGATTTGAGCTAGGTTTTGGTTAGCATTAGGTTTAAGATTATGGCTAGTGTATGATCTAGGGTTATGATTAGAACTAGTTTTGGAATTAGGGTTAGGACTAGGTCTAGTGTTAGGGTAAGGTTAAGTTTAGGGTGATGTTTAGAGGTATGTTAGTGTTAATGATGAGAAATGTTTAGGGGTAGTTTTAGGGTTAAGATTAGTACTTGAATTAGGGCTAAGCTTAGGGATAGAGGTAAGGTTAGTCATTGGTTTAGGTAAAAGTTTAGTGTTATTGTTATGGCTCAGTTTTGTTTTAGGCCTAAGCCTGTGGTTTGAGCTAGTTATAGGATTAGCTTTAGGGTAAGGGCTACTGTTAGGGTTATGTTTAGGTGTAGAAGTAGGGTTAGATTTAGAGTTAGGTTTTGATCTATGGTTAGGGCTAGGTGTAAGGTTAGGGCTAGTGTTATTCTAGGCAATGGTTGGGAATAAGCTTATGGTAAGTAATAGGGTTAAATTTAGGGCTAGGGCTAGGCCAATAGTGATAGTTAGTATTAAAGCAAGAGTTAGGTTTAGGTTTTGGATTAGGGCTAGTGTTAGTGTTAGGTTTAGTCCTAGGGTTAATGGATAGGGCTAGGGTTAGTTTTAGGGTTAGGGTTTGGGTAAGCAATGGGGTTATAACTAGGTTTAGGGCTAAGGAGAGGGTTAGAATTAGGGATACAGTTATGATTAAGGCTTGGTTTTGGGCTAAGATGAGAGCTAGTTTTCATGTTAGGGTTAGGGCTAGGATTAGGGCAAGGGCTTATATCAAGTATAGAGATACAGTTAGGGATAGGTTTCGGGTTATGTTTATGGTTAGGTCTAGTGTAAGGGTTAGATTTAGATTAAGGTTCAAGTTTACAGTTATGTTTATTATTAGCATCAGTGTATGGCTTAAGGTTTGGTTTAGGTTAAAGTTTAGGTTTAGGGCTCATATTAGCATTAGGGTTAGAGTTAGGGTTAGGGTAATGAATAGGCTTAGGATTAAGGTTCAGGTTAGTTTTAGGACAATGGATAGGTTTAGGGATTGTGATACGGTTTGGGTTAAGCCTAGGATTTGCATTATAGTAAGGGTTATGTTTAGGGTAATGGATACAGTTAGAGTTAAGTTTAGGGCCAGGGTTATGGTTAGGATTAGGTCTTGTGTTAGGGTTAAGTTGAGGTTTAGAATTAGGATTAGGTTTTGGGTTATGTTTAGCATAAGGGTTAGGTTCTGAGGTATGATTACGGCTAGGTTTAGAGTTAGGTTCAGAGTTATGTTTAGGGATAGGATTATGATAAATTTTGCATTAGGGTTGGGGTTAGAGTTAGACCTAGGTTTAGTGTTAGGCTCAGAATAAGAGTTGGGATTAGGATTAGGGTGTGGGATAGTTTTAGAGATAAAATGAAGGCTAGGGTTAGGACTATAAATAGGGTTAGTGTTTTTATTAGTCTAAGGACAACGGATAGGTCTAGGGTTACTCTTAGGTTTAGGGTTTCGCTTAGGGTAAGAGATTGATTTAGATCTAGGGTAAGGGCTATGGTTAGGGTTAGAGTTAGAGTTAAAGCTAGGTTTAGGGCTTGGTTTAGGGTTAGTTTTTGTGTTAATTTAGGGCTAGAAATAGGGCAATGGCTAATGTAAAAACGAGGGTTACATTTAGGGTTAGTTTTAGGATTAGGGATAGGGGTAGTTTGTGTGATAGGGTTAGGTTTAATGTTAGGGTAATATTTATAGCTACGGTTCTTGTTAGGATAGGAGTCAGGGTCAGGGTTAGTTTTAGGATTAGCGTTAAGAGTCGAATTAGGGCTATTGTTAATGTTAGGGTTCAGTTTGAGTTTAGTGCAGTGTTTAGACTAGGTTGAATATTAGGATATGAGTCAGGGTCAGGATTCGTTTTAAGGTGAGTCTTAGGACTCGAATTAGGGCTAGGTTTAGGTCTAGGTAGAGTGTTAGTGTTTGGTTTAAGGTAAGATTTAGGGTAAGGGCTATTGCTCAGTTTTGGTTTACTGCTAGGATTAGGGTTAGGGCTAGTTTTACAATTATCATTAGAGTTAGGGCTAGTGCTAGTGTTAGGCTTAGACTTAGGTTTAAGGTTAGATTTAGAGTTACAGTTAGGGCTGGGACTAACTTTAGGGCAAGTGTTAGGGCTAGTGTTAGGTTTACGTTAGTGGGTGGGGATAGAACTAGGGCTAGGGCTAGGGCTAGGGCAAGAGTTAGAGTTAGTCTTATTCCTAGAGTTAGAATTGGGTTAGAGATAGTGCTAAATTAGAGCTGGGATTAGGGCTAGGTTTTGTGTTTAAATATACATTTAGGTTAGGGTGAGGTTTAAATTTAGGGTAAGGCCTGACATTATAGCTAGATTAAGAGGTAGGGTGAGGGTTAGAATTAGGGTTAGGTATAGGGCTAGAGTTAGGATTATGATTAAGGCTGGGTTTAGGACTAGGATGATGGCTAGGTGATATTTTATGGTTAGGGCTAGAATTAGGTCTAGGGCTAATTTCAGATCCAGAATTATGGTTAAAGATAGTTTTAGGGTTAAGTTTATGGCTACGTCTAGGCTAAGGTTTAGGTTTTGGGTTACATTTAAGTTTAGAGCTAGTGGTATTATTAGAGTCAAGGTCTGGGTTAGGGTTTGGGATATGTTAACCTTTCAAGTTTGGGCTTGAATTAGTTTTAGGATTAGGGTTAGGGTAATGATAGGGTTAGATTTAGGATTCAGGTTAGGTTTTGGGTAATGGAATGGTTAGGATTCGCAATAGAGTTAGGTTTATATCTAGGGTTATCATTATGGTTATGGTTATGGTTATGGTTATGATAATGGATAGAGTTAGAGATCAGTTTAAGGCTAGATTTATGGTTTAAAATTAGGGTTAGTATGAGGGTTATCTTAGGTTTAATGCTAGGATTAGGGCTCGGATTAGGGCTAGGTTTTGTGTTATGTTTGGGCTATGGTTAGGATTACAGCTAATGTAAGTACTAGGTTTACAATTAGTGCTAGTTTTAGGGTTTTAGTGCTTTGTTTAGTTTTAGGGTTAGATTTAGTGTTAGGGTGATGTTAAGAGCTAGAAGTGTTAGGGTCAGTGTCAGGTTCAGGATTAGTTTTAGGGTTCGGCTTCCAACTCGAATTAGGACTAGGGTTAGGTCTAGGTTTAAGGTTCGGGTTTGGTTGAGGTTAATGTTTAGGTTTAGAGCTATTGCTCGGTTTTCTTTTAGGATAGGGCTATCTTTAGGGCTCATTTTAGGATTAGTGTCATGGTTTGGGCTAGTGTTAGGGTAAGGCTTAGGCTTCGGGTTAGGGCTAGATTTAGAGTTACCTTTTTGCCTAAGGTTAGTGCTAGGGATAAGGATAGGGAAAGAGTTAGCACTAGGGTTAGGTCTAGGGTTAGGGTTACAGTAAGGTATAGGGTTAGAATGAGTGATAGGGCTAGTGTGAGAGTGAGAGTTAGTCTTAGGGCTAGGGTTAGGGTTAGGTTTACGGATAGGGCTAAATTACAGCTAGGGTTATGTTAGGGCTAGTGTTAGGACTTGGTTTAGGATTAGGCTTTGGCATCGAGTGAGGGTTAGGTTTAGAGTTAGGTTTCGATATATGGTTAGTGCTAGGGCTAAGGATAAGGCAAGGGTTACCACTAGGATTAGGGTTAGTGTTAAGGTTTACTTTAGGGTATAGGGATGTGGTTATAGCTAAGTTTAGGGAAATAGTGAGGGTTAGTATTAGGGTTAGAACTACAGTTAGGTTTAGGGTTATGATTAAGGCTGTGATTATTGCTAAGATGAGGACTAGGATTTGTTCTAGAATTAGGGATAGTATTAGACCTATGGCTAATGTCAGATCTAAGGTAACAGTTAGGGATAGAATTAGTGTTAGGTTTATGGCTTGGTCCAGTGGAAGGGTTAGGTTTTAAGTTAGGGTCAGGTTTAGATCTAGGGTGGAATCAGGGCCAGGATTAACATTTGGGTTAAATTAGTGTTTAGGAGCAGGGCTCAAATTAGTGTTAGATTTAGGGTTAGGTTAATGACAGGGTTAGATTTAGGGTTTAGGTTTTGTTTAGTGTAATTTGTAGGATTAGGTTTAGGCCTAGGGTTATCAGAAGGGTTAGGGTTATTGTTAGGGTAATGGATAGGGTTAACCCTAATGTTAGTGCTACATTTATGTATTGGGTTAGGGCTAGTGTTTATGTTAGGGTTAGATTTAAGTTTAGGGTTAAAGCTAGGTTTAGGACTCGGATTGACGCAAGGATTTGGGTTAGTTCAGGGCTAGGGTTCAGGTTACCATTAATGTATGAAATAGGTTTATGATTACAGCTTCTTGTAGGGTTAGAGTTAGGTCTAGGTCTAGTGTTAATGTTAGGTTTACGGTGATGATGATGTTTAGAGCCAGGGTTAGTGTTATGGTCAGAGTTAGGGTCAGGGTTAGTTTTCTTCTTAGGGTTTGACTATAATTAGAGATAGGGTTGTGGTTAGGTGTAGGGTTAGGGTTTGGTTTAGGTTAATGGTTAAGGTTAGGGCTGTGACTCGTTTTTTTTTTTTTTTTTTTTTTTTTTTTTTTTTTGTCTATGGGTAGGGTTAGGGCTGGTTTTAAGATTAGTCTTAGGGTTATGGCAAGTGTAATCATGAGATTTGGCTGAGGTTAATGGTTAGGGAAAGGAGTAGAGTTATGGTTAGATTTATTCTTAGGGTTATGGTTAAATTTAGAGTTGGGATAAGATCTAGGTTTTGAGATAGGGCTAAGTATAGGGCTAAGGTAGGGCTACGTTTAGGGCTAGGTATGGTGATGGTAAGGGATAGGGTTAGAACTAGGTATAGAGCTAATGTGAGTTAGAATTAGTCTTAGGGCTAGTGTTAGGGTTAGGGATAGGGCTAAATTAGGGCTTGGATTAGGGCTAGTATTAGTGTTAGGTTTAGTCCTAGAGTTAAGGCTAGGGTTTGTGTTAGGTTTAGGGTTAGGGATAGGTTTAGGGTAAGGGATAGGAATATAGCTAATTTTAGAACTCGGGTGAGAATTAGGATTAAGGTTAGGGTTAACATTAGGTTTAGGTTTATGATTAAAGCGAGTTTCGTGGCTAGGATGTGGGCTAAGTTTTGTATTAGAGTTAGGGCTAGGATGAGAGCTAGAGCTATTGTCATGTCTAGGGTAGGGTTAGATTTATGGCTAGGTCTATTGTAAAGTTTAGGTTTCTTGTTAGGGTCAGGTTTAGAGCTAAGGGTATTATTAGAGACAGGGTCAAGTTTAGGGTTAGGTTAAGGTTTAGGTTTAGGGCTTAAATTAGTCTTATATTTAGGGATTGGGTAATGACAGTTAGTTTTAGGGTTTAGGTTATGTCTAGGTTAATGGATATTGTTAAGTCTAATGCTAGGATTAGGGTTCCGCTTAGGGTTAGCATAAGGATTATAGTTATCTAAGGGTAATAAATAGGGTTAGAGCTAAGGTTAGGGCTAGGCTTATGGTTAGGATTAGGTATAGGGTTAGGCTTAGGGTTATAGTCAGGGATAGCGTTATTGTTAGGGTTAATTTTATGCTTAAAGCTAAGGTAGGGCTAGGATTAGGGCTATGTTTTGCATTAGGTTAGGGCTATGTCTAATGTAAGAACTACTGTAATGAGTAAGAGTAGTTTTATGGTTAATGTTAGCACTAGGTGTAGTTGTACGGTTAGTTTTAGGATTAGGGTTAAGTTTAAAGCTAGGGTTAATGTTAGTGTCAGGGACAGTATTTGGGTAGTGTAATGGTTTGGGATAAAGCCAGAATTAGGACTAGGATTAGGTCTAGAGGTAGGGTTTGAGTTTGGGTTAGATTAAGGGTTATTTTTAAGGCTACGTCTAGTTTGTCTTTAGGACTAAAGCTATAGTTATGGCTAGATTTAGGATTAGGTTTAGGTCTAGGGCTAGTTTTCGGGTTAGGTTTAGGTATAAGGTTACCAGTAGGGCTAGTGTTAGGGTTCGGTTTAGGGAAAGGTTTAGATTTAGAACTAAGATTACTGTTAGGGTCAGAATAATGTCAGGAATAGGGTTAGGGTATGTGTTGTGGTTAGATCTAGAATAAAGGCTAGGGTTAGGAGTAGTTATACAGTTAGGTTTTGGTTAGGCTAAGGATTAGTGCTAAGAATACCATTAGCATTTGGGTGAGGGTTTTTGCTTAGGGTAAGGGATAAGGTTAGAGCTAGGATTATGACTAGGGTTAGTGTTAGGATTAGGGTTAAAGCTCGTGTTAAGGCTTGGATTATGGCTTGTTTTGTATTAGGGTTAGGGCTAGTGTTATGGTTATGGCTATTTTAAGAAACTGAGTTATGGTTAGGGTTAGTTTTAGGGTTAAGTTTAAGGCTATGTCTAGTGTTAGGGTTAGGTTTAAGGTTAGCATGATATTTAGAGCTAGGTTTAGTGTTTGAATATGAGTAAGGTCATGGTTAGGTTTAGGGTTTTGGTTAGGTTTCAAATTAGGGCTAGGGTTAGGGCTGGGGTGGGGTTAGGTTTTGGTCTAGGATAAAGATTAGTGTTAGGGGTATGGCTCTGTTTTGTTTTAGGGCTAGGGCTAGGGTTAGGGCTGATTTTAGGAATAGAATTAGAGTTAGAGCTACTTTCAGGGTTAGGCTGAGGCATCAGGTTAGGGTTAGTTTTAGAAATAGGTTTCGGTCTAGAGTTAGTGCTAGGGCTAAGGATAGTGCAAGGGTAATGACTAGTGTTTGGACTTGGGTTAGTGTTACTGTAAGGTTAGGGTGAGAAGTATGGATAGATCTTGTGTGAGAATTATAGTTAGTCTTAATTCTAGGTTAGGGTTAGGGTTAGGAATAGGGCTATATTAGGACTAGAATTAGGGCTAGGTTTAATGTTAGGGTTTTGTCTAGATTTAGGGTTATGATTTGGGCTAGGGCTAGGGTTAGGGTTAGGGTAAGGGTTAGGGTTTAGCTATGGTTATGGCTAGGGTGAGTGTTAGGTTTAGTGTTAGGTCTAGGTTAGGGTTATGGTTATGATTATGGTTAAGGTTGAAGTTAGGGCAAGTGTTTTTATAAGGGTTAGGTTTAGTTTTAGAGCAATGTATTGGATTAGATGTAAGATTAGGTTTAGGGTTAAGTTTAGGTTATGGTTAAATTTAGGTTTAGGAATAGGTTTAGTTTTGATTCATGTTAAGGTTCAGGGTTAAGTTTTTGGCAAGGTTAGTTTAAGGGTTTTGTCGAGGGTTAGGTTTGAGTTTAGGGTTAGGGATAGGGTTCAGTTTAGGGCTAGGGTTATTATTGGGGTTTAGGGTTATGGTTATGGTAATGTAAGGGTTGAGCTAGGGTTAGTACTAGGGTTAAGGTGAAGATTACGTCTAGGGTTCGGTTTATGTATAGGAATAGGGCTAAGGTTATGTTTTGGCTAAGGGTTAGGCTTTGAGTTAGGATTATATCTAAGGCGAGGGTTAGGGTTAGGCTACATTGAGGATTATGGATATGCTTAGGGTAGGTTTAAGCCTCAGGTTAGGGCTAGGTTTTGTGTTCGGTTTAGGCCCAGGGTTAAGGCTATGTTTAATGTAAATTCTAGGGTTTTGATTAGAGTTAGTGTTAGGGTAAGGGTTATGGGTATGTCTAGTGTTAGGTTTAGTGTTTGGGTTAGGTTCAGGTTTAGAGCTAGGTTTAGTGTTAGTATTAGGGTCAGTGTTCAGGTTAGAGTTAGGTTTAGGGTGAAAGACATAATTAGGACAAGAGTTAGATCTAGGGATAGTGTTAGTGTTTGCTTTAGGTTAAGGATTATGTTAGGGCTAGGGCTCAGGGTTTTTTAGCTCTAGGTCTAGAGTTATGGCTATATTTAGGATTAGGCTTAGTTATACGGCTTGTGGTAGGCTAAGGTTTAGGTATAAGTTTACTGGTAGGGCTAGTTTTAGGGTTTGGTTTAGGATGAGGGTCAGATTTAAACTGAGGGTATGTGTTAGGGTATGGATTTGAGTTAGGGTTAGAGCTAGAATGAGGGCTAGGTTTAGGACTAGTAATAGGGTTAGGGTTTGTATTAGGCTATGAATTAGGATTAGGACTAAGGTTAGTATTATGGATATGGTTTGGCTTAGGGTAAGTGATAGAGTTAGAACTAGGTTTAAGGCTAGGTTTAGGGTTAGGGTTAGGGCTAGGGCTAGTTTTAGGTTTAGGTTTACATCTAGGGTTAGAGATCAGATTAGGGCTGTTTTTTTTTCTGTTAGGTTTAGGGGTAAGTTTAGGGCTATGGCTAATATAAGAACTAAGGTTATGATTAGAGTTATTATTTGGTCTAGATCTAGTGTTAGCACTATCTTTAGGGTTAGTGTGATATATAGAACTAAGGTTAGTGTTAGAGTAAAAGTCAGGGTCAGGACTAAAATGAATTAGAACTAGAAGGTGATGGCTAGGTTTAAGGTTAGGGTTTGATTTGGGTTAACATTTAGGATTAGGAGAATATCTCGGTTTTGTTTAAGGGATAAGGTTAGGGTTATGGCTAGTTTTAGGATTAGCAATAATGTCATGTCTAGTGGTAGGTTGAGGAGTAGTCTTAAGGTTAGGGTGAAATGTAGAGTTATGGTTAGATCTAGGATAGGATCTCGGGCTAGGGTTAGGGCTAAAATTAGGGCTTGTGTTAGGTTTATTGTAATTGACAGGTTAGAACTAGAAACAGGGCTAGGGGGGGAGTTAGAGTAATTCTTAGGACAAGGTTAGGGGTATAGTTAGGGTTAGGGCTAAATTAGGATGAGGATTAGTGCTAGGTTTAGTGTTAGGATAAGCCCTATGGTTAGTGCTAGAGATATGGTTAGTGTTAGGGTTATCATTAGTTATAGGGTTTGGGGAAAGGATGGGGTTATACCTAAGTTCAGGTCTAGGGCAAGGGTTAAAATTAGAGATAGGCCTAGTGTTATGGTTTGGGATAGGATTAAGGCTAGGTATAGGCCTCAGTTGAGGACTAGATTTTGTGTTAGGGTTAAGGCTAGGGTTATGGCTGTGGCTAATGTCAGGTCTGGGTTTATAGTTATGGTTAGTTTTAGGGTTACTTTATGGCTAGTTCTAGTGTAAGTGTTAGGTTTAGGTTAAGGGTCAGGTTTAAAGCTAGGTGTATTATTAGAGTCAGGGTTCAAGTAGGGTTTGGTTTAGGTTAAGATTTAGGGTTAAGGCTTGAATTAGCATTAGAGATAGGATTAAAGTTAAGGTTAGGGTAATTGATAAGATTAAGTTTAGGGTTCTGGTTAGGTTTAGAGTAATGAATAGCGTTAGTGTTAGTAATAGTGTTAGCTTTAGGCCTAGGGTTATCATTTGGGTTTGGCTTATCTTTAGAGTAATGGATAGGGTTAGAGCTAAGTTTAGGGTCAGGTTAAAGCTAGAATTAGAACAAGGGTTAGGGTTAAGCCAAGGGATCATATCAGGGTTAGTTTTGGGGTAAGTGTTAATGTTTGAGCTAGGTTTAGGTCTAGTGTGAGGGTTAGGGCTAGAGTGAGGGCTAATGTTAGGGTTAGGTAAGGGTTATGTTTAGATTAAGGTTAGAGTTTGAAATAGAATTAGGGTTAGGGCGAGGGATAAGTTTAGGGTTAGGACTAGGCTTATGGTTAGTGTTACAATAAGGACTAGGTTTAGGACTATGATAAGGGCTAGGTTTTGTGTGAGGATTATGGCTAGCATTAGGGCTATGGGTAATGTCAGAGCTAGGGATATGGTTACGGCTATTTTTAGGTTTAGGGTCATGGATAAGTCTAGCATTCTATTTAGGTTTTGGGGTTAGGATAAGATTTAGAGCTAGGTTTTGTTTTCTGGTAATGGTCATTGTTTGGGTTAGGGTTAGGTTTAGGATGAGGGCCAGATTTAAGACAAAAGTTGGGTCTAGGGCTGGAGTTAGTCTTCACATTAGGTTAATTTTTATTCTTAGGGCTAATTCTAGGTTTTGCTGAGGGCTAAGACTAGATTTATGACTCTAATTAGGATTAGGTTTGGCCTAGTGCTAGTGTTACTGTTAGGTTTAGTTATAGTTTTACCAATAGGGGTACGGTTAGGGTTTGCTTTGGGTTAGTGTCAGGTTTAGACCTAGGGCTAGTGTTAGGGTAAGAATAATGGTCAGGTTTAGAGTTAGGGTTAGAGCTAGATTGAGGGCTAAGGTTAGGACTAGTAATAGAAATAGAGTTTTAGGTAGGGTTATGGTTAGGGTTTGAACTAGGGTAGCATTAGGGTGAGGGTTTTGCTTAGGGTAAGGGATAGGGTTAGAGGTAGAGTTAGGGTTAGGTTAAGGTTAAGGTTATGTTTAGGGTTAAACCTAGGTTTAGGGCTCGGAATAGGGTTAGGATTTGTGTTAGCATTAGGGTTACATCTAATGAAAGAACTAGGATTCTGATTAGGGCTAGTTCTAGGGTTAGCATTAGGTCAATATTTAGAGCTAGGGTTAATGTTGGGGTCCGAGTAAGGATCGGGGTTACTTCTAGGGTTAGTGTTAGGACTCAAATTAGGTCTATGTTTAGAGCTCGGTGTAGGATTAGCATTTGGTTGATGTTAACTTTTAGGGTTAGGGTGAGTGCTCTCTCTCTCTCTCTCTCTTTTTTTTTTTTTTTTGGGCTAGTGTACTGTTAGGGTTTGTTTTCCAATTAGCATTAGGGTTGGGGCTAGTGTTAGAGTGAGCTTTATGCGTAAGGTTAGGGGTAGATCCAGGTTTAGGTCTAGGATGAAGATTAGGGCTAGGGTTGGGGCTAGGGATAGGGATAGGTTTTGGGTTATGGTAACCGATAGGTTTAGAATTAGGTATAAGGCTAGGGCGAGAGTTAGATTTAGTCTTAGGGCTAGGGATAGTGTTAGGTTTAGGGTTAGGGCTAAATTAGGGCTGGATTAGAGCTATGGTTAGTAGTAGGTTTAGGCCTACATTTAGGGCTAGGTTTAGGGTTAGCATTAGGGTTAGGGTAGTGTATGATTTTACAGCTACATTTAGGGCTAGGACAAAGCATAAAAGTAGGGTTAGGGCTAGGATTAATGTTAGGGTTAGGATTAAGGCTAGGCTTAGTGATAGGATGAGGGCTACAATTTGTGTTAGGTTTATGGATAGGTTTAGGGATAGGGCTAGTGTCAGGACTATGGTTATGGTTAGGGATAATTTTAGGGTAAGGATTATGGCTAGGCCTATTGTAAGTGTTAGGTTGAAGTTAGGGTCAGGTTTACAGCTATGGATATTATTAGGATCGGGGTCAGGTTTAGGGTATGGGTTAGGTTAAGTATTAGGCTTAGGGCTCAAATTAGCATTAGGGTCAGTGTTAGGGTTAGGTTAATGGATATGGTTAAGTCTAGGGTTAACGTTAGATTTAGAGTAATGGATAGGTTTAGGGTTAGGGATAGTGTTAGGTTTAGGCGTAGGGATAGAATTCGGTTAGGGTTATGCTTAGGGTATAGATTGGATTAGAGCTACATTTATTACTAGGGTTATGTTTAGGTTAGATGTATTGTTAGGGTTTGGCCAAGGTTAGAATTTGGTTAGGGTTATGGTTAGGGTAATGTATAAGAAAAGAGCTAGGGACAGGGCTAGGATTATGGTTAAGATTAGGGCTATGGTTTAGGTTAAATTTCAGGTTAGGACAAGGTTTAAGTTTATGGTTAGGTTTAGGTTAAGGGTTAGGGCTAGGGTTAGGGTTAGGGTTAGTGCTAGGGTTAAAGCTAGGTTTAGGGCTCTGATTAGGTCTAGGTTTAGAGTTAAGATAGGGCTATTTAGGACTATGGTTAATGTTAGAAATAGGATTATGATTAGGGGTTCTGTTAAGTTTAGCATTATGTCTAAATCTAGTGTGTAGATTAGGTTTAGGTTTAGGGTGATGATTAGAGATAGGGTTAGTGTTACTGTCAGAGTCAGAATCAGTGTTAATGATCAGGGTTAGGGATAGACTCGAATCAAGGCTAGGGTTAAGGCTAGGTGTATGGTTAGGGTTTGTGTAAAGGTCAGCGTAAGAATTAGGGATATGTCTAATGTCAAGTCTAGGATTATGGTTTGGTTAGGGTTAGCGTTAGGGCTTTGTCACAGTTTTGTTTTACAGCTAAGGCTACTTTTAGGATTAGCGATAGTGTTAGTTCTAGTAGTATGGTGAGGTTGAGGCTTAGATTTATTGTTATGGTTAAATCTATTTTTAGGGCTATGGCTAGGTTTAAGGCTAAGATTAGGGCTAGTGTTAGGTTTATTAATGGATAGAGTTAGAACTAGATGTAGGGCTAGGGCGAGAGTTAGAGTTCATCTTATGGCTAGGGTTAGGGTTAGATTTAGGGATAGGGCTAAATTAGGGCTAGATTTAGGGCCAGGGTTAGTGTTAGGGACAGGCCTAGGGTTACGGTTAGGGTTAGGGGAAGGGTTGCGGTTATAGCTAGGTTTAGAGCTAGGGCAAGGTTTAAAATTAGGTTTAGAGTTAGGGTTAGGATTAAGGCTATGTTTAGTTTTAGGTAGAGGGTTTGTGTTGGGGCTAGGGCTAGGATTAGGGATAGGGCTAATGTCAGGTCTAGATTTATGGTTAGTGTTAGTTTTAGGGTTAGGTTACCCCTAGGTCTAGTGTAACGGTTAGGTTTAGGTAATGGTCAGGTTTATACGAGGTGTATTTTTAGGGTCAGGGTCCAGATAGGGTTTGGTTTAGGTAAAGTTTTAGGGTTAAGGATTGAATTATCTTTAGGGTTAGGGTTATGGATAGGGTAATGGATAGGATTAGGTTTAGGGTTCAGGTTAGATTCAGAGTAATGGATAGGTTAGGATTAGCGATAGGGTTAGTGTTAAGCCTAGGGTTAGCATAGGACTTAGGCTTATCTTTAGGGTACTGGATAGTTTTAAAGCTAATGTTAGGGATAGGGATAAGGTTATGATTAGGGCTACGGTTAGGATTAGGCCTAGGGTTAGTGTCAGGTATAGTTTTAGAGTAAGTATTAGTATTTGATCTAGGGTTAGGTCTTGGGTGACGGTTAGGTTTGAGTCAGGGCTAGGATTAGGATTAGGATTATGTTTAGATTAAGGGTAAGAGTTTGAGCTAGGCTCAGGTCTAGGGTGAGCATGGGATTAGGCTTAGGTCTAGGATTATGGTTAGGGTTACTTTTAGGGCTAGGTTTAGGGCTAGGATAAGGGCTAGGTTTTGTGTGAGTTTTAGGGGTAACATTAGGGCTATGGGAAATATAATCGCTAGGAATATATTTATGGCTAGTTTTAGGGTCAGGGTTATGGATATGTCTGTGTTGAGTTAGATTTATAGTTAGGATGAGGTTTAGAGCTAGAGTTTGTTTAGGGTTAAGGGTCATTTTTCAGGATAAGTTTAGGTTTAGGGTGAGTGCCAGAATTATGACTAGCATTGTGTCTAGGTATAGGGTTAGTCTTTAAGTTAGGTTAATAGTTATTGCTGGGCTAGTGCTAGGTTTTTGTTTAGGGCTAGGGCTAGATTTATGACTATATTTAGGATTAGGTTTTCTTTTAGTGCTAGTGTTACTGTTAGGTTAAAGTATAGGTTTACTGGTATGGGAAGTGTTAGGTTTTGGTTTACAATTAGGGTCAGGTTTAGAATTAGGATTAGTTTTAGGGTCGGAATAAGGGTCAGGGTTAGGGTTAGGTTTAGAGCTAGAATGATGGATAGGATAGGACTAGAAATAGATTTAGTGTTGGGTAGGCTAAGGATTAATTTTAGGACTATGGTAGAATTAGGGTTAGGGTTTGGCTTAGGGAAAGGGTTAAAGGTAGGGCTATGGTTAGGGTTAGTGCTAGGGCTAGGGTTAGGGTTAGGGTTAAAGTTAAAACCTATGGTTAGGTCTCATATTCAGGCTAAGATTTGTGTTATCATTAGGGCTATGGCTAATGAAAGAAATATATTTCTGTTTAGGGTTAGTTCTAGTGTTAGCATTAGGGCAATGTTTAGAGCTACGGTTAGTGTCAGGGGCCGAGTTAGTGCCAGGGTTATTTTTTTTTAATTGTTGGTTGTTCAAAACATTACACAGTTCCTGATATATCATATTTCACACTTTGATTCAAGTGGGTTATGAACTCCCATTTTTACCCCATATACAGATTGCAGAATCATATCAGTTACACATCCATTGATTTACATACTGCCATACTAGTGTCTGTTGTGTTCTGCTGCCTTTCCTATCCTCTACTCTCCCCCCTCCCCTCCCCTCCCCTCCCCTCCCCTCTTCTCTCTCTACCCCCTGTACTGTCATTCATTTCTCCCCCTTGCATTATTTTTCCCTTTCCCCTCACTTCCTCTTGTATGTACTTTTGTATAACCCTGAGGGTCTCCTTCCATTTCCATGCAATTTCCCTTCTCTCTCCCTTTCCCTCCCACCTCTCATCCCTGTTTAATGTTAATCTTCTTCTCATGCTCTTCATTCCTACTCTGTTCTTAGTTACTCTCCTTATATCAAAGAAGACATTTGGCATTTGTTTTTTAGGGATTGGCTAGCTTCACTTAGCATAATCTGCTCTAATGCCATCCATTTCCCTGCAAATTCTATGATTTTGTCATTTTTTAATGCAGAGTAATACTCCATTGTTTATAAATGCCACATTTTTTTTATCCATTTGTCTATTGAAGGGCATCTAGGTTGGTTCCACAGTCTTGCTATTGTGAATTGTGCTGCTATGAACATCGATGTAGCAGTGTCCCTGTAGCATTCTCTTTTTAGGTGTTTAGGGAATAGACCGAGAAGGGGAATAGCTGGGCCAGGGTTATTTTTAAGGTTAGAGTTAGGATTCAAGTTAAGGCTAGGTTTAGGACTAGGTGTACCTTTAGGGGTTTTCTAAGGTTAAAGTTTAGGGTTATTGCTCAGTTTTGTTTTAGGTTAAGATAGATTTACAGCTAGTTTTCCAAATAGCATTAGGGTTAGGGCTAGTGTTAGGGTGAGGTTTATACTTAATTTTATTTTTAGATCCAGGTTTAAGCCTTGGGCGAAGGTTAGGGCTAATGTTGGGGCTCAGGATAGGCCTAGATTTTGGGTTATGATAAGGGATAGGTTTAGATCTAGAGATAGGGCTAAGTGAGAGTTTGAGTTAGTCTTAGGTATAGGGATAGAGATAAGGTTAGGTTTAGTGTTAGGGCTAAATTAGGGCTAGGATTAGTTCTAGGGTTAGTGTCAGATTTTGGCCTAGCTTTAGAGCTAATGTTAGGGTTAGCATTAGGGTTAGGGTAAGGTAGGATGTTACAGCTATGTTTAGTGCTAGGACAAGAAATAAAAGTAGGGTAAGGGCTAGGGTTAAAATTAGGTTTAGTATTAAGGCTAGGCTGAGAACTAGGTTTAGGTCAAGGGATAGGACTAATGTCAGGTCTAGTGTTAATATTAGGCTAGGGTTTGGGATAGGGCTATGGCTCAGTTTTGTTTTAGTACTAGGCCTAGTGCTAGGGATACTTTTATGATTAGTGATAGTGTTAGGGCTAGTGGTAGTGTGAAATTTAGAATTAGATTTATTGTTATGGTTAGATCTATGTTTAGGTCTATGGCTAAGGTTAGGGCTAAGGTTAGGGTTAGTGTTAGGATTATGGTAACGGATAGGGTTAGAACTAGAAATAGGGCTAGGGTCAGAGTTTTAGTTAGTCTTTTGGATAGGGTCAGGGGTAGATTTAGGGTTAGGGCTAAATTAGGGCTAGGATTAGCCCTAGGGTTAAAGTTAGGGTTAGGCTTAGTGTTACTGTTAGTGTTAGGATTAGGTTTAGATAAAGGGACAGGGTTATAGGTAGCTTTAGGGCTACAGCGAGGGTTAGAATTAGGGTTAGGACTAAGGTTAGGGTTTGGGTTGGGATTCAGGCTACATTTAGGGTTAAGCTGAGGGTTTGTTTAGGGCTAGGGCTAGGATTAGTGCTAAGGCTAATGTCAGGTCTAGGTTAATGGTTAGTATTAGTTTTAGTGTTAAGTTATGGCTATGTCTAGAATAAGAGCTAGGTTTAGGGTAGGGTTCAGGTTTAGAGCTAAGTGTATTATTAGGGTCAGGGTCCAGTAGGGTTTGATTTAGGTTAAGATTTAGTGTTAATGCTTGAATCAGCAGTAGATTAGGGTTAGATTTATGGTAATTGATAGAATTAGATTTATGCTTCTGGTTAGGTTTAGAGTAATGGATAGGGTTTGTGTTAGCGATAGAGTTATTGTTAGGCCTAGTGATAGCATTTGGGTTAGGCTTATCTTTAGGGATATGGATAAGGTTAGAACTAAGGTTAGGGCTAAGGTTAAGGTTAGGATTAGTGTTAGGGTTAGGGTTAGGCCTAAGGTTAATATTAGGGTTAGTTTTAGGGTAAGTGTAGGCATTTTAGCTAGGGTTAGGCCTAGGGTGAGGGTTAGGTTTTTAATCAGGCCTAGGGTTAGGTTTAGTGTTGGGGTTATGTGTAGACTAAATATTAGAGTTTTAGCTAGGGTTAGGGATAGGGAGAGGTTTAGCATTATGAATAGGTAAGGTCTAAGGTTATGGTTAGGGTTATCATTAGGGCTAGGTTTGGGCTAGGATAAGGGCTAGGTTTTTTTTGATGTTTACAGCTAATGTTAGGGCTATGGGTAATGTAAGAGCGAGGGATATGTTTATGGCTAGTGTTAGGGTCAGTGTTATGGATAAGTCTAGTGTTAGGGTTAGGTTTTGGTTTAGGGTAAGGTTCAGAGCTAGATTTTCTATTAGATTAATGGTCATCATTGGGTTAGGATTGTTTTTTTTTGGTTAGAGCCACAATTAGTACTAGCGCTTGGTCTAGTGATAGGTATAGTTTTTATGTTAGGTTAAGGGTAATTTTTAGGGCTAGTACTAGGTTTTTGTTTAGGTCTAAGGCTAGATTTATGACTCTATTTATTATTAGGCTTGTTCTAGTTCTAGTTAGCTTTAAGTATATGTTTACCGGTAAGGGTAGTGTTAGGGTTTGTTTTAATGTTAGGGTCAGGTTTAGATCTAGTTTTAATGTTAGGGTCAGAATAAGGGTCAGTGTTAGGATTAGGGTTAAAGCTAGAATTAGGGCTAGGTTTAGGACTAGTAATAGAGTTAGGGTTTGGGGTAGGCTAAGGATTAAGATTAGTACTAGAGTAGCATTAGAGAGAGGGTTTGGCTTAGGGTAAGGGATAGGGTTAGAGGTACGGTTAGGTTAGTGTTAAAGTCAGGGCTCAGATTAGGGCTAGGATTTGTTTTAGCATTAGGGCTATGGCTAAAGAAAGAACTAGTTTTCTGATTAGATCTAGTTCTAGAGTTAGTGTTAGGGCAATGTTTAGAGCTAGGGGTACTGTTAGGGTCTGACTCAGGGTCAGGGTTATTTCTATGGTTAGGATTAGCACTCAAATTAGAGCTAAGTTTAAAGATAAGTGTAAGGTTAGTGTTTGGTTTTGGTAACGGTCATGGTTAGGGTTAGGATTATGGCTCAGTTTTGTTTTAGGTCTAGGGTAGGATTAGGGATAATTTTCCAATTAGCATTAGGATTGGGGCTAGTGTTAGGGTGCGGTTTGGGCTTAAGGTTAGGGTTTACAACCAGGTATATGGTTAGTGTGATGGTTAGAGATAGGGTTGGGGCTAGGGCTAGGGCTAGGTTTTGGGTTATGTTAAGGGATAGGTTTTGAACTAGGGATAGGGCTAGGGCGAGAGTTAGAGTTAGTCTTAGGGCTAGGAATTGAATGAGGTTTAGAATTAGGGTTAATTTAGGGCTAGGATAAGCCCGAGGGGTTTGTGAGGTATTGGCTTAGAGTTTGAGCTAGGTTAGGGTAAGCGTTAGGGTTTGGGTAATGTATTAGGTTGCAGCTACATTTTGGGCTAGGGCATGAGACAAAAGTATGGTTAGGGTTCCAGTTAAGGTTAGGATTAGGATTAAAGCTAGACTGAGGGCTAGGATTAGGGTTAGGGTTTGTTCTAGTGTTAGGCCTGGATTAGGTCTAGGGCTATTATCAGTTCTAGGGTTATGGTTAGGGTTAGTTTTAGGTTTAGTTTTATGGCCATGTCTATTGTAAGGGGGTCAGATTTACATCTTGGGGTATTATTAGGGTCAGATTCAGGGTTAGGGTATGGGTTAGGTTAAGGTTTGGGTTTAAGGCTAAAATTAGCACTACGGTTAGAGTAATGGATATGGTTAGGTTTCAGTTTCAGTTTAGGTTTAGAATAATGGACAGGGGTAGGGTAAGGCATAGAGTTAGAGATAGGCCTAGGGATATAATTTGGTTAATGATATGGTTCAGGTAATGGATAGGATTAGAGCTGCAGTTAGGAATAGGGTTATGTTTAGATTAGTGCTATGGTTAGGGTTAGGCCTAGGGTTAGAATTTTCTTAGGGTTATGGTTAGGAAAATGGATAAAATTATATCTAGGTTTAGGGCTAGTGTTATGGTTAGGAATAGGGCTGTGGTTTCGGTTTAGGTTTCAGGTTAGGACAAGGTTTAGGTTTAGGGTTAGGTTTAGGTTAAGTGTTAGGGCTAGGGATAAGGTGAGGACTATGATTAAAATAGGGTTACAGCTCGGATTAGGGCTAGGTTTTGGGTTAGGGTAGGGTTAGTTTAGGACTTTGGTTAATGTAAGAACTAGGGTTATGATTATGGCTAGTATATTGGTTAGCCTTAGGATTAGGTTTAGGTTTAGGGGGATGATTAGAAATAAAGCTAGTATTAGGGTCAGAGTCAGGATCAGTGCTACTTTTAGGATTAGGGATAGGACTCAAATTAGTGAGAGGGTTAAGGCTAGGTGTAGGGTTAGGATTTGTGTTAGGGTTAGGGTAAGAATTAGGGATTGACCTAATGTCAGGTCTATGGTTAGTGTTGGGGCTTTGGCTCAGTTTTGTTTTAGAGCTAGGGCTAGGGTTAGGGCTACTTTTGGAATTAGCTATAGTGTTAGAGCTAGTAGTAAGGTGAGGTTAAATCTTATATTAATTGTTATGGTTAGGTCTAGGTTTAGGGCTAGGGCTATGGTTAGGGCTAAAGTTAGGGCTTGTGTTATGGTTAACCTATGTAACCCTATCTGTTAAACAGAAGGGGTTAGAACTAGTAATAGGGCTAGGGCGAGAGTTAGTGCTATGGTTAGGGGTGGGTTTAAGGTTCAGGCTAAATTAGGGCTAGGATTAGTGCTGGGGTTATTGTTAGGGTTAGGGCTAGGGTTAGGGTTAGGGTTAGTGTTAGTGTTAGAGATAGGGTTAGGTTTATGGAAATCGATGGGGTTATAGCTAGGTTTAGGCTTAGGGCAAGTGTAGAATTAGGTTTAGGGCTAGGTTAGGGTTTGGGTTATTTTTAAGGCTAGCTTTATTGCTAGGTTTGAGGATTTGTGTTAGGGCTAGGGCTAGGATTAGGGATAGTGCAAATGTCAGGTCTAGGGTTATGATTAGGAATAATTTTAGGGTTAGGTTATGGCTAGGTCTAGTGTAAGGATTACGTTTAGGGTAAGGGTCAGGTTTAGAGCTAGGCGTATTATTAGGGTCAATGTGGGGTAGGGTTTGGTTTAGTTTAAGGTTTAGAGTTAAGGGTTGAATTAGTGTTAGGGTTAAGGTTAGAGTTAAGGTAATGGATAGGGTTAGGTTTAGGATTCTGGTTAAGTTTAGAGTAATAAGTAGGGTTATAGTTAGTGACAGAGTTAGCGTTAGGACTAGGGTTAGCAATTTAGTTAGGATTATCTTTAGGTTAATCAATAAGTTTAGAACTAAGGTTAGTGCTAGAGTTACGATTAGAATTAGGGCTAGGGTTAGGTTTAGGCCTAGGGTTAGTGTAAGGGTTAAGTTTAGAGTAAATGTTAGGATATGAGCTAGGGTTAGGCCTGGGCGATGGTTAGGGTTAGAGTCAGGGCTAGTGTTACTGTTAGGGTTACAATTAGATCTAGGTTAAGGGCTAGTATAAGGCTAGGTGTGTGTGGTGTTTATGGCTAGCATTAAGGCTATCACTTAGGGTTAGGGTTAGGGTTAGAGTTAGAGCCAGAATTAGGACTAGTGTTGGGTCTAGGGATAGGGTTATTCTTTGGGTTAGGTTTAGGGTTATTTTTAGGGCTAGTGAAAGGTTTTTGTTTAGGGCTAGGGATAGATTTATGACTATATCTAGGATTAGGTTTGGTCTAGTGCTAGTGTTACTGTTGGGATTAGGTACAGGTTTACTGGTATGGGTAGGGGTAGTGTCCGGTTTATGTTTAGTGTGAGGTTTAGTTCTAGGGTTAGTGTTAGAGTCAGAATAAGGGTCAGGGTTTGGGCTAGAGTTACAACTAGAATGAGGGCTAGGTTTAGGACTAGTAATAGAGTTGGGGATTCAGGTAGACTAAGGATTAGAGTCAGGACTAAGTAACATTAGGGTGGGGGTTTCTCTTAGGGAATTGGATGGGTTTAGATGTAGAATTAGGGTTAGGGATAGGTTTAGGGCTAGGGCTAATTTTAGGTTTAGTCTTAGGGTTAAACCTAGGTCTAGAGCTTAAATTAGTGCTAGAATTTGTTCTAGTTTTAGGGCTACGGCTAATGAAAAAACTTGGTTTCTGATTAGGGCTAGTTCTAGGGTTAGCGTTAGGGCAATGTATAGAGCTAGGGTTAGTTTTAGGATCCGAGTAAGGGTCAGGGTTACTTCTAGGGTTAGGTTTATCACTCAAATTATGGTAAGGTTTAGGGCTAGATTTTGGGTTAGTGTTTGGTTTAGGTTTAGGGTTAGGTTTATAGTTCAGTTTATTTTTAGTGCTAGGTTAGGGTTAGTGCTAGTTTTCCAATTAGCATTAGGGTCAGGGCTAGTGTTAGGGTGAGCCTTAGGCTTAAGTTTAGGGTTAGATACATGTTTAGGGCTAGGGAAAAGCTTAGGGCTAAGGTTGGGGCTAGGGATAGGGCTAGAATTTGGGTAATGGAAAGTGATGTGTTTAGAACTAGGGATAGGGCTAAGAAGAGCCTTAGAGTTGGTCTTAGGGCTAGGGATAGGGTTAGGTTTATGGTTAGGGCTAATTTAGTACTAAGATAAGTGCTAGGCTTAGTGTTAGGTTTATACTAGGTTAAATGCTAGGGTTAAGGTAAGGTATGACATTACAGCTACGTTTTGGTCTAGGTCAAAGGATAAAATTAAGGAAAGGGCTAGGGTTCAGATTATGGTTAGGATTAAGGCTAGGCTTAGTGCTAGGTTTAGGACTAGGTTTTGTGTTATGGTTAGGGCTAGGATTAGAGCTAGGGCTACTGTTAGATCTAGGGTTATTCTTAGGGATAATTTTAGGGTTAGGTTTATAGCCATATCTATTTTAAAGTTTAGGTTGAGTGCAAGGGTCAGCTTTACAGCTAGAGTATTATTAGTGTCGGAATCATGGTTAGGGTATGTGTTATGTTAAGGTTTAGGCTTACAGTTCAAATTAGCATTGGGTTAGTGTTAGGGTTATGGTAATGGATATAGTTAGGTTAATGGGTCAGTTTAGGTTTAGGGTAATGGACAGCCTTAGGTTTAAATATAGTGTTAAGTTTAGACCTAGGGATAGAATTCAGTTAGGGTTGTGGTTAGGGTCATGGATAGGATTAGAGCTACAGTTAGGGTTATGGTTATGGTTAGGTTAGGGCTATGTTTAGTGTTTTGCCTAGGTTTAGAATTCTGCAAGGGTTATGGTTAGGGTAATTAAAAGATTAGAGCTAGGGTTAGGGTTAGGATTATGGTTAGGGTTAGGGCCATGGTTCGGGTTATGTCAAGTTTTACTTTTTGGGTTAGGTTTAGGTTAAGTGTTAGGGCTAGTGTTAGCATTAGGGATAGGGTTAAAACTAGGGCTAGGGCTCAGATTACGACTAGGTTTTGGGTTAGGTTAGGGATAAGGTAGGACTCTGGATATTGTAAGAACTAGAACTAAGATTAGGGCTAGTTTTAGAGTTAGCATTGGGTCTATGTCAAGGTCTTTTGTTTAGATTAGGTTTATGTTTAGAGAGATGATTAGATATAATGTTAGTGTTAGGGTCAGAGTCACGATCAGTGTTAAGGATCAGAGTC
The DNA here is from genome assembly GCF_021218885.2 of Marmota monax. NCBI lineage: Eukaryota > Metazoa > Chordata > Mammalia > Rodentia > Sciuridae > Marmota > Marmota monax. Next base: position 423,559 of record NW_026693510.1, read on the forward strand.
AGGGATAGGACTCAAATTAGGGCTAGGATTAAGGCTAGGCATAGGGTTAGGTTTTGTTTTAGGGTTAAGGTAAGAATTAGGGATAGGGGTAATGTCAGGTCTAGGATTAACATTAGGCTAGGGTTACGGTTAGGGCTATGTCTCAGGTTTGTTTAGAGCTTGGGCCAGGTTTAGGGCTAGTTTTAGGATTAGCAATAGTGTTAGGGATAGTGGTAGGATGATGTTTAGACATAGATTTATTGTTATGGTTAGATCTAAGTTTAGGGCTAGAGCCTGCAGTAGGATTAAGGTTAGGCCTAGTGTTATGGTTACAGTAATGGATAGGATTAGAACTATAAAAAGGACAGGGGTGTGATTATACTTATTATTTGGGTAGGGTTAGTGGTAGGTTTAGGGTTAGGGCTGAATAAGGGCTAAGATTAGCACTAGGATTAGTTTTATGGTTAGGCCTAGGGTTATGTTTAGGGTTATGGTTAGTGTTAGGGTTAGAGTTAGATTTAGGGGAAGGGATGGGGTTACAGCTCGGTTTAGAGCTAGCATTTGTGTTAGAATTTGATTTAGGGCTAGGATTAGGGTTTGAGTTAGAGTTAAGTGCCAGGATGAGGGTATGTCTTAGGGCTAGGTCTAAGATTAGGGATAGGGCTAATGTCAGGTCTTGGTTAATAGTAAGTGGTAGTTTTATGTTTAGGTTATTGCTAGGTCTACTGTAAGGGTTAGGTTTAGGGTAAGGGACAGGTTTAGAGCTACGTGTATTGTTAGGGTCAGGGTTTGGGTATGGTTTGGTTTAGGTTAAGGTTTAGGGTTAAGGCTTGAATTGGCATTAGGATTTGGTTTAGGATTACAATAATGGATAGGGTTAGGTTTATGATTCAGGTTAGGCTTAGAGTAATGGGTATGGTTATTGTTAGCAATAGGGTTAGTGTTAGGCCTAGGGTTAGCTTTTGGTTTAGGCTTATCTTTAGGGTAATGGATAGGGTTAGAGCTAAGGTTAGGGCTAGAGTTAAGGTTAAGTGTATGACTAGGGTTAGGGTTAGGCCTAAGATTAGTATCAGGATTAGTTATAGGATAAGTATTAAAGTTTGAGCTAGGGTTAGGTCTAGGGCGAAGTTTAGGGTTAGAGTCAGGGCTAGGGTTCAGTTTAGTGTTCATATTATAATTAGGGAAAAGTTTAGAGTTTGAGCTAGGTTTAGGACTAGGGCGAGAGTTAGGGTTAGGGTTAGGTCTAGGGTTATGTTTAGGATTACAATTAGGGATAGTTTTAGAGATAGGATAACGGCTAGGTTTGTGTGATATTTATGGCTATCGTTAGGGATATGGGTAATGTAAGAGCTCGGCTTTTGGTTATGGCTAGTTTTAGGGTTAGGATTTGGGATAAGTTTAGTGTTAGGGTTAAGTTTTTGATTAGGATAATTTTTAGATCTAGTGTTTTGTTAGGGTAAGCATCAGTGTTTGGGTTAGGGTTAGGGCCACAGTTAAGAATAGTGTTGGGTCTAGGGATAGGATTAGTTTTTGTTTTAGTTTAAGGGTTATTTTTAGGGCTAGTTCAAGGTATTTGTTTAGGGCCAGGGCTATATTTATGACGATATTTTGGTTTAGGTTTGGTCTAGTGCTATTGTTACTGTTAGGTTTAGGTATAGGTTTACTGGTAGGAGTAGAGTTAGGGTCCGGTATAGGGTTAGTGTCAAGTTTAGATGTAGATTTAATGTTAGGGTCAGAATAAGGGTCAGGGTTTGAGTTAGGGCTAGAGCTACAATGAGAACTGGGGTTAGCATTAGTAATAGAGTTATGGTTTGGTATAGGCTAAAGATTAGTGTTAGGACTTGGGTAGCATTAGGGTGAGGGTTTGGCTTAGGGTAAGGAATAGGATTAGAGATAAGGTTAGGGTTAGTGATAGGGTTAGTGATAGGGATAGTGTTAGGGTTAGTCTTAGAGTTAAAGCTAGGGTTAGTGCTCAGATGAGTGCTAGGATAATTGTTGGCATTAGTGATACAGATAATGAAATAACATGGTTTCTGATTAGGGCTACTTCTTGGTTTAGCATCAAGGAAATATTTAGACCTAGGGTTACTGTTAGGATCCGAGTCAGGGTCAGGGTTACTTCTAGGGTTAGGTTTAGCACTCAAATTATGACAAGGTTTAGGATTAGGTTTAGGGTTAGTGTTTGGTTTAGGTTAAGGGTTAGGGTTAGGTTTATGGCTCAGTTTTGTTTTAGTGCTAGATTAGGGTTAGGGCTAGATTTCCAGTTAGCATGAGGGTCAGGGATACTGTTAGGTTGAGCTTTAGGCTTAAGGTTAGGGTTAGATTCACGTTTAGGCCTAGGGAAAAGGTTAGGGCTAAGGTTGGGGTAAGGGATAGAGCTAGGTTTTTGGTTATTGTAAGGGATAGTTTTAGAACTAGAGCTAGGACTATGGCAGAGTTAGAGTTAGCCTTAGGGCTAGAAATAGATATAGGTTTAGTGTTAGGGCTAAATTAGGGCTAGGATTAGTGCTACAGTTAGTGTTAGGTTTAGGCCTAGGTTTTGGGTTAGTGTTAAGTTTAGCTTTAGGGTTAGGGTAAGGTATGATGTTACAGCTAAGTATAGTGCTAGGACTAGGGATAAAATTAGGGATAGGGCTAGGGTTATGATCAGGGTTATGTTTAAGGCTAGGTCTAGGGATAGGGCTAATGTCAGGTCTAGAGTTAAGGTTAGGCTAGGGTTAGGGTTAGAGCTATGGCTCAGTTTTGTTTTAGAACTAGGCCTAGTGTTAGGGCTAGTTTTATTATTAGCCATAGTGTTAGGGCTAGTTGTAGGGTGAAGTTTAGGATTAGATTTATTGTTATGGTAAGATCTAGGTTTAGGGCTATGGCTAGGGTTAGGGCTAGGATTAGTGCTAGGGTTAGTGATAGGGTTAGGGTTAGTGTTAGTGTTAGGGTTAGGATTAGATTTAGGGGAAGGTATAGGGTTATAGCTAGCTTTAGGGTTACAGTGAGTGTTAGAAATAGGGTTAGGGATAAGGTTAGGGTATGGTTAGGATTAAGTGTAGGTTTAGGGTTAAGCTGAGGGTTTGTGTTAGGGCTAGGGCTAGAATTAGGTCTAGGGCTAATGTCAGGTATAGGTTTATTATTAGTTTTAATGTTAGATTATGGCTATGTCTAGTTTAAGGGTTAGTTTTAGGGAAGGGGTCAAGTTGAGAGCTAGGTGTATTATTCTGTTAATGATCTGATTAGGGTTTGGTTTAGGTTAAGATTTAGGGTTAATGCTTGAAATAGTGGTGGATTAGGGTTAGGGTTAGGGTAATGAAATGAATTAGATTCATGGTTCTGGTAAGGTTAGAGTAATGGATAGGGTTAGTGTTAGCGATAGGCTTATAGTTAGGCCTAGGGATAGCATTTGGTTTAGGCTTATCTTTAGGGTAACGGATAGGTTTAAAACTAAGTTTAGGGCTAGGGTTTATTAGGATTATGGTTAGGGTTAGGATTAGGCATAGGGTTAATGTTAGGGTTAGGGTTAGGGTAAGTGTACGCATTTGAGCTAAGGTTAGGCCTAGGGCAAGTGTTAGGGTTTGAGTCAGGGCTAGTGTTAGGTTTAGGGTTAGGGTTATGTATAGACTAAGGATTAGAGTTGGAGCTAGGGTTAGGGGTAGGGCGAGATTTAGCATTAGGGTTCGGTCTAAGGTTATGGTTAGGGTTATGATTAGGGCTAGGTTTAGGGCTAGGATAAGGGCTATGTTTTGTGTGGTGTTTAGGGCTACTGTTAGGGCTATGGGTAATGTAAGAGCAAGGGATATGTTTATGGCTAGTGTTAGGGTCAGCGTTATGGATAAGTCTAGTGTTAGGTTTATGTTTTGGTTTAGGATAAGGTTCAGAGCTAGAGTTTCTATTAGATTAAGGGTCATCATTGGGTTAGCGTTAGTTTTATGTTCAGGGACACAATTAGGACTAGCATATGGTCTAGTAATAGGTTTAGTCTTTACGTTAGGTTAAGGGTTATTGTTAGGGCTAGTGCTACGTTTTTGTTTAGGGCTAAGGCTAGATTTATGACTCTAGGATTAGGTTTGTTCTAGTGCTAGTGTTACTGTTAGGTTTAAGTATAGGTTTACCGGTAAGGGTAGTGGTAGTTTTCGGTTTAGGGTTAGGGTCAGGTTTAGATCTAGGGTTAATGTTAAGATCAGAATAAGGGTCAGGGTTAGGATTAAGTTTAAAGCTAGAATGAAGTATAGGTTTAGGACTAGTAAAAGAGGTAGGGTTTGGGGTAGGATAAGGATTAAGGTTAGGACTAGTGTAGCATTAGGGAGAGGGTTTGTCTTAGAGTAAGTAATTGGGTTAGAGGTACGGTTAGGGTTAGGGTTAGAGTCAAGGCTTGGATTAGGCTAGGATTTGTGTTAGCATTAAGGCTATGGCTAATGAAATAACTAGTTTTCTGATTAGGGCTAGTTCTAGTGTTATATTTAGGGCAATGTTTAGAGCTAGGTGTACTCTTACAGTGAGCCTCAGGGTCAGGGTTAATTCTATGGTTAGTGTTAGGAATCAAATTAGGGCTAAGTTTAGGGATAGGTGTAAGGTGAGTGTTTGGTTTAGGTTAAGAGTTAGGGTTAGGATTATGGCTCAGTTTTGTTTTAGGGCTAGGGTATTTTTAGGGATAGTTTTCCAATTAGTATTAGGTTTAGGGCTAGTGTTAGGGTGAGGTTTAGGGTTCACAACTAGGTTTAGGTCTAGTGTGATGGTTAGTTAGGCTTGGGGCTAGGGATAGAGCTAGGGTTTGGGTTATGGTAAGAGATAGGTTTTGAACTAGGCATAGGGCTGGAGCGAGAGTTAGAGTTAGTCATAAGGCTAGGGATAGGCTTACGTTTATGATTAGGGTTAATTTATGGCTAGGATTAGCCCTAAAGTTAGTGTTAGGTTTGGCCTAGAATTAGGGCTAGGGTTAGGGTTAACGTTAGAGTTAGGGTAAGGTATGATATTACAGCTACATTTTGGGCTAGGGCATGGAGTAAAATTAGGATTAGGGCTCCAGTTAAGGCTAGGATTAGGATTAAGGCTAGGTTTAGGGCTGGGATTAGGTGTAGGGTTTGTGCTAGGTTTAGGGCTAGGATTAGGTCTAGGGCTAATGTCAGTTCTAGGGTTATGGTTAGGGATAGTTTTAGGTTTAGGTTTATGGCCAGGTCTATTGTAAGTGTTACATTGAGTGTTAGGTTCAGGTTTATTGCTAGGGGTATTATAAGTCAGAGACAGGGTTAGGATATGGGTTACTTTAAGGTTTAGGGTTAGGGGTAAAATTAGCCTTAGTGTTAGGGTAATGGATATGGTTAGGTTTCAGGTTCAGGTTAGGTTTAATATAATGAACAGTTTTAGGGTGAGGCATAGGGTTAGAGTTAGTCCTACTTATATTATTGGTTAAAGATATGGTTCAGGTAATGGATAGGATTGGAGCTACAGTTAGGACTAGGGTTATGGTTATTATAGGGCTATGGTTAGGGTTAGGACTAGGGTTAGAGTTTGCTTAGGGTTATGGTTAGGGTAATGGGTAAAATTATATCTAGGTTTAGGTCTAGTGTTATGAATAGGAATAGGGCTATAATTCGGTTTATGTTTTGTGTTAGGACAAGGTTTAGGTTTAGGGTTAGGTTTAGGTTAAGTGTTAGGGCTAGGGATAGTGTTAGGTCTATGATTAAAATTAGGGTTAGTGCTCGGATTAGGGATAGGTTTTGGGTTTCTGTAGGGCTAGTGTAGGACTGCGGCTAATTTAAGAACTAGGGTTATGATTAGGGCTAGTATTAGGGTTAGCATTAAGACTAGGTCTAGTGTTTATATTAGGTTTATGTTTAGGGGTATGATTGGAGATAGGGTTAGTGTTAGGGTCAGAGTTAGGATCAGTGTTATTTTTAGGATTTGGGATAGGACTCAAACTAGGGCGAGGGTTAAGGCTAGATGTAGGGTTAGGATTTGGGTTAGGGTTATGGTAAGAATTAGGGATAGGGCTTATATCAGGTCTAGGGTTACATTTAAGTTAGGGTTAGAGTTGGGGCTAGGACTCAATTTTGTATTAGAGCGAAGGCTATGGTTCAGGCTAGTTTTGAGATTAGTTATAGTGTTAGGACTAGTAGAAAGATGAGGTTTAATCTTATATAATTGTTATGGTTAGATTTAGGTATAGGGCTAGGGCTATGGTTAGGGCTAAAGTTAGGGATAGTGTTATAGTTATGATAATAGATCGGTTTAGAACTAGAAATAGACCTAGGGTGAGAGTTAGAGTTAGTCTTTGTGCTAGGGTTAAGGGTGGGCTTAAGTTTAGGTCTAAATTAGTGCTAGGATTAGCACTAGGGTTAGGGTTAGGGCTAGGGTTAGGGTTAGTGTTAGTGTTAGGGATAGAGTTAGGTTCAGGGAAAGGCATGGGGTTATAGCTGTGTTTGGGCATAGGGCGAGAGTGAGAATTAGGGTTAGGGCTAGGTTAGGGTTCGGGTTATGATTAAGGCTAGCTTTAGGGCTAGGTTTGATGGTATGTGTTAGGGCTAGGGATAGGACTAGGGCTAGGGCTAAAGTCAGGTCTAGAGTTATGGTTAGGGATAGTTTTAAGGTTAGGTTATGGCTAAGTTTACTGTAAGAATCACGTTTGGGGTAAGGATCAGGTTTAGAGCTAGGTGTATTCTAAGGGTCAGGGTCCAAGTAGGGTTTGGTTTAGTTTAAGGTTTAGAGTTAAGAGTTAAATTAGCAGTAGGGATAGGATTAGAGATAGGGTAATGAATAGGGTTAGGTTTAGGATTCAGGTTAAGTTTAGAGTAATGGTTAGTGTTAGCATTAGCGATAGGGTTAGCATTAGGCCTAGGGTTAGTATTTGAGTTAGGCTTATCCTTAGGTTAATGCATAAGGTTAGAGCTAAGGTTGGTGCTAGGGTTAATGTTAGGATTAGGCCTAGGGTTAGGTTTAGGGCTAGGGTTAATTTCATGGTTAGGGTAGGTTAAGTGATAGTGTATGAGCTAGGGTTAGGGCTAGAGCGATTGTTAAGGTTAGAGTCAGGGCTAGGGTTGCGGTTAGGGTTATGATTAGGTCAAGATTTAAGGCTAGGATAAGGCTTGATTTTAGTGGTGTTTAAGGCTACCATTAGGGCTATCATTTAGGGTTAAGTTTAGGGTTAGAGTTAGGGCCAGAATTAGGACTAGTGTTGTGTCTAGGAATAGTGTTAGTCTTTGGGTTAGGTTAAGTGTTATTTTTGGGGCTATTGCAAGGTTTTTGTTTAGGGCTAGGGCTAGATTTATGAATATACTTAGGACTAGGTTTGGTCTAGTGCTAGTTTTACTGTTAGGTTTAGGTACAGGTTTACTGGTAGTGTTAGGGGTAGTGTCCAGTTTAGGATTAGTGTGAGATTTAGTTCTAGGATTAGTGTTAGAGTACGAATAAGGGTCAGGCTTTGGGTTAGAGTTACAGCTAGAATGAGGGCTAGGTTTAGGACTAGTAATAAGTTGGGGATTGGGGTAGGCTAAGGATTAGAGTTAGGACTAGGTAACATTAAGGTGAGGGTTTCTCTTAGGGAATGGGATGGGTTTAGATGTAGGATTAGGGTTAGGGATAGGTTTAGGGCTAGGGTTAATGTTAGGTTTAGTCTTAGGGTTAAACCTATGTCTATAGTTTGGATTAGTGGTAGGATTTGTGTTAGTTTTAGGGCTACAGCTAATAAAAAAAACTTGGTTTCTAATTAGGGCTAGTTCTAGGGTTAGCATTAGGGCAATGTATAGAGCTAGGGTTAGTTTTAGGATCCGAGTAAGGGTCTGGAATACTTCCAGTGTTAGGTTTAGCACTCAAATTATGGCAAGGTTTAGGGCTAGGTTTAGGGATAGTGTTTGGTGTAGGTTAAGGTTTAGGGTTAGGGTTACTGCTCAGTATTGTTTTAGGGCTAGGGTAGTATGAGGGCTAGTTTGCCTATTAGCATTAGGGTCAGGGTTAGTGTTAGGGTGAGCTTTAGGCTTAAGGTTATGGTTAGATCCATGTTTAGGGTTAGGGCAAAAGTTAGGGCTAAGGTTGGGGCTAGGGATAAGGCTAGAGTTTAGGTTATGGTAAGGGATATGTTTAGAACTAGGGATAGAGCTAGGGTGAAATTTAGAGTTGATGTTAGTGCTAGGGATAGGGTTAGGTTTATGTATAAGGCTAAATTATGGCTGGGGTTAGTGCTATGGTTCATGTTAGGTTTATGCCTAGGTTTAGTGGCTAGGGTTTGGTTAAGGTATGATGTTACAGCTACGTTTTGGCCTAGGTCAAGGTATAAAATTAGGGATAAGGCTAGGGTGAAAGTTATGGTTAGGATTAAGGCTGGGCTTAATGCTAGGATTAGGGCAAGGGTTGTTAGTATTAAGATTAGGATTAGGGCTATGGCTTATGTCAGGTCTAGGGTTATGGTGAGGTATAGTTTTAGAGTTAGGTTTATAGCCAGATCTATTTTCAGGATTAGGTTGAATATTAGGGTCAGTTTTTCACCTAGTGTATTATTAGTGTCATAATCAGGGTTAGGGTATGCCTTAGGTTAAGGTTTAGGGTTAGGTCTTAAATTAGCCTTAGGGTTATTGTTAGGGTTAGGGTAATGGATATTGTTAGGTTTATGGTTCAGTTTAGGTTTAGGGTAATGGCCAGACTTAAGGTTAGGGATAGTGTTAAGTTTGGGCCTTGGGATAGAATTCAGTTAGGTTTAAGGTTAGGGTAATTGATAGGATTAGAGCCTCAGGTACATCTAGGGTTATTGTTTTCTTAGGGCTATGGTTAGTGTTTGGCCTAGGGTTAGAATTCGGTTAAGGTTAATAAATAAGATTAGATCTAGGGTTAGGGCTAGGGTGATGGTTAGGATTAGGGCCAATGTTGGGTTTAGGTCATCGTTTAGTTTTTTGGTTAGGTTTAATTTAAGTGTTAGGACTATGTTTAGGGATACGGATAGGGTTAAAGCTAAGGTTAGGGCTCAGATTACTGTTAAGTTTTGGGTTAGTTTAGGGATAAGGTAGGACTACGGCTATTGTAAGAACTCAAGTTAAGGTTAGGGCTAGGTTTATAGTTAGCATCAGTTCTAGGTCTAGTGCTGATCAGTGTTACTGATCAGGGTTAGGGATATGCCTCAAATTTGGTCTAGGATTAAGGCTAGGTTTAGGGTTAGGGTTTGTATTAATGTTAGGGTAAAAATTAGGGAGAGGGATAATGTTAGGTCTAGAATTACTGTTTGGTAGGGTTAGGGTTAATGCTATGGCTCAGTTTTTTTTTTTTTTTTTTAAAGGTAGGACTAGGCTAGTTTTATGATTAGCGATAGTGTTAGGGCTTGTGGTGGGATGAGGTTTAGGCTTAGATTTATTGTTATGGTTAGATCTAGGCTTAGGGCTAGGGCCTGCATTAGGGTTAAGATTAGGGCTAGTGTATGGTTATGGAAACAAATACAGTTAGAACTAGAATTAGGACTGGGGTGTGATTAGAGTTATTCTTTGGGCTAGGGTTAGGGGTAGGTTTTGGGTTAGTGCTAAATTAGGGCTAGGGCTAGAGCTACGGTTAGTGTTAGGATTAGGCCTAATGTTAGGGCTAGGGTTATTTTTAGTGTTAGTATTATGGTTAGGGTTAGATTTAGGGGAAGCGATGTGGTTGTAGCTAGGTTTAGAGCTAGGGTTCGGGTTATAATTTTATTTAGGGCTAGGATTAGGGTTTGGGTTAGTGTTAAGGCTAGATTTAGTGCCAGGATGAGGGTATGTTTTAGGACTAGTACAAAATTAGGGCTAGGGCTAATGTCATGTCTAGGTTAAAAGAATCTGGTAGTTTTATGGTTAGGTTATTGCTAGGTCTAGTGTAAGGGTTAGGTTTATAGTAAGGTTCAGGTTTATAGCTAGGCATTTTATTAGGGTCAGGGTTTGGGTATGGTTTGGTTTAGGTTAAGGTTTAGGGTTAAGTCTTGTATTAGCATTAGGGTTCGGTTTAGGAATAGGGTAAAGGGTAGGGTTAAATTTAGGATTCAGGGTTAGGTTTATAGTAAATGATATGGTTATTGTTAGTGATAGGGTTACTATTAGGCCTAGCATTAGCATTTGGTTTAGGCTTATCTTTAGGGTAATGGATAGGGTTAGAGCTAAAATTAGGGCTAGGTTGAAGGTTAAGTTTACGACCAAGGTTAGGGTTAGGCCTAGGGTTGGTGTCATGGTTAAGTTTAGAGTAAGTATTAGGGTTTGAGCTAGGGTTACATCTAGGGTGAGGGTTTGGGTTAGAGTCAGGACTGGGGATAGGGTTAGGGTTAGTTTTATGATTAGGGAAAGGGTTAGAGTTTGAGCTAGGTTTAGGACTACGGCGAGGGTTAGGGTTAGGTTTAGGACTAGGGTTACTGTTAGGGTTACAATTACGGCTAGGTTTAGTGCTAGGATAATAGCTAGGTTTGTGTGATGTTGATGGTTAGCGTTAGGGCTATAGCATAAGAGGTCAGGTTATTGTTATGGCTAGTTTTAGGGTTAGGGTTATGGATAAGTCTAGTGTTATTGTTAGGTTTTGGGTTAGTATAAGGTTTAGAGCTAGGGTTTGTGTTAGGGTAAGCATCAGTGTTTGTGTTATGGTTAATGCCAGAATTAGGAATAGCATTGGGTCTAGGGATAGGGTTAGTATTTTTGTTATGTTAAGGGTTATTGTTTGGGCTAGTTCAAGGTTTTTGTTTAGGGTTAGGGGTAGATTTATGACTATATTTAGTATTAGGTTTTTTCTAGTGCAAGTGTTAGTGTTAGTTTAGGTATAGGTTTACTTTTAGGGGTAGAGTTAATGTCTGGTTGAGGGTTACTGTCTGGTTTAGATCTAAGGTTAGTGTTAGGGTCAGAATAAAAATCAGGGTTTGGGTTAGGGCTAGAGATAGAATGAGGCCTATGGTTAGGACTAGTAATAGAGTTAGGGTTTTGGATAAGTAAGGATTAGTGTTGGGACTAGGGTAGCATTAGTGTGAGTGTTTGGCTTAGGGTAATGGATAGGATTAGAGGTAGTGTTAGGATTCATGATAGGGTTAGGGCTAGGATTAGGGTTATGGTTACTGTTAGGATTAGGTTTAGGGTTAGGGTTGTGGTTTGAGTTAGTGTTAGGGTTAGCTTTAAGGTTAGGGTTAGCGTTAGTGTTTGGTTTAGGGTTATACTTAGGTTTAGGATTAGTGCTAGGTTTAGGGTTATGGTTAGTGTTGGTTTAGAGTAAGGATTAGGTGAATGTTAACGATAGGGTAAGGGTTAAGGTTAGGATTAGTGTTAGGGTTAAGGTTAGGGTTAGAGACAGGGTTAGGTTAGGCTTAGGTTTAGGGTTAGTGTTAGGGTTATGTTTAGGTTTGGTGTTAGGTTTAGTGTTAGGTTTAGTATTAGGATTGTGTTAGGGTTAGTGTTTGGATTAGGCCTAGGGTTACAGTTAAGACTATGGTTATGGTTAGGGATAGAGTTAGGGTTAGCTTTGTGATAGGCTTAGTGTTATGCATAGAGTTCAGGTTAGGTTTAGGGTTAGTTTTAGAGTTATGGTTAGGGTTGGCTTTAGGTTTAGTTTTAGGGTTAGTTTTAGGGTTAGTGTTTGGTTAGGGATAGGGTTTGTGTTATGGTTACGGTTAAGGTTATCATTAGGGTTAGGGTTATGATTAGAGTTAGATTTAGGTTTACAGTTAGGGTTACGGGTAAGTTTAGGTTTAGTGTTAGATTTAGGTTTATGGTTAAAGTTAGTTATAGCTTTAAGGTTGGGATTAGGGTTAGTGTTTTAGTGTTAGGGTTAGGTTTAGGATTAAGTGTTTGTAGGGGTTAGGGTTACATTAGGTTTATGGTTTGCTTATGTTTTTTTTTAGGGTTAGCGTAAATTTAAGGATTTTTGTTAGGGTTAGGGATAGGGTGTGGTTAGTGTTAGGGTTATGGTTAGAATTAGGTTTAGGGTTGGTGTTAGAGTTAGGGGTAGGGTTAGTGTTAGGGTTACTTGTTGGTTTATGGCTAGGGTTAGGGTTAGTGTTACAGTTAGGGTTAGGGTTAAAGTTAGGATTATTTTTTGGGATAGTGTAAGAGTTAGATTTAGTGTTAGTGTTAGGGTTAGGTATAGAGTAAGTGTTAAAGTTAGGGTTACGTTTATGGTGAAGTTTAGTGTTAGTGTTAGAGTTAGGGTTAGTGTTAGGGTTAGTGATAGGGTTAGGATTAGGTTTAGGTTTAGGGTTAGGGTTAGTTTTAGGGTTAGGGTTAATGTTAGGGTAAGGGTCATCTTTAGGATAATGTTAGGGTGATGGTTAAGGTTAGGGTTAATGTTAGTGTTAGGTTTAGGGTTCATGTTAGGGTTAGGCTTTGTTGTAGGATTAGGGTTAGGGTCAGTGTTAGGGTTAGGGTTAGGGTTAGGATAAGTGTTAGGGTTAGGGTTAATGTTAGTGTTAGTGTTAGATTTAGGGATAGTGTTATGGTAAGGTTTAGAAGTAGAGTTAGGTTTAGTATTAGTTTTAGGATTAAGGTTAGTGTTAGGATTAGGGTTAAATTTAGTGTTATTATTAGGGTAAGGTTTAGGGTTATGTTTAGGTTTAGTGTTTGGTTTCAGGTTAGGGATAGGGTTAGGGTTAGAGTTAGGGTTAGGATTATGGGTGGGTTAGGGTTACTGTAAGGGTCAGTGTTAGGATTAGTGTTAGGGTTAGTCTTAGGTTTAGGGTTAGAGTTATGGATGGATTAGGTTTAGAGTTAGGGTTAGGGTAAATGTAGGGTTAGTTTTAGGTTCAAGGGTAAAATTAGGGGTAGTGTTAGTGTTAGTGTTAGGGATAGAGTAAGGGTTAATGTTAGGTTTAGCATTAGGGTTATATTTAGGTTCAGTGATAGGGTTAGGAGTGGGGTTAGGGTTAGTGTTAGAGTCTGTTTTAGATTTAGGGTTAGGGTTACATAAGGGTTAGGGTTTGGGTTAGATTAGGTTTAGGTTTATCATTTGGATGAGGGTTTGTGTTTGGGTTAGGGATTGGGTTAAAGTTAGGGTTACGGTTAGGGTTAGGGTTATTGTTAGGGTTAGGGTTCCTGTTATGGTTAGGGTTAGTGTTAGTGTTAGGGTTAGGGTTAGCGTTAGCATTAGGGTTAGGGTTAGTGTTAGTGTTAGGTTCACAGTTATAGATAAGTTTAGAGTTATTGTTAGGGATAGGGTTTCGGTTAGGGTTAGTGTTATGGTTAGTGTTAGGGTCAAGATTAAAGTTAGTTTTAGGTTTGGGTTTAGGTTTAGAGTTAGTGTTAGGGTAAGGTTTAGGGTTAGGCTTTGTTAAGGATTAGGGTTAAGGTTAGGTTAGGGTTAGAGTTGTGGTTTAGGTTATGATTTGTATTAAGTTTAGTATTATGGATAGGTTTTGTGTTAGGTTTAAGCTTAGGTTGGGGTTTGTGTTTGGGTTATTTTTATGGTTAGGGTTAGGGTTAGGGCTAGGTTTAATATTAGGTTTAGGTGTAAGTTTTCGTTTAGGTTTAGGGTTAGGGTTACACTTAGTGTTATGCTTAGGGTTAGAGTTAGGTATAGGGTTTGTATTAGGGTTAGGGTTAGAGATAGTGTTAGGGACTGTTTTAGGGTTAGGGTGAAGTTTAAGTTTAGGGTTAGGGTTAGTTTTAGGGTTATGGTTAGGATTACAGTTAGCTTTAGGGTTATGGTTTGGACTAGTGTTAGGTTTAGGGTTAGTGTTAGTATTTGCTTAGGGTTAGGTTTAGAGTAAGGGTTAGTGTTATGGTTAGTGTTCATGTTACCTTTAGGGCTAGGATTAGTGTTAGGTTTAGGGATAGGTTTAGTGTTAGAGATAGGTTTATTATTAGGTATAGGTTTGGGTTTAGTGAGGGTTAGGGTTAGTGTTATAGTTAGGGTTAGGTTTAGGATTAGGGTTAGGTTTAGTGTTAGAGTAAGGGTTAGGTTTAGGGTTCAGGTTAGTGTTAGGGTTTGGGTTAGGGTTAGAGTAAGTTTTAGCATTAGGTTTTGGGTTGGTGTTAGGGTTTGGGTTATGGTTAGTTTTCTAGTTACTTTTAGGGTTAGTGTCAGAGTTAGGGTTAGTTTTAGGTTTAGGAATAGTGTTAGGGTTAGTGTTAGGTTATAGTTATGGTTTGTGTTAGGGTTAGGGTTAGGATTTGTTTTAGGGTTAGGTTTAGGTTTACGGTTGGATTATGGTTAAAGTTAAGGTTAGGGTTAGAGTTTGTATTAGGTTTAGATTAGCGTTAGGGTTAGTGTTACAGTTATGGTTATGGTTAGGGTTAGGGTTAGGGTTAGTGTTAGGGTTAGTTTCAGTGTTAGGGTTAGTGTTAGGTTTAGGGTTAGGGTTAGTTATAGGGTAAGGATTATGTTTAGGGTTACCATTAGGGTTAGGGTTAGGTTTAGTGTTAGGGTTAGTATTAAAGTTAGGTTTCAGATAAGGTATGGGTTAGGGTTAGTGTTAGGTTATGGTTAGGTTTGTGTTAGGATTACGGTTAGTATTAGGATAGGGTTAAGGTTAGGGTTAGTGTTATAGTTAGCTTTTGTGTAAGAGTTCATGTTAGATTTAGGGATAGTGTTAGTGTAAGGGTTAGGGTTAGGGTTAGTGTTAAGGTAAGGGTTAGGGTTAGGTTTAGTGTTAAGTTTAGGGTTAGGGTTCGGGTTAGGATTAGTGTTTGGTTAAGAGCTAGATTTAGGATTAGTTTTAGTGTTAGGGTTAAAGTCAGTGTTATGGTTAGTGTTAGGTTTAGGTTAGGTTTAGGGTTATGGTTACGATAAGTTTAGGGTTAGGGTTAGGGTTAGGTTTAGTGTTTGTGTTAGGGTTTGGATTAGGGTTATGTTAGGGTTAATTTTGGGTTCATATTAGGGTAGGGTTAAGGTTAGTGTTAGGTTTAGATCAAGGGTTATGTTTAGAGTTAGCATTAGGCTTACTGTTAGGGTTTGGGTTAATGATAGAATTAGAATTATTGTTAGGTTTAGTGTTATTGTTAGGGTTAAGGTTCGGTTTAGGGTAAGAGTTATTTCTAGGGTTACTTTTAGGTTTAGGTTTAGCCATAGGATTAACGGTAGTGTCAGGTTTAGGGTTAGTTTTAGGGTTAGGTTTAGATTTTTTGTTAGGGTTAGTGTTAGGATTAGTTTTAGGATTAGGTTTAGGGATTGGGTTTGCTTTGGGGTGAGGGTTAGGGTTTGGATTAAGGTTATCGTTAAGGTTAATGTTAAGGTTATTGTTAGTGTAAATTTAGGGTTAGGATTAGCGTTAGGTTAGGGTTAAGTTTATAGTTAAGTTTACGGTTTATGTTTCAGTTATTATTAGGATTAGGATTAGGAATAGGGTTGCTGTTAGATTTAGGGTTAATATTAGGGTTAGGGATAGTGTTAGGTTTAGGGTTAGGGTCAGTGATAGGGTAAGGTTTAGTACTAATTATAGGGTTATAAATAGAGTTAGTGTTAGTGTTAGGTTTAGGTTTAGGGTGAGTGTAAGGGTTAGGGTGCCGCAGTCTGGCTGGGCACAATCAGGAGCCACTTGTCAAAAGAAACTAACTTTATTTTTAGAACCACACACGACAAACAAAATAGTCTCTCAGGAAAAACCCTCAGAGCCTCAACTGCCACCACCGGCTTTCCCCAAGCCTCTCTCTCCCACACAAGCTTCTCTCCACCTCCCACAATCCTCCTGCTCTTGAGGCCGATTGGCTGGGTCACGTGGGCGGAGCCAAAAAAGTCCCCCAATGAGCAGCTCCGTGGTCTGAAAGGGCAGGGAAACAGTCCAATGAGCATCACCGCAGAGGAGCCAATCAGCTAGATGATGCTGGGGCCGAGGAGCCAATCAGCTAGATGTTGCTGGGGCCGCTGTGAGCCAATCATCAGCCAGCAGCTGGAAGTTTACTGGCAGCTGGAAGTTTGCTGGGGCCCCTTTGGCTGTGGCTCTCAACATCTCCCCCTCTCTGTTTAAACAACAAGCATGTGGCTTAGGGACCGTGCCTGTTAGGCAGTCCAATTCAACATATGGTCCTTACCCGTCATCGGATGAACTGACCTCTAGGCGTCAGCCTCCTGTCTTAGGTTGGTACCACTGCAATTGGATCATACCCGTCACTGACTACCGGTCCAGCATACAGCCATACTTGTGGATAGGCCTTTGCACCTGTGGGGGGGTGAGGTTCTTTGCCTCACCTCTGTTGGCCCCCAAATTTTAGACCATCACTAGTAGAGGAGGATGCAAAATGCCATGACATTAAGCCAATTGAGGGCTCCTTTGAAAAATTGTACCACCGGTGACATCATCAGCAAAAATACCCCAACACTACCACAAGTCACTGCACCAACAGATAGTTCACAATGCATACAGGTGAGCTCACAATGTTGTCCAGGCAAGTTCTGCAAGCAGTTCAGTGATGGCTATTGTAGAAGCTGTAGATTGGTTTTATCTTTGACTTCACCAGCACTGGGATGAAGATAGGAATTCTGGCAATAATGGCTAAAGAAAAAATTATGTAACATTACAGAAGGCACTAAAAGAAAACAATTTTCTTAACAATTTACATTATCTTTAAGAGAATTATTAAATATAATGAAAAGGAAAGGTAAAAGTAAACAAACAGATTTGTTAACCTTCTTTTTTGTTTACATATTAAAACAATCCTCAACAGTTGTTTACCCAATTTAAATTAAACCATATAAATCATGTGAAAAAAAAATATTTGGATCCATTTTATCATGAGCGCTCATCATATATGATATATGGACATACGTACATTCAAACATATAACACAAAACACAAGTGTGCACACATAATATAATACATACAACACATAACATTATAGTAAAGGCCTTATAACTTTTTACAGGTGAAATCTCCATTGCAATGCTTAAAAACTCTATAGTCAAAAAATAGAACTGATCAGCAAAACATTAACCTAGGTCTGTATGAGCTCAAAAAACAAAATAGAACTTCATGATATGGCAAAGGGCAATAATAAAATAGATATTGAAAAAAGCATCCTGGTTCTGTTGCAGATGTAAGAATAGCCAAACTGGAGTTTTGGATATCAGTTGTTATGGATTTGAGCCAAATCATCTTCTTTTTGGTCTGTAGAAATCGCTTTAGTTAATCTTTCTGGAATCCAAATCGGCTGCTGTTCTCCCTGTGGAAACACATAAACAGACCCCCGACTCCAGACAATCACTGGGTCAGGACCTTGGTTAATCTCTCTGGAATCCAAATCGGCTGCTGTTCTCCCTGTGGAAACACACAAACAGACCCCCGACTCCAGACAATTACTGGGTCAGGACCTTTCCATTGTCCTGTTAGAATATCCTTCCAAAGTACCTTGGGCTTATGCACATTTTTTGGACACATATGCCTTTCCGCAGCACTAAGTCCTGATGAATCCAAATTTAAAAAGTTTAGAGTAAAAAGGGTTATTTTAAGTTTATCTTTGGGGAATATATACCCCTTCCCAATTCCTTCTTTTTGCTTTAATAAGTACATTTTAATAGTTTGATGAGCTCTTTCAACTATGCCTTGTCCCTGTGGATTGTATGGGATTCCTGTTATATGAGTAATGCCAAATGTTGAGCAAAATTGTTTAAAAGAGGTAGAAGTATAACCAGGGGCATTATCTGTTTTTAACTGTTTTGGAACACCCACAGTGGCAAAATTTTGTAAGCAATGAGCTATAACATCTTTAGTTTTTTCTCCGGCATGAAGGGAGCCCATCAAAAATCCAGAAGAAGTATCAACTGTAACATGCAAATATTTTAATTTTCCAAATTCTGGCAAGTGTGTGACGTCCATCTGCCAAATATGGTTAGGTATCAATCCTCTAGGATTGACTCCAAGATTAACTTGTGGTAAAAAGGTCACACAATTTTGACATTGTTTTATTATTTGTCTAGCTTGTTCCTTAGTTATTTTAAAACGCTTTTGTAAAGTATTAGCATTGACATGGAACTTTTTATGAAAATTTATAGCTTCTTCTAGTGTAGAGAAAATATGTATGTCATGTGTAGTTTTATCTGCTAAATCATTGCCCAAACTAAGGGCTCCAGGCAATCCTGTATGTGCCCTGATATGTCCTATAAAGAATGGATCTTTTCTGTCCCAGATTAGACTTTGTATAGTGGAAAGCAAAGAGAAAACAGTAGAAGAAGGGGAAATCCTACCAGCATCTTCAAGAGATACTATAGCATTAACTACATACTGACTATCAGAAAATAAATTAAATACAGAATCTTTAAACATCACAAAAGCTTGTAAAACTGCATTAAGCTCTACCTTTTGAGCTGATTGTTTGGGTACTAAAAATGTAAAAGTTTGATCAGGGGTAACTACTGCTGCTGTACCATTATTTGACCCATCAGTGAATATATTTGGAGCATTCATGATAGGTGTTTTTCTTGTCATTTTTGGAAAAATTACAGGATGCAATGACCAAAAAGACAATAAAGGATTAGATGGTAAGTGGTTATCAAATGAAACATTAGATTTGCACATGATTATTGCCCAAGTATTTAACTCATTAGCTAACTCATCAATTTGATTCATAGTATATGGAGTAATAATTTTATTGGGAGAAATTCCAAACACTCCCTTTGCTGCTTTTATTCCTTTGAGTATTAATTGTCCTACAGCCTCAGGATACCTAGTAAGAATAGTGTTAGGAGAATAAGATAAATGTATCCATAATAATGGACCTTCTTGCCAAAATACTCCTGTAGGAATATTTTTTGTTGGTAGTACAATAAATAATAAAGGCAAACTTATATCAATTCTATCCAAATGCATATTTTCCATATATGTTTCAATGATTTTTAATGCCTTGCTTCAGGCGTTAACATTCGGGGTGAATTTGGATCTGATGGACCTTTTAGGATATCAAATAAAGGTCCCAACTCTCCTGTTGGTATACCTAAATAAGGCCTTATCCAATTTATGTCTCCTAATAACTTTTGAAAGTCATTAAGTGATTTGAGTTGATCTACTCGTATTTGAATTTTTGGTGGACGGACCACGGTTGAGGATAATAGAACTCCTAAATAATTAATTGGAAAATTTAATTGTACTTTATCTATTGCTATCTCTAGATTATAATTTTTTAATAAGTTTGTAAGTGTGGCATAACATTCTAGCAATGTGTTTTTATTTTTGTGTGCTAATAATACATCATCCATATAGTGAAATATTTGTAGTTCAGGATTTTGATTTCTAAGTGGCTGGATTACTTTGTTAACATAAATTTGACACATAGTTGGGCTGTTAGCCATCCCTTGAGGGAGTACTTTCCATTCATATCTCTGATCAGGACCTTCATGATTCAGTGCAGGGATAGTAAATGCAAAACGTGGACTATCCTCAGGATGAATTGGAATTGAAAAAAAAATAATCTTTAATATCTATAACTAAAACATACCAGGTTTTTGGCAAAGCAGACAACTGAGGAATCCCTGATTGAGCAGGTCCCATAATAACCATCTCATTATTAATGGCTCTTAAATCTTGCAATAATCTCCATTTACCAGATTTCTTTTTGATGACAAAAATGGGAGTATTATGGGGAGATACAGAAGGTTGTATATGTCCTTCTGCTAATTGTTGTTTGACCAGGTCATGGGCTGCTTGTATCTTTTCTTTAGTCAGGGGCCACTGAGGAACCCATACTGGTCTTTCTGATTTCCAAGTAATTTTTATTGTCTCAGTGGCCCTTTCTGAAAATCCAACCCATGTCTGTCTGTTCCTTGATCTATTTGTATTGGTGCTGCTATACCTTGTTCTTGTTTTTCTAATCTTTTTCCTTTCCTAAAACCTTGTCTAGTCATAATAGTGGGTGCATTTTGGTTGATGTTATTTGTTAATGTCAAACCTAATTGATCTAGGACATCTCGTCCCCATAAATTTACGGGAAGATGATCCAATACATATGGCTGTATAGTTCCTTCACATCCTTCAGGATCCTTCCAATCTAATACCATTGCACTTCTATGGGGATTAGTCGCCACTCCTAGGCCTCGAAGCGTTTGAGTGGCTTGTTGTAATGGCCAATGTTTTGGCCATTCTTGACGAGAGATGATGCTAAGGTCTGCACCTGTATCCAGTAGCCCATTAAATTCATGTCCTTGAATATTTAGTTTTAGCATGGGGCGAGAATCTAAATTTAAAGAAAGCATAGCCCAGTCTACACCTGTGGAGCCTAATCCCTTGGAACCTCTTTCTACAGTACGACTGGAAAATTTATCATGTAGGCTGGGTATTATTAGTAACTGTGCTATTCTATCTCCTGGTGAAATTACTGATATACCCTTTGGAGAACTGGCTATAATTTTTATTTCACCTTCATAATCGGGATCAATTACCCCAGGACTTATCATAAGTCCTTTTAGAGTAGAAGAGCTGCGTCCCAATAATAAGCCTACTGTTCCTTTGGGAAGAGGTCCTTTCACCCCTGTGGGAATGATTTGAACTCCCATCTCTGGAGTTAGTACTGCTCTGGCGGAGGTGCAGATGTCCAACCCTGCGCTCCCTCTGGTTTGTCTGATGAGGGATCTGATGGACAATGTGTCCTGGGCACTACCCTGATGGGGTTGCTGGGTTCCTCCAGTGCTCCATATATTTGTGGTTTTGGGCCCCGGAGCATTGGGCCCCCCTGTCCGTTTTTTGGCAATGGAGCCCGATGCCTTTCTCCACGATATTGTGGATAAACACCTGGTCCTTGTTCGTTTTTTGATAATGGAGTACCCTCTATGGTGGTTTGAGAACGGCATTCATTAGCCCAATGTCTCCCTCTACGGCATCGTGGGCAAATACCTGGTATTCTACTCCTTTGATACCTAGTTTTGTTAAACCCTCCTCCAATGGGGCAATTCCTTTTAAAATGTCCTGTTTGTTCACAATTGTAGCATGTTCTTGGCCTGGCATCTAAAGCCTGTTTTACTGCAGCTGCCACAATTTGCCCTTGTTCATTAATGTCTCTGGCATCTAAAGCCTGTTTTACTGCAGCTGCCACGACTTGCTCTTGTTCATTAATGTCTCTACATAATTTAATATATGTGTTTAAATCTTCATGTTTCCATGGTCTAATGATATCTCTGCACCAACGATTCGCTTGCTCATAAGCCAGGTGTTTTAGTAATGGCATTGCTTGTTCTGTATTCCCAAAAACTCTGGTAGCTGTTTGAATAAGCCTATCTACAAATTCAGCATAAGGTTCATTAGCTCCTTGTATTACCTTAGATAATTGACCTTGTAAACCTCCATGTCCTTGTAAAGTCTTCCATGCCTTAATTGCATCTGCAGCAATTTGTGCGTATACGCCAGGATCATATGCAATTTGTTGCTGCTGATCCTCATAAGGTCCCTTTCCTAACAACATATCTAGATTTCTCTGAGGATAACCAGCTGCTGCATTTCGCCTAGCCGTCTCCTTGCAAAATTCCTCATTGGCAACCTTCCATAACAGGTATTGTCCTCCATTTAGCACAGCTTTACACATATTAGCCCAATCTGCTGGCATCATGTTCAAGTTGTTAATGGATTCGACCAAGCTTACAGTGAAGGGTGCTTGAGGACCATAGGTTGTTACAGCCTCTTTTAGCTGCTTCACTGTTTTGAAATTTAAAACTTGGTAAAATCGCTGCCCTCCTGCCTCAAATACAGGGCATGTTAGTATTTGAGATCTTGTCTCAGGATCCCAACTATCAACTGCGGGGGTTGGGGGCCTCCCAGCATATGGAGGTGGCGCTGTTGGTTGGACACTTACGCCCTCTGGTGATAGAAAGGTGTTAGTAGCAGTCTCCTGTAGAGGTGGTGCTGTTGGTTGGACACTTACACCCTCTGGTGATAGAAAGGTGTTAGTAGCAGTCTCCTGTTGTACCTTTCCCCCTGATGGCTTTTTCTGTTTTACACTTTCTTTCTCTGTCTGACTAACTTGAGAGACCTTCTCTTTTACTTGAATCATTATGTCTTCTCCTTCCTCTACCATTGTCTGAACTGAAGGCTTTGGACTAAGCAAACAAGATATGAACGTCCACAATGGCAATGTGCCAACTGGCAGAGTCCCTGGGCTTTTCTTTTCTATTCTTTTTAAATCTTCACCATGATGGTTCCATTGTGATATATTTAACAACTCCTCCTTAAAAAGCCATGGGCTACATTTTTGTATTGTATCAACGTATGCCCTGACTGCTCTTGATTTTACTGGGATGCCTCCTTCCTCTAACAATTTACTTAACACTCTTTCAGTTTGTTTTTTACTAATTTCTGATCCCGTATTTCTACTATAATACAACCCAACAAGATGACGCCAAACAAAACCGAGACAGAATGAAATAAAAAGGGAACAACAGAAACTCATTATAGCCTTTCTATCCTCCTGACATGTGCATCCATCCTTTCTCCCTATCTGTTCCTCAGACGTAAATAGTTTTTCCTCAGATGTGAGCGGTTTTTCTTCCGTCTCACTCATCTCCAGGGACAGGCAACTTAAAACAAAAGTGAAGCAAAATAAAAGAGGAATCTTAAAATGGCTACCCATCCTCTCGCCCTGCCCTCAGGGGCGAGCAGTTTCACTTACCCTCAGTCGCTCCCCGTGCGAGCCACCAAATGCCGCAGTCTGGCTGGGCACAATCAGGAGCCACTTGTCAAAAGAAACTAACTTTATTTTTAGAACCACACACGACAAACAAAATAGTCTCTCAGGAAAAACCTTCAGAGCCTCAACTGCCACCACCGGCTTTCCCCAAGCCTCTCTCTCCCACACAAGCTTCTCTCCACCTCCCACAATCCTCCTGCTCTTGAGGCCGATTGGCTGGGTCACGTGGGCGGAGCCAAAAAAGTCCCCCAATGAGCAGCTCCGTGGTCTGAAAGGGCAGGGAAACAGTCCAATGAGCATCACCGCAGAGGAGCCAATCAGCTAGATGATGCTGGGGCCGAGGAGCCAATCAGCTAGATGTTGCTGGGGCCGCTGTGAGCCAATCATCAGCCAGCAGCTGGAAGTTTACTGGCAGCTGGAAGTTTGCTGGGGCCCCTTTGGCTGTGGCTCTCAACATTAGGGTTAGTGTTAGTATTAGGATTAGTGATAAGTTAGGTTTAGTGTTAGGGTTAGGGTTAGGGTTAGTTTTAGGTTTGGTGTTTGGTTTGGGTTTAGGTTTCTTGTTAAGGATAAGTTTAGGTTTAAATTTAGTTTAGGGTTATGGTTTGCTTTAAGATTTCTGTTAGGTTTAGTGTTAGGGTTAATGTTAGGTTTAGGTTTAGTGTTAGTGTTAGGGTTACTGTTAGGGCTACAGTTAGGATTAGCGTTAGTGTTTTTTAACATTATAATTAGGTTTAGGTTTAGAGTTAGTGTTAGGTTTAGGATTAGGATTAGAGATAGGGTTAGTGTTATGTTAGGAGTTATGGTTCGGGATAGGTTTAGGGTTAGTGTCAGTGTTAAGATTAGGGTAACGCTTAGTTTTAAAATTAGGTGTACGTTTAAATTTAGTGTTAGGGTTAGTGTTAGACTAAGGGTTAGGGTCAGTATTAAAGTTGAGTTTAGGGTAAGGTATGGTTAGGTTTAGTGTTAGGGTTAAGGTTATATTTCATGTTAGGGTTAGAGTTTTTGTTAGGGTTGGGTTTAAGGCTAGTGTTAGGTTTAGGTTTAGGGTTAGTGTTATTATTAGGCTTAGGATTAGGATTAGGTAAGTTTGAGAGTTACGGTTAGGTTAGGGTCAGGGTTATGGGTTATGTTAGGGTTTCTATTAGGCTTAGGGTTAGGGTTAGTGTTAGTTGTAATGTTAGGATTATTGTTAGGTTTAGGATTAGTGTTAGGTTTAGATTTAGCGTTTGTTTTAGCATTAGGTTTAGTGGTATGTTAGTGTTTGGGTTTGTGTTAAGGTTAAGGTTAGGGTTAGTGTTAGGTTTAGTGTTAGGGTTATGGTTACTGTTAGGGGTAGGTAAGGTTAGAGTTAGGGTTATGTTAAGGTTATGTTATGGGTTCATATATGATTAGGGTTAGGGTAGTGTTAGAGTTAGGTTTAGGGTTTGGATTATGGTTAGAATTAAGGTTAGGGTTAGCATTAGAATTACAGTTAGGATTAGGTTTAGGGTTAGGATTAGTGTTATATTTGGTGTAAGGGTTAGGGTTAGAGATAGGATTTGGGTTAGTGTTAGGGTTAGGTTTAGTGTTAACTTTAGGGTTAGAGTTAGGTTTAGGGTTAAGGTTCTTGTTAGGGTTAGGGTTAGTTTGAGGGGTAATGAAGGGTTAGGATTGTAGGTAATGTTAGTGTTAGGTTTAGGTTTAGGATTAGGGTTAGTGTTAGGGTTAGGTTTATTTTTAGGGTTAGGTTTAGTGTTTGGGTTAGGGTTAGGGTTAGGTGTATTGTTATGCTTATGCTTAAGTTTACTGTTTGGGTTAGAGTTAGGGTTAGTGTTAGGGTTAGGGTTAGAGGTAGGTTTAGGGTCAGTGTTAGGGTTCGGATTAGTGTTTGTGTTAGTGTTAGACATAGGGTGAGGTTTAGGGTTAGTGTTATGGTTAGGGTCAGTGGTAGGATTAGGGTTAGTGTTAGAGTTTGTGGTAGGGTTTGTGTTAGGTTTGGATTTAGGTTTTGTGTTAGGTTTATGGTTGGATATAGGGTTAGGGTTACACTTAGGATTAGGTTTAGGGACCGGGTTAGGGTTAGGGTTTCTTTTAGAGTTACGGTTAGAGTTAGGGTTATGGTCAGTTTTAGATTTAGTGTTAAGGTTAAGTTTAGGGGTTTTGTTAGGTTTTGAGTTAGGGTTAGGGTTTATGTTTGGGTTTGTGTTATGGATAGTGTTAGGGTTATGATTAGCATTAGCATTAAATTTAGGTTTACGGTTAAAGTTAGGGTTAGTGCTAGGGTTATATTTCGGTTTAGAGTTAAGTTTAATACTACAGTTAGGGGAAGGGATTTAATTAGTGTTATGTTTATTGTTAGGGTTATGGTTAGGGTTAGGTTTAGTGTTAGGTTTTAGGTAAGTGTTAGTGTTACAATTAGGGTTATTGTTAAGTTTATGCTTAGTTTTTGTTTTAGGTTTAGGGTTAGGGTTAGGATTAGTGTTAGGTTTAGGGTTAGTTTTTGTGTTAGTGTTAGAGTTAGGGTTAGTCTTAGAATTTGTGTTATGTTTAAGGTTAGAATTAGGGTTAGGGTTAATGTTCAGGTTAGGGTAAGATTTAGGGTTTGGGAAATGGTTATGTTTGGGTTTAGTGTTAGGATTAGCATTAATGTTAGTGTTAGAGTTAGGGTTTTGGTTAAGGTTAGGGTTAATGATAGGGTTTGTGTTAGGTTAGCGTTAGTGTTAGGGTTAGGTTTAGATTAACGATTAGGGTTAGGTTTAAGGTTAGTTTTGAGATTTGGTTTAGGGTTAAGGTGAGGTTGAGTTTTAGGGTTAGTGTTAGGGATAGGGTTAGGTTTAGGGTTAGGTTTAGGTTTATGTTTAGTATTAGGGTAAGTGTTACAGTTTGCCTCAGAGTTTAGGTTAGGATTATTATTAGGAATAGGTTTAGGGTTAGTGTTAGTGTTAGGGTTATGTTTAGTGTTAGGTTTAGTGTTAGTGTTAGTGTTAGGGTTAGTGATATGATTTTGGATAGGTTAGTGTTAATGATAGTGTGAGGGTTAGGGTTAGGGTTTGTGTTAGGGTTAGGTATAGGGTTAAGTTTAGTGTTATGTTTAGGGTTAGACATAGGGTTTGTGTAACGGTTAGGGTTAAGTTTACAGTTAGAGTTTCAGTTAGGATTAGAGTTATGGTTAGAGTTAGGTTTAGGATGAGTGTTAGGTTTATGGGTGAGTTAGTGTTAGTGTTAGCATTAGGCTTAGGGTTTGTGTTATATTTATTGTTAGGGTAAATGTTAGGTGAGGGTTACGTGTAGGATTAGGGTTAGGGTTATAATTACTGTTAGTGTTAGAATTTGCTTCAGGGTTAGTGTTCAGATTAGTGTTAGGGTTAGGTTTGGGGATGGGTTAGGGTTAGTGTTAGTGTTAGGGTTTGGGTTTATATTAGGTTTAGTGTTAGTGTTAGGGTTAGGGTTAGGATTATTGTTAGGGTTAGAGATAGGGTTATGGTTAGAGTTCTTCCTAGGTTGAGGGTTGGGACTAGGCTTAAATTTAGGATTAGGGTTAATGTTATGGTTAGTGTTAGGATTAGCAAGAGTGATAGTGTTAGGGATAGGTTTAGGGTTAATGTTAGAATTAGGGTTAGGATTAGGGTTAGAGTTATGGATAGAGTTAGTGTTAGGGTTAGTGATATGATTAAGTTTAGGAGTAGTGTTAGGGTTTTTGTTAGGGTTAGGTTTAGGTTTAGTGTAAGGGTTAGTTTTAGTGTTAGGCTTAGTGTTAAGGTGAGAATTATGGTTAGGGTTAGGTTTAGTGTTAGGTTCGTGGAATGGTTAGGGTTAGGGTTAGTGTTCATGTTAGGGTAAGGTTTATGGTTAGAGTAACGGTTATGGTAAATTTAATTGTTATGTTTAGTTTTAGGTTTAGTATTAGGATTAGGGTTAGGAGTATTTAGATTTATAATTTGGGTTAAGGTTAGTGTTAGGGTTAGTGTTAGGGTTAGTGTTGGGTTTTTGTTAGGGTTAGTATTAGTGTTAGTGTTAGGGTTATAGTTAGGTTTGGGTTACAGTTAGGGCTAGGGTTAGTGTTAAGATTAGGGTTAGGGTTACATTTAGTTTTAGGGTTAGGGTATTTGTTGGTTTTAGTGTTAGTTTTAAGTTTAGTGTTAGAGTTACGGTTATGGTTAGGATTAGGGTTAGTGTTACGATTTGGTTTAGGCTTAGGGTTTGCATTAGGGTTAGTGTTAGGGCTAGGTTTATGGTTATGTTTAGGGTTAGTGTTAGGAATAGGTTTAGGGGTAGGGGTAGGGGTAGAGTTAGTTTAGTATTAGTGTTAATTTTATGGTTCTTCTTATGGTTAGGGTTAGCGATAGTGTTAAGTTTAGGAATAGTTTTAGGGATACTGTTAGTATTAGGGTTAGTTTTAGATTTAGGTTTAGTCATAAGGTTATGGTTGAGATAAGGTGAGTGTTATTGTTAGAGTTAGTGTTAGGGTTTATTTTAGGGTTAGTGTTAGGTTTAGGGTTTGTGTTTGTGTTAGAGTTAGGGTTAGGGTTAGGGTTTGGGTTGGGGTTATGGTAAGTTTAATGGTTAAGTTTAGGGTTAGTGTGAGGGTTATGTTTATGGTTAATGTTAGTGTTGGGGTTTCTGTTAGGTTAGTGTTAGGGTTTGGGGTTGTGTTATGTTTAGATTTAGGGTTAGGGTTACAGATAGGATTAGGCTTAGAATTAGGAATATGTTTAGGATTACTGTTAGTGTTAGGTTTATGGTTTGGGTTAGGCTTAAATTTTGTTTTAGGGTAACAGTTAATGTTAGAGTTAGGATTATTATCAGGTTTAGGGTTAGTTTTAGGGTTATGGTTATTGATAGGGTTATGTTTGGGTTTAGGGTTATTGTAAGGGTTAGGGTTAGTGTTAGGGTTAGTGTTAGGATTAGGGTTAGGGTTAGATTTACCATAACGATTAGGGTTAAAGTTTAGTTTTGGGGTTGGTGTTACTTTTAGGGTGAGCTTTAGGTTCAGGGTTAGTGTTAGGAATAAGATTAGGTTTAGAGTTAGGTTTAGGGTTAGGGTTAGTGTTAGGGTCACAGTTTGCCTTAGAATTTTGGTTAGGTTTAGTATTAGGGTTAGGTTTTGGGTTAGGGTTAGGCTTATGGTTAGGGTTAGGGTAATTTTTAAGGTTAGTGTTAGGTTTAGCTTTAGTGTTAGGATTATGGTTTTGGTTAGCGTTAGGGTTAGGGTTAGGGTTTAGTTTAAGTTTAGGTTTAGGGTAATGTGTAGGGTTATGGTAAGGGTTAGGGTTAGGTTTAGTGTTAGTATTTGGGATACCATTAGGGTTAGGGTTTGTGTTAGGGTTAGGGTTAGGGTTAGTTTTAGGCTTAGTGTTAGGGTTAGGTTTAGTATTAAGGTTAAGCTTACAGTTCGGTTTAGGGTAAGGGTGAGAGTTAGGCTTAGTGTTAGTGTTAGGGTTTGGGTTAGGTTTAGGGTTAGTGTTAGTGTTAGGATTAGGTTTAGAGTAATGGTATGGGTTAGGTTTTGGGTTAGTGTTAGGCTTAGGTTTGGGTTTATGTTTTGTGTTGATGTTAGTATTAGTGATTGGGTTAGTATTAGGTTTATGGTTAAGGACAATGTTAGGGTTGGGGATAGGTTTAAGTTTAATGTTAGGCATAGGGTGAGGTTTAGTGTTATGGTTTGGGTTAGGGCTTTTTTATGTTTAGTGTTAGGGTTAGATTTAGGGTTAGGTTTAGTTTTAGGGTAAGGGTTAGTGTTTGCGTTATTGTTAAGTTTACGGTTAGGTTAAGGGTAAGGTGTAGTGTTACTATTTGGTTAGGGTTTGAATTAGGGTTAGTGTTAGTGTTGGGATTAGGTTTAAGATAAGGGTTAGGTTTAGTGATAGGTTTAGGAACATGTTTAAGGTTAGTGTTAGTGATAGGTTTAGGGTTGCAATTAGGGTTACAGTTAGGGTTACAGTTAGGATTAGTGTTAGAGTTAGTGTTTGTGTTAGGAACATGGTTAAGTTTAGTTTTAGGGTTAGTGTTAGGGCTAGGTTTAGGGTTAAGTTAGAATTACAGTTTGTGTTAGAGTTAGTGTTAGAATAGGTTTAGGTTTAGGATTAGGGTTA
Source organism: Marmota monax (assembly GCF_021218885.2). Lineage (NCBI taxonomy): Eukaryota > Metazoa > Chordata > Mammalia > Rodentia > Sciuridae > Marmota > Marmota monax. The sequence continues at coordinate 452,099 of NW_026693510.1, forward strand.
GGGTAAGTGTAAGGGTTAGGGTTACGGTTACGGATAGAGTTAGTGTTAGGGTCTGGGTTAGGTTTAGTTTTAGTGTTAGTGTTAGGGATAGTGTTAGGGTTAGTTAGGGTTAGGGTTAGGGTTTCTGTGAGGCTGCAGGTTAATGTTAGATTTAGAATTATGATTACGTTTAGGATTCAGGTGAGGGTTAGGGTTAGGGTTAGATTTGGGTAAGGGTTAGAATTAAGGTTTGTGTTAGGATTAAATTTAGGTTTAGGTTTTGGGTAGTGTTTGTTTTAGGGTTATCAATAGGGTTAAGGTTAATTTTTGGGTTAGCTAGTGTTAGGATTAGGGTTAGTTTTAGGGTTAGTTAAGGGTTAGATTATGTTTAGGTTAAGTTTAAGGTTATGTTTTGGGAGAGGGTTTTTCTTAGGGTTAGGGTTTGTGTTAGGTTTAGGGTTAGGGTTAGTATTTTGGATAGTTTTAGTGTTATGTTTAGGTATATTGTTAGGGTTAGGAATAGGTTTAGGGTTAGTGTTAGTGGTAAAGTTAGGGTTATTGTTATGGTTATGGTTAGGGTTAGGGTTAGGGTCATTGTTAGGGTTAGGTTTAGTTTTAGAATTAGTGTTTTGTTAAGGGTAAGGGTTAGAATTAGGGTTAGGGTTAGCTTTACAGTTAGGGTTATGGATAGGTTTAGGGTTAATGTTAGGGTTAGTTTTAAAGTTAGGATTAGTGTTAGGATTAGGGTTATGATTTGTGTTAAGGTTAGGGTTAGGGTTAAAACTACAGATAGGATTACATTTAGATTAAATGTTAGGGTTAGAGTTAGTGTTAGATTCAGGATTACCTTTAGGGTCAGGATTAGTGTTATGGTCAGAGTTAGGGTTAGGTTTAGGGTTAGGTTTAGTGTTAGTGTTAGGGTTAGGGTTAAAGTTAGATTTAGCTTTAGGTTTAGAATTAGGGTTAGTGATAGGGTAAGGATTCGGTTTAGGGTTAGTGTTGTGGTTAGGGTGATGTTTAGGTTTAGGGTTATTTTTAGGGTTAAGTTAGTGTTAGGGTTAGTGTTATGTTAAGGATAAGTGTTAAGGTTAGGGTTAGCTTTAGTTTTTGGGTTAGGGATAGGGTTAGACTTAGTGGTAGGGTAGTTTTAAAGTTAGGATGAGGGTTAGAGTTAGGGTTAGGCTTTTTCTTATGGTTAGAGTTAGGTTTAGAATTACAGAAAAAGTTTATGTTTAGATTAAAGTTTAGGGTTAGAGTTAGCGTTAATCTTATGGTTATGTTTAGGATTAGGGATAGGGTTAAGGTTAGGTTAGGGTTAGTTTTAGGGTTAGGATAGCATTAGTGTTAGGTTTAGGGTTAGGGTTATGGTTATGGTTAGTGATAGGGTAAGGGTTTGGGTTCGGGTTAGTATTAGGATTAGTGTTATAATTACTGTTAGGGTTACATTAAGGTTAGGTAAGGGTTAGGGTTAGGCTTGGGTTAGGTTTAGGGTTTGTGTTAGGTGTAGGGTGAGGGTTAGAGATAGGGTTAGTGTTAGCGTTAGCATTATGGTTGGGTTTAAAATTAGTGTTAGGGTTATCATTAGGGCTAGGGTAAGTGTTAGGGAAAGGGTAAGTTTTAGGGTTAGTGTTAGGTTTAAGATTAGTTTTAGGGTTAGTGTTAGTGTTAGGTTTAGGGTTAGTGTTAGGTTAAGTTTAAGGTTAGGTAAATTTTGAGAGTTACGGTTAAGATTTGGGTTAGGTTTAGTGTTAGGGTTTGTGTTATGATTATATTATGGTTAGTGTTAGTGTTAGTGTTAGGGTTAGTTTTAGGCTTAGTGTTAGGGTTACTATAGGGGTTAGGCTTACAGTTCATATTAGGGTTAGTGTTAGGGTTAGGGTTAGGGTTAGGTTTAGTGTTAGGGTTAGGTTTAGGGTTAGGTTTAGTATCATGGTTAGGGTTAGGGTTAGGGTTACGTTTAGAGTTATGGTAAGGATTAGGTTTAGGGTTAGGGTTAGGGTTAGTGTTAGGGTTAGTGTTAGGGTTAGGGTTTGTGTTATTTTTAGGGTTAGGATGAGTGTTAGGATTAGGATTAGGGTTAGATTTAGGATTAGGTTTACTGTTAGTGATTGGGTTTGTGTTAGGGTAAGGGTTATTTATAGTGTTAGGTTAGGATTAGGTATAGTGTTAATGTTAGGTGAAGGGTGAACATTTGTGTTATGGTTAGGGTTAGAGTTTGGTTTAGGTTTAGTGTTAGAGTAGTTTTAGGGTCAGGGTTAGTGTAAGGGTTATGGTTAGTGTTAGTATTAAGTTTATGGTTGGGTTTAGGGTTAGGGTTAGTGTTACTGTTATGTTAGGTTTAGAATTAGGTTTAGTTTAGGGTTTATGGTTATATTAGTTTTAGTTTAGGGTTTAAGGTTATATTAGGATTATTGTTAGTGTTAGGGTTAGGTTTAGGATTAGTGTTAGGGTTAATGATATGTTTAGGAATATGCTTAAGGTTAGTATTAGTGATAGGGTGAGGGTTTGGTTTACGGTTAGTGTTAGGGTTATGGTTAGGATTAGTGTTAGAGTAAGTGTTAGTATTAGTTTTAGGGTTAGGGTTAAGTTTAGAGTTTGGGTTAGTGTTAGGGTTAAGTTTAGGGTTAGAGTTACGATTAGTGTTACGTTAGGGATTAACGTTATGGTTAGGTTTATAGTTACAATTAGTGTTATTGTTAGGGTTAGGGTTACAGATACAATTAGTGTTAGGTTTAGGGTTAGGTTTAGGTTTGGGTTAGCGTTAGTGTTAATGTTTTTTTAGGGTTAGATTTAGGTTTAATTTTTGCGTACGGTTTGTGTTATGGTTATCGTTACATTCAGGGTTAAGTTTAGTTTTAATGTTAGTTTTAGGGTTACAGTTAGGGGTAGGGTTAGGGTTAGGTTTAGGTTATAGTTATGGTTAACATTAAGGATTGTGTTAAGTTTACATTTAGTGTTACCTTTATTTTTAGGGTTAATGTTAGTGTTAGGGAAAGGGTTAGGGTTAGATTTAGGGTTTTTGTTAGGGTTAGGGTTAGGGTTAGGGTTAGGTGTTTTGTTAGGGTTAGGGATAGGGTTACTTTTAGAGTTAGATTTAGCGTTAGAGTTAGTATTAAGGTTAGTGTTAGAGTTATTGTTAGGGTGTGGTTTAGGGTTCGGTTTAGTTTTTGTTTCATGGTTTTGATTAGCGTTACTGTTCAGGTTAGGGTTAGTGTTAGGTTTAGTGTTATGTTTAGGTTTAAGGTTTATGGTATGGTTAGGGTTAGAGTTAGGATTAGAATTAAGTTTAGGATTATTGTTTAGTTTAGGGTTAAGTAAAGGGTGAGTCTTATGTTTAACATTAAGGTTAGGCTTAGTGTTAGAGTTAGGATTTGGTTTAGTGTTAATGTTAGGTGTGGGTTAAGGTTAGGGTTAGTGTTATGTTTAGCATTATAGTTAGGTTTTGGGTTAGTGTTAGGGTTAGCGTTAGGTTTAGTTTAGTGTTAGGGTTAGTGTTATGTTTAGGGTTAGGGTTAGGGTTATTTTTAAGGTTAGGGTTATGTTTAGGTTTATATTTAGTGTTAGGGTCAGTGTTAGGTTTAGGGTTAGGGTTGCTTACAGTTTTTTTGTTAAATTTAGGGTTAGTGTTAGGGTTAGGGTAGTGTTTGTGTTACAGTTAGGGTTAGGTTTTGGTTTTGGGGTTAGGGTTAATGTTAGGTTTAAGGTTACAGATAGGGTTAGTTTTAGGTCTGGGGTAGGGTTAGGGCTTATCTTCGGGAAGCATCATGGTTAGTGTTAGTGTTAGGGTTAGCATTAGGGTTAGGGTTAGGGTTAGGGATATGATTAGGGTTAGGGTTAGGTTTTGTATTAGGGCTATTGTTATGGTTAGTTTTAGTTTTAGGGTTAGTTAAGGTTAGGATTTGTTCTAGGGTTAGGGTTAAGGTTAATGGTTAAGTTTAGTATTTTTGCTATGGTTAGGTTTAGGGAGAGTCTTAGGTTTTGTTTTAGGGATAGTGTTAGTGTTAGGGTTACATTTAGGGTTAGAGTTAGGGTTGGTTTAGTGTTAGGTTTAGGGTGTTAGTGTTAGAGTTAGGGTTTTTGTTGGAGTTAGGTTTAGGTTTAGTGTTAGGTTAGGGTTATGGGTAGCATTAGTGATAGTTTTAGGGTTAATGTTAGTGTTACGGTTTGCTTTAGGGTTAGTATTAGTGTTAGTGTTAGTGTTAGGGATAGTGTTAGAATTTGTGTTAGGGTTAGTGTTACAGTTAGTGTTAATATTAGGTTAGTGTTAGGATTAGGGTTAGTGTTAGGATTTGGGTTAATGTTTGGCTTAGTGTCAGGGTTAGGGTTAGTGTTAAAATTAGGATTATGGTTAAGTTTAAGGTTAGTGTTACTGTTAGGGTTAAAGTTCGGTGTAGTGTTAGGTTTAAGAATAGCTTTAGGGTTAGTGTTACGGTTGGGGTTATGTTTAGGTTATTGTTACGGGTAGGGTGAGGGTTAGAGTTAGGATGAGTGTTAGGGTTAGTGTTAGTTTTAGTGTTAGGGTAACGGTTAGGGTTAGGATTATTATAGGGTTATTTTTAGGGTTAGGATTAGGGTTTGCGTTACGGATAAGGTTATGTTTAGTGATAGGGCAAGGGTTATGGTTAGGATTAGCATTAGGGTTAGGGTTAATGTTAGTGTTTAACTTTGCATTAGAGTTAGTGTTAGGGTTAGTGTTAGTGAAAGGGTTAGGTTGATGGATACTGTTAGTGTTAGGTTTAGGGTTAGGGAAAACTTTAGGATTAATGTTAGGGTTAGAGTTAGGATTAGGTTTAGTGTGTTAGGGTTACGATTAGGTTTAGTGTTAGTGTTTGGTGTAGGGTTAGGGTTAGGGTTAGCATTAAGTATAGTTAGGGTTAGGGATAGGTTTAATATTACTGTTAGGGTTAGGGTTAGGGTTAGGTTTAGGATTGGTGTTAGTTTTAGGGTTAGGGTTAGAGTTAGGTTTAGGTTAAGAATTAGGGATAGGGTTAGGGTTTGTTTTAGGTTTAGGATTCAGGTTAGGGTTAATTTTAGAGTTAGGGTTACAGTTAGGGTTAGGGTTAGTATTAGGTTTATTGTTAGGTTTTGAGTTAGGCTTTGTATTATGTTTAGGGTTATTGTTATGGTTAGAATTAGTGATAGGATCATGGTTTTGTTTAGGTGTAGTGTTAGGTTTATGGTGAGGGTTAGTTTTAGTGTTACTGTTAGAATAAGGGTTAGGGTGAGGGTTAGTGTTAATTTTAGGGTTAGGTTTAGGTTTAGAATTTGTGTAAGTTTTAGGGTTTGCATTGGTGTATGTGTTAGTATTATGTTTAGGGTTATGGTTACGGTTAGGTTTGGCTTTGGTGTTAGGGTTAGGGTTTGTGTTAGGGTAAGGATTAGGGTAAGTTCTTTTGTTAGTGTTAGGGTTATGGTTAGGATTAGGGTTAGTGTTAGTGTTAGGGTTAGTTCTATAGTTAGTTTTTGTTTTAGGGTTAGTGTTAGGGTTATGATTATTGTTATTGATTGGGTTATGTTTAAGGTTAGGATTATGTTTAGGGTTACTGTTAGGATTAGGGTTCTGGTTCATCTTAGGGTTAGGTTTAGGGTTAGTGTTAGTGTTAGTGTTAGGGTTAGGGTTAGTGTTAGTTTTATGGTTCGTTTTAGGGTTATTGTTACTGTTATGTTTAGAGTTTGAGTTAGGGTTAGTTTTAGGGTTAGTGTTAGGTTCAGGAAAGAGTTTAGGGTAAGTGTTACGGTTACGGTTATGTTTAGGTTTATTGTAACAAACAGGGATAGGTTTAGGTTTAGGGTTAGTGTTAGATTTAGGGTTATGGCTAGGTTTAGTGATATGATAAGGGTTAGCATTTGGGTTATGTTAAGTGTTAGGATTAGTTAAAGAGTTAGGTTTAGTATTGGGGTTAGGGTTACATTTAGAGTTAGGTTTAGGTTTAGGGTTAGTGTTAGGATAAGGTTTAGGATTAGGGTTAGAGTAAGTGTTAGGGTTAGTTTAAGAATTAGTTTTAGGGTTAAGGTTATTTTAGGGTAAGTGTTAGGTTTACGGTTAGGGTTAAGGGTTGTGATAGGGTTGGGTTTAGGTTTAGGGTTAGGGTTATGGATAGGATTAGGTTTAGAATTAGGGTTAGGTTAGTGTTAGGGTAAGTGTTAGGGTTACGTTTGGGGTTACTCTTAGTGTTAGGTTTAGGTTTAGGGTTAGGTTCAGAGTTTGTGTTAGGGTTAGAATTAATGTTAGGTTTAGGCTTAGTGTTAGGATAAGTGGTATGTTTAAGTTTAAGGTCAGTGATAGGCTTAGGTTTGAAGTTAGGGTTAGTGTTAGGGTTAGCATTAGGGTTAGGGTTAGTGTTAGGTTTAGGGTTAGATAAGTGTTTGGGTTACGGTTAGGTTAAGTTTAGAATTTTGGTTTGGGTTTGGGTTTGTCTTCTGTTTATGGTTAGTGTTGGGGTTAGGGTTAGGATTACGGTTAGGTTAGGTTTAGTGATATGGTTAGGGTTTGTGTTAGAGTTAGTGTTAGATTAGGTTTGGGATTATGGTTAGGATTAGCAATAGGCTTAGGGTTAGTGTTAGTGTTAAAGTTATGTTTAGGGTTGTTATTAGGGTTTGTGTTATGTTTAGGGTTTATTAGGGTTGTGTTAGGTTTAGGGTTAGTGGTGTGGTAAGCATTAGGGTTAGGTTTAGGGTTAGGGTTAGGGTGAGCTTTAGGGTTAAGGTTAGTGATAGGGTTAGTGTTAAGGTTAGGGTTAGGTTTAGGATTAGTGTTAAGACACGGGTTATGGATAGGGTTAGGTTTAGTGTTATGTTTAGGATTATGGTTAGGTTTAGGTTTACAGAAAGTGTTACGTTAGGTTTAGAGGTAGGATTAGGGTTAGGGGTAGGGTTATGTTAGTGTTAGTTTTGTGTTAGTGTTAGTGTTAGGCTTAGTGTTTGGGTTGGGTAAGGGTTAGTGTTAGTGTTAGGGTTAGGGTTTGTTATAGGTTTAGATTTAGTGTAGGATCAGATTTAGGATTAATGTTATGGTTTGTGTTAGGGTTAGGGTTATTGTTAGGGTTAGGGTTATTGTTAGGGTTAGGGTTAGGGTTTGTGTTAGGTTTAGGGTTAGTTTTAGTGTTATGTTTGTGTTAGGTTTAGGCTTATTATTAGGTTTAGGGTTACATTTAGGATTAGGGTTAGGTTTAGGGTTAGTGTTAGGGTTAGTGTTGGCATTAGGTTTAAGGTTAGGTTCAGTATTAGGGTTTGGGTTGGGGTTTGTGTTAGGGTTAGGGTAAGATTTAGTGTTAGTGTTAGGGTTATCTTTAGGATTAGGTTTAGTCTTAATATTAGTGTTAGTGTTAGATTTTGGGTTATGGTTAGTGTTAGGGTTAGTTTTACTGTTAAGTTTATGGTTAGTGTTAGATTTTCTGCTAGGGTTAGAGTGAGGGTTAATGTTAGTGTTAGGGTTTGTGTTAGGTTTAGGTTTGGTGTTAGGTTTAACGTTAGTGTTAGGGTTAGGAATAGGGTTTGGTTTAGTGTTAAGGTTCGTCATAGTGTTTGGGTTAAATTTAGAGTTAGGATCTTGTTGATACTGTGAAGGAATAATCAGAACTCCATTTGTACTTGAGCCCCCAAATTTCATTGTTCTAGGTTGAAGAGTCTTTTGAAGGAACACTTTGAATTTTTAGTTTTCACTTTGTTTTTCCCTATATGAATAGAGGCATTTGGAACTCTAAATCAAACACAGTTTGTGCTAGCTGCTTGAAACTTGACACACTCTGTTACTTCTCAGTGTGCTACTCTCCATGCTTTGTTCCCTGTTGAAATGGCCTTAATAGAGGCAAGGAAAAAACACTTGCATTTGAACACATTTGCCAAGCTTCCACAGAACTCTGAGCAAATATTTTTACAACCGATCTTGTTGATTGTTTGAAGAAATGATCAGTACTCCAGTCACACTTGGCTCACCAAATTTCCTTATTCTAGGTTGAGGCATTCCTTTGTAGTAACACTTCAAATATTTTGGTTTGACTTCGTTTTCCCTTATAGGGATGGAAGAAGTTAAACCTCTAAATCAAACATGATTTGTGCTATCTCCTTGAAACTTGAAACACTCAATTAGCTCTCAATGCACTCTCTATGCTTTGTTCCCTGTTGAAGTACCCCTAACAGAGGCATGGAAAAAATACTTTCATTTGAAAGTGTTTGCCAAGTTTCCAGTAAACTCCGAGTTTACTGGAATCTCAGCAAATATTTATTCACCTGATATTGTTGATACTTTAAAGGAATAATCAGTACTCTAGTCATATTTGGGCCCCCAAATTTAATTGTTCTAAGTTGAAGAGTCGTTTGAAGGAACACTTTGAATTTTTAGGTTTCACTTTGTTTTCCCCTATATGGATAGAGGCATTTGGAACTCTAAATCAAATATGGTTTGTGTTAGCTGCTTGAAACTTGACACACTCAATTAGTTCTCAGTGGGCTCTCTATGCTTTGTTCCCTGTTGAAATGGCCCAAACAGAGGCAAGGAAAAAACACTTGCATTTGAACACATTTGCTGAACTTCCACAGAACTCTGAGCAAATATTTTTACACCGATCTTGTTAATAATTTGAAGGAATGATCAGTACTCCACTCGCACTTGGACCCAAAATTTCAGTATTCTATGTAGAAGCATTCCTTTGCAGGAACACTTTGAAATTTTTGGTTTCACTTTGTTTTCCCAGATAGGGATACAGGCAGTTTGAACTATAAATCAAACATAGTTTCCACTAGTTGCATAAAACTTGACACACTAAATTAGATTTCAGTGCACTCGCTAAGCTTTTTCTCTTTTGAAGTAGCCCTAAGTCAAGTCAAGAAAAAAACACTTTCTTTTCAAAGCATTTGCCAAGCTTCCACTGAACTCCAAGTTTACTGGAATCTCAGCAAATATTTTTCCCCCGATCTTCTTGATACTTTGAAGGAATAATCAGTACTCCAGTCGCAATTGGCCCGCCAAGTTTCATTCTTCTTGGTTGAAGTGTTGTTTTCAGGAAAATTTTGAATTTTTTGTTTCACTTCTTTTTCCCCTATACAGAAAGAGGCAGTTGGAACTCTAAATGAAACACGGTTTGTGTTAGCTGCTTGAAACTTGATGCACTCAATTAGCTGTCTGTGCACTCTCTATGCTTTGTTCTCTGTTGAAGTGGCCCCAACAGAGGCAAGAAAAAAAATACTTGCATTTGAACATATTTGCCGAGCTTCCACAGAACTCCGAGCAAATATTTGTACACATGATCTTGTTGATATTTTGAAGGAATGATCAGTACTCCAGTCACACTTGGGCACCTAAATTTCATTATTCTAGCTTGAATCATTCCTTTGTAGCAACACTTTGATTTTTGGTTTCACTTCATTTTCCCTGAAAGGGATAGAGGCAGTTTGCACTTTATATCAAATATACTTTTTACTAGCTGCTTGAAACTTTACACACTCAATTAGTTGTGAGTGTGCTCTGTAAGCTTTGTTCCCTCTTGAAGTAGCCCTAACAGAGGCATGGAAAAAAACACTTTATTTTGAAAGTGTTTGCCAAGGTTCCACTGAACTCCAAGTTTACTGGAATCTCAGCAAACATTTTTTCACTGATTTTCGTATTTTGAAGGAATGATCAGTACTCAAGTCGAACTTGGCCTCTCAAATTTTGTTATTCTAGGTTTAAGCATTCCTTTGTAGGAAAAATTTGAATTTTTTGGTTTCACTTCGTTTTCCCAGTATGGATAGATTCAGTGTGAACTCTATACCCAATATAGTTTTTACTACCTGCTTCAAACTTGACACACTCAGTTAGCTCTCAGTATGCTCTCTAAGCTTTTATCCTGTTGAAGTAGCCTCAAGCAGAGCCAAGGGAAAAAAATAATTTCATTTGAAATCATTTAATATGATTCCACAGAACTCCGAGTTTACTGGAATCTCAGAAAATACTTTTTCACCTGACTTTGTTGATACTTTGAAGGAATAATCTGAACTCCAGTCATACTTGTCCCCCCAAATTTCATTTTTCTAGGTTGAAGATTCTTTTGCAGGAACACTTTGAATATTTAAGTTTCACTTTGTTTTCCCCTATATGGACAAAGGCAGTTGGAACTCTAAATCAAACATGGTTTTTCCTATCTGCTTGAAACTGGACACACTCAATTAGTTCTCAGTGTGCTCTATATGTATTGTTCCCTGTTGAAGTAGCCCTAACAGAGGCAAGGGAAAAACACTTTCATTTGAAACCGTTTGCTGATCTTCCACAACGCAGAGAAAATATTTTTCACCCGATCTTGTGGATACTTTGAAGGAATGATTGGTACTCCAGTTGCACTTGGCCCCACAAATTTCATTTTTCTAGGATGAAGCATTCCTTTGCTGGTACACTTTGAATTTTTAGGTTCCACTTTTTTGTCCCCTGTAATGATGGAGGCAGTTGAAACTCTAATTCAAACATGGTTTGTGCTATCCGCTTGAAACTTGACATATGCAATTAATTCTCAGTGCACTCTCTAAGCTTTTTCCCTGTTCAAGTAGCACTAAGCAGAGCCAAAGAAAAAACAATTTCATTTGAAAGCATTTGCCTACCTTCCACAGAACTACGAGTTTACTGTAATCTCAGCAAATATATTTTTTTTTACCCAATGTTGTTAATACTTTGAAGGAATAATTGGAATTCCAGTTGTACTTGTCCCCCAAAATTTTGTTCTTCTATGTTGAAGCGTTCATTAGCAGGAACAGTGTGAAATTTTAGATTTCACTTCATTTTCCCGTATAGGGATAGATGAAGTTGGAACTCTAAATCAAACACGGTTTATGCAAGCTGCTTGAAATTTCAAACTCTGAATTAGTTCTCAGTGTGCTCTCAATCCTTTGTTCCCTCTTGCAGTAACCCTAAGCAGAGGCAAGGGAAAACACTTTCATTTGAAAGCCTTTGCAAGGCTTCCCAGAACAGCGAGTTTACTGAAATCTCAGGAAACATTTTTTCACCTGATCTTGTTGATAAGCTGCAGGAATCATCAGTACTCAAGCCACACTTGACTCCCCAAATTTCATACTTCTAGGTTAAAGCGTTCGTTTGCAGGACTTTGAATTTTTTGCTTTCACTTAGTTTTCCCCTGTAGATATACTGCCATTTGGAACTCTAAATCAAACAGGGTTTGTGCTAGCTGCTTGAAACTTGACACACTGAATTAGTTCTCAGTGTGAACTCTATGCTTTGTATTCTCTTGAAATAGCCCTAAGCAGAGGCACTTGTCAGTGAATAAAAAATCAATTTCATTTGAAAGCCTTTGCCAAGCTTCCACAGAACTCCAAGTTTACTGAAATCCCAGCAAATATTTTGTTAACCCAATATTTTCAATACTTAGTTGTAATGATCAGTACTCCAGTCACATTTGGCACCCCAAATTTCTTTCTTTTAGGTGAAAGCATTCATTTGCAGGAACACTTTGAAATTTTATTTTTCACTTTATTTTCCCTTATAGGGGTAGATGCATTTGGAATTCTAAATCAAACAGGGTTTCTGCTAGCTGCCTGAATTTTGACAAACTGAAATGATCTCAGTGCACTCTGTATGTTATGTTCCCTCTTGAAGTAGCCATAAGAAGAGGCACTTCTCAGAGAATGGAATGTCACTTTCATTTGAAAGCGTTTGCCAGGCTTAAACAGAACTTCGAGTTTACTGAAATATCAGCAAATACATTTTCACCCGATCTTGTTGATATGTTGCACGAATGATCAATACTCCTGCAACACTTGGCTCCCCAAATTTCGTACTTCTATGTTAAAGCGTTACTTTGAAGGAGCACTTTGAATTTTTAGGTTTCACTTCGTTTTCCCCTATAGGGATAATGCATTTATAATTCTCTATCAAACAGGGTTTCTGCTAGCTCCTTGAAATTTGACACACTGAATTAGTTCTCAGTGAGCTCTCTATGCTTTGTTGTCTCCTGCAGTAGCCCTAAACATAGGCAAAGAAAAAATACTTTCATTTGAAAGCGTTTGCCAGGCTTACACATAACTCTGAGTTTACTGAAATCTAAGCAAATATTTTCTCACCTGATCTTGTTGATACATTGCAGGACTCATCAGTACTCCAGCAGCACTTGGCTCTCCAAATTTCGTACTTCTAGGTTGAAGTGTTCCTTTGCAGGAACACTTTGAATTTTTTGGTTTCACTTTGTTTTCCCCTATAGGTATACTCCTAGTTGGAACTCTAAATCAAACAGGGTATGTGCTAGCTGCTTTAAATGAGACAATCTGAAGTAGTTCTCAGTGCATTCTCTATGCTTTGTTCCCTCTTGAAGTAGCCCGAATGTGATGCAGGGAAAAAAATAATTTCAAAGCCTTTGCCAAGCTTCCACACAACTCCAAATTTACTGAAATCCCAGCAAATATTTTTCTCACCCAATCTTTTTGATAATTGGCGGGAATGACCAGTACTCTATTTGCACTTGGCCCCCAAATTTCTTTCTTCTAGATTGATGCTTTCCTTGTCAGGACCAGTGTGAAATTTTAGGTTTCACTTCGTTTTCTTTTATAGGGATAGATGCAAATATTTTTTTCACCCAACCTTTATGATACTTGCCAGTAATGATTTGTATCAGTCACACTTGGCCCCAGAAATTTTGTTCTTCTATGTGGAAGCGTTCGTTTGCAGGAACACTTTGAAATTTTAGGTTTCACTTCATTTTATCCTATTGGGATAAGGCATTTGGAATTCTAAATCAAACACGTTTTCTGCTATCTGCTTGAAATCTGACAAAATGAATTAGATCTCAGTGTGCTCCCTATGCTTTGTTTCCTGTTGCATTAGCCCTAAGCAGAGGCAAGGAAAATACACTGTCATTTGAAAGTGTTTGCAAAACTTCCACAGAACTCTGAGTTCACTGAAATCTCAGCAAATATTTTTTCACCCGATCTTGTTGATACCTTGCAGGAATCATCAGTACTCCAGCTGCACTTGCCTTTCCAAATTTCGCACTTCTATGTTAAAGCATTCCTTTGCTGGAACACTTTGAATTTTTAGGTTTTACTTTGTTTTCTTCTATAGGTATACATCAAGTTGGAACTCTAAATCAAATGGGGGTTGTTCTAGCTGCTTGAATCTTGACACAATGAATTAATTCTCAGTGTGTTCTCTATTCTTTGTTCCCTCCTGAAGTAGCCCAAAGGCAAAGCAGAGAAAAAAAATAATTGCATTTGAAAGCCTTTGCCAAGCTTCCTCAGAACTACGAATTTACTGAAATCCCAGCAAATATTAATTTCAACCAAACTTTTTGATACTTGGTGGCGATGATCCGTACTGCAGTCACACTTGGCACCCCAAATTTTGTTCTTCTAGGTGGAAGGGTTCCTTTTCAGGAACACTGTGAAATTTGAGGTTTCATGTCATTTTCCCTATACAGATAGATACAGTTGGAACTCTAAATCAAACCTGGTTTCTGCTAGCTGCTTGAATATTGATACACTGAATTAATTCTCAGTGCACTCTCTATGTTTTATTTCCTCTTGCAGTAGTGTTAAGCAGAGGCAAGGAAAAAAAAAACTTTCATTTCAAAGCGTTTGCCAGGTTACCACAGAACTGCGAGTTTACTGCAATCTAGGCAAATATTTTTTCACCCAATCTTGTTGATACATTGCAGGAGTCATCAGTACTCCAGCTGCACTTCACTCCCCAAATTTTGTACTTCTTGGTTAAAGCATACGTTTGCAGGAACACTTTGAATTTTTAGGTTTCACTTTGTTTACCCATAAAAATACACTGCCATTTCAAACTCTAAATCAAACAGGGTTCGTGCTAGCTCCTTGAAGCTTGACACACTGATTTAGTTCTCAGTGAGCTCTCTATGCTTTGTTTCCTCTTGCAGTAGCCCTAAGCAGAGGCAAGGAAAAATCACTTTCATTTGAAAGTGTTTGCCACACTTCCACAGATTTCCGAGTCACTGAAATCTCAGCAAATATTTTTTCACCCCATCTTGTTGATAAGTTGCAGGAATCATCAGTACTCCAGCCACACTTTGCTCCCCAAATTTCGCACTTCTAGGTTAAAGTGTTCCTTTGCAGGAACACTTTGAAATTTAGGTTTCACTTTTATTTCCCCTATATGTATACCTCCAGTTGGAATTCCAAATCAAAGAGTGGTTGTTCTAGCAGCTTGAAACTTGACACACTGAATTAGTTCTCAGTGTGCTCTCGATCCTTTTATCCCTCTGGAAGTAGCCAAAAGGAGATGCAGGAAAAACCAATTTCATTTGAAAGCATTTGCCAAGCTTGCACAGAACTCCAAGTTTACTGAAATCTCAGGAAATGTTTTTTTCACCCAGTCTTTTTGATTCTTGGTGGTACTGATCAATAGTCCAGCTTCACTTGCCTCCCCAAATTTCTTTCTTCTCAGTTGAAGTGTTCCTTTTCAGGAACACTGTGAATTTTGAGGTTTCACATCGTTTTCCCCTATACGTATACTCTGTTTTGGAAGTCTAAATCAAACAGGGATTCTGATAGGTGCTTGAAAATTGATGCACTGAATCAGTTCTTATTGTGATCTCTATGATTTGTTTCCTCCTGCAGTATCCCTAAGCAAAGGCAAGGAAATATACTTTCATTTGACACTGTTTGCTAGGCTTCCACTAAACTGTGAGTTTACAGAAATCTCAGGAAATATTTTTTCACCTTATCTTGTTGATATGTGGGAGGAATCATCATTACTCAAGCTGCACTTGGCTCCCCAAATTTTGTACTCCAAGGTTAAAGCGTTACTTTGAAGCATCACTTTGAATTTTTAGGTTTCCCTTCGTTTTCCCACATAGGTATACTCCCAGTTGGAATTCTAAATCAAACAGGGTTTTTTCTAGCTTCTTGAAACTTGCCAAACTGAATTAGTTCTATGTGCACTCTCTGTGCTTTGTTCCCTCTTGAAGTAGCCTGAACGCATGGCAGGAAAAAAATTCATTTGAAAGACTTTGCCAAGCTTCCACACAACTCCAAGTTTACTGAAATCCCTGAAAATATTTTTTTTCACTCAATCTATTTGTTACTTGGCAGTAATGACCAGTACCCAGTTACATTGGACCCCCAAATTTCCTTCTTCTTGGTTGATGTGTTTCTTTGCAGGAATAGTGTGAACTTTTATGTTTTACTTCATTTTCCCTTATAGAGATAGATCCATTTGGAATTCTAAATTTACAGGTTTCTGGTAGCTGCTTGAAATTTGACACACTGAATTCTTTCTCGTGTGCTTGGTATGCTATTTTTCCTCTTGAAGTAGCCCTAAGAAGAGGCACTTGTCAGTGAAAGAAAAATTACTTTCATTTGAAGGTGTTTGCCAAGCTTCCGCAGACCTCCGAGTTTCCTGAAATCCCAGCAAATATGTTTTTCAGCAAATCTTTTTGATACTTGCCAGTAATGAACGGCACTCCAGTCACACTTGGCCCTCCAAATTTCATTTTTCTAGGTGCAAGCGTTCCTTTGCAGGAACACTGTGATTTTTTAGGTTTCACTTTGTTTTTCCCTATAGGTATACTCCCAGTTGGAACTGCAAATCAAACAGGGGTTGTTCTAGCTACCTGGAACTTGACACACTGAATTAGTTCTCAGTACACTCTCTATTCTTTGTGCCCTCTCGAAGTAGCCCAAAGAAAAGGCAGGAAAAAATCTATTTAATTTGAAAGCCTTTGCCATGCTTCCACAGAACTCTGAGTTTACTGAAATCCCAGCAAATATTTTTTTTCACCCAATCTTTTTGATACACAGCAGAAATTATTGGTACTCCAGTTTCACTTGGCCCTTCAAAATTCGTTCTTTTAGGTGGAAGCATTCGTTTAAAGGAACACTAAAATTTTAGGTTTCACTTAGTTTTCACTTATAGGGGTAGATGCATTTGGAATTCTAAATCAAACAGGTTTTCTCTTGCTGACTAAAATTTGACACATTGAATTAGTTCTCAGTGTGCTCTGTATGCTATGTTTTCTCTTGAAGTATCCCTAAGCAGAGGCACTTGTCAGTGAATGAAGAATCACTTTCATTTGAAAGCATTTGCCAAGCTTCCACAGACCTCCGAGTTAATGAAATCCAAGGAAACATTTTTCTCACCCAATCTTTTTGATACTTGCCAGTAATGATCAGTATTCCAGTCACATTTGGCCCCCCACATTTTGTTCTTCTGGTGGAAGCATTCATTTGTAGGAAACTTTGAAATTTTAGGTTTCACTTTGTTTTCCCCTATAGGTATACTCCCAGTTGGAACTGTAAATCAAACAGGGGTTGTTCTAGGTTCTTGAAACTTTACACACTGAATTAGGTCTCACTGAGCTCTCTATGCTTTTTTTCCCTCCTGCAGTAGCCCTAAGCAGAGGCAAGGGAAAAACATTTTCATTTGAAAGTGTTTGCCAGTCTTCCACAAAACTGCGAGTTTACTGAAACCTCAGCAAATATTTTTTCACCTGATCTTGTTGATATGTGGCAGGAATCATCAGTACTCCAGCTGCACTTGCCTCCCCAAATTTTGTACTTCTGGTTAAAATGTTCCTTTGAAGGAACACTTTGAATTTTTAGGTTTCACTTTGTTTTCCCCTATAGGTATACTCCCAGTTAGAACTCTAAATCAAACAGGGGTTGTTATAGCTTCTTGAAATTTGACACACTGAATTGGTTCTCAGTGGGCACTCTATGCTTTGTTCCCTCTTGAAGTATCCTAAAGGAGATGCAGGAGAAAACAATTTCATTTGAAAGCCTTTGCTAAGCTTCCACAGAACTCCGAGTATACTGAAATCCCAGGAAATGTTTTTTCACCCAATCTTTTTGATACTTGGGGGTAATGATCAATAGTCCAACCGCACTTGCCTCTCCCAATTTCTTTCTTCTCAGTTGAAGTGCTCCTTTTCAGGAACACTGTGAAATTTGAGGTTTCATATCGTCTTCCCCTATAGGTATAATCCGTTTTGGAACTCTAAATCAAGCAGGGTATATGTTAGGAGCTTGAAACTTGACACACTAAATTAGTTCTCAGTACACTCTCTATTTTTTGTTCCCTCTTGAAGTAGCCTGAAGGAGAGGCAGGAAAAAATGAATTTCATTTGAAAGCCTTTGGCAAGCTTCCACAGATCTCCAAGTTTACTGAAATCCAAGCAAATATTTTTTTCAGCCAATCTTTTTGATACTCAGCAGAAATGGTCGGTACTCCAGTTGCACTTGGGACCTAGTTGTTCTTCTAGGTTGAAACGTTCATTTGCAGGAAGAGTGTGAAATTTTATGTTTCACTTTATTTTCCCTTATAAGGATAGATGCATTTGAAATTCTAAATCAAACAGGGTTTCTGCTAGCTAATTGCATTTTGACAAAGTGAATTAGTTCTCAGTGTGCTCTCTATGCTTTGTTCCCTTCTGCAGTAGCCCTAAGCAGAAGCAAGAAAAAAAACACTTTCATTTGAAAGTGTTTGCCAGGCTTCCATAGAACTGCAAGTTTATTGAAATCTCAGCAAATATTTTTTCACCCAATCTTATTGATACTTTGCAGGCATTATCAGTACTCGAGCCGCACTTTGCTCCCCAAATTTCGTACTTCTTTGTTAAAGTGTTTGTTTGTGGGAACACTTTGAATTTTCAGGTTTCACTTCATTTTCCCCTATAGGGATAATGAATTTAGAATTCTCTATCAAACAGCAGTTCTGCTAGCTGCTTGAAATTTGACACACTGAATTAGTTCTCAGTGAGCTCTCTATGCATTGTTGCCTCCTGAAGTAGCCCTAAGCATAGGAAAAGAAAAAAAAAATTCATTTGAAAGCTTTTGCCAGGCTTACACAGAACTCCGAGTTTACTGAAATCTGAGGAAATACTTTTTCACCTGATCTTGTTGATACATGGCAGAAATCATCAGTACTCCAGCCACACTTGCCTCCCCAAATTTTGCACTTCTATGTTAAAGCATTCCTTTGCAGGAACAATTTGAATTTTTTTGGTTTCACTCTGTTTTCCCACATCGGTATACCTCCAGTTGAAACTCTAAGTCAAACAGGGTTTGCTTTACCTGCTTGAAACTTGACACACTGACTTAGTTCTCAGTGCACTCTCTATGCTTTGTTCCCTCTTGAAGTAGCTCGAAGAAGGGGCAGGAAAAAAAATAAAAATAAATTTCAGTTGAAAGTCTTTGCCAAGCTTTCACTACTCCAAGTTTACTCAAATCTCAGCAAATAATTTTTTCACCCAATATTTTTGATACTTGGTGGCAATGATGGTTACTCCAGTCACACTTGGCCCACCAAATGTTGTTCTTCTAGGTTGAAACATTCCTTTGCAGGAACACTTTGAAATTTTATGTTTCACTCTTTTCCCTTATAGGGATAGATGTATTTGGAATTCTAAATCAAACATGGTTTATGCTAGCTGCTTGAATTTTGACACACTGAATTAGTTCTCAGTGCACTCTGTATGCTATGTTCTCTCTTTAAGCAGCCCTCAGCAGAGGCACTTGTCAGTTAAGGAAAAATCACTTTCATTTGTAAAGTTTGCCAAGCTTCCACAGACCTCTGAGTTTACAGAAATTCCAGCAAATATGTTTTTCACTGAAACTTTTTGATACTTGCAAGTAATCTTTTGTACTCCATTCACACTTGGCCCCCCAAATTTTGTTCTTCTAGGTGGAAGCGTTCCTTTGCAGGAACACTTTGAATTTTTAGGTTTCCCTTTGTTTTCCTCTATAGGTATACTGACAGTTGGAACCCTAAATCAAACAGGGTTTGTGCTAGCTGTTTGAAACTTGACAGACTGAATTAGTTCTATGTGCACTCTCTATGCATTGTTCTGTCTTGAAGTATCCAGAAGGAGAGGTAAGAAAAAAAAAAAAACACTTTACTTTGAAAGCATTTGCCAGGATTCCAAAGAACTCCCATTTTACCAAAATCAATGGAAATATTTTTTCACCCAAACTTTTTTTATAGTTGGTGGAAATGATCAATAGTCCAGTAGCAAATGGCCACCCAAATTTTGTTCTTCTAGGTTGAAGTGTTCGTTTGCAGGAACGGTGTGAAATTTTAGGTTTCATTTCATTTTCCCTTATAGGGATAGATGCATATGGAATTCTAAATCAAAAAGGGTTTCTGCTAGCTGCTTGAATTTTGACACACTGAATTAGTTCTTAGTGCACTCTGTATGCTATGTTCCCTCTTGATGTAGCCCTAAGCAGAGGCACTTGTCAGTGAAGGAAAAATCACTTTCATTTGAAAGTGTTTGCCAAGCTTCCATAGACGTCCGAGTTTACTGAAATCCCAGCAAATATTTTTTTCACTGAATCTTTTTGATTGTTGGCAATAATGATTGTTACTCCAGTCGCACTTGAACCCCCAAATTTTATTCTTCTAGATTGAAGCATTCGTTTGCAGGAACAGTGTGAAATTTTAGGTTTCACATCGTTTTCACTTATAGGGATAGATATTTTGGAATTCTAAATCAAACACGGTTTCTGCTAGCTGCTTGAATGTTGACACACTGAATTACTTCTCAGTGCACTCTGTATGCTATGTTCCCTCTTGAAGTAGCCATAAGCAGAGGCACTTATCAGTGAAGGAATAATCACTTCACTTTGAAAGCATTTGCCAAGATTGAACAGACCTCCGAGTTTACTGAAATCCCAGGAAATATTTTTTTCAACCAATCTTTTTCATAATTGCCAGTAACAATCAGTACTCCAGTCACACTTGGCCCCCAAATTTCGTTCTTCTACATGGAAGGGTTCCTTTACAGGAACACTTTGAATTTTTTGGTTTCACTTTGTTTTCCCCTATATGTATACTCTCATTTGGATCTGTAAATCAAACATGGGTTGTTCTAGCTACGTGAAGTTTGACACATTGAATTATTTCTCAGTGTGCTCTCTATGCTTTGTTCCCCCTTGAAGTAGCCCAAAGGACTGGCAGGAAAAAAACAATTTTATTTGAAAGTCTTTGTGAAGCTTACACAGAACATC
Organism: Marmota monax; assembly: GCF_021218885.2. Taxonomy (NCBI): domain Eukaryota; kingdom Metazoa; phylum Chordata; class Mammalia; order Rodentia; family Sciuridae; genus Marmota; species Marmota monax. Next base: position 472,019 of record NW_026693510.1, read on the forward strand.
GAGTTTCCTGAAGTCTCAGCAAATATGTTTTAACCCAATCTTTTTGATACTTGGCTGTAATGATTGATACTCCAGTCACACTTGCCCCTCCACATTTTATACTTCTAGGTGGAAGCATTCATTTGCAGGAACACTTTGAAATTTTAGGTTTCACTTCGTTTTCCCTTATAGAGATAGATGCATTTGGAATTGTAAATCAAACAGGGTTTTTGCTAGATGATTGAAATTTGACATGCCTAATTAGTTCTCAGTGCACTCTCTATTCTTTCTTCTCTAATGCAGTAGCCCTAAGCAGAGGCAAAGAAAAAACACTTTCACTTGAAAGCCTTTTCTAGGCTTACACAAAATTCCGAGTTTACTGAAATCTCAGAAATATTTTTTTACACGAACTTGTTGATACCTTGAAGGAATCATCAGTACTCCAGCCGCACTTGGCTCTGCAAATTTCGTTCTTGTAGGTTAAAGCGTTCCTTTGAAGGAACACTTTGTATTTTTAGGTTTCACATTGTTTTCCCCTATAGGTATACTCCCAGTTGGAACTCTAAATCAAACAGGGATTGTTCTATCTGCTTGAAACTTGACACACTGAATTAGTTCTCATTGGGCTCTCTATTCTTTGTTCCCTCTTGAAGTAACCAGAAGGAGAGGAAGGAAAAAAAGAGTTTCATTTAAAAGTCTTTGCCAAGCTTTCACAGAACTCCGAGTTTACTGAAATTCCAGGAAATATTTTTTCACCCAATCTTCTTGATATTTGGCAGTAATGATCAATAGTCCCATCACACTTGGCCCCTCAAATTTCATTCTTCTACTTTGATGTGTTCCTTTGTGGGAACACTTTGAATTTTTAGGTTTCACTTCCTTTTCCCACATAGGTATACTTTTAGTTGAAACTCTAAATCAAACAGTGTTTGCATTAGCTGATTGAAACTTGAAACACTGAATTAGTTCTCAGTGCACTCTCTATGCTTTGTTCTCTCTTGAAGTAGCCCAAAGTAGAGGCAGGAAAGAAAGCAATTTCATTTGAAAGCTTTTGCCAAGTTTCCACAGAACTCTGAGTTTTCTGTATCCCAGCAAGTATTTTGTTCACCCAATATTTTTGATACTTGGTAGTAATGATTGGTACTCAATTTGAACTTGGCTCCCCAAATTTAGTTCTTCTACCTTGAAGTTATTGTTTTATGAACCATTTGAAATTTTAGGTTTAACTTCCTTTTACCTTATAGGGATAATGCATTTGAACTCTAAATCAAACACGCTTTCTGCTAGCTGCTTGAAATTTGACATACTGAATTAATTCAGAGTGTGCTCCCTATGCTTTGTTCCCTCTTGCAGTATCTCTAAGAAGAGGCAAGGAACTAACACTTTCATTTGAATGAGTTTGCCAGGCTTACACAGAACTCCGAGTTTATTGAAATCTCAGGAAATATTTCTTCACCCGATCTTGTTGATACATTGCAGGAATCAACAGTAATACAGCCGCACTTTTCTCCCCAAATTTCATCATTTTAGGTTAAAGCGTTTGTCTGCAGGAACACTTTGAAATTTTAGGTTTCACTTCATTTTCCCCTATAGGTATACTGACAGCTAGAACTCTAAATCAAACAGGGTTTGTGCTAGCTGCGTGAAATTTGACACACTGAATTAGGTCTCACTGAGCTCTCTATGCTTTTTTCCCTCCTGCAGTAGCCCTAAGCAGAGGCAAGGAAAAAACACTTTCATTTGAAAGTGTTTGCCAGGCTTACACAGAAATCTGCAGTTATTGAAATCTCAGCAAATATTTTTTTTCACCCAATCTTTTTGATACTTGTCAGCAATGATCTGTACTCAAGTTGCACTTGGTTCCCCAAATTTTGTTCATCTAGGTTGAAGCCTTCATTTGCAGGAACAGTGTGAAATTTTATGTTTCACTTTGTTTTTCCTTATATTAATAGATTCATTTGGAATTATAAATCAAACAGGATTTCTGCTAGCTGCTTGAATTTTGACACACTGAATTTATTCTCAGTGTGATCTCTATGCTATGTTCCCTCTTGCAGTAGCCCTAAGCAGATCATCTTGTCAGTGAAGGAAATTCACTTTCATTTGAAAGCATTTGCCAAGCTTCCCCAGACCTCTGAGGTTACTAAAATCCCAGCAATTATATTTTTCACATTTTTTTGATACTTGCCAGTAATGATTAGTACTCCAGTCACACTTGGCCCCCCAAATTTCGTTCTTCTAGGTTCAAGTGTTTGTTTGAAGGAACACCTTGAAATTTTAGTTTTAATTTCGTTTTCCCCTTTAGGGATAATGCATTTGAAACTCTAAATCAAATACACATTCTGCCTGCTGCTTGAAATTTGACACACTGAATTAGTTCTCACTTTGTTTTTATGCTTTTTTTTCCTCCTGAAGTAGACAAAGCAGAAGCAAGGAAAACACTTTCATTTGAAAGAGTTTGCCAGGCTTACACAGAACTCTGAGTTTACTCAAATCTCAGCAAATATTTTTTCACCGGATCTTGTTGATACATTGCAGGAATCATCAGTACTACAGCCACACTTAGCTCCCAAAATTTCGTTTTTCTAGGTTAAAGCATTCCCTAAACGTAACCTTAAACTAATATTAACCCTAACTCTAACACTAACACTAACCCTAACACTAAACCAAGCCCTAATGCTTATACTAATGCTAACTATAACCCAAAACCTAACCCTAAGACTATTTGTAACCCTAACCCTAACTTTAACCTTAATCTTAACACTAACCCAAAACTAACTAACTCTAACACTAACTATAAACCTAATGCTAATCCTAACTCTAAACAAAACATTTACCTGAATCCTATCCCTAACCCAACTCTAACACTAACCCTAAATTTAACCCTAACCTTAACCCTAACACTAACCCTAACCCTAACCCTAAAACTAAAACTAATCCTATTTCAAACCCTAATATTAACCCTAAATCTAACCCTAACCTTAACCCTAACCCTATTTCTAACCCTAATATTACTCCTAAATCTAATCCTAAACCTAAAATGACCCCTAAACGAAACCCTAACACAAACCTTCACAATAAATCTAAAACTAACAATAACCCTAAGAAGAAACCTAACACTAACCATAAACTTAACCCTAAACCTAACACTAACCATAACCCTAATTCTAACACTAACACAAATGCTAACACTAACCCAAAACCTAATCCTAACATTAAAATTAATTTTAACCCTAACTCTAACCCCAACACAAACCCTAACACTAAAACTAACACTAACCCTAATACTAACCCTAAACCTAATACTAATTCTAATCCTTACCCTAACCCTAAAACTAAAACTAATCCTAAACCTAACCCTAACACTCACACTAACTCTAACACTTCCTTTAACACTAACACTAAACGTAAACCTAACCTTAACCCTAACACTAACCCAAAACCTAACCTTAACTCTAACACTAACACTAAAACTAACTATAAACCTAAACCTAAATCTAATATTAATCCTAAACCTAACCCTACACCTAACACAAACCCTAAACCTAACTGTAAACCTTATTCTAACCCTAAAACTAACACTGACCGTAAATCTAATCTTAACCCTAACTTTAAACCTAACTCTAAATGTAACCCTAACACTAATAATAACACTAACCCTCAATCTTACCCGAAACCTAACACCTAACCTAACCATAAACCTAATCCTAAACCTAAACCTCACATGAACCCTAACCCTACCCTTAACATGAACCCTATACCTAAGCATAAAACTAACCCTAACCCTAAACTTACACCTAACACTACCCTTAAGACTAACCCTAATCCTAACACTAACACTAACCCTAACCCTAAAACTAACCTTAACCATAATCTAACCCTAACACTAAACCTATCCATAAACATAACACTAATAAAAGCCATAAAACTCACCCTAACTCTCTCACTAAAACTAACACTCAACCTAACACTATCCCTTACCCTACACCTAATGCTCACTGTAAACTTAACACAAACACTAACAATAACACTAATCCTAACCCTAACCCTAACCATAACTGGAACCCTAACCCTAAACCTAAAACTGAATGTAACTTTAACCCTAACCCCAAGCCTAACACTAAACTTAACATTAACCTTACCCTAAAACTAACCCTAACCCTAACCTTAAAATTAGAACACTAACACTAAACCTAACACTTACTCTAACCCAAATCCTAATACTAACCCTAGACCTAACAATAAACCTAAACTTAAATCTAACATTAACACTAACCATTAACCTTTCCCCAACACTAAACTTATCTCTAACCCAAACCCAAACATAACCCTAATTGTAAAACTAACCCTAATCCTAATGCTAACCCACACCCTAACACTAATTCTAACCTTAACCCTCAACCCAAACCTAACACTAAGACTAATTATATTCTTAACACTAACAATATATCCTAAACTAACCCTAACCCTAACCCTAACCCTAACACTATCCCTAACCCTAAATGTAACACAAACCCTAACACTAACCAAAACATAACTGTAACCCTAACACTAACCTTAACCATAACCCTAACTCTAAAAATAACACTAACCCAAATCCTATCCTTCACCCAACTCTAACACTAACCCTAATCTTAACCTTAACCCTAATTCTAACACTAACCCTAATTTTAACCCTAACACTAACCCTAAACCTAACCCATTTCAAATCTTAATATTAACCCTAACAGTAACACTAAACCTAACACCATCCCTAACAAAAACCCTAACACTAACACTAACACTTACTCTAAAATTATCAATAACCCAAACAAGAACCCTAACACTAACCATAAACTTAACCCTAAACCTAACACTAACTCTTACATAACCCTAACACTAACCCAAATGATAACACTCACCCAAAACCTAATTCTAACTTTAAAATTAATCCTAACCCTATCGCTAACCCCAACACTAACCCTAACCATAAACTTAACACTAAAACTAACACTAACCCTAACCCTAATTATAACCTTAAATTTAAACCTAATACCTATACTATCCTTACACTCACCCTTATACTAAAACTAATCCTAAACCTAACCCTAACACTAACACTAAACCTAACCCTTCCCTTAACACAAACACTAACACTAACCCTAAAAGTAACCTTAACACTAACACTGAAACTAACTGTAAACCTAAACCTAAACCTAATTCTAATCCTAACCCTAACCTAAACCAAACACAAACCCTAACCCTAACTGTAAACCTAATTTTAACACTAACCCTAATACTAACCCTAAACCTAATTCTAAACCTAACATTAAACCTAACTCTAAATCTAACCATAACACTAACCCTCAATCTAACCCAAAACCTAACACCAAACCTCAACCTAAACCTAATCCTAAACATAACACTAACCCTAATTCTAACACTAACCATAACTTTAACCCTATCCCTAAGCCTAAAACATACCCTAACACTAACCTTAACACTAACCCTAACCCTAACACTAACACTACCCCTAACCCTGAAACTAAACCTAACCATAATCTATCCCTAACATTAACGCTAACACTAAACCTAAACTTAACCATAACACTAATAATAGCCGTAACACTAACCTGAACCCTTTCACTAACACTAACACTCACCCTAACACTAAACCTAACCCTAACCCTAATGCTCATCCTAAACCTAACACTAACCCTAACACTAAAACTAATCTTAACCCTAACCCTAATCATAACCTTAATCTAACCCTAAAACTAACACTAAACCTAAACCTAACCCTAACCCTACCCTAATTCTAAACCTAACCTTAACCCTAAACCTATCCCAAACTCTAACATGAACCATTACCATTTCCCCAACTCTAATCTTATCACTAACCCATATCCTAACCCTAACCCTAACCCTAACACTAACCCTCACCCTTACCCAGCACTAACGCTAACCCTAATACTAACCCTAAACTTAATCATAACAATAACTTTTAACCTAAATCTAACCCTAAACCTAACGCTAACCCTAACCCTAACACTAACCTAACACTTACCCTAACTTTAACCCTAACTCTACCCTTAAACCTAACCCTAACGTTAACCATAAAACTAATCCTAACTCAAACACTAACACTAACCTTAAACCTAATCTAACCTTACCCTAACCCTAACACTAATTCTAATGCTAAACCTAACCCAAACCAAACCCTAAACTTAACCCTAAAACTAACCATAATGCTATCCCAAAATCTAACCATATCCCTTATTCTAACCCTAAACCTAACCCAAAACCTAACCTTAAACCTAACCCTATGCCTGACACTAACACTATCCCTAAACCTAACCACAACACTATCCCTAACCCTAACCCTAAACTTTACATTATTTCTATCATTAACCCTTACACTAACCCAAATACTAACCCTAACACTAACCTTAACCCTAACCCTAAATCTAACCCTAAACCTAACCCATCACTAACACTAATCCTAAACCTAAGCATTTCCCTACCCTTATCATAAAATTAAACCTATCATTAACTTTAATGCTAAACATAACCCTAACCCCACACAAACCCTAAACCTAAACCTAAATAAAATTTTAACCCTAAACCTAACTCTAATCATAACCCTAACATGAACCCTAAACCTAAATTTAACAATTACCCTAACACTAATCCTAACCATATCCCTCAACCTAACACTAACATAACACTAATCCTTACCCTAACACTAACACTATGCCTAAAACTAACATTAACTCTAACCCTAAACCTAACAATATCCTAACACTAACCCTAAAACTATCCCTAACCATAACTCTAATGCAAGCCATAATATTATCCCAAACCTAACCCTTACCGTAACACTAACTCTAATACTAACCCTGACCCTAAACCTAACACTAAGCCTAACTCTAAACATAACACTAGCCCAAACTCTAACTCTTATATTAACACAAACACTAACCCTAATCCTAACCCTAACCCTAACCATAACAATAAATCTAACATTAACACTAACCCTAACCCTATTTCTAAGATTAACCTTAAACTTAAACCTATCCCTAAATCTAACACCTACCATAACCAAAACCCTAACACTAATTCTACTGCTAACTCTAAAACTAACACTAAACCTAACAAAACCCCTAAACACTAAACATAAACTTAACCCTAAACCTAAAACTAACCATAATTTTAGTCCTAACCCTAAGACTAACCCTAATACTAACTCTCACACTAACCCTTATCCAAACAGGAAAGTTAATCCTAACCCTAACCCTAACACTATCTCAAACCCTAAAAATAAAACTAATCTTTACACTAACCCTAAAACTAAAACTAATCCTAACAATAACTCTAACACTAACACTAAACCTAAACCTTCCCCTAACAGTAACCTTAACCATAACACTAAACAAAACCCTAAACCTAATGCTAACACTAAAACTAATTATAACCCTAACAGTAACCCTAATACTAATTCTAACCTTAACCCTAAAACTACAACTAACCCTACCTTTAACCCTAACCATAAATCTAATTCTAAAACTAAACCTAACACTAACCCTTATCCTTACCCTAACACTAAAATGAAACCAAACTCTAAATCTTACCCTAACACTAATACTAACACTAACCCTCAATCTAACCCTAAATCTAAACCTAACACTGACATTAACCCTAAGCCTCACCCTAATGCTACCCCTAAACCTGACACTAACCCTAACACTAATCCTAAACCTAAAACTATAGCTAATACTAACACTAACACTAGCGTTAACACTAACCTAACCCTAACACTAATCCTAACTCTAAACTTAATACTAACCCTAACCCTAACACTATACCTAACACTAACACTGACGTTAACACTAACCTAACCCTAACACTAACCCTAACTCTATCCTTAATACTATCCCTAACCCTAACACTATACCTCACCCTAACACTAACGTTAACTCTAACATAACACTAAGCCTAACACTAAACCTAACCCTAACCCTCACACTATACTTAACCCTTACACTAACCTTAACCCTAACCTAACCCTAACACTAACCCTAAGAGTAAGTCTAACACTAACAATAACCCTTAATTTAAAACTAAACCTAACCCTAAAATTAAACTTACCCTATCCAAACAATAAAACTCAAGTTAAAACTAACAATAACACTAACCCTAGCCCTAACACTAAGCCTAACCCTTTCCCTAACACTAACACTCAACCTAACCCTAACCCTAATCCTAAACCTAATACTCACCATAAACCTAACGATAATCCTAACACTAACACTAATTCTAACACAAACCCTAACCCTAACCCTTACCCAAAACCTAATTCTAAACCTAAACATAAACCCAAACCTAAGCCTAATTCTAACACTAACCCTATCTCTATTCCTAACCCTAAACCTAACTCTAACTTTATCTCTAACCCTAACCCTAACACTAACCCCAACCAAGGAACTAACACTAACACTAACCCTAACACAAATCCTAACCCTAACCCTGTACCTAACACTAAACCTAATCCTAACCATAACACTAACTCTAACCCTTACCCAAACTCTAACCCTATAACTAACCCAAACTCTAATGCTCACCTTAAACCAAACACTAACCCTAACCTTAACCTAGCCCTAACATTAACACTTATTGTAACCCTAACACTAACGCTTACACGAACACTAACCCTAAATCTAAACCCAACATTATCCTTAAACCTAGCCCTAACCCTAACCCTGACACTGAAACTAACCCAAACCTAACTCTATCCCTAATCCCTACCCGAACTGAAAAACGATCCCTAAACCTAACCCTATTTAAAACCCTAATACTAAACCAAACCCTAACCCTAACGCTAACCCAAATCCTAACCCTAACCATAACCCTAATATTAACCCTAAGACTAACACAAACCCTAAACCTAACCCTACAACTAAACCTAAAATCACCCTAACTCTTACACTAAACATAACCCTAACTCTAACTCTAAGGTTAACACTAACCCTAACCCTAAACATAACACTAATCCTAAATCTAATCCTCACCCTAACAAAAACCCTAATGCTATCCCTAACTCTAACAAAAAGTTAAACCAAACCTAATGTAACACTTACCCTAAGACCTAACATACCCCTAACCCTAAACCTAATCCTAACCCTAACACTAATTTTAATATTAACCCTAAACCTAACCCTAAAACTAACCCTAACCGTAACCTGTACAATAACCCTTACACTAATATTAAGCCTAAACCTAAACCTAAACCTAAACCTAAAACTAAACCTAACCATAAACCTAACCAACCCAAACTCTAACAATAAGCTTAACCTTAACACTAACCCTAACCTTATCCCTAACACTCACCTTAATGCTACCTCAAACATAACCCTAACTTTAACATTACCCTTACCCTAACCCTAACCATAACATTAACCCTAACCATAACCCTAACACTTATCTAACACTAACACTAAAACTAACCCTAACATGAACCCTAAACCTAACCCTAACCTGAAACCTAACACATACCCTAACCCTAACCATAGCCCTAACTCTAACACTAACCCTAACCATATCACAAAACCTAAAACTAACTCTATCCCTAACCCTAAACCTAACAGTAATCCTAACTTTAACCCTAACACTACACGAACCCTAATCCTATCCCTAACCATAAACTAACACTTAACCTATCTCTAAATCTAACCCTTATAGTAATCCTAACCCTAACCCTAACCATATCCCTAACTTTAACTCCAACACTAACTGTTACCATAACCCTAACCCTAATCTTAAACACAACCATAACCTTGACCTGAACACTGACACTAACCCTAAAACTAACAAGAACCTTAATCTAACCCTAACCCTACACTAACAACAGCCCTTACCTAATCCTACCCTAACCCTAACACTAACCTTTACTCTAATGCTAATCCTAACCCTAACCCTAACTCTAACCCTAACCCTTAGACTAAACCTAACCCTAACTGAAACACTAACCATAACCATAACTATAAACAAAACAAAAAACCTAACGTTAAAACTAACACTAACCCTAAACTTAAACCTAACCCTAACACTGACCCTAAACCTAAACATAAACCTAACCCTAACCCTGACATTTATCCTAAAACTAACCTTAAGCCCAACACTAACCCTAACCCTAAACCTAAACCTAAACATAACCCTAAACCTACCACTAACCCTAACCATAACCCTAACACTAACACTAACCCTATGTACAATCCTAATCCTAACCCTAAACCTAACTATAACACTCAATGAAACCCTAAACCAAACACTAACCCTAATATAACCCTAACCCTAACCATGACACTAACACTAATTCTAACCCTTACCCTAACCCTATATTAACTCTTATCCTGAATTTAACCCTAACACTAACCCTAACCCTAATCTTAACTCTAACATTAAACCTAACACTCACCCTAACACTAACCCTAAACCTAAATATAACCCTGACCCTAACCCTAAACATAAAACTAAACCTAACCCAAACCCTAACATAAACCCTAAGTCTAACACCAATCCTAACCCTAACCCTAACTCTAATGCTAACCCTTCCCCTAAACTTAACTCAAACCCTATAACTATTCCTAACATTAACCCTAAACCTAAACCTGTGCAAAAACTAATCCCAACCCTAAGCCTAAACCTAACCCTAACCTTAACACTAATTCTAGAACTAACCATAATACTAACCCTCAACCTAACCCTAACTCTATCACTAAACCTAACCATAACCATAAATCTTACAATAACCCTAACACTGAACCTAACCATAACCCTAACCCTTATCATAAGAGTGACCCTAACCCTAATCCTAAAACTAACACTAACTTTTACCTTAAACCTAAACCTAATCCTAACACTAAAACGACCCCAAACCTATTTCCAAACCTAACCCTAACTTTATCTGAAAAACTAACCCTAATCCTAAACCTAATTCTAACCCTAACAGGAAACCTAACCCTATATCTATCACTAACCCTAACTCTAAACCTAACACTAAGCCTAACACTAACCCCAACCCTGACATTTAAATGAACACTAAAAATGCCCAACGCCTTACCCTACCCCTACTACTACCCATAACCCTAACCTTAACTCTACCCCTAATACTAAACTTAACCCTAACCATAACACTCACGCTTACCCTAACCTAACTCTAACCCTAACCCTAACTCCAACAATAACCCTAACCCTAACACTAACCCTAAACCTAAACCTAAACTTAACTTTAACCCTAACCCTAACCCTAACACCATCCCTAGCCATAACCTTAACCCTAAACCTAACCATACCTCTAACCTTAATTTTTACCTAATATAAACCCTCACCCTATTGCTATAGTAGTCCTAAACCTAATCCTTAGCCTACCCCAAACACTAGCTCTATTTCTAGTCCTAGCCCTGCCCTCATTCAAGCTCTAACTCTAACCCAACTTATAACCCTATCCCTGACCCTTATTCTGACCCTAACACTAAACTTAGGTCTAAACCTGATCCTAACCCTAAAACGAACACTATCCAAATTCCTACTGGTAACCTATACATAAACCTAACTGTAACACTAGAAATAGACAAAACCTAATCCTAATCAGTCATAAATGTAACCTTAGGCCTGAAGAAATACCTCACATTAGCCCTAACAATAACCATTAACCTAACACAAAGACTAGCCCTATCACTAGACCCAAGCTAGTCCTAAATCTGGCCAAAAACCTAAACCTAAAACTAACCCAAACAGTGACACTTACACTAACATAACCCTTGCCCTAAACCTTACCCTAACATAAAACCTAACCCTAACACTAGACTTTTCATAACCCTAACCCTAAAAGTAGCAATAATCAAAAACCTAGTTCTTACATTACCCATAACCCTAACGCTAGCCATAAACCTCACACAAAACCTAGCCCTTATCCTAGCCGTAAACCTAGCCATAATCGTAACAAAAACAGTAACAATATCCCTGACCCTAAACATAACCTTTGCACTAGACCTAACCCTAGCTCAACTTGAAACTTACCTAAACATAACCCTAATCCTAAACATAACCCTGGCCCTGACTCTAGCCCTAAACCTCACTCTATCTTTAACCCTAGCTCAAATGCTAACACTTACTCTAAGCCTAACCCTAACACTAACCCTAGTCTTAAGCCTAACACTAGCACTAATGCTAAACTTAACCCTAGCCATAACATCAGCTCTAATGTTACCCTAAATATAAGCCTAAACAAATGCTAACCTAGGCTTAACACTAACCCTATCGATATCACTAAGCCTAAACATTACGCTAAACCAAACCTGAACTCTAAATCTAACCCTATACAATTCCCTAACCCTAGCCCTAACCCTAATGCTAATTCAAGCCTTAACCCTAAATCTTAAACTATATCAAACCCTACCTGGACCCTTACCCTAATAATACACCTAGCACAAAACTTTGCCTTTATCCTAAACCTAACCCTTACACTAGACTTAGCGACAACCTAATCCTGAAGCTAAGCATAACCATAAACTTAGACCTGACATTAGCCCTATGTCCTAACCCAAACACTATCCCTAACAGAAACCCTCATCCTAGCCCTAAATCTAGCCTTATTCCTAACCCGAACCCTAACCCAAGCCCTAAGCATAGTTATAAACCCATTCCTTCCCGTAAAACTAAGTCTAACCCTAACACTAACACTAACCCTATCTCTAGCCCTAACCCGAGCCCTTATACTAACACTAACCCTAGAGCTAATCCTAGCCCTAATTTAGCCCTAACCCTCTAACCTAAACCTCTACCTAAACCTAAGACTAACTCTAACTCTCACTGTATCCATATCCCTAATTTAAAAACTATCCCTTATGATAATTCAAAACCTAGCCCTATCCCTAGCCCAAAAAATAGCCTTAACCTTCGCCCTAGTGCTAAACCTGGATCTAACCAGAAATGTAAGCCTAAACCTCACCCTAACACTAGCATTAACACAAATGCCAATTGGAAAACTAGCCCTAACCCTACCCTATCCCTAAAAAAAAAGAACCATAACCCTACACCTTACCCTTAACCTAAACCAAAACCTATCACTATACCTAGCCCTAAACCTAGTCCTAATTTGAGTCTTAACCCTAACCCTAGAAAAAACCCTGAACCTGACTGAGATTCTAACACTAATCATAGCTCTAAACATTACAGTAATGCTAACCCTAGAACTAGCCCTAATTGGAATCCTAGTTATTACATTAGCTGCATCCCTAATGCTAACAAATACCCTAGCTCTAATATGAGCCCTACACATAGGTTTAACCCTAACCATAACTCTGAAGCTATCCCTAACCCTAAACATACCCCTAACCCTACTTCTAACCCTATTTTTTACCCTAAGCCAAACCCTCACCCTAATGCTACCCTAGTCCTAAACCTAACTCTTAGCCTACCCCAAACACTAGCTATATTACTAGTCCCAACCCTGCCCTCTTTCTAGCTCTAACCTTAACACAAACCCTAACCCTAACCCTGACCCTTATTCTGACCCTAACACTAACCCTAGGCCTAAACCTGACTCTGATCCTAAAGCGAACCCTAACCCAACCCCTACTGGTAAACCTATACCTAAACCTAACAGTAACACTAGCACTAGACCAAACCTAATCTTAAATAGAGTCATAAAATTGGCCTTAGCCCTAAAGAAAAATCTAGCACTAGCCCTAAAAATGTCCCTTAACCTAACACAAATACTAACGCTATGCCTAAACCCAAAGCTAACCGTAAATGTGACCCCAAAATTGTACCTAACCCTAATCTGAACAATGACACTTACCCCAACAGAATCTCCAGCTCTAATTCTTATGCTAACCCAAAACCTAACCCTAACACTAGACTTATTCATAATCTTAACCCTGAAACTAGCCGTAACCATAACCATAGCTCCTACATTACTCATAGCCTTAACGCTAGCCATAAATGTCACACAAAACCTAGCACTTATTCCAGCCCTAAACCTAGCCCTAATCGTAACCCCAACCATAACCCTAGACCTGACACTAACTCTAACCCTCGCCCTAGCCCTAACCCTAGCTCAAACTCTGTCCTAAACAAAACCCTAACCATAACCCTATCCCTAGGCCTTACTCTAGCCCTAACCATCGCCATAACCCTAACCATAGCTCAAATGCTAACACTTTCACTAAGTCTAACCCTAACACTAAACCTAGACCTAACCATAAACCTAGCCCTAATCCTAACCTTAACCCTAGCTCTAAACTTACCTCTAACATTACCTTAAAGATAAGCCTAACCAAATGCTAACCCTAGGCATATCGCTAACCATATCACTATCACTAAACCTATCCATTACACTAAATCTTACCTGAACCCTAAACCTAACCTACCCATTACCCTCACTCTAATCCTAAACCAAATGCTAATTGAAGCCTTAATCTTAAACTTTAACTTAAAGCAAACCCTACCTTGACCCTGAACTTAATAGTACACCTACCTTTAAAGTTGGCCCTTACCCTAAACCGAACCCTTACACTAGACTTAGCCATTACCTAATCATAAAGCTAAAATTAACCAAAAACCTAGACCTGACATTAGCCCTAGTCCTAATAAAATCCCCAGCCCTAACACAAACCCTCATCCTAGCCCTAAACCTAGCCTTAAATTAACACGAACTATAACCCAGGCCCTAAATATAGCTATAACCCCATCCATTCTCCTAAAACTAACTCTAATCCTAATCCTTACACAAACCCTATCTCTAGCCCTAACCCTAGGCCTAACACTAACAGTTACGCTAGCACTAATCCTAGCCCTAATTTAGCCCTAATCCTAAACCTAACCCTATCCCTAGGCCAAAGACAAACTCTGACTCTCACCGTAGCCATATCCCTAATTTTAAACCTATCCCTTCTAATAAACCAAAACCTAGACCTATTCCTAGACCCAACCCTAGCCCTATCATTCACCCTAACCTTAAACCTGGATCTAACCCTAAATGTAAGCATAAGCCTCACAATAACACTAGCTTAACCATAATGCCAATTGGAAAACTAGCCCTATAGCACTACACCAAACCCTTAACCTAAACCAAACCCTAAACATACACCTAGCCCTAAACCTACTACTAATTTGAGTCCTAACCCTAACCCTAGAAAAAGCCTTGACCCTGACCCAGACCATAACATTAAACCTAGCACTAAACATTGCCCTAATGCTAACCCTAGAACTAGCCCTAATTAAAATCCTAGTTCTTACATTAGCTGTAGCCCTAATACTAACACAAATCCTTGTCCTATCTGAGCCCTAACCCTAGCCTTAACCCTAACCCTAACTCTAACCCTAACCTTAACCATAACACTAACTGTACCTCTCACCCTATATTTTTACCCTAAGCCAAACCCTCGCCCTATTGCTACAGTAGTCCTAAACCTAATCTTAACCTACCCCAAACACTAGCTCTATTACTAGTCCTAACCCTGACCTCTTTCAAGCTCTAACTCTAACCCAAATCACAACCCTGTCCCTGACCCTTATTCTGACCATAACACTAACATTAGGTCTAAACCTGATCCTAACCCTAAAGCGAACCCTATCCCAATTCCTACTGGTAACCTATAACTAAACCTAACTGTCACACTAGGAATAGACAAAACCTAATCTTAAACAAAGTCATAAATCTAAACTTAGGCCAGAAGAAAAACCTCACACTAGCCCTAACAATAACCATTAACCTAACACAAAGACTAACCCTATCACTAGACCCAAGCTAGTCCTAAATCTGGCCATAAACCTAAACCTAAACCTAACGCGAACAATGACCCTTAAACATAAACCCTAGCCCTAAACCTTATCCTAAAGAAAAACCTAACCCTAACACTAGAATTATCCATAACCCTAACCCTAAAAGTAGCCATAATAAAAAAAACCTAGTTCTTACATTACCCATAGCCCTAACGCCAGCCATAAACTTCACAGAAAGGCTAGCCCTTATCCCAGCCCTAAACCTAGCCCTAATCATAACCCTAACCATAACACTACACCTAACCCTAAACATATCCTTTGCACTACCCCTAACACTAGCTCAACTCGAAACTTACCTAAACATAAACCTAATCCTAAACATAACCCTAGCACTGACTCTAGCCCTAAACCTCACCCTGTCTTTAACCCTAGCTCAAATTCTAACACTTACCCTAAGCCTAACCCTAACACTAACTCTACGCCCAAGCCTAAGCCTAGCCCTTATGCTAAACTTAACCCTACCCATAACATTAGCTCTAACATTACCCTAAATATAAGCCTAACCAAATGCTAACCCTAGGCATAATGCTAACCCTATCACTATCACTAACACTATACATTATACTAAACCTAACCTGAACTCTAAACCTAATCCTACACATTACCCTAAACCTAACCCTAACCCTAATGCTAATTCAAGTCTTAACCCTAAACCTTGACCTAAATCAAACCCTACCTGGACCCTTACCCTAATACTCCACCTAGCTCTAAACTTGGCATTTATTCTAAACCAAACCCTTACACTAGACTTAGCCATAACCTAATACTAAAGCTAAACATAACCATAAACCTAGACCTAACATTAGCCCTAGTCCTGACCCAAGCACTAATCCTAACAGAAACCTTCATCCTAGCCCTAAACCTAGCCTAATCACTAATCCGAACTCTAACTTTAGCCCTAAACATAGTTATAAACACATCCCTTCCCCTAAAACTAACTGTAACCCTAATCCTAACACTAACCCTATCACTAACCCTAACCCTAGCCATAACACTATCACTAACCCTAGATCTAATCCGAGACATAATTTAGCCTTAACCCAAAACCTAACCCTCTCCCTAAATCTAATAACTCTAACACTCACCACAGCAGTATACCTAATTTTACAACTATCCCTTATGATAACTCAAAACCTAGCCCTATCCCTAGCCCAAACCCTAGCCTTAACCTTGGCCTGAGCCCTAAACCCTGGTCTAACCCTAAATGTAAGCCTAAACCTCTCCCTAACACTAGCCTTAACACTAATGCTAATTGGAAAACCAGCCCTAATCCTACCCTAGCCCTAAAACAAAAGAGAACCTTAACTCTAAACCTTACCCTTAATCTAAACCAAAACCTAACCCTACACCTAGCCCTAATCCTAGCCCTAACTTGAGTTTTATCCCTAACCCTAGAAAAAACCCTGACCCTGACCCAGATCCTAACACTAACCATAGCTCTAAACATTACAGTAATGCTAACCCTAGAACTAGCCCTAATTGAAATCCTAGTTATTACATTAGCTGTAGCCCTAATGCTAACATAAATTCTAGCCCTAATGCTAACATAAATTCTAGCCCTAACCATAGGTTTAACCCTAATTGTAACCCTAACCCTAGCCCTAACCCTAAACATACCCCTAAACCTACTTCTAACCCTATTTTTACCCTATACCAAACCCTCATCCTAATGCTACCCTAGTCCTAAACCTAACTCTTAGCCTACCCCAAACACAAGCTCTAATAATAGTCCTAACCCTGCTCTCTTTCTAGCTCTAAACTTAACCCAAACCCTAACCCTAACTCTGACCCTAACACTAACCCTAAGTCTAAACCTGACCCTGATCCTAAAGCGAAACCTAACCCAACCCCTACCGGTAAACCTATACCTAAACCGAACAGTAACACTAGCACTAGACCAAACCTAATCCTAAATAGAGTCATAAATATAGCCTTATCCCTAAAGAAAAACCTAGCACTAGCCCTAACAATAAACCTTAACCTAATGCAAAACTAACCTTATCCCTAGACACAAAGCTAGTCTTAATTGGTTCTGAACCTAAACCTAACCCTAACCCTGAACAATGACACTTACTCTAACCTAAACACTAACTCTAAACCTTTTCCTTACCCAAAACCTAACCCTAACTTTCGACATATTCATAACCCTAAAAGTAGCCATAAGCATAACGCTAGTTCTTACATTACCCATAGCCCTAATGCTAGCTATAACCCTCACACAAAACCTAGCCCTAATCCTAGGCCTACACCTAGCCCTAATCGTAACTCTAATCATAACCCTATACCTGAAACTAACCCTAACCCTCGCCCTAGCCTTAACCCTAGCTCAAACTCTAACCCTTACCTATACATAAATCTAACACTTACCCTAGTCCTGACTCTAGCACTAACCCTCAACCTAGCCCTCACCCTAGCTCAAATGCTAACACTTAACCTAAACCTAACCCTAGCAATAATCCTAGGCCTAAGCCTAAGCCTAGCCCTAATGCTAAACTTAACCCTAGCCATAACATTAGCTCTAACATTACCCTAAAGTTAAGCCTAATCAAATGCTAACCCTAGGCCTATCGCTAACCCTATCACTATCACTAACCCTATACATTATGCTAAACCTAACCTGAACCCTAAACCTCACCCTATCCATTACCCTCACCCGAATCCTAAACTTAAAACTAATTCAAGCCTTAAACCTAAACCTTAACCTAAAGCAAACCCTACCTGGATCCTGACCTAATAATACACCTAGCTTTAAAATTGGCCCTTAACCTAAATTTAACCCTTTCAATAGACTTAGCCATAACCTAATCCTAAAACTAAACTTAACATTAAACCTAGACATCACATTAGCCCTAGTCCTAATCCAAGACCTAACCCTAACACAAACATTCATCCTAGCCCTAACTTAGCCTTAATCCTAACCCAAACCTTAACTTTGGCCTTAAACCTAGCTATAACTCCATCCCTTCCCCTAAAACTAACTCTAACCCTAACTCTATCACTAACCCTATCTCTAGCCCTAATTCTAGGCCTAACACTAACACTAACCTTAGCACTAATCCAACCCATACTTAACCCTAACCCTAAACCTAACCCTATCCCTGGTCCTAAGACTAACAAGCACCCTTGCTGTATCCATAATTTTAATCCTATCCCTTACCATAACCTCAAACCTAGCCTAATCCCTAGCTGCATCCCAAGCCCTAACCTTTGCCCTAGCCATAAACCTGGATGTAAGCCTAAACGTAACCCTAAACCTCACCCTAACACTAGCTTTAACACTAATGCTAATTGGAAAACTAGCCCTAAAACTACCATAGCCCTAAAACAAAACCGATAAATAACCCTATATCTAAACCTTAACCTAAAGCAAACACTAACCCTAAACCTCACACTAAACCTAGCTCTAATTTGAGTCCTAACCCTAACCCTAGAAAAAAACGTGAACCTGATTCAGACCACAACACTAAACATAGCTGTTAACAATGCCCTAATGCTAATACTAGAACTAGCCCTAATTGGAATCCTAGTTCTTACATTCGCTGTAGCCCTACTGCTAACATAAATCTTAGCCCTAGTTCGAAACCTAACCCTAGGATTAAACTAAACCTAACCATATACTTATCCCTATTCCTAACCCCAACCCTACATCTAACCTATTTTTACACTAAGCCAAACCCTCACTCTAAAGCTACCCTAGTCCTAAACCTAATCTTTAGGCTACCCCAAACATGAGCTTTATTACTATTCTTAACCATGCTCTGATTCTAGCTCTAACCCTAACACAAACCCTAACCCTAACCCTGATCCTTTTCTGACCCTAACACTAACCCTTGGCCTAAACCTGATCCTAAACCTAAAACAAACCTTAATCCTACCACTACCAGGAAACCTATACCTAAACCTAACAGTAACAATAGCACTAGACCAAACCTAATCCTAAATAGAGTCATAAATCTAGCCTTAGGCCTAATGAAAAACCTAGCACTAGCCCTAAAAATAACCCTTAACCTAACACATAGACTAACTCTATCCCTAGACCCAAAGCTAGACCTAAATATGGCCCTAAAACTAAACCTAACACTAACACGAACAATGAATACTACCCTAACATAAACCCTAGGTCTAAACCTTATGCTTACCTAAAACATAACCCTAACACTGGAATTACCAATAACCCTAACCCTAAAATTAGCCATAAAAAACCTTGCTCTAACATCACCCATAGCCCTAACTCTAGCCATAAATCTGACACAAAACATAGCCCTTATCCTAGCTCTAAACCTAGCTCTAATCATAACCTTAACCATAACCCTAGACCTGACTCTAACCAAAGCCCTCGCCCTAGCCCTAACCCTAGCTCACACTTTAACCTTTATCTAAATGAGAACCCTAACCCTAACCATAACCCTAGCCCTGACTATAGCCCTAATCCTCACTCTATTCCTAACTCTTGCTCAAACGCTAACACTTACCCTAAGCCTAACCCTAACACTAACCCTAGGCCTAACCCTAACCCTAGCCCTAATCCTAACATTAACCCTAGCCCTAAACTTACCTCTAACATTACCCTAAAGATAAGCCTAACCAAATGCTAACCCTAGGCCTATCGCTAACCCTATCGCTATCACTAACGCTAACCATTACGCTAGACCTAACCTGAACCCTAAAACTAACCCTATCCATTATCCTCACCCTAATTCTAACCCTAATGTTAATTCAAGCTTTAACCCTAAACCTTAACGTAAACCAAATCCTACCTGGATCCGGACCTTAATAATACACCTAGCTCTAAACTTAATAATACACCTAGCTCTAAACCTAACCCTTACACTAGACTTAGCCATAAACTAATCCTAAAGCTAAATGTAACCATAAATCTAGTCCTGACATTAGACCTAGTCCTAATGCAAGCCCTCGCACTAACACAAACCCTCATATTAGCATTAAACATAGCCTTAATCCTAACCCAAACCCTAACCCTAGCCCTAAACCTAGCTGTAACCTCATCCTTTCCCCTAAAACTAACTCTTTCCCCTAAAACTAACTCTTTCCCTAACCGTAACACTAATCCTATCTCTAGACCTAACCCCAAGCCTAACAATAAAACTAACCCTAGCACTAATCCCAGCCCTAATTTAGCCCTAATGCTAAACCTAACTCTATCCCTAGCCCTAAGACTATCTCTAACTCTCGCAGTAGCAGTATCCCTTATTTTAAAGCTATCCCTTCTGATAACCCAAAACCTAACCCTAATCTTAGCCACAACCCTAGCCATAAACTTCTTCCTAGACCTAAACCTGGATCTAACCCTAAGCCTAAACTTAAATCTCACCCAAGCAAAAATCTTAACCCTAATCCTAATTGGAAAGTTAGCCCTAAACTTACCCTAGCCCTAAAAGAAAACCAAGCCATAATCCTACCTCTAACCCTTAACCTAAAACAAACACTAAATCTACACCTAACCCTAAAGCTAGCCTTAATATGAGTCCTAACCCTAACCCTAGAAATAATCCTGCCCCTGACTTAGATCTTAATTCTTACCATAGCTCTAAACATTGCCCTAATGCTAACCCTAGAATTAGCCCTAATCAGAATACTAGTTCTTACATTAGCTGTAGCCCTAATGTTAACACAATTCCTAGCCCTAATCTGAACCCTAATGCTAGGTTTAACGCCAACCCTACCGCTAACCCAACAGCAAACACTATCCTATATCCTAAGGCAAACCTAACTCCATTTTTACCTAGTCCTAATCCTATTCCTTAGCCTAATGCAAACCCTAGCTCTATTTCTAGTCCTACCCTAGCCCTCATACTAGATGTAACCCTAACCCTAACCCTGACACTTATTCTGACCTTAACACTAACCCTAAGTCTAAACCTGACCCTGATACTAAAGCAAAACCTAACCCAATACCTACAGTTAAACCTATACTTAAACCTAATAGTAACACTTGCACTAGACAAAACCTAATCCTAAACAACGTCATATAACAAGCCCAAGACCTAAATAAAAACCTAGCACTACCCCTATAATTAACCCTTAACCTAACACAAACACTAAACCTATCCCTAGACCCAATGCTAGTCCTAATTCTGGCCCTAACACTAAAGCTAACTCTAATACGAACAAGGACACTTACCCTAACATAAACTCTAGCTCTAAACCTTATCCTAACCCAAAACCTAACGTAACACTTGATGTATCCATAACCATAACCCTAAAACTAGCCATGACCAGAACTCTAGCTCTTACATTACTCATATTCCTAAAGCTAGGCATAAACCTCACACTAAGCCAAGCCCTTATTGTAGCCCTAATCATAGCCCTAATCATAAATCTAACTATAACCCTAGACCTAACACTAAACCTGATCCTCGCCCTTTCCCTAACCCTAGCTCAAACTCTAACCCTTACCTAAACATAACCCTAACCATAACCCCAATCCTAAACCTGACTCTAGCCCTAACCTTCGCCATTGTCCTAACCCTAGCTCAAACGCTAATACTTAACCTAAGACTAACCCCAAAACTAACCCTAGGTCTAACTCTAAACTTAGCACTAAACCTAAACTTAACTCTAGCCCTAACCTTAGCTCTAACATTACCCTAATGATAAGCCTAACCAAATGCTAAGCCTAAGCTTAACGCTAACCCTATCACTAACACTAACCATACCAATTACCCTAAACCTAACCTGAACCCTAAACCTAACCCTATCCATTACCCTAACCCTAACCCTAACCCTAAAGCTAATTCAAGACTTAACCCTAAACCTTTACTTTACCCATAGGCCTAATGCTAGCCATAAACCTAGCATTAATCATGTCCCTATCATAAAGTAGAACTAACCCTAACCCAAACACTTACCCTAGTCCTAACCCTAGCTCAAACTCTAACACTTACCCTAAATATAACCCTAACTCTAACCCTAACCCTAGCCCTAGCCCTAACACTAGCTCAAACACTAACACTTACCCTAAACCTTATGCTAATTCTAACTCTAGCCCTAATCCTAACCTTGGTTCTAGGCCTAAACTTAGCTCTAACCCTATCAATTACCATAAAGATAAGCCTGATGCAAATACTAACACTAGGCCTAACCTAACCCTATCAATAACACTAACCATATCCATTACACTAAACCTAACCTGAACTCTAAACTTAACCCTATCCCTTACCCTAATCCTAACCCTAATGTTAATCCAAGCCTTAATCCTAAACCTTAACCTAAATCTAACCCTACACTTACCCTGACACTAATAATACACCTAGTTCTAAACCTGACCCTTACACTAAACCCAACCCTACACCAGACGTAGCCATAACCTAACAATAAAACTAACCCTAACCATGAACCTGGACCTGATATTATCCCTGGATCTAATCCTATCCCTAACTCTTACACAAACCCTAGTCTTCAATTTAGCTTTAAACCTAGCCTTAATCCCAACCCAAAACCTAATCCAACCCAATCCCTAGTATTAACCATCACCCTAGCCCTGAATCTAGCTATAACCCCATCTTTTCCCCTAACACTAACCCTAGCCCTAACTCTAACACTAACACTAATCCTAACTCCAGCCTCAACCCTAGGCCCCACTCTACTACTAAACCTAGCACTTATTTTAGCCCTATTTTAGCCCTAACCCTAAACTTACCCCTAACTCTAAGCCTAAGACTAACTCTAACTCTCATCCTAGCCCTATTTCTAGTTCTTAACCTATTAATTACCATAACCCAAGCACAACCCCTAATCTTAGCCTTAACCCTAGCCCAAGACCTAACCATATA
This sequence comes from Marmota monax, assembly GCF_021218885.2. Classification (NCBI taxonomy): domain Eukaryota; kingdom Metazoa; phylum Chordata; class Mammalia; order Rodentia; family Sciuridae; genus Marmota; species Marmota monax. Next base: position 495,616 of record NW_026693510.1, read on the forward strand.
TCTAACCATAACTCTAAATCTATGCCTAAACCTAAGCCTAAACCTCACCTTACCACTAGACCTAACACTATTGGTATTCCTATAACTAGTCCTAACCCTAGCCTTAGCCCTGAAACAAAACTGAGCCATTCCTCTAACCCTAAATGTTAACCTAAACCAAACCCTAACCCTAACCATAAATCTCTAGCTCTAATTCGAGTCTTAAGCCTAAAACTAGCTCTGATCCTGACTTATATCCTAACACTAAACCCAGCTCTAAATATCACACTAACCCTAAAGATAATGCTAACAGTAGTCCTAGACCAAAAACTAACCCTGTATTAACCTTAGTTTTTACAGTCGCCATAGCCCTAACCCTAGCCCTAAACCTAACAGTAAAAGTAGTCCTAATCTGAGCCCTAAACCAGATGTAACTCTAAATCTAAACTTAACCCTAACACTAACCCTAACCCTAACCCTAAACCTAGCCCTAATTCTAGCTCTAACTCTATCATTTACTCTAAGCCAAACTCTATCTGTAATTCTAATCTTAGTTCTAATCCTAATCTTTAGCCTAATTCAAACCCTAAACCTATTACACGTTCTAACCCTAGCCTTCATTCTAGCTCTAACCCTAACACATATCCTCTGTCTAATCCTGAATCTCCCCCTAAAACGAACACTAAAACTAGCCCTATCAGTAATCTTATACCTAAACCTAAAACTAACACTAGCCCTAGACCTAAACCTTATCCTAAATCTAGCCATAACTCTAGGTCTAGAGCTAAAAAAACCTTAGTCCTAGCCCTAACAATAACCTTTAACTTAAAGCAAACACTAACCATACACCTAGACTTAAACCTAGTCCTAATTCTGTCTTTTACCCTAACTCTAAATTGAACACTGATCCTGACAGCAACACTAAACCTAGCCTTAAAACTGACCCTAACACAAAACCTAAACCTAACACTAGACCTAGCCATAACTCTAACTCTAAAACTAGGCCTAATCAGAACCCTAGATCTTACATTACCGATAGCCCTAACCCTGGGCCTAAAACTAACACAAAACCTAGCCCTAATCCGAGGCCTAAACCTACCCTAAGCATACGTTAACCCTAAATTAGCCCTAACCCTAATCCTCGCCTAACTCCTAAACCTATCTTAAAGCCTAAAACTTAGCCTAAATGTAACCTAGCACTATCCCTAACCATAAACCTTACCCATGCCCCAATTTTAACCTTAACCCTAGCACTAACCCTAACTCAAATCCTAACATTTATCCTAACACCTACCCTAATGATACCCCTTTCACTATACCTAACCCTATCTCTAATCCTAATCATAAACCTAACCCTAGACCTAAACCTAAACCTAACCCTTACCATAGCCTTAACCCTAACTAAAAACCTAACCTTTTAGTCTACACCAACATTAAACCTGGCCCTAAATCTAAACCTATCCATTACTTATCAATTAACCATAAACTTAACCTTAACCCTAACCCTAAACTTACATCTAACCCAATCCATTTTGCTCACCCTAACTGTAACCCTAGACCTAACACTAAACCTAACACTTGCCCTAGCCCTAACCCTAGCTTAAACCCAAACACTTACCCTAAAGCTAACCTTAGCCATAGCCCTAACCATAACCCTAAATCTAGCCCTAACCCTAACCCTAACACTACACTTAATCCTAATCCTAGAACTAATTTATCTTTATTTCTAACCCTAACCCTAAACCTAGACCTAAGACTAACTATAACTTTCACACCAGATCTATCCCTTATTCTAAACCTACTCATTATCTGCCGCAATCTGGCTGGGCACAATTCAGGAGCCACTTGTCAAAAGAAATGAACTTTATTTTTAGAACCACACACGCCAAACAAAACAGCTCCTCAGGAAAAACCCTCAGAGCCCAACTGCCACCACCGGCTTCCCACAAGCCTCTCAACCTCCCCCACTCCTCCTGCTCCTGAGGCCTATTGGCTGGGTCACGTGGGTGGAGCCAAAAAAAGTCCCCCAATGATAAGCTCCGTAGTCTGAAAGGGCGGGGAAACAGCACAATGAGCATCACCACAGAGGAGCCAATCAGCTAGATATTGCTGGGGCTGCTCTGAGCCAATCTTCAGCTGGCAGTCTGAAAGTTTGCTGGGGCCCCTTCGGCTGTGGTTCTCAACAGTTAGAGGTAGGGTTTGGCCTAACTCAAACCATAAACCTAACCATGACCCTGAGTCATATTCAAACACTAACTCTAGCTGTAAACATCACCCTAAACTTAAACCTAACCCTACAAAAGCTCTAGCCCTAAACCTAATCCTAAAACTAACCCTAATCATAACCCTAGTTCTTACGTTAGCTGTAACCCTAATACTAGCCTTAAACCTAATACAAATATAGCCCTAATCAGAGTCCTAACCTGAGCTTTAACCCTAAACCTAATCCTAAGCCTAGCCCTAATCGTAGCCCTACACCTAGCTCTTACTCTATCCTTTACCCTGAGCCAAACTGTCAACCTAATGCAAACCCTAGTCTAACCATAATCCTTAACCTTACCCAAAACCTAACCCTATTACTAGTCCTAACCTAAGTCTAAACCTGAACCTAACCCTAAACGGAACTCTAAAACTAGCCCTACCGGTAAACGTATGCCTAAACCTAATGCAATGACCAGCCCTAAACCTAAACCTAATCCTAAATCTAGCCCTAACTCTAGCCCTAGACCTAAAGAAAAACCTAGACCTAGCCTTAACAATAAATATTAACCTAACCCAAATTCTAAACCTACCCCTAGACATAACTGGAGTCCTAATTCTGGCTTTAACATTAACACCAAACTTAACCAGAACATTGACCTTGATATTAACACTAACCCTAGCTCTAAACATCATCCTAACCCTAAACCTAACCATAAAATTACAATTAGACATAACATTAACCCTAAATCTAGCCCTAATCATAAAACTATTTCTGACATTAGCCATAGCTCTAACCTATCCAAAAACCTAGCCCTAATCAAAGCCTTACCTTAGCTTAACCTTAAAACTAACCCTTAACAGTAACCCTAGCTCTAACCCTAACCCCAAGTCTAAACCTAGACCTAATCCTAACGATAACCCTAACCCTAACCCTAGCTCTAACCCTATCCATTACCCTAATGGTAACCCTAACTCTATGTTAACCCTATTGAACCCTAATCCTATCCCTATCATAAACCCTATCCATTTACCAACACTTAACCTGAACCCTAAACCTAACCCTATCATTAGCCTATCCCTAACCCTAATGTTTATTCAGGCCCTAACCCTAAACCTGAACCTAACCCAAACAATAACCATGACCCTGACCTTAATAATGCCCCTAGCTCTAAAATTGAAACTAAAAATAAACCTAATTCTTACAATAGATATAGCAATAAACCTAACCCTTAAACTATCCCTAACATAACCCTAGACCTGACATTAGCCCTAGCTCTAACTTTAGCCCTAACCCTAACACAAACCTTAGCCCACAGTCTATCCAAAAAACCTCACTTTAATTATAATCCTAACCCTAAACCTAAACCTAACCCTTTCCCTGGCCCTAAACTAGCTATAATCCCATACCTTACTCTAAACCTAATACTAACCCTAACTGTAACACTAACCCTATGCCTAAACATAGGCCTAATCCTAACCCTAAACCTAGCCCTAATCCCAGCCCTAATTTAGACCTATCCTTAACCCTAACCCTAAACTTATTCATTATCATAACCCTAATCCTAGCCCTAAACTTAGTTCTAACCCTAGCTCTATCCTTAGCCCTAGCTCAAACCCTAGATCTAAACCTAACTCTAAATCTAACCCTAACCTTAAGCCTAAACCTCACAATAACATTAGCCCTAACCCTAACACTAATCCTAAAACTAGCCCTAAACCTACTCCTAGCCCTAAAACAAAACCGAGTCATAGCCCTAACCATAAAACTTAAACTAAACCAAAACCTAACCCTACACATAGCCCTAACCATAAAACTTAAACTAAACCAAAACCTAACCCTACACATAGCCCTAACCATAAAACTTAAACTAAACCAAAACCTAACCCTACACATAGCCCTAAACCTATACCTAATTCTAGTCCTAAACCTAACCCTAAAACTGACCCTGACCCTGACTCTGACCATAACACTAACCTGGCTCTAAACATCACCATAAATATAAACCTAACCCTAACACTAGACCTTGCCCAAACCATATAACTAGTGCTAAACATAACCCTACTTAATACATTAACTGTAGCCTTAACCCTAGCCCTAACTAACCTCAAACCTAGCCTTAATCTGAGTCCTAAACCTAGGTTTAACACTTAAATTTACCTAACACTAACCCAAACACTTGCCCTAATCTTATACATAATCTTAGCCCTAACCTTAGGTGTAACCCTATACATTACCCTAATGATAACTCTAACCCTTATGCTAAACCTAGGCCTAACCCTAACCCTGTCAATTAAACTAAACCAAACGTAAACCCTAAAACTTACCATGTAATTGCCTAACCCTAAACCTAATGCTAATTTGAACCTAAACCTAAACCCCAATTGAACCCAAACTCTAACCCTGACCCTGACACTAAAATAACCCTAGATCTAAATCTTAACCTTACCCTAACCCTAACACTTTCACTGGACCAAGCCATAAACCTAACACTAAATCTACCCTAACTGTAACCCTAGACCTGACATTAGCCCTAGCCCTAATATTATCCCTAATCCTAACACATACCCTAGTCTTCATCCTAGCCCTAAACCTAAGCTTAATTATAACCCTAACAATAACCCTAGCCCTAACCCTAATACTAACATTCCCCCTAGCCCTAAATATAGCCGTAAACACATCCCTTATTCTAAACGTAACCATAACTCTAACCTTAACCATAGTCATAACCCTTGAAATATCCTTAGCCCTAGCACTACTCTAGATGGTAACTAAACTAACTAAATCTAACTAACTCTAAATCTATCCCTAACTCGATGCCTACGCCTAAATAAAACCAGCACTAACCCTTATACTAATCCTAAAACTAGCCTTAATCCTAGCCCTAACACTAACTCTATCAGTAATTTAGCCATATCTCTATCCCTAAACCTAACCCTAGCCCCAAGAGTAACTCTAACTCTAACACTAGTCCAATCACTCATTCTAACCTTATCCCTTACTGGAACTTTAACCCTAGCCATAACCCTAGTCCTAACCATTGCCCATCCTTAGCCCTAGCAATAAACTTAGATCAAAATCTAACTCTAAATCTAACCCTGACCTGAAGCCTAAGCCTAACCCTAATACTAGACCTAACCCTAACACTAATCCTAAATCTAGCCCCAATCCTAGCCCTAGCCCTAAAACAAAACTGAGCCATAGCTCTAACCCTAAATCTTAAAGTAAACCAAATCCTAACCATAAACCTACCCCCAACACAAGCCCTAATTTGAGTTTTAAGCTGATCCCTAAAAATAACCCTGACCCTGACTCTGACACTAACACTAATCCTAGGACAAAACATCATGCTAACCCTAAACCTAACCCTAATACTAAACTTAGCCCTAAAATTAACCCTAAAATTAGCCTTAATTGCAACCTTAGTACTTACATTAGGCATAACCCTAACTATAGCAGGAACTTAACCCAAAACCTAAACCTAACCCAAATTTAACCCTAACCTTAACCCTAACCATAGCCCTAATCATAACCATAACCCTATATCTAATGAATCCATTACCATAACACTAATACTAACCCTAACCCTAATACTAAGCCTAGGCCTAAACCTAAACCTATCTCTAACACTATCCCTATTAATTACCATAAACCTAACATGAACCCTTATACTAACCCTATCATTATCTTAACCCTAACCCTAATTCTAATGCTATCCTTAAATTTAAACTATAACCTTTCCCAAACCCTAACCCAGACCTTCACCTTAATAATACCCCTAACCCTAAATCTTACCCTAACTGTAAATCTAACCCTTATACTAGACATAGCAATAATCCTAATTCTAAAACTATCTTTATGCATAATTCTATATCTGAATTTAGACGTACTCCTAATCCTAGCCCTAACCATAAAAGAAACCCTAGCCCTCATGCTAGCCCTAAATCTAGCCTTAATCATAACCCTAACCCTAACCATAGCCCTAACTCTAATTCTAAATCTCATCTTACCTCTAAACCTAGATATAAAATCATTTCTTACCCTAATTTTAATCCTAAATCTAACCCTAACTCTGGGCTTAAGCTGAACACTAACCATAGACCTAATTGTAGGCCTAATTTAACCATATCCCTAACTCTAACTCTAATCTTAGCCCTAAGACTAACTCTAATTCTCACACTAGCCCTATCACTAGTTCTAATCCTATCCCTTACCATAACCCCAACATTAGACCTAACCCTTGCCATATCCTTAGTTCTAGCCCAAGCCATAGATCTAACCCTAACTCTAAATCTAACCCTAAAACTAAACCTAAGCCTAAGCCTAATACTAACACTAATCCTAACCCTAAAACTAATCATAAAACTAGCCCTAAATCTAAACTTAGCAGTAAAACAAAACCAAGCAATATACATAATCCTAAACATAAACTTAAACCAAAACCTAACTCTACACCTAGACCAAACCCTAGCCTTAATTCGAGTCCTAACCGTAACCTGAATACTTAACTATGACCCCAACTCATATCCTAAACTCACTCTAGCTCTAAACACTATTCAAACCTTAAATCAAAACCTAACATTAACCTTATTTGAGTCCTAACTCTAATCCTGATTCTGACTCATATCCTAACACTAACCCTATCTCTAAATATTACCCTAACCTTAAACCTAACACTAACACTAGACTTATCCCTAACCCTAACCCTAAAAATAACCCTAATTGTAAGCCTAGTTCCTACATTAGCAATGGCCCTAACCCTAGCCCTAGCCCTAACACAAAAATTAGCCCTATTCTGAGCCCTAAACCTAGCTTTAACCCTAACCCTACAGTAACTCTAGCCCTAACCCTAGCTATAACCCTATCCTTTGCCGTAATAAAAAAAAAAAAAATTTAAAGAGAGAGTGTGAGAGAAAGAGGGAGGGAGAGAGAGAGAATTTTCTAATATTTATTTTTTTTAGTTTTCGGTGGACACAACATCTTTTGTTTGTATGTGGTGCTGAGGATTGAACCCGGGCAGCATGCATGCCAGGCGAGCGCGCTACCGCTTGAGCCACATCCCCAGCCCCTCAAAATCTTAACCTTAATTATTACACTAGGCCTATCCCTAATCCTTAGGCTAACAAAATTCTAACCCCATTAATAGTCCTGAAACTAGCCCTCATTCTAGCTCTAATCTTATCCCAAAATCTAACACTAGGTCTAAACCTGACCTAAACCTAGACCCTTACTCTGAGCCTAACACTAACGCTAGGTCTAAACCTCACCTAAACCTAGTCCAAATCCTAACACTGGCCCTAACAGTAAACTTATTCCTATAACTAACCCTTCCAATAGCCTTAATCTAGAAACTAATCCCAAATCTAGCCTTAACTTTATCCCTAGACCTAAACAAAAACCTAACCCTAGACCTAACAATAACTCTTACTATAACCCAAACACTAACCCTATCCCTAGACCTAAACAGTCCAAATTCTGGCTATAACCCTGATTCTAACTCTAACCCAAACACTGACCTAGCCTTTAATAGGAAACCTACCTCTAAATCTGACTCTAACCGAAATCTAAACCTAACAATTGAACTAACCATAAACCTAACCCTAAAACCAGCCCTAAACATAACCCTAGCTCTTACATTACCCACAGCCGAAAACCTAGGCCTAAACCTAACACAAAACCTAAAGCTAATCCTAGGCCCAACCCTAACCCTAACCCTTACCAAACCCTCAACTTAGTCCTAACCCTAGCTCAAAGCCTAATACTTACTGTAAGCATAAACCTAGAACTATTCCTAAATGTAACCCTAAACCTAGCCCTAATCCTAACCTTAACCCTCAAACTAACCCTAGCTCTAAACCTACCCATTACTCTAAACCTAATCCTAACCCTATTGGTAACCCTAGCCTTAACTTTTACCCTAAACAGAAAAATAGCCCTAGACTGAACCCTAAACCTCACACTTGCTATAGCCCTAACCATAGCTCAAACCCTAACACTTAATATAAACCTAAACATGACCATAGCCCTAACCCTAACCTTAAACCTAAATCTAACCCTAACCCTAAAACTAAATCTAAACTTATTCATTACCTAACCCTCACCATAACCCTAGTGATAACCATAGACCTAACCATAACCCTAACCCTAAAACTAAAATAATCATATTTCTAGACCTAACCCTTTACCTAACCCTTGCTCTAGCCCTAACCTTAGCTCAGAACTAATTCTTATGCTAAACATAAACTTAACCCCAACCCTAGTTCTAACCCTCACCTGAACCCTAACACAAGACATAATTCTAACCATAACTCTAGCCCTAAACTTAGCTCTAACTGTATCCATCACCCTAATCATAACCCTTACCCTAATGCTAACCCTAGGCCTATCCATAACCCTATTGCTAGCCACAATGGTATCAATTACCCTAAACATAACCTTAACCCAAAACGTAATGCTATCATTACCCTAACACTAATCCAAAGGCTAATCAGAGCCCTAAACCTAAACTCAAACCTAAACCAAACCCTAAACCTGACATTGACCCTAATAATTCCCCTGGATCTAAACCTGACCTTACCCTAATCCTAACCCTTACACTAGACCTAGCCAAAAACCTAACCCTAAAACTATCTGTAACCATAACCCCAGACCTGACATTAGCCCTAGACATAATGCTAGCACTAAACTTAACAAAAATCCTAGCCCTTATTCTAGTCCTAATTATAGCATAATCATAACCCTAACCCTAACCTTAGGCCTAATGCTAACACTAACCCTAGCCCTAATTTTAAACCAATTTTAGCCCTATCCCAAACCTAACTCTAAGCCTAGCCCTAAGACTAAGTCTAACTCTCACCCTAGCCCTAAAACTAATTCTAACACTATCCCTTACCAGAAACCTAATCCTAGCCGTAACCCTAGGCCTAACTCTAGCCCTTTCCTTAGCCCTTGCAGTAACCCTAAATCTAAATTTAACTCTAAATCTAACTCTAAACCTGAGCCTAAACCTAAATCTAACACTAGCCTTAACCCTAACCCTAAAGTATTCCTAAAACTAATCCTAACTCTAGAGTTAGCTTTAATACAAATCTGCACCATATCCCTAAACCTAACCCTTAACCTACATGGATCCAAAACCCTAAAATAGCCATAACACCAGCCTTAATTCGAGTTGTAAGTTGAACCCTAGAATTAACCTTGAACCTGACTCTGACACTGAAACTAACCCTAGCTTTAAACAATAACCTAACCCTAAACCTAAAACTAACACTAGACCTAGCCCTAACCCTAACCCTAAAACTAGCCCTAATTGTAACACAAGTACTTGTAGAAGCCCTAACCCTAAACCTAGCTCTAACTTAACCCAAAAACTAACCCTAACCCGAGCCTTAACCCCAACCCTAATTTAACACTAAACTTCGCAATAATGATAATTATAACCATAGCCCTAACCCTAGGTCTAACCCAATTTTTTACCCTAAATTTAACATTACCCTATCCCAAACACTAATCCCAACTCTGACCCTAATGATACCTTTAGCTCTAAACCTGACCCTAACCCTAAACCTAACCCTTACATCAGATGTAGGCATAAACCTAAACCTAAAACTATTTTTAAACGCAATGCTGGACCTGAAATTATCCTGAACCCTAATCCTAGCACAAAACCTAGCCTTAAACTTAACCCAAACCATAACCCGAGCTTTAACCCTATTTCTAACCCTAACCCTAGCCCTAAACCCAGATAAAACCCCATCCCTTACCCTAAACCAAACCATAACTCTAAACCTAACCATCACCCAGAACCTAACTCTAATCCTTGCCATATCCCTAGGACTAACATTAACACTCAGCCTAGTGCTAATATTAGCCATAATTTAAACCTATTATAACCAGAACCCTAGCCCTAAGACTAATGCTCACTCTTGCCCTAGCCTTCGCCCTAGTTCTATTTTTAGACCTAGCCCTGATTCTAGATCTAAACCTAACTCCAAATCTAAACATAACTCTAAATCTAACTGTAACCACAAGCCTAAACCAAACCCTAACACTAGGCTTAACTGTAACACTGATCCTAATACTTGCCCTAACCCTAGCCCTAGCCATTAAACAAAGTCAATCCATATGCCTAACCCTAACCCTTAACCTAGACCAAACCTTAACCCTACACCTAGCCTTAACCCTAACTTTAAATTTAACCCTAATCCTAACCCTAACCCAAACACGGATCCTGAGACTAACACTAACCCTAGCTTTAAAACTGAATCTGACCAGAAACCAAAACCCAACACTAGACCTGGCCATAACCCTAATCATAACCATAGCTGTTATATTACCATAGCACTAACCCTAGCTCTAAAACTAAAATCTAGCCCTAATCCTAGGCCTAAACTTAGCCCAAAGTGTAACCCTAACACTAACCCCAGGCCTCACCCAACCCTAACCCTTGCCTTAGACCTAATCCTAGCTAAAACCCTAACCCTAACCCTAACCCTAAACATAAACTTAGCCCTATCCCTAAACCTAACTCTAACCCTAGCCCTAATCATAACGTTAACACTAACACAAACACTATCTCTAAAATTATCCATTACCCTATACCTAACTGTAACCCTAATGATAATAATAGCTCTAACACTAAATGTAAACCTAATTCTAGACCTAACCCTAAACCTAACCCTAATCTTATACCTAACCCAGATCAAACACTAAGCCTTATTCTAACCCTAACCCTAGCCCAAACCTTAACACTAACCTAAACCTTAAACTACCCCTAAACCTAACCTGAAATCTAGTCCTATCCATTAGCCTAACCCTAATTATTACCTCAGCCATAACACTAACAATAACCCTAAAACTAAAACTAACCTTAACCTTAACCCTAACCCGATATCTAACCAACCTAACTCTAATCATACCCTTAGCCCTAATCCTAACACTAATCCTAACCTTACCCGTAAAACTAACACTAGACATAACCCTAAAACTAACCCTCACCCTAGCACTAATTCTAGCTCAAAAACCTATCCTGTACCCTAAACTTATCAGAAACCCTAACCCTAGCCCTAGCCTTAATCCTAACTCTAACTCTAGCCCTAATCCTAAACAAAACCCTAGCCTTAAGCATAGCTCTGACACTATCCACTGCCCTTACAATAATCCTATCCCAAATGCTAACCCTAGGTGTAACCCTAACCCTATCACTAACCTATCAATAAACCATTAACCTAAACTTAACCCGAATCCTAAAACTAACCCTATCCATTACCCTAATGCGAATTCTAACCCTAATGCTAATTCGATCCCTGAACCTAAACCTTAGCCTAATCCATACCGAAAGCCTGACCCTGACCCTAAAAATACACGTAATTCTAAACCTGATCCTTACCCTAAACTTAACGGTTACACTAGACCTAGCCATGAACCTAAGCCTATAACTATCCCTAGCTGTAACCCTAAACTTGACATTATCCGTAGCCTTTAAACTTGTCCTAACACTAACAAAAAAACTAGACCACATCCTAGCCCTAAACAAAGCCTTAATCCTAACACAAACCTAACCCTAACTCTAAACCTAATTCTCATCATCACTCTAGCTCTAAACCAGCTCTAATTCCATCACTTCCCCTAAACTTAACCTTAAACCTAACCCTAAACAGCCCTAACCACAGGCCAAAGCCAATCACTAACCCTAGACCTATTTCTAGTCCTAATTTAGCCCTATCCCTAACCCTGGACCTAATTTATCCTAACCCTAACCCTAACCCTAGACCTAAGACTAATTCTAACTCTCTCCCTAGCCCAATTTCTAGTTAAAACCCTGTACCTTACCAGAACCCAAACACTAGCCCTAACCTTAGCTGTAACGCTAGCCATAGCCCTAACACTAGAATTAACCATAACTCTAAATCTACCCCTAAGCCTAAACTCACCCTAACACCAGCAATAAAACTAACACTAATTGTAAAACTACTCTTAAACTTAGCCTTATCCCTAAAAATTAAACGGAGCCATAGCACTAACCCTAATCCTTAACCTAAACCAAGACCTAAACCTACATCTAGACCTAAGCCTATCCCTAATTCGAGTCCTATCCCTAACCCCAAAACTAACCCTCAGCCTGATTCCTACCCTAACACTAAGGCTAGTTCAAAACATCCCCCTAAACTAAACCTAATCCTGAAACTAGATTTAGCCATAATCCTAACCCTAAAACTACCCCTAATCATTGCCTTTGTTCTTACATTAGCCATCTCCCTAACATTAGCTCTAATGTAACCCAAAACATAGCCAAAATCAGAGACCCAACCCTAGATTTAAGCCTAACTCTAACCCTAATTTTAGCCCTAACCCTTACTCTAAACCTAAAACTAACTTTAATCTTTGTGTTAGCCCTAAACCTAACACTAAACTTAGCCCTAACCCTAATCATAACCCTAGACCTAACACTAGCTCAAACCTATCCATTATGCTAACCCTAAACCTAATACTAATGCTAATCCTCAGCCTAACCCTAACACTATCCCTAACCCTAACCAATCCATTACCCTAAACATAACCTGAACCCTAAACCTAACCATATCCATTACCCTAACTCTATTCCTAACCCTAATGCACATTCAAGCCCTAAACCAAAACCTTAACCTAAACCAAACCTTAACCATGACCTGACCCTAATAATACCCGTACCTCTAAACCTGACACTAACTCTCATCCTAATGCTTACACTATACCTAGCCATAAACCTATCCCTAAAACTATCCCAAACATAACCCTAAACCTAACATTAGTCCTAAACCTAATGCTAGCAAGAACCCCAACACAAACCCTAGCCCTAATCAAAGCCCTAACACTAGCTTTAATCCTAACCCTAAACTTAACCCTAGCCCTAATCCTAATTGTAGTCCTCAGCCTAGCAGTAAACCTAACTGTTACATCATACTTACCCAAAACCTAACCCTAAACCTAATTCTAGAACAAAACCTAAGCCTAAACCTAACACTATCCCTAGCCCTAATCCTAGCCCTAATTTAGCACTAACCTTACTGTAACTCTAACTCTATCCTTAAGACTAATTTACCTGTCAACCTAGCCCTATTAGTAGTTCTAAACCTATCCCTTACCATAACCCCAAAAATAGAACTAACCCTAGCCCAAACCCAAGCACTAACCTTTGCCCTATCCCTAACCCAAACTCTAAATATAACCCTAATCCTAAGCCTAAATCACCTTAACCCTAGCCATAACACTAATGCTAATCCTAAAACTAGCCATAACCCTAGCCCTATCCATAAAACAAAACCAAGCCATATCCCTAAATGTAACCCTTAGTGTAAACCAAACACTAATCCTACACCTTGCCCTAAACCTATTACTAATTCAAGTCGTAACTCTAACCCTAGAACTAACGCTGAACCAAACTCGGACCTTAACACTAATCCTACCTCTGAACATAACTCTAACCCTAAACCTAACACTAACACTAGACCTAGATATAACACTAATCCTGAAACTAGCCCTAACTGTAATGCTAGTTCTTATATTAACCGCAGCCTTAACACTAACACAAAACCTAGCCTTAATCTGAGCCCTAACCCTAGCTTTAACCGTAAACCTAACACTAACCCTAGCCCTAACCCTAACCCTAAGCCTAGCCCTAACCCTAGTGCTAACCCTATCCCTTACCCTAAGCCAAACTATAATCCTAAACCTACCCTAGTCCTAAAAAAAATCCTTAGCCTTCCCCAAACCCTAACTCTATTATCAGTCCCAACCATAGCCCTTATTTTAGTTCTAACTCTAACCAAAACCCTAACAATAAACCTGAACTTATTCTGATTCTAACACTAACCATAGGTCTAAACCTAACCCTAAACCTAAACCGCACACTAACACTAGTGGTACTGGTAATCCTATATGTAAACCTAAACCTAACACTAGACTCAGGCATTAACCTAATTCTTCATTTGGTGATAAATCTATAACTAGCCCTAAAAAAATCTAGACCTAACCCTAACAATAACCCTTAACCTAACCCAAACATGAACCCTACCCTTAGACCTAACCTTAGTCTTAATGCTGGCCCTAAACATAAACCTAACACTAACCCAAACACTGATCCTTACCTTAACACAACCCTAGCTCTAAAGTTAATCCTAATCATAACCTAACCATAACATTAGACTTAGCCATAATTCTAACCCTAAAACTAGCCATTACCATATCCCAAACCCCAACTTTAACTCTATCCATAACCCTAACCATAACTCTAACCCTAATGCTAACCTAGCCCTAACCCTAACTCTAACCCTAATCCTGACTCAAACCCTAACCCTTTCACTAGCCCAAACCCTAGCTCAATCTCAATCCCTAATTCTTAAATTTAACCTAAACCTAACACTAACCCTTGGCCTAAACCTAACCATAACAATAACCATAGCACTAATTCTAATCTTACCCTAGCCATAACACTAGCTCTAACCCTACCTATTACCGTAACCCTAACCCTAATGATAACCCTAGCCCTAACCTAAATTTACCATAACCCTAACTGGAAACCTAACCCTAGACATAACCATAAACCTAACCCTTGCCACAGACCTAACCCTAGGTTAAAACCTAATCATTACCCTAAACCTAACCCTAACTCTAACCCTAAACTTAATCCTGACCCTAACCCTAACCCTAACCCAACATCTAACTCTATCCAATACTCTAAACCTAATGATAACTCTATCCATAACCCTAACACTAATCCTGACCTTAAACTTAAATCTAACCTAGACCTACCCCTAAACCTAACCTTCACCCTAGTGGTAACCCTGGCTCAAACCCTAAATCATACCCTAACTCTAACCCTAATCCTATCCCTAGGTCTAACCCTAACTATAGCCTTAACACTAAACATAACCCTAGCCCTAACCCTAGTTCTAACTATCCATTATCCTAAACATAACCCTTGCCCTAAACATAACCCTTACCCTAAGGCTAACCCTAAGCCTAACCCTAACCCTATTACTAAATATAACCCTATCATTTACCCTAAACCTAACCCTATCATTACCCTAGAACTAACTCTCATGCTAAATTCAAACTGTAACTCTAAATCTTAACCTAAACTAAACCGGAACATTTCCCTAAACCTAATAATACCTCTAATTTTAAACCTGACGCTTACCCTAAACCTAACCCTTACACTAGACATAACGATAAACCTAACCCCAAATCTGTCCATAATCATAACCCTAGACCTGACATTTGCCCTAGCCATAATTCTTGCCATAAACCTAAAACAAACCCTAGCACTCATCCTGTCCCTAAATCTAGACTTATTACTAACCCAAATCATAACTCTAGCCCAAAACATAATTCTGACCTTCGAAATAGCCCTAAACCTAGCTATAAGCCTATCACTTCCCCTAAAACTATCTCTATCCCTAAGCCTAAACCTATGACTAAAGCTAGGCCTAACCCTAACACAAAGCCTAGAACTAATACTAACCCTAATGTAGCCCTAAACCAAACCTAACCTAAACATAGCCCTAAGACTAACTCTTGCCATAGCCATAATTTTAGTTCTAATCCTATCCCTTACCATAACCTTAACACTTGCTCTAAACTTAGCTCAAATCCTTGCCATAGCCCTAATCATATATCTAACCCTAACTCTAAATATAACCCTAACCCTATGCCTAAATCTCTCACACAAACCATAATATTAACTCTAATCCTAAAACTAGCCCTAACTTAGCCCCAACCTAGCCCTATCCCTACAACAAAATTGAGCCATATCCCTAACCATACACCTTAACCTAAACCAAACCTGAACTCTACACCTAGCACTATACCTACCTCTAATACGAGTTCTAACCCTAATCCTAAAATTAAATCTAACCCTGACTCTGACCCTAACACTAACCATAGCTCTAAACATCACTCAAAACTTAAACCTAACACTAGACATAGCTCTTACTCTAAGCCTAAAACTAGCCCTAATCATAACACTAGTTATTACATTAGCCATAGCCCTAACTCTAGCCCTAATATAACCAAAAACCTAGCCCTATATGGAGCCCTAATAATAGCTTTAAACCTAAACATGACCCTAATCCTAGCCCTAACATCTACATTAAAACTAACTCTAACCCTAAACCTAACCCTAGCCCTAATCTTAACCATAATCCTAGCCCTAACCCTATCTGTAACCCTATCCATTACCCTAACCCTAATCCTAATATTAACCCTAGGATAATCATAAACCTATTTCTAACCCTATTCTAAAACTATCCATTATCCTAAACCTAAATATATCCATAACCCTAACCCTAACCCTAACACTAATTTGAGCCCTAAACTAAAAATTAACCTAACTGAAACCGTAACCCTGAACCTGACCCCAAGAATACCCCTATATCTTAACCTTACCCTAAAACTTAATCTAAGCATTAAATATATCTAGCCATAATCCTAATTCTAAAACTATTCCTAATATAACCATAGACCTGAAATTAGCCCTAGCCCTAATACTAGCCCTAAACATAACACAAACCCTATCCCTAATTCTAGCCCTAAACTTAGCCCTAATTCTAACTCTAACCATAACCTTAGCCCTAACCCTAATGTTAACCCTGGAATTAGCCCTAAAACTAGCTATAACATCATACCTAAACCTAACTATAACCCTTACACCAGCTCTACACCTATGCCTGGCCATAATACTTATTTTAGCTCTAATTCTAGCCCTAATTAAGCCCTAACCCAAACACTAAACCTAAACCTAACTCTAACCCTAAGACTAACTCTAACTCTCACCCTAGCCCTATCCCTAGTTCTAACCCTATCCCTTACTATAACCCAAAACCTAGCCTTAACCCTAGCCCTAAACCTAGCTCTAACATTCACTCTAGTCCTAAAGCTAGATCTAACCCTACCTCTTAATATAATCCTAAACCTAAGCTTAAACCACACCCTAATACTAGCTCTAACCCCTATGCTATTTTGAAATCCAGCCCTAACACAAGACCTAGCCCTCAAACAAAACTGAGACAGTACTGACCCCAACCCTTAACAAAAACCAAACCCTAACCCTACACCTAGCCCTAACCCAGTCCTAATATGAGTCTTAACCCTAGTCCTAGTACTAATATCGACCCTGACTCTGATCCTAACATTAACTCTAGTTCCAAACATCCCCCTAACATCAGCCTAATCCTAACAAAAGACTTAACCCTAAATCTAACCATAAAACTAGCCCTAATTTTAATTCCAGTTCTTACCTCAACCATATCCTTAACCCTAACACAAAACCTAGCCCTTATCCGACCCCTAACCCTAAGTTTAACCTTAACCATAACCCTAGCCCTACCCCTAACCCTATCCTTAGACCTTTCACTAGCTATAACACTATCCCTTACACAAATTCAATTCCTCACCATATTGCTACTTCAGTCCTAACCCCAATTCTTAGCCTACCTCAATCCCTGACTCTACTACTAGTCCTATCCCTAGCCCTCATTCTAGTTCTAAAATTAAATCAAACACTAATTCAACTCTGACCTTTATTCTGACCCTAATACTAATCCTAGGTTTAAACCTTACCCTAACCCTAAACCAAAACTTATCACTAGCCCTACCGGTAACCCCATACACAATCTTAACACGAACACTAGCCCTAGACATAAACCTAATCCTTAATATAGCCATAATTTTAGCCCTTGAACTAATATTAAACCTTAACCTAACCCAAAAACAAGCCTTACCCCTATACCTAACCTAGTCCTTATTATGGCCCTAACCCTAAGCCTAACCCTAATGTGAACACCGACCCTTAAGCTAACACAAACCCTAGCTCTAAATCTTATCCTAAACTCCAAACTAAGCCTAATACTGGAATAACCATAAAACTAGTTATAACCATAAAACTAGCTCTTAGATTATCCATAAACCTAACACTAGCCCTAAACCTCACACAAAACTAGCCCTTATCCTAGCCCTAAACATAACCCTAAACACAACCCTAATGCTAAAACTAGCCCTAAACCTAACCCTAACCATTGCCCTGGCCCTAACCCTAGCTCAAATCCTAAACCGTACTGTAAACATAACCCTAGATGAAGCCTTAAACCTCAACCTAACCATAGCCCTAATCCTAAATGTAACCATAGCCCAAACCCTAGCTCTAACTCTAAACATTACCCTAAACATAACCCTAAACCTAATGCTAAACCTAGCCCTAAACCTATCCATAACACTACCTTAGCCCTCGTCCTAGCCCTAAACCTAGCTCAATCCTTTACCCTACCTCAATCTCTAACCCTTAACCTTAACATAATTCTAACAGTAACCCGAGGCCTAACACTAACCCTAAACCTAAATATAGCCCTAATGCTAACCATAACACTAGCCCTAACACTAGCTCAAACCCTACCCATTATACTGACGCTAAACCTAACTCTAATTATAACCCTAGACCTAAACCTAAACCTACACTAACCCAAACATAAACCCAACCCTAAAACTAACCATAAACCTAACTCTACCCTAACCCTAATCCTACATCAAACCCTAGCGCTTATCCTAAACCTAACCCTAACGATTACCATAAACTTAACCCTAACTCGTCATCTAGCCCTATCAATTACACTAACCCTAATGATAACCATAGTCCTAACACTAAACATAACCATAACCCTAGAGCAAACCCTAAACCTAACCCTAGCCCTAACACCAACCCTAGCAAAAATCCTAAACTGTATCCTAAACCTAAACCTAACCCTAACCATACCCACCTAACCCTGAACCTATCCCTAATTCTAGCCCTAATTTTAACAATAACTCAAGCCCAAACCCTAGCTATAACCCCATAAATTACCCTAATAATAACCATAACCCTAAAGCTATCCATAGGCCTAAGCCTAAACCTATCACAAACCCTAACCATATCCATTACCCTAAACATAACCTGAACCCTAAGCCCAACCCTATTTGTTTTTCTACACTTAACTATAATGTTAATGCTAATTTGAACCCTAAACCTAAACCTTATCTTAACCCAAACCCAAAATCTGACCCTGAACCTAATAATACCCCTATTTCTAAAAGTGACACTTTCCCTAAACAAAACCCTCAAACTAGACGTAGACCTAAACCTAACCTTAAAATTAACTCTAACCTTAGACCTGACATTTACCCTAGCCCTAATTCTTGCCCTAAAACTAACACAAAACCTAGCCCTACTCTTAGTCTTTAACCTAGCCTTAATCCTAACATGAAACATAACACTAGCCCTAACCCTAATTCTAATCCTAAAACTAGAATTAACCCTATCCCTAACCCTAGCACTAAAACAAAACCAAGATACAGGCCTAACCCTAAACCTTAACCCTAAACCTTAACCCCAAACCCTAACACTATACCTAGACCTAACTCTAGCCCTAATTTGAGTCCTAATTCTAACCTTAAGAATAACCCTTACTCTGACTCATATCCTAACACTCACCCTAACTCTAAACAACACCCTAAACATAAATCGAACCCTAACCATAACCCTAGCCCTAATTCGAGTCCTAACCCTAACCCTAAAACTAACTTTGACTCTGACTCATATCCTAACACTAACCCTAGCTCTAAATATCACCCTAACCTTAAATCTGACCCTACCACTAGATCTACCCCTTACCATAACCATAAAATTAACCCTAATTGTAACCCTAGTTCTTACATTAGCCATCGCCCTAACCATAGCTTTAACTCTAACTCAAAAAATAGTTCTAATCTGAGCCCTAAACCTAGCTAAAACATAACCCTAACATAACCCTAGCTCAAAGCCTAACCCGTGCCCTAAACATAGACCTAGATCTATCCCTAACTCTAACCATAACCTTAGCCCTAATCTTAAACTTAACCCTATCAATAAACCTAGCTCTAAACCTACCCATTACCCTAACCCTAAGCCTAATCCTACTGAAATACTAACCAAACCCTAAAGCTAACAATAAACCTAACTGGAAATCTACCCCTAGACAAAACCCTAAATATAACACTCACCATAGCCCTAAACATAGCTCTAACCCTGGCCCAAACCTTAATCCTAAACCAAAATCTAACACTAGCCCTAACACTATATCTAACCGTATTCATTACCCTAACCCTAACATTCACCTAATCCTATTCCTAGACCTAACCCTAAACCTAACCCTCACACTAGCCCTAACTCTGTCTCAAAACCTAACCCTTACACTAAATATAACCCTAAACCTAACCCTAATCCTAACCGTAACCCTAACCCTAACTCATAACCTGTTCCTAACCATAAGCATAGCTCTAAATTTAGCTCTAACCTTATTTATTACCCTAAATATAACCCTCATTGTAATGCTAACCCTAGGCCCAACCCTAAAATTATCACTAACTCAAACCCTATGAATTACCCTAAACTTAACCTAAAACCCTAAACCAAACCCTACCATTACCCTAACCCTAAACCTTTTTTCTAATCTGAGCCCTAAATCTAAATCTTAACCTAAACCAAACTCTAACCGTGACCTTAACCATAATAATTCCCCTAGCTCTAAACCTGACCCTTACCCTAATAATTACCCTAGCTCTAAATTTGAACCTTACCTTAACCCTAACCCTTATACTGGATGTAGCCATAAACCTAACCATAAAACTATCTTTAACCATCACCCTATTCCTGATATTAGCCCCAGCCCTAATCCTGGCCCTAACCCTGAAACAAAGTCTAGCCCTCATCCTAGCCTTAAACCAAGCCTTAATCATACCCTAACAATATCCCTACCCCTAACTCTAACTCTAACCCTCACCCTAACTGTAAACTTAGATATAATGTCATCCCTTATACTAAACGTAACTCTAACCATAACTCTAAATATAGTTCTTAGCTGAACACTAACCTTAGTCCTAATCCTAGCCCTAATTCAACACTATCCCTAACTCAATCTTAACCCTAGCCCTAAGACTGACTCTAATTCTCACACTAGCTCTATCCCTAGTTCTAACACTATCCCTTACCATAACCATAACCCTAGCCCTAACCCTGACCCTTAATCTGACTATAACACTAACCCTAGGTTTAAACCTGACCCTAACCCTAGACCTAACACCAACACTAGACCTACTGGTAATTTATACATAAATCTAACCCTATCACTCACCCTAGACCTAAACCTAATCCCAAATCTAGCCTAAACTCTAACCCTAGACCTCAACAAAAACCTAGCCCTAGCCCTAAAAATAACCCTTAACCTAACACAAAGATTAACCCTACCACTAGACATAAACCTAGGCCTAATTCTGACTTCAAACTTAACTCTAATTCTAACCTGGACACTGACCGTACATTTAACACTAAACCTACCTCTCAACCTGACCCTAACCAAAAATCTAAACCTAACACTAGACCTAGCCATAATCCTAACTCTACAAATTGCCCTAATTATAACCCTAGCTCTTACATTACAAATAGCCCTAACTTTACGCCTTAAACTAATACAAAACCTAGAGCGAATCCTAGGACTAAACCTAGTCCCAAGCATACATTAACACTAATCCTATTCCTAACCGTAATCCTAAATGTAGCCTTAGTCCTAAACCTAGCTCAAAGCCTACTCTTTACCCTAAAGATAAAGTTAGACCTATCCCTAATTCTAAACTTAACACTAGCCCTAATCCTAACCTTAACCCTAGCCCTAAACCTAGCTCTAAAATTACCCATTACTCTAACAATAACTGTAGCCCCATTAATAGTCCTAACCCTAGCCCTCACTCTAGCACTAATCCTATCCCAAACCCTAATGCTAACACCGACCCTTATTCTGATCCTAACACTAAGCCTAGGACTAAAACTTACCCTAACCCTAGACCAAAACCTAAAACTAGCCCTAGACCTAAACCTAATCCTAAATCTAGCCTTAATTCTAGCCCTAGACCTAAACAAAAACCTAACCCTAGCCCTAACCACAACCCTTAACCTAACCCAAACACTAACCCTACCCCTAGACCTAAACCAAGTCCTAATTCTGGCTTTAACCCTAACTCTAACTCTAACCCAAACACTGACCCTGCCATAAGAGTAAACCTGGGGCTAGGGATGTGACTCAAGCGGTAACACGCTCACCTTGCATGTGTAGGGTGCTGGGTTTGATCCTCAGCAAGACATAAAAATTAAAATAAATAAATAAATAAAGATGTTGTGTCGACTGAAAACTGAAAAATAAATATTAAAAAATTCTCTGTCTCTTCTCTCTCTATCGTAAAAAGAGAGAGTAAACCTATCTCTAAACCTAACCCTAACTGAAAATCTAAACCTATCACTAGACCTAGCCATAACCGTAGCCCTACAACTAGCCCTAATCATAATCCTGGCTTTTACATTACCCATAGCCCTATCCTTACACATTAACCTAACACAAAACCTAGAGTAAATTATAGGCCTAAACCTAGCATTTAGCATAACTCTAACCCTAACCCTAGCGTTAGTCCTAAACCTAGCTCAAAGCCTTACACTTACCCTAAGTAAAAACTTAGACCTATCCGTAACTCTAAACCTAACCCCATCCCTAATCCTAACCTTAACCCTAGCCCTAAACCTAGCTCTAAACCTAACCGTTACCCTAACCCTAACTCTAACCCTATTGATAACCCTAGCCATAACCCTAACCCTAACCCTAAGACTATCCCTAACCCTAACTGGAAAACTAACCCTAGACCTAACTCTAAAACTAACACTCATCATAACACTAACCCTAGCTCAAACCTTAACCTGTACCATAAACTTAAACATAACCATAGCCTTAACCCTAACCCTAAAACTAAATCTAACCCTAAACCTACACCTAAACCTATATCTAACCATATCCTTCACCCTAACCCTAATCAAACCCTAATGATAACCCTACCCCCAAACTAACCCTAAACTTACTGTAATCCTATTCTTAGACCTAACACTGAACCTTAACCTCATCATAGCCCTAGACTTAACTCTAGCTCATACTCTAACTCATACCCTAAAATAACCTTAGCCCACACCTTAACCCTAATCTTAGCCCTAATCCTAACCATAACTGCAGACCAAAACCTAGATCAAAATATATCCATTAAACTAAAAATAACCCTAAACCTACTGCTAAGCCTAGCCCTAACCCTAACACTATCTCTACTCTTATCTCTGATTCTAAGCTGAACTCTCACCCTAGGCCTAACCCTTACCAATCCCTGACCTTACCCTTAACCTAACTATAACACGAATCCTAAGCCTAAACCTAACCCTAGCCCTAATCCTAAACTTAAACCTAGAATTAACCCTAGCTCTAACCCACCCATTACCATCACTCTAACCATAAACCTCATGATAAACCTTGCTTGAACCATTAACCTACTCTAACCCTGATGGTAAATCTAACACTTGACCTAACCATAAACCTAACCCTTGCTGTAGTCCTAAACCTAACTCAAAACCTAACCCTAGTCCTAAACCTAACATAAATTCTAACCATAACCCAACATCTAACCCTGTCCATTACCCTAAACCTAATGATAATCCTAGCTCTAACCCTAATATTAAACCTGAGCCTAAGCCTAGACCTAACTCTAAACCTAATCATAGTCTTAGCACTACCACTAGCTCAAGCCCTAACCTGTACCCTAAACATAACCCTAGCCCTAGCCTTAACCCTAAACCTAACCATCACTCTAGCCCTAATACTAGCCATAACCCTAGCTCTAACCCTATACATTACCCAAATGATAAACATAAACCTAATGTTAACCCTAGGCCTTATCCTAACCCTATCCATTACCCTAAACCCAAATTAAACTTTAACCTACCCCTATCCATTACATTAACCTTAACTCTAGCCCTAAAGCTAATTTGAGCCCCACCCCTAAACCTTAACCTAACCCAACCTCAAACCTGACTCTGACCAGTATAATATCCCAAGCTCTAAACCTGAACCTTACCCTAAACCTAACTCTGACACTAGACCTAGCCATGAACCTTACCCTAAAAATGATCCCTAACCATAACGCTAAACCTCTGATTAGCCCTAGCCCTAATTCTTGCCATAACCCTATCAAAAATGCTAGCCCTCATTCTAGCCCTAAACCTAGCCTTGATTCTAACCTAAAGCCTAACTCCAGCCCTATCCTTAATTTTATCCCTCGCCTTAGTTCTTAAACTAGCTATAAGTCATCCCTTCCCTTAAACCTAAACCTACCCCTAACCCTTGACCTTACCCTAACACTAACCCTAGACCTGATACGAGTCCTAATTTCACCCTAACCCTAACTCTAATATTAGCACAAACACTAAATTTAAAATTGAACTTACCCTAATCCCAGTTCTAACTCTATCCCTTACCATAACTCTAACCCGAGACCTGATCCTAGCCCTAATTTAGACCTAACCCTGACTCTAAAAGTAACACTAAGACTAAATCTCATAATCACCATAGCCCTAATTGGAGTTCTAACTCTGCCCATTACTGTAACACTTGTCCTTACCTTAGAGATAACTCTAGCCCTAGCTCTAATCGAAGATCTAACAATAATTCTAAATCCAAACCTAACCTTAAGCCTAAACATTACACTAACTCTAGCCCTAAAAATATCACTAATCCTAAAACTAGCCCTAACCTAGTCCTATCCCAAAACAAAACTGAGCCTTAGCCCTAAGCCTAAACCTTAACCTAAACAAAAACCTAACCCTATACCTAGCCCTAGCCTTAGCCCTAATACCCGTCCTACCCTAACTCTAAATCTAACCTTGACCCTGATTCTGACCCTAACACTAACCCTAGCTCTAACATCACCCTAAAAATAAACCTAAACCTAAAACTAGACCTAGGCTGAACCCTAATCCTCAAACTAGCCCTAATCATAACCCTAGATCATACGTTAGCCATAGCCCTAAATTTAGCCCTAACCTAACCCAAAACCAGCCCTAATCTGAGTCCTAACACCTTGTTTTAAACCTAACCCTATTCTAGCCCTAAATATTACCCTAAAACTAACCCTATCCATAAAACTCCTCTAACCCTAAACCTAACCCTAACCCTAGTCTTAATCCTAACCAAAATACTAAACCTAAACCCAGCTCTAACCCTATCCATTACCCTAACCATAAACCTAATACTAATGCCAACCCTAGGATAACCCTAACCCTATCTCTAACCCTAAACATATACATTACTCTAAACCTAACCTGAACCCTAAACATAACCATATCTGTTATCCTAACCTGAACTCTAACCCTAATGCTAATTTGAGTTACTAACCTAAATCTTAACTGTGATCATGAACCTAATAATAACCATATCACTAAAACTGACCGTAACCATAAACCTAACCCTTACACTAGAGCTAGACATAAGCCTCACCCTAAAACTAACCCTAACCATATAGCTAGAACTGACATTAGCCCTAGCCCTAATTCTAGCTCTAACCCTAACACAAAAACCTAGCTCTAATTTAGCTCTAATCCTAGCCCTAAAACTAGCCTTAATACTAAACCTAACCCTAGCACTAACCGTATTTTGATCCTCTCCCTAAACCTAGATATAACATCATACCTTACCCCAATCCTAACACTAATGTAGCCCTAAACCTAGGCCTAGACTTCACATTAACCCTAATGCTAATTCTGAACTAATTTAGCCCTAACCTTAAACCTAATCCTAGCCCTAAGACTAACTATAATTCACAACCTAGACGTAACCCTAGTTATAAACCTTTCCCTTACCATAACCCAAACCCTAGCCATAAACCTGGACCCAGCCCTAGCCTTTTATTTTTCCCTAATATATATCTAACACTATCTCTAAATCTAACCCTAACCCTAAGCATAAAACTCACCCTAATACTAGCCCTAACCCTAATGTTAATTGGAAAACTAGCCCTAACCCTAGCCCTAGCACTCACACAAAACCGAATCATAGGCTTAAACCTAATCCTTAACCTAAACCAAATCCCAACACTAACACTAGCCCTAATTCAAGTCCTAAACCTTTCTCTAGAACTTATCCTGACCCTGACCCAGAGACTAACTTTAATCCTAACTCCAAACATCCCCCTAATCCTAAACCTAAACATAACACTAGATCTTGCCCTAAACCTAACCAGAAAACTAGCCCTAATTGGAACCATTGTAATTACATTAGCCATAGCCATAACCCTAACAGAAAACCTAGCCCTAATCTGAATCCTAGCTCTAGCTTTAACCCTAAATCTAACCTTAACCTTAGACCTATCCCTAACCCTAACAGAAGTCCTTACCCTAGCTCTAACCCTATCCCATTAGGGTAACCTAAGCCAAACCCTCACCCTAATGTTAACCTAGTTTTAAACCTAATTTTTAGCCTACCCCAAACCATAACTCTAATACTAATACTAACCCTATCCCTCATTCTATCTCTAACCCTAACTGAAACCATAAAACTAACCCTGATCATTACACTGACCCTAATACTAAACCTAGGTCTAAATCTGGCCCTAACTCCAAACCAAATGCTAACACTAGCCCTACCAGTAAACCTGTACCTAAACCTAACCATAATACTAGCACTAGACCTAAACCTAATACTAAATATAGCCATAATTCTAGCCCTAGCCCTAAACAAAAACCTAGCCTTAGCTGTAAATATAACTGTGAACGTAACGCAAAGACTCATCCTACCCCTAGACATAACCCTAGCTGTTATTCTGGCCCTCACGCTAAACCCAACAGTAACCCAAACACTGGCCTCTAGTATAACACAAACCCTAGCTCTGAACCTTATCTTACCCAAAACCTAACCCTAGAACTTGACCTATCCATAGAACTAACCCTAAAACTAGCCATAACGAAAACCTAGATC
This sequence comes from Marmota monax, assembly GCF_021218885.2. Lineage (NCBI taxonomy): Eukaryota > Metazoa > Chordata > Mammalia > Rodentia > Sciuridae > Marmota > Marmota monax. The sequence continues at coordinate 522,667 of NW_026693510.1, forward strand.
TTACATTACACATAACCCTAACACTAGCTTTAAACCTCACACAAAAACTAGCCTTAATCCTAGTCCTTAACCTAGCCATAGGCATAACCCTAACCCTAACCCTAGCCCTAACACTCAAACTAATGCTTGCCCTAGCCCTAACACTAGCTCAAACTCTAACTCTGACCCTAAACACAACCTATCTCTAACCCTAACCCTAACCCTAGCCTTAATCCTAACTGTAATCATAGCCAAAAACCTAGCTCTAACTCTTCCATTACCTTAAACATAACCCTAGCCCTATGTTAACCCTAGCCATAATGCTAACCCTAACCATAACTGTATGCTTGACTCTAACCTTAACCCTCTTCCTAGCCCTATCTATAGCTTAAACCCTATAGCTTAAACCCTAGATTTAACATAAATCTAACCCTATCACTTACCCTAGCCCTAACCCTAATCCTAGCCCTAATCCTAACTTTAATAATAGCCCTAACTCTAGCAATAGCCCTATCCATTGCCCTGAAGATAAGCCTAACCCAAATCCTAACCCTAGGCCTGACTCTAACCCTATCTCTATCACTAACCATATACATTACTCTAAAACTATCCTAAACCCTAGACCTAACCCTATCAATTACTCTAACCCTAACCCTAACCCTAATGCTAATTTGAGCCCTAATCTAAGCCTTAACGTAAACCCAAACCTAACCTAGGCTTTCACCCCAATAATACACCTAGCTCTAAACCTGACCCTTATCCTAAACCTAACCCTTAAAATAGAACTAGCCATAACTTAACCCTAAAACTATCCCTAATGATAACCATAGACCTAACAATAGCCCTATACCTAATCCTAGCCCTAACCCTAAAACAAACCCTAGCTCTATTCCTATCCATAAACCTAGCAATAATCTTAACCCAAACCCTCACCCTAGCCTTTTCCCTAAATTTACACCTCGCTCTAACCCTGAACCTAGCTATTACCCCATTCCTTCCCCTAAAACTAACCCTAATACTAACTCTAACATTAACCCTAACCCTAGCCCTAACCATATGCCTAACCTAGTGCTAATCATAGCCCTAATTCATCCTTACCCAAACCCTAACCCTAACCCTAGTTCTAAGACTAATTCTAAATCTCACTGTAGCCCTATTTATATTTCTAACCCTATTCATTATCGTAACCCAAATACTAGCGCTAACCTTAGCCCTAACCCTAGCCATAGCCCTAAACCTAGAAGTAACCATAACTTTAAATCCAACTCTAAACTTAAGCCTAAACCTCACCCTACCACTAATCTGAACACTATTATTAATCCTAAAACTAGCTCAACCCTAGTCCAAGCCCTAAAACAAAACTGAGCCATTGCTCTAATTCTAAACCTAACTCTATACCAAAACCCTACCCATATATCTAGCCATTACCCAAGATGTATTTGGAGTCCTAGGCCTAAAACTAATCTTGACCTGACTCTTATCCAAACACTAAGCGTAGTTCTAAATATCACCCTAACCTTAAAGCTAATGCTAACAAAAACCTAACCCAAAACCTAACCCTAAAACTAAGCCTCATTGTAACCCTAGTTCTTACACTAGCCATAGCCCTAACCATAGCTCTAACTCTAACAAAAAATAGCCCTAATCTGAGCCATAACACTAGATTTAACCCTATCCCTAAACATAGACCTAAACCTAACCCTAATACTAACCCTAAACCTAGGTCTAAACCTATCCCTTACCCTAAGCCAAACCCTATCCATTATGCTAACCCTAGTCCTAATCTTAATCTTTAGCCTAACCCAAACCCTAACCATATTATTAGTCCTAATCCTAGCCCTCATTCCAGCTTTAACCCTAACCCAAATCCTGTCTCTAACCTTCACCCTTATTCTGACAATAACACTAATTATAGTTGTAAACCTGAACCTAACCCTAAACCGAACCCTGAAACTATAACTTCTTGTAACTTTATACCTAAACCTAACCCTAACACAAGACTTAAACCTAAACCTAATCCTAAATCTAGTGATAACTCTAGCCCAAACTGAAACAAAAAGTTAGTCCTAGCTCTAACAATAACACTTAACCTAAACCAAACACTAACCCTAACCCTAGACCTAAACCTAGTCCTTATTCTGGCTTTCATCCTAACCCAAACTCTAACCTGAACACTGACCCTGACACTAACACTAAACCTAGCTCTAAATTTCACCCTAAACCAAAATCTAAACCTCAAACTAGACATAGCCATCAACTTAACCATAAAGTAGCCCTAATTAGAACCTTAGGTATAACATTACCCATAGCACTAACATTAGTTCTAAACCCAACAGAAAACCTAGCCCTAATACAAGGCCTAAACCTACCCTAAGCATAACCTTCACCCTAACCCTAGCCCTAACACTAACCCTAACCCTCACCTTAGTCCTAAAACTAGCACTAGGCCTAACCCTTAGATTAAACATAATCCTATCCCTATCCCTAACCAAAACCCTAACACTAGCCCGAACTCTAGCTCTAAACATTGCCATTAATCTAACTCTAAAGCTAACCCTAATGATAACCTAGATTTAACCCTATCCCTAATCATAGACCTAAACCTAATCCTAACCCTAGCCCTAATCTGTAAACCTAAACCAAACCATAAACCTAACCCTAGACCTGAACCTAAACATAACCCTTGCCATATTCCTAACCTTAACTCAAACCCTAACCCTTACACTAAACCCAACAGTAAACCTACGCTTAAACCTAAACTTATTCCTAAACCTAACTGTAACCCCAAAGCTGACCTTACATCTAACCCAATCTATTACCCTAAACCTTAACTTAACCCTAATAAAAATCCTAGCCCTAACAATAAACCTACCCTGACCATAAACATAACCCTAACCCTAGACCTAACACTAACACTAACACTAACCCTCAACCTATTCCTAAAGCTACATCAAAACCTAACCGTTATCCTAAATCTAACCCTAATCCTACCATAAGCTAGGTTTACTAGACCTAAACCTAACCCTAACCCTAACTCTAGCCCTAATCTTAACCATAACCCTAGCCCTAAAACTAGCTCTAACCCTATATATTACCCTTATTTTAACCCAAATTCTAATGCTAACCCTAGGCCTAACCCTAACCCTATAACAAACCCTAAACCTTTCCTTTACCCTAAACCTACTCTGAACACTAAACCTAACCCTATTAATTACTCTAACCCTAAATCAACCATAGTGCTCATTTGAGCCCTATCCCTAAACCTTAAACTAAAACAAACCCTAACCCTGATCCTGACGCTAAAATTACACCTATCTGTAAAACTGACCCTTACCCTAAACCTAACCCTTAAACTAGACCTTGCCATATACCTAACCCTAAATCTACTCCTAACTGAAAACTAGACCAGACATTAGCACTAGCCCTAATTCTAGACCTGACCCTACAACAAATCCTAGCCCTCATTCTAGCACTAAACCTAGCCTTAATCATAACTCTAAAACTAACAATAGCCCTGACCCTAATTCTAACCCTCACCCTACCTCTAAATCTAGCTGTAATGCCATCCCTTTCCCTAAACTTAACCCAAAACCTAAGGCTAGGCCTAAGCTGAACACTAACCCTAGCCCTAAATCTATCCCTAATGTAGCCCTATCCCTAACACTAACCATAACCCTAGTCCTAAGACTAACACTAACACTCATCCTAGACCTATCCCTAGTTTTAAACCTATCCCTTACTATAGCCCTAACCCTAGCCATAACCTTGGCTCTACTCTTACATCTAGCCCTAAGTCTAAAACTAAACCTAACTTTAAATCGAAACCTAACCCTCAGTCTAAGCCCAACACTAGCACTAGCTCTAACACTAATGCTAATCATAAAACTAACCCTAACCCTAAAACTAGGACTAAAACAAAACTGATCAATAGCCCTAACCCTAAAGCTTAACTTATACAAATTTGTAACACTACACCTAGACCTAATCCTAGCCCTACTTTGAGACCTAACCCTAACCTAAAAACTAACCCAGACACTGACTCATATCCTATCTTTCACCATAGCTCTGAACACAACCCAAAAATTAAAACAAACTCTAACAGTAAGCCTAGCCCTTATTTGAGTCATAGCCCCAAACTTAAAACTAACCCTGACTATGACTCATATCCTAACACTAACCCAACTATAAATACCAAACTAACCTTAAAGCTATTCCTAACACTACATCTACCCTACCCCTAACCTTAATTGTAACCCCAGTTCTTACATTAGCCATTGCCCTAATCCTAGCACTAACCCTAACACAAAAACTAGCCCTAATCTGAGCCCTAAAACTGGATTTAACCATAACCCTAACCCTAACTCTAACCCTAACCCTAGCTCTAAACGTATCCCTTACCCTAAGCGAAACCCTAACACTAATGAGAATCCAAGAATGATCCCAAATCCTCAGGCTAACCAAAATCCTAACCCCAATTAATAGTCCTACCAGTAGCCCTTACTTTACCTCTAACCCTATCCCAAACCCTAATGCTAACCATGACCCTTAATCTGACCCTAACACTTACCCTATACCTAAAACTGAACCTAAACCTAGATCAAACCCTACCACTAGCACTACTGCTCACCTTATACCCAAAATAACCATACCACTACACCTAGACCTAAACCTAACCTTAAATCTAGCCTTAACTCTAGCCAAGACATAAAAAAAACCTAGCCCTTGCCCTAAGAATAAACCTTAACCTAACCCAAACACTAACCCTACTCCTAGGTCCTAATTCTGGCTGCAACCCTAATTCTAACTCTAACATTGACACTTACCCTGCCTTTATCACTAAATCTACTTCTAAACCTGACCCTAACTGGAAACCTAAACGTAACACTAGACCTAGCCATAAACCTAACCCTAACCCTAACACTTATCCTAACCCTAACCCTAACCAGAACACTAAACCTAACCCTCAGTGTAAACCTAAAAATAACACTAATAAAAACCCTAACCCTACTCCTTACACCAACCCTAACTATAACCCTAACCCTACTCCTTACACAAACCCTAATCCTAACCCTAACCCTAATACTAAACCACTACCCTAATTCTAACACTAACTTTAACACTAACTTCAACCTTAAACCTAATATTAACCCTAATCCCAACTGTAACTCTATAAGTAACCCTAACTCTAACCTTAACCCAAACACTAACCCTAAACCTAACCTAAACTCTATCACTAACACTAACATTATCCCTACAACTAACACCAAACCTCACCATATATATAACCCTAACCCTAACACTTACTCTAAACCCATCCCTAACACTAGCCCTAAACCTAACACTAACACTAACCCAAACACTAATCCTAACCCTTACCCTAACTCTAAGAGTAACACTAACCCTAACCCTAAACGTAAAACTACACTTAACCCAAACATTAACCCTAAACTTACTCTACTGTAACACTAAACCTAACCCCAGCCCTAACCTTATAACTAACCCTAAACCTAAACCTAAACATAACACTAACTGTAACCCTAACCATAATTCTAATTCTAAACTTAACCGTAAACCCAATGATAACCTTAACCCTAACCATAACAAAATTCCTAGCCCTAACACTAACTCTAATTCTAGCACTAACCCTAAAGTCAACCCTGATGCTAACTCTAACACTAACCCTAACCTAAAACCTAAACCAAAACCTAATTCTATCACAGTCACCCTCATCATCACACTAACCCTAACCCTAAACCTAAACCTAATACTAACTCTAACACTAACCATAACCCTAAACTTAATTGTAATCCAAACCCTAACCCAAACTCTAACCCTAACACAAACCCTAACACTAAATCTAACATTAACCCTAACAAAACACTATCACAAATCCTAAATCTAACCCTAACTCTAATCCTAAACCTATAATAACCCTAAGCCTAACATTAAAACTAACTATAATCCCAACCCTAACAATAATGCTAACCCTAAACCTTACCCTAACACTGACTCTAACCGAACACTAACACTAACCATAACCCTAATCCTAACCCTAATACTCCCCCTTACATTAAACCTAACCCTAATCATAACACTAACCCTAAATATAACACTAACCCTAAGGCTAACACTAACGCTAAACCTAACTCTAATACTAATGCTAACCATAACACTAAACCTAAACTTAAACCTAACACCAACTGTAATATTAATGCTAACCATAAACCTAACCCTAAAAAAACCCTAACTATAATCTTAACACTAACACCAACCATAACCCTAAACCTAACCCTAACTTTAACAGTAATCCTCTCCCTAACCTTAACCCTAACACTAACCCTAACCCTAATCCTAAAACTAATGCTAATGCTAACTGTAACCCTAACCCTAATCCTAAATGTAATCCTAAACCTAACACAAACCCTCACACTAACCATAACACTAATCCTAACCCTAACAGTAATAGTAACACTAACCCTAATCCTAACACAAACCCTATTCCTAACCAAAACCCTAAACCTAACACAAACCCTAACCTAACCCTGACACTTACGCTGTCCCTAACCCTAAACATAACCCTAACACTAATCGAATCCTAAGCCTTACCTAAGTCTAACACTCACCTAATCCTAACCCTAAAACTAACACTAATTCTAAACCTAACTATAACCCTAACCCAAACACCAACACTAAACCTAAATTTAACCCTAACCCTAACTCTAACACAAACCACAAACCTAATGCTAAACCTAATCCTAATAGGAACCCTAAACCTAACCTTAACCCTAACACTAACCCTTAACATAACAGTAAACCTAATTCTAACACTTAACCATAAGAGTAACAGTAAACCTCATCCTAACCCTAACCCTAACCCTAACACTTACCTTAAACCTAACTCTAACCCTAACCCAAATACTAATCCTAACCCTAACCCTAAGTGTAACCTTAATGCTAACCCTAATTCTAATAGTAATCCTACATCTAACTCTAACCCTAACCATAACCCTAACCATAACACGTCCTAAACCTAACCTTAACCATAACACTAACACTAACCCACATCCGAAGCCTAACCATAACAAAAACCCTAAGTTTAACACTAGCCCTAACACAAACCTATCCCAAACCATAACCCTAACCCTAAACTAACCCTAACACTAACTTTAACCCTAAACCTAATATTAACCCTAACCCAAGCAATAACTCTACATGTAACACTAACTATAACCCTGATCTTTAATGTAACACTAACCCTAACCCTAATTCTTAACTTAACACTAACCCTAACCCTATCCGTAACACTAACATCAACCCTAAAACTAACATAACCCTAACACTAACACTTACCCTAATCGTAACTCTAACCCCAATGCTAACCCTAAACAAACCCTAACCCTAAAGCTAACATTAACACTAACCCCAACCATAACTCTATAAGTAAAACTAACCCTAAATTTAACCCTAACCATAACACTAACATCAACCCTAACCCTTACCTAATTCAAACACTAACACTAATCTTCATCCTAACACTAACCCTAACGCTAACCAAAATGCTACTCTAACACAAACCCTAACCTATCCCTAAGACTAACCCTAACACTAACCTTAAACCTAACCCTAAACCTCAATCTAAATCCAATGTTAATCCTAATCTGAATCCTAACTTAAACACTAATCCTAACAAAACACTAACCCTAAACCTAACACTAACCCTAACCCTATCCGTAACCCTAAACCTAACACTGATCTTGACCCTAACAATAACCCTAATCCTAACTGTAACCCTAAACATAACCCAAATTATAAACCTAACACTAATTCTAAAACTAACCCGAACACTAATCCTAATCCTAAGCCTAATCATAACCCTAACACTAACTCTAAACCTAACCCTAAACCTAACCCTAACAATAAACCTTACCCTAATCCTAACAATAACACTAACCCTACCCTAAACCTTACCCTAACCCTAACACTAACCCGAACACTAATCCTAACTCTAACCCTAAACCTAACCATATCCCAATCCTAACCTTAACTCTAATCCTAAACCTAACCCTATCCAAAACACAATCCCTAACCTAACCCTAAACCTAAACCTGTAACTAAACCTTACCCTAACCCTAACAGTAACTCTAACTGTAACCCTAACCCTGACCCTAACCCTAACCCAATTGCTCACCTAATCATAACCCTAAACCTAACACTAATCCAAACCCTCTCGCTAACACTAACCCTAAACCTATTTATAAACCTAACCCAAACACTAACACTAACCCTAACCCTAACTCTAACACTAACCCTAACTTAACCCAACTCTAACCATAACTCACACCCTAACACTAACCCTAACCATAACCATAATTCAAACACTAAACCTAACCCTAACGCTAACCGTAATTCTAAACCTAACTCTAAGCCTATACCAAACACTATTCCTATGCCTAACCCTATCACGAATACAAAACCTAACCCTAACCCTAACCCTAATCCTAACCCTAAGCCTATTTGTAAAGTTAACCCTAACACTAACCCTAAACCTAACCCTAATTTCAAACCTAACACTAACCCTAACACTAACCCTATCCCTAAACCTAATGGGAACTCTAAGCCTAACATTAACCCTAACCCTAAACCTAATCCTAACCCCAACACTAACCCTAACCCTAACCCTAACAGTTACCCTAAACCTAACACTAACACTTACTTTTTTCCTTACACAACCCTAACCCTAAAAATAACCATAACACTAACCTAATCCAAACCTTAATGCAACCCAAATTTAATTCTACCTCTAAACTTAACCTTAAACCTAATACTAACCCTAACCCTAACCTAACCCTAACCATAATCCTAACAGTTACCCTAAGGCTAACACTAACCCTAAAGAAACCCTAACCATAAACCTAAAAACTAACCCTAACTGTAACCCTAATTCTAACACTAACCCTATATCTTACCATAAATTTATCACCAACCATAAACATGAAACTTACTCTAACCTGCCACAGCCTGGCTGGGCACAAAATAACCTGGCCACCACACCGCCTTGTAGATTCAAACAGAAATTCTTTATTCCGGAACTCTCACCAGCACTCTACATGCACTTTCTGGGAAAATTCACCCTCCACCGGGCTCTGCGTACCAAATACTCTCAGAACCTGGGAAGAACTCCATGGGAACTCCAGGAGCAGGCACCTGAGGCAGCAGGATGATTCCTATTCCCAGCAGGATCCACCCTAAACATGGAACCGCCCTATTCCCATCAGGATCCACCCTAAACCCAGATCCACCCTAATCCCTGAGCAGGGTCACCTTTCAACCAAAACTCTCAAACATTCATGCAATGTCACTGCAAATGACCTGGGTCCAAGGCAAGCCCATTTCCACAATGGAGATTCCTCCCTCTAAGCCACATTGGGTAGGCTGACAAGGAAATTGCCATGCGTCATTCCTACTTGGCTATGGCTCTCAGCAATTCCCTCAACAAAAACAGAACAATAGCCATTTATGTAGTATTTGACTGTGTTAGGTATTGTATTGTAGTTGTCTAGAGATGTTTTAAAAGGTACAGGAGGATGTGTCTAGGTTATATGCAAATACTATATCTTTTATATAAGGGACTTAGGATTCCTGGATTTTTCATCCTCTCTGTGTGTTGGGACGGGGGCCCTGGAATCCATCCCCTTGGGTATCAAGAGACGACTATATTTTCCAACACCAATTCTCCAATTCTCCAAATTGGTGTTCAACAATTCAATTAAATTCTTACACTATAGGAATTATCACAAATCCTACAAGTTAAGGACTTAGCCTCCCAAGACTGCCCCGTCCTTGTGATGCAAGCCACAAAGGGGTGCCCAGAGTGCCCATACTTCTGCCAGGATGACTACAAATTTAGGGGTTATCACAACCTTCTCTTCGGGGTTCATAATTTGCTAAACTGCTCACAGATCTCAGAGAGACCTTCAACTAATGTTCACTGGTTTCTTAGAAAGCCTAGAACTCAAGAATGGCCAAGGGGAAGAGAAACGTATAGGAAATTCAATGAATGGGGTGGGTGTGTGGCACAGGGCTCTCACCACCTCTGAGGGTGCGCTACCCTTCTAGAACCTTTTCTTAGTGCCTGCTAGAATACTACAGGATTTTCTTTAGCTATCCGGAGTTCCTGCCTTCCTCCCAGTGCCAGTGAAGACGAAGGTGAAAGAATTTCCAGTGTTGCTGAGAACCGGACAAGATTTTGGATTAAGCTAGCTGCCTGCAGAACTTACCTGGACAATGATTTAAGCTAGCTGCCTGCAAAACTTACCTGGACTGTGATTTACCTGAACTGTGAGTTAATCTATTAAGACACCGTTTTACCTGGACTGAGACAACAAACTGTAATCTGCAACAAATTGTAACTCGGTATCTTTGCTAATGGTGTCATTGCTGGTATAATTTTTTCAAGGGCTTCTTGAATGGAGCCATCAAGTGGCTTGGTATTGTGACATTTTGTATCCTCCCCTTCTGCTTGTAGCAGATTTTTTATGGTGTTTGTGTAAAAACCACTATGGTCGTTATTTAAATTAAACAAAAGGGGGGATTTTAGAGTCTGTAACCAAGTTAGGATGGCGCCTGGCAAATGTTAGAGTCTTTAAACAAGTCTGGGTGTTGCTTGCCATTTTTCCAGAGGGAGTGGTTAATGCTGAGGTCTGTAAACAAGTCTGGATGGCCCCTGGCATTTTGCCAGAGGGAGTGGTTTGTGAATTAATGCCAGGGAGCCATTAAGTGTGGAGATTCCATATTGATTGACTGATGTATCTAGTTTATGCTAATTAAGATAAGCTGTGTGGAATGTATAAATACCTCTGTTGTCCTAAAATAAAGGGCTCCTACTCCTGCTATATCAATCTACACAAGTTGCTCATCACCACCCAGTTATTTTGCCCAGTCAACCGGGCTGTGGCACTAACCCTAAGCCTAACAATAACACTAACCCTAACCCTAACCCTAACCCTAATCCTAAGACTAACCCTAACCCTAACCCTCACTCTAAACCTAAAATATAATCCAAACCCTAACTCTAACACTCATGCTGAACCTAACAATAAACCAAAACCTAATCAAAACTCTAACACTAAACCTAATCCTAATCCTATCCCTAAACCTAACACTGAACCTAACCCTAACCTTAATCCTAAACCTAACACTAACACTTACCCTAACCCTAACCCTGAACCTAACCCTAACCCTAACACTAACCATAACCCTAAGCCTAAACCTAACACTAAACCTAACACTAACCTTAAAATTATCCCTAAGGCTAACACTAACCCTATCCCTAACCCTAACCCTAACTTACCACTAACCCTAACACTACCCCAACACTAAGCCTAAGCCTAACCCTAATCTTAACACTAACCTTAACCCTAACCCTTACCCTAACCATAATCGTGACTCTTACTGTGACATTAAACCTAACCCTGTCTCTAACTCTATCACTAGCATTAAACCTAATTTTAAACCTAACCAATATTTAACCATAAGCCTAATCCTAACCCTAACACTATCACTAACCTTAACCCTAACTCTAAATGTAGACATAACCCTAAACCCAACACTAAACCTAATTCTAAATCTAACCTTAACACTAAACCTAAAACTAACTCTAACCATAAAACTAACCCTAATCCTAACCTAAACCTTACCTTAACCCCAACCATAACACTAACCCTAAACCTTATTCTAACCCTAACCCTATAAATGACCCTAATCCTAGCCCTAAACTTAACACTAACCTAACCCTAATCCTAACCCTTACTTTAACCCTAGCCCTACCCCTAAACCTAAACTGTATGCTAAATTTTACCGTAACCCTAACACTAATCCTAAACCTAATTCTAAACCTAACACAAACCCTACCCCAAACCTTAAACTAACCCTAACCCTAATGCTAACACTAACCCTAACCCTAACCTTAACTCTAATGCTAACCAGAACCCTACACTAACCCTAACCCTAAACCTAAACCCAACACAAACTCTAATCTTAAACCTAACCCGAACCTTAACCCAAACACAAAGCCTAAATCTAACCATACCCCTAACCCTAAACCTAACCATAAACCTACCACTAACACTATGACTAACACTAACCCTAACCCTAACACTAACACTAACACTAACACTTATCCTATCCTTAACCCTAACACTAACCCTAAACCTCACCCTAACCCTAACCCTTACCCTAATATTAACCATAACCTTAAGCCTAATCCTAGACCTAAATCTAAACCTAACCCTAACCCTATCTCAAACCCTATCACATTCTCTAAGTCAAACCCTAACACTAATCCTACCCTAATCCTAATCTTAATTCTTATCCTACCCCACACCTTAAATTTCTTACAACTCCTATCCTAGCCCTCATTCTACCTTTAATCCTAAACTTAACCCTGACCCTTATTCTCACCGTAACACTAACCCTATGTCTTAACCTGACACTCACACTAAACTGAACCCTAACTCTATCCCTACCAATGAACTTATACCTAAACCTAACAGTAACACTGGACTAGAATAAACTTAATCCTAAATATTGTCATAAATCTAGCTCTAATCTTAAACAAAAACCTAGCACTAGCTCTAAAAATAACCATAAACCTAATGTAAAAACCAACCTTATCCCTAGACCAAATGCTAGTCCTAATACTGGCAGTTACCCGAAACCTAACCCTATCCCAAACAATGACCCTTAACCTAACACAAACTCTAGCTCTAAACTTTATCCTAACCAAAATCCTAACCCTAACACTAGACTTCTCCATAACCCTGACCCTAAAACTGTCCATAACCATTTCTCCAGCTCTTACATTTTCCATAGCCCTAATGCTAGCCCTAAACATCACACAAAACCTAGGCCTTATTCTAGCACTAAACCTAGACGTAATTGTAACCCTAAACATAACCCTATACATAAACCTAACCCCATCCTTGCCCTAGCCCTAATCATAGCTCAAGCTCTAACACTTACCCTAAATATAACCCTGAAACTATTTCTTATAATAACCCTAGGCCTAACCCTAACCCTAGCCCTAATCTTAACCTTCTCCCTAGCCCTTACCTAAGTTCTAACCCTATCCATTAACCTAAAGATAACCCCATCTCAAATGCTAATCCTAGGCCCAACGCTAAGCCTATCACTAACACTAACAATATCCATACTCCAAATCTAACCTGAACCCTAAACCTAACCCTATCAATTACCCTAATCCAGACCCTAACCGTATCCATAATGCTAATTCAATTTTTAACCCTAAACCTTAAACTAAACCAAACTCTACCCGGATCCTGACCCTAAAAATACACGTATCTTTAAACCTGACCCTTACCATAAACCTAACCCTTACACTAGACGTAGCCATAACTTAATTCTAAAACTAATACTAACCATAAATCTAGACCTGACATTAGCAATATTCCTAATTCTAGCCCTAGCCCTAACACAAATCCTCATCCTAGCCCCAAACATACCCTTAATACTAACCCTATCCCAACCTTAACTCTAACCATTGCACTAGCCCTAAACCTAGCTATTACCCAATCCCTTCCCCTAACCCTAACCCTAAATCTAACACTAACCCTAACCCTAGCCCTAACCCTAGGCCTAACCCTAAAACTCACACTAGCCCTAAATCTAGCCCTAATTTAGCCTTATAACTAAACGTAACTCTAACCCAACCTCTAAGACTAATTCTAACTCATGCCCTAGCCCTATTAATAGTACTAACTCTATCCATTACCATAACCCTACACTAGCCCTAAACTTAGCCCTAAACCTAGCCATAGCCCTAAACCTAGATCTAACCATAAAAATAAATCTAAGCCTAAACCTCACCATATGACTAACCTTAACACTATCGCTAATCCTAAAAGTAGCCCTAATCCTAGCTGTAGCTGTAAAAGAAAACTGAGCAAAAACCCAAACCCTAATCCTAACCAAACCATAGTTCTAGACACAGCATTAGACCTATCCCAAATTCTTATCTTAACCCTTACACAAAATCTAACCCTACACCTAGTCTTAACACTAGCCCTAATTGAGTCTATCCTTAACTCATATCAGTAACACTGATCCTAACTCTCATGGTAACACTAACTCTATCTCTAATTATCACACTAAAGCAAAACCTAATGTAAACACTAGACTTAGACATAATGCTAAACTTAACACTAACCCTAAACATAACACTAGTTCTAACATTAGCCGTAGTCCTATATAGCCCTATCCTAACCCAAAACCTAGCACTAATCAGAGACCTAACCCTAGATTTAACCTTATCCCTAATCCTTACTCTAGCCCTAACATTTAACCTAAAACTAACCATAAACGTAAACCTTGTCCTAACCTGAAATCTAACACAAATCATCGCTCTAATCCTAACCATAATCCTAGCCCTATCCCTACCCCTAATCTTATCCATTACCCTACGCATAACCCTAACCAAATTGTAACCCTATGCATAACCATAACCATAGCCTTAACCTAACCATAACCCTAGCCTTAACTGTAGATCTAATCCAATCTATTACCCTAACCATAACCATAACCGAATTCTATCCCTAATCCTAAACCTAACCTTATCCCGAACCCTAAACCTGTACATTATTCTAAATCTAATCTTAAACCTAAAACTAACCATATCCCTATTCTAACCCTAACACTAACCCTGATGCTAATTTGAGCCCTAAGCCTAAATCTTAGCGTAACCCATACCGTAATCCTGACATTGACCCTAATAATAACACAAGCTATAAACAAGATCCTAAACCCCAACCTAACACTTACAATAGAACTGGCCATAATCCTTAACCTAAAACTATCCCTAAACATAACTCTAGACCTGACATTAGCCATATCCCTAATCCTAGCCCTAACCAAACAAACTCATAGCCCTAATCCTATCTCTAAGCCTAGCCTTAATCCTAACCCTAACATTAACACAAGCCCTAACTCTAATTTTATGCCTTGCCCTAGCCCTAAATGTAGCTGTAACATCATACCTTACCCTAACCCTAATGATAAACCGAACCCTAGCCCTAAACCTAGGCCTAAACCTACCACTGACCATAGCACTAATCCTAGGCCTAAGTAAGCCCTAACCCTAAACCTAACACTATCCATAACATTAAGACAAACTCTTTCGCCCTAGCGCTATCCCTAGTTCTAAACCTATACATCACCATAATCCAAACCCTTCTACAATCTCTACACCCAATCCTGGCCCTAACCTTCACCCTAGCCCTTAACCTGGTTCTAACCCTAAAGCTCACTCTTATACTAGGCCTAATCCTAATGGTAATTGGAAAACTAGGCCTAAAACTACCCTAGCCCTAAAACAAAACTGAGACAGAACCCTAACCCTAACATTTAAACTAAACCAAACCCTAACACTACACCTAGCTCTAAACATAGTGCTAATTTTAGTCTTAAACCTAAACCTCAAATAAACCCTGACTCTGATTCAGACCCTACCAGTAACCCTATCTGTAAACATTGACATAATGCTAAAGCTAGAAGTAGCCCTGATTAAAATCCCATACTTTCATTAGCTGTAGTCCTAATGCTAAAACAAATCCTAGCCCTATTCTGATCCCTAATCCTAGGTTTAACGCTAAACCTAACACTAACCCTAACCCTACCTCTAAACCTATAACTTACCCTAAACCAAACCCTCACCCTAATGCTACCTGAGTCCTAACCATATTTCTCAGCCTACCACAAAGCCTAACTCTATTACTAGTCCTAAACCTAGCCCTCCTTCTAGCTCTAACCCTAACCCTAAACCTGACAATTATTCTGACCCTAACACTAACATTAGATCTAAACCTGACCCTAACCCTAAAGTGAACCCTAACACTACCTCTACCAGTAAAACTATACCTAAACCTAACAGTAACACTAGCACTAGACCAAACCTAATCCTAAATAGAGTCATAAATCTACCCCTAGTCCCAAAAAAACCTAGCACTAGCCCTAAAATTAACCCTTAACCTAACATAAAGACTAAAGATATAACTAGATCCTAATTGTGGCCCTAACACTAAAACTAACCCTAACCCAACAATGACCCTTAATCTAATAGAAACCCTAGCTTTAAACCTTATCCTAAACCAAAACCTAACCCTAACACTAGACTTATCCATAACTCAGACCCTGAAACTAGCCACAACCATATTCCTCACTCTTATATTACCCAAAGCCCTAAAGTTAGCCATAAACATCACACAAAACCTAGCCCTTATTTAGCCCTAAACCGAGCCCTAATCATAACCCTAACTATAACCTTAGATGTAACACTAATGTTAACCCTCTCCCTAGCCCTAACCCTTTGCTCAAATTCTAATGTTTAGCCTAAAGATAACCCTAAACCTAAACTTAACAATAGCCCTGACTCAAACCTTAATCCTCACCCTATCCCTAATGCTAGCTCAAATGCCTACACTTACACTAAATTTAACCCTAAAATTAACCCTAGGCCTAACCCTAACCCTAATGCTAATCCTATCCTTAACAAAAGCCCTAACCTTAGTGCTAACCCTATCCATTAACTTAAAGATAAGCCTAAGCAAAATGCTAACTCTAGGCCTAATGAGAACCATATCATTAATACTAGCCCTATCCATTACTCTAAACCTAACCAGAACCAAATCCTAGTTCTATCCATTACCCTAACCCTAACCCTAACCCACCGCTAATTCAAGCATTAACCCTAAATATTAACCTAAACCACACCCTACCCGGATCCTGACCCTAATAATACACCTAGCTCTAAACTTGACCCTTACCTTACATCTAAACCTTATGATAGACATACCCATAACCTAACACTAAAACTAATACTAACCATAAACCTAGACCTGGCATTAGCCCTAGCCTAAATATAGCCATGGCCCTAATACAAACCTTCAGCCTAGCCCTAAACCTAGTCTTAATCCTAACCCAAAACATAACCTTAATCCTAACCATTATTCTAACCCTTGCCCTAGCCTTAAACCTAGCTATAGCCCTATCCCTTCGCTTAAACACAATCCTAACCCTAACACCAACACTAACCCTAATCCTAGGCCTAACCCTAACACTAACCCTAGAACTAATCTTAACCCTAATTTAGCCCTAACCCTAAACCTACCTCTAAACCTAGCCCAAAGACTACCTCAAACTCTCACCCTATTCATATTTCTAGTTTTATCCCTATTTGTTACCATAACCCAACACTAGGCCTAAACATAGCCCTAACACCAGCCATAGCCCTAAACCTAGATCTAACCATAACAATAAATTTAAGCCTAAACTTCAGTCGACCACTAGCCCTAACACTATCGCTAATCATAAAACTAGCCCTAACCCTAGGCCTAGTTCTAATACAAAACTGAGCCATAGCCTTATCCCTAACTCTAGCCTAACCTTAACCCTAGACGTGACATTAGCCCTATCCCTAGCCCTAATCCTAGTTCTAAGCCTAGCCTTAATCCTAACCCTGATCTTAATCCTAGCTCTAACACTAATTTTACCCCTTGCCTTAGCACAAAACATAGATGTATAATCATACCTTACCCTAACCCTAACGCTAATCTTAACCCTAGCCCTAAACCTAGGCCTAAACCTAACAGTAACCCTAGCACTAATCCTAATATCAATGCTAATTTTAAAACTAGCCCTAAAACTACCCTATCCCTAAAACAAAACCAAACTGTAACCCTAACTTTTAATCTTAGCACTTAACCTAGAACTAATTTGAGTTCTAACACTAACCCTAGAAATTACCCTGACTCTGACTCGGACCTTAACACTAACCCTAGCTCTAAACATTCCTTAATACTAAATCAAGAACTAGCCCTAATCAGAAACAAATTTCTTTCCTTAGCCGTAGCCCTAAGGCTAACACATATACTAGCGCTAATCCAAGCCCTAAACCTAGGTTTAACTATAAGACTAACCCTAACCCTAACCCTATCCCTAACCTTATCCATACTCCAAACTCTAACTTTAATCCTACCCCTTACCCTAAGCCAAACCCTCACCCAAATTCTACCTTAGACCTAACACTAATCCGTATCCTATCCCAAACCCTAACTCTATAAATAGTCCTAACCCTTGGCCTCATTCTATCTCTAGCACTAATCCAAACCTTGACACTTATTCTGACCCTAACACTAACCCTAGATGTAAACCTGACATTAACACTTAACCATATCCTAACTCTACCACTACAAGTAAACCAATACCTAAATCTAACAGTAACACTGACACTAGACCAAACCTATTCCTAAATAGAGTCATAAATCTAGCCCTAGTTCTAAACAAAAACCTTGAACTAGCCCTAACAATAACCCTTAACCTAACACAAAGACTAACCCTATCCGTAGACCCAACACTAATCCTAATTCTGGCCCCAAACCTAACCCAAACACTGACAATTATCCTAACACAAACCCTTGCTCTAAACCTTATCCTAACTCAAAACCTAACCCTAACACTAGACTTATCCATAACCCTAACCCTAAAACTAGCCATAACTATAACCCAAGCTCTTACATTAACCATAGCTCTAATGCTAGCCATAAGCATCACACAAACTTAGCCCTTATCCTAGCCCTAAACCTAGCCCTAATTGTAACCCTAAAAATAACCCTAGACCTAACCCTAACCCTAAACTTTGCCCTAGTACTAAACCAAGCTAAAATTCTAACCCTTTCCCTAATAATAACACTAACCCTAACCCTATTCCTGATTCTAACCCAAACCACAGCCCTAGCCCTAACCCTAGCTCATACGCTAACACTTACCCTAAACCTAACCCTAACACAAACCCTAGGTCTAAACCTAACCCCAGCCATAATCCTAAACTTAACCCTAGAATTAACCTTAGCTCTAAGCTTATCTATTAACCTACAGAAAAGCCTAACTCAAATGCTAACCCGAGGCCTAACGCTAACCCTATTGCTAATACTAACCCTGTCTACTACACTAAAATTAACCTGAACCATAAACCTACTCCTTTCCATTACCATAACTCTAACACTAAACCTAAATCTAATTAAACACATAACTCTAAACCTTAAATTAAACCAAACCCTACCAGACCCTGACCCTAATAATACAACTAGCTCTAAACCTGAACCTCACCCGAAATCCTTACACTAGACCTAGCCATAACCTAAACCTAAAACTATCCCTAACCATAATGCTATACCTGACATTAGCCCTAGCCCTAATCTTAGCTCTAGCTCTAACACATACCCTATTCCTAGCACTAAATCTAACCTTAAACTTAAGCAAAACACTAACCCCAGCTCTAAACCTAGCTATAACCCCATCCCGTCCCTTAAATCTAACCCTAACCCTTACACTAACACTACCCATAACCCTAGCCCCAGGCTGAACCCTAACACTAACCCTAGTGCTTATCCTAGCCCTAATTTAGCCCAAACAATAAACCTACCCCTAACCCTAGCCCAAAGAATAATTCTAATACCAGCTTAGTACTATTTCTTGTTCTAACCCTATCCATTACCGTAACCCTAAAAATAGCATTAATCTTAATCCTAATGCAGGCCCTACATCTAAACATAGATCTAACCATAACAATAAATATAAGCCTAAACCTCATCCTACCACTAGCCTAAATTTACAATAAATCTGGCTATAAACCTAACCCTAAAATTATCCCTAACCATAACCCTAGACCTGATATTAGCCATAGGCCTAATCGTAGTCCTAACTCTAACACAAAACCTAGTGCTAATCCTAGCACTAATCCTAGACTTATTCCTAACCATAACCCTAACCCTAGCCCTATACTTAATTTTATCCCTTGACCTACCCAAAACATAGCTGTAACATCATACCTTACACGAACCTTAGAACTAAACCTATGCCTAAAACTAACACTAACCCTAGCACTAATCCTAGCCATAATTTAGCCCTAACCCTAAACATAAGCCTAGCCCTAGCCCTCAGACTAACTCTCTCATCCTAGCCCTATCCCTAGTTCTAAACCTATCCCTTACCATAATCTAAAATCTAGCCCTATCCCTAGTCCAGACCTTAGCCCTAAACTTTGCCCTAGTCCTAAACGTGAATCTTACCCTAACCTTAAGCCTAAAGCTCACCCTAACACTAGTGCTGACCTTAATGCTAATTGGAAAACTAGCCCTAACCCTACCCTAGCCCTAAAACAAAACAGAGCCATAACCCAAACCCTAGCCCTTAACATAAACAAAACAATAACCCTAAACTTATCCCTAAACCTTACAATAATTTGAGTGCTAAACCTAACCCTATAACCCTGACCCTGATCAGATCCTAACACAAACCCTAGCTGTATACATTGCCCTAATGCTAACCCTAGAACTAGCCTTTATCAGAAACCAAGTTATTTTATTAGCCATAGCCCTAAAGCTAACACAAATCCTAGAGCTAATCCAAGCTCTAAACTGAGGTTTAAACCTAAGACTAACCCTAACCCTAACCCTAACCCTTGTCTGAAACCTATCCATAACCCTAATCCTACCTCTAAACTCATCACTTTCCCTGAGCCAAACCCTCAGCCAAATGTTACCTATACCTAACACTAATCCTTAGCCTACACCAACACCCATCACTATTACTAGTCCTAACCCTAGCCCTCATTTTAGATGTAATCCTAACCCAAACTCTGACCCTTATTCTGACTCTAACACTAACCCTAGAACTAAACCTCACACTAACCCTAAACCGGACGCTACCCCTACCCCTACCAGTAAACCTCTACCTAAACTAACAGTAACACTAGCCCTAGACCAAACTTTATCCTAAATAGAGTCTTAAACTAGCCCTAGCCCTAAACAAAAACCTTGCATTACCCCTAACAATAACCCTTCAAATAACCCAAAGACTAACCCTATCCCTAGACCCAATACTAGTCCTAATTCTGGCCTTAACCCTAACCCTAATCCTAACCCTAACTGATAGCCCTAATGCTACCCATAAACAGCATACAAACCTAGCCTTATTCTATCCCTAAACCTAGCCCTAATCATAATCCTAAACATAACCAGACTCCTGACTCTCACCCTAACCACTGCCCTGGCTCTAACCCTAGCTCATACCCTAACACTTACCATAAACCTAAACCTGAAAGTAACCCTAGGCCTAAACCTAACCCCAGCTGTAACCCTAATCTTAACACTAGCACTAACCTTAGCTCTAAGCTTATCCATTAACCTACAGATAAGCCTAACTCAAATGCTAATCCTAGGCCTAACACTAACACTATTGCTAACACTAACTCAATCCCTTACTCTAAAATTAATCTGAACCCTAAACCTAACCCTATCCATTATCCTAACTCTAACCCTAATCCTAACGCAAATTCAACCCTTAAATCTAAACCTTAAACTAAACCAAACCTTGCCTGGACTCTGACCCTAATAATACACCTAGCTCTAAACCTGACCCTTACCCTAAACGTAATCCTTACACTAGACCTAGACATAACCAAACCCTATAACTATCCCTAAACATAACCCAGACCTGACCCTAATCCTAGCCCTAGCCCTAACACAAACCCTCAAACCTAGCCCTAAAGCTAGCCTTAATCATAACCTGAACACTAGGCTACCCCTAAACCTAATTATACCTCTCGCCCTATCATTAAACCTAGTTATAACCCCATCCCTTTCCCTAAACCTAACCTTATCTCTAACACTAACACTAACCCTAACCCTAGCACCAACCCTAGCGCTAATCCTATCACTAATTTAGCCCTAACCTTAAACTCACCCCTAACCCTAGCCCTAAGACTAACTGTAACTCTCACCCTAGCCCTATTTCTAGTTCTAACCCTATCTGTTATCATAACTGTAACACTACCCCTAACTTCAGCCCTAACCATAGTCCTTGCCCTAAACCTGGATCTAACCATAATAATTAATATAAGATTAAACCTCACCTTACTACTAGCCCTAACACTGTCACTAATCCAAAATCTAGCCCTAAACCTAGCTCTAGCTCTAAAACAAAACTGAGCCATACCCCCAACTCTAACCCTAACCTAAACGTAACCCTATACCTGACTTTAGCGCTATCCCTAATTCTTACCCTAACCCTAATACAAATCTTAACCCTACACCTAACCTGAATCCTCACCTTATTTCGAGTCCTATTCCTAATCCTAAAAGTAACACTAATCCTGACTCTGACCCTAACACAAACTCTATCTCTAATCATCCCCCTAAACATAAACCTAATATAAACACTATACCTAGTCCTAATTGTAACCCTAGTTCTAACATAAGCCGTAGTCCTACACTAGCTCTAACCTAACTCAAATCCTAGCCCGAATCCGATCTGTAACCCTAGTTTCAATCATAGCCCTAACACTATACCTAGCCCTAACACATAACCTAAACCTAGCCCTAAATCTAAACCTTGTCCTAACCCGAAAAATAAACTGAACCATAGCCTTATTCCAACCATAACACTAGCCCTCAACCTAGATATAATTTTATCCATTACCCTAAACAAAACCATAAGCAAATTCTAACCATAGGCCTAACACTAACCATAGGCCTAACCCAACCATAACTCTAGTTCTAACAGTAGATCTAATCCTATCCATTACCTGAACCATATCTTTAAAAAAATTCTATCCCTAGGCCTACATCTAACCCTATGCCTTAACCTATTGCTGACCATTATACTAATCTTAACCTGAACCTGAAAACTAACCATATCCATTACCCTAACCCTAATGCTAATTTAGCCCTAGCACTAAACCTTAGCCAAACCCATACAATAAACATGACTCAGACCCTAATAATACCCCTAGCTGTAAACCTGACTCTAACCCTCAATGTAACCCTTACAACAGACTTGGGCATAAACCTAAACCTAAAACTGTTTCTAACCATAATCCTAGAACTGACATTAATCCTAGACCTAATCCTAGCCCTAACCCTAGCACAAATCCTACCCCTAATCCAAGCCCTAAGCCTAGCCTTAATCCTAAACTTAACATTAAATGGAGTTCTAATCCTAATTTTATCCCATGACCTAGCCCAAAATATAGCTGTGACATCATACCTTACCTTAACCCTAACACTAACACTAACCCTAGCCCTAACTCTAGGCCAAAACCTAACACTAACTCTAGGGCTAATCCTAGACGTCAATTAAACCTAATCCTAAACCTAATCCTCTCACTAGCACTAAGACTAACTCTAACTCTCGCCCTAGCCTTATCCCTAGTTCAAAACCTATTGCTTACCATAATCCAAACCCTAGCCCTATCCCTAGCCCCAACCCTAACTCTAACCATCACACTAACCCTAAACCTGGTTGTATACCCTAACCTTAAGCACAAACCTCACCCTAATACTAGCCCTAAACCTAATGCTATTTGGTAAACTTGCCCTAACCATAACCTAGCCCTACAACAAAACCGATCCATAATCCTAACCCTTACCTTAAACTAACCAAACACTAACCCTACACCTATACCTAAACTTAGCCCTAATTAGATTCCTAAATCTAACCATAGAAATAACCCTGACGATGAGTCGGACCCTAACAGTACCCGTAGCTCTAAACCTTTCCCTAGGGTAACCCTAGAACTATCCCTAATCAGAATCCTAGTTCTTTCATTAGCCACAGCCCTAATGCTAAAACAAATCCTAGCCTAATCCGAGCCCTGACTCTAACCCTAACCCTAACCATACCTCTAACACTATTCCTTGCCCTAAACTGAACTCTCTCCCTAATTCTACTCTAGTCTTAACATTAATCCTTAGCTTACCCTAAACCCTAACTCTATTACTAGTCCTAAACCTACACCTCATTCTAGCTTTAAACCTAATCCTAACCCTGACCCTTATTCTAAACCTATAATTAACCCTTGATTTAAATCTGACCCTAACCCTAAGTGAACCCTAACAATATCATTATTGGTAAACCTATACCTAAACCTAACAGTAAGACTAGCACTAGACCAAACCTAATCCTAAATAGAGTAATAAATCTAGCCTTAGCCCTAAAGAAAAACCTAGCACAAGCCCTAACAATTCCCTCAACCTAATGTAAAGACAAAATCTATCACTAGACCAAATGCTAGTACTAATTGTGGCCCTAACCATAAAACTAACCCTAACTCAACAATAACACTTAACCTAATAGAAACCCTAGATCTAAACCTTATCCTAAACCAAAACCTAACCATAACACTAGACTTATCCATAACCCTGACCCTAACACTAGCCATAACCATATCACTAGCTCTTACATTACCCATAGCCCTAACGTTAGCCCTAAACATCAGACAAAATCTAGCCCTTATGCTAGCCCTAAACCTAGCCCTAAACATAAGAATAAACATAAGCTTAGACGTAACCCTAATGCTAACTCTCACCCTAGCCCTAATCCTAGTTCAAACTCTAATACTTAGTCTAAACATAACCCTAAACCTAAACATAACCCTAGCCCTGACTCAAACGCTAACACTCGCCCTAGCCCTATCCCTAGCTCAAATGCCTACACTTACTCTAAACCTAACCCTAACATTAACCCTAGGCCTAAACCTAACCCTAACCCTCAACCTAATCTTAACCTTAGCCCTAACCTTAGCTCTAACCCTATCCGTTACCCTAAAGATAAGCCTAAACCAAATGCTATCCCTAGGCCTAATAATAACCCTATCACTAACACTAACCCTTTCCATTACTCTAAAACTAACTGGAACCATAAAATTAATTATATCCATTACCTTAACCCTAACCCTAAACCACCGCTAATTGAAATTAACCCTAAATCTTAATCTAAAACAAACTCTACCTGGACCCTGACCCTTATAATACACCTAGCTCTAAACCTGTACCCTACAGTAAACCTAACCCTAATACTAGATATACCATAAATTAACACTAAAACTAATACTAACCATAAACCTAGGCATGACAAGACTCCTAGCCCTAATTCTAGCCCTAGTCCTAACATAAACCCTCAGCTTAACCATAAACCTAACCTTAATCCTAACACAAACCCTAATCTTAGCCCTAACCCTAATTCTAACCCTCACCATAGCCCTAAAGCTAGCTTTAACCCATCCCTTCCCCTAAATCTAATCCTAACCCTATCACTAACACTAAACCTAACCCTAGGCCTAACCCTAACACTAACCCTAGCTCTAATCCTAACCCTAAACCTACCCCCAACCCGAGCTCAAAGACTATCTTGAACTCTCACCCTAGCCCTATTTCTATCTAACCCTATCCAGTACCATAACCCTAACGCTAGTCCTAACCTTAGCCCTAACCCTAACCATAGCCCTAAACCTATATCTAACCATAAAAATAAATTTAAGTCTAAACTTCACCGAACCACTAGCCCTAACACTATCACTAATCATAAACTAGCCCTAAACTTAGGCCTGTTTCTAAAACCAAACTGAGCCATAGCCTTATCCCTAACCCTAGCCTAACCTTAACCGAAGACATGACATTAGCCCTATCCATAGCTCTAATCCTTGTTTTAAGCCTATACTTAATCCTAACCTTAATTTTAACCCTAGCCTAACACTAATTTTATCCCTTGTCCTAGCACTAAACACAGCTGTAACATCTTACCTAACCCTAAACCTAATGCTAACCCTAAACCTAGCCCTAAACCTATGCCTAAATCTAACACTAACCCTAGCACTTATCCTAGTTGTACTTTAGCCCTAACACTAAACCTAACCCTATCCCTATCCCTAATTCTAAACGTATCCCTTACCATATCCCAAATGCTAGCCCTATCCCTAGCCACAATCTTAGCCCTAACCTTCGCCCAAGGCTTAAACCTGGATCTAAAACTAAAATGAAGTATAAACCACACCCTAACACTAGCTTTAACCCTAATACTTATTGGAAAACTAGCCCTAAATCTACCCTAACCCTAAAACAAAACTGAGCCTTAACCCTAATCCTTAACCTAAACCAAATATTAAAGCTACACCTAACCCTAAACCTAGCCCTCATTTGAGTACTATCCCTAACCCTAGAAATAACCCTGACCCTGACTCGGCTGCTAAAACTAAACCTAGCTCTAAACATTGCCCTGACGCTAACTCTAGACCTTACTCTGAACATAAACCTAGTTCTTTCATTATCTGTAGCCCTAATGATAACACACATCCTAGCCCAAATCAGAGACCTAACTCTATCTTTTTATCTCTAACCCTAACCCTTACTCTAGCCCTAAACCTAACCCTAACTCTAACCTTATCTTAAATCCTATCCCTTTCCCTAAGCCAAACCCTCACCCTAATGCTACCCTAGTCTTAAAATTAATCCTTAGCCTACCCCAAACCGTAGTTCTATTACTAGTCCTATCATAGCCCTCATTCCAACTCTAAGCCTAATCTAAACCCTTACCCATATTCTGACCCTAACACTAACCTAAGTCTGAACCTGACCCTAACACTATAGCAAACACTAACACTTCTCATAGCAGTAAACCTATACTTAAACCTAATAGTAACACTAGCACTAGACAAAACCTATTCCTAAATATAGTCATAAATCTTGCCCTATCCCTAAACAGAAACCTAGCACTAGCCCTAACAATAACTATTAAGCTAATTTAAATACTAACCCTATCTCTAGACCCAATGGTAATTGTAACTCTGTAACTCACCCAAAACCTAACACTATTCTGAATAATGACCCTTAAAACTAAACAAACTCTAGCTCTTAAACTTACCCTAACACATAACCTAACCCTAACACTAGACATATCCATAACCCTGACCCTAAATCTAGCCATAAATATATTCCTAGCTCTTATATTTCCCATAGCCCTAATGTTAGCCCTAATCCTCACACAAACCCTAGCCCTTATCCTAGACCTAAACCTAGCTCTAATTTTAACCCTAACCATAACACTATACCTAAGCTAATCCTACACTCACTCCAGACCTAAACCTAGCTCAAACTCTAACCCTTACCCTAAACATAACCCTGACCCTAACCCTAGCTCTGACTAAACCAAACCCTAGCCCAAGAACTAACCCTAGCTCAAATGCTAATACTTACCCTAAAACTATCCCTGACACTAACCCTAGGCATATCCCTAATGCTAGCCCTATTCATAACCTTATCCCCAGCCCTAAACTTAGCTCTAACACTATCCATTACCCTAAAGATGAGCCTAACTCATATGTTAACCCTAGGCATAACGCTAACCCTATCACTAACACTATCCCGATCCATTACTCTAAATGTAACCTGAACCCTAAACCTAATCCAATACATTACCCCATTCTAACACTAACCCTAAAGATAATTCAATCCTGAACCCTAAAACTTAACCTAAACCAATCCCTACCTGGACCCTGACCCTAATAATAAACTGATCCTTAAATAAATCTAACTCTTACAATATACCTAGCCATAACCTAATGCTAATACTAACACTAACCATAAATCTAGAACTGCCATTATCCCTATCCCTAATCCTAGCCCCAACACAAACACTCATCCTAGCACTAAACATAGCCTTAATCCTAACCCTAGCCCTAACCCTAATTCTAACCCTCGCC
Organism: Marmota monax; assembly: GCF_021218885.2. Lineage (NCBI taxonomy): Eukaryota > Metazoa > Chordata > Mammalia > Rodentia > Sciuridae > Marmota > Marmota monax. The sequence continues at coordinate 550,250 of NW_026693510.1, forward strand.
CTAGTCCTAAAGCTAGCTATAACCCCATCGCTTCCCATATCCTAAACCCTAACCCAATGCTTGTCCTAAATCTGGCCCTCAACTTAAACCTAACCCTAGCCCCAGCAATAACGGTTACCCTAAAACAAACCCTAGCTCTAAATGTTATCCTAACCAAAAACCTAAATAGAACGCTAGACTTATCCACAACCCTAACCCTAAAACTATCCATAACCCTATCCCAGCTCTTACAATACCCATAGCCTTAATGCTAGCCATACCTCACTCAAATGTAGCCCTTATCCTATCCCTAAACCTACCCCTTATTGTTATTCTAACCATAAGCCTTGACCTAACCCTAATCCTAACCCTCACCCTGTCCCTAATTCTAGCTCAAAATTAACCTTAATATAAACATAACCATAACCCTAAAACTAAAATTAGCCCTGACTCTAACCCTAAATGTCACGCTAGCCTAATCATAGCTCAAACACTAACACTTATGCCAAACCTAACCCTGACACTAACCCTAGGCCTAACCTTAACCACTCCTAATTCTAATCTTAACCATAGCCCTAACCTTAGCTCTAACCATTTCCATTAACCTAAAAATAAACCTAGCCCAAATGCCAAGCCTAGGCCTAACACTAACACTATTGCTGTCACTAATCTTCTTCATTATTCTAAATCTAACCAGAACCCTAAAAATAACCCTATCAATTATCCTAATCTGGACACTAACCCTATCCCTAACGATAATTCAAGCCTTAACCTTAAATCTTAACATAAACCCAAACCTACTCAAACTCTGACTCTAATAATATACCTAGCATTAAACCTGACTCTTAACCTAAACCTAACACTTACACTAGACCTAGCATTAACCTAACCCTAAAACTAAAGATAAACATAAACCCAGACCTGACATTAACACCAGCCCTAATCCTACCCTAACCTACCACACACATCTTAGGCCTATATATAGCCATAATCCTAACCCAAAACCTAACTTTACCCCTATCTCTAATTTTAACCCTTCCCCTATACCTGAACTTAGGTATAACCCCATTCTTTCCCCTAACTGATCACTAATTTTAACCCTAACACTAAGAATATCTCTAGCTCTAACTATAGGCCTAACCCTAACATTAACCCTAGCACTAATCCTAGCCCTAATTTAGCCTTAACCCTAACTTTACATCTAACCTTGGCCTAAGACTAACTCTAACTTTCCCCCGTCCCTCTTTCTAGTTCTAACCCTATCCATTATAATTAACCTAACACAAGACCTAACCTTAGCCTTAACCCAGCCCTAGACCCTACCCTAGATCTAACCATAACTCTACTTTTGACCCTAACACTAAGCCTAATCCTCAACCTACCACTAGACCTAACACTATCGCTAATCCTAAAACTAGCAATAACCCTAGCCTTATCACTTAAACAAAACCGAGCCATAGTCCTAACCCTAAATGTTAGCCTAAAGCAAACCCTAACCCTAAACCTAGTCATAACCTTCTAGGTTTAATTCATATCCTGGTTCTAAAATTAACCCTGACTCTGACTTATATTCTAACAGTAACCTTAGTTCTAAATATCACACTAACCCTAAAGATAACATTAACACTAGATCTAGACTGAATACTAACTCTAATCAGTACCTTAGTTATTATGTTAGCCATAGCCCTAACTAGAGCCCTAAACCTAACAGAAAAATTAGTCCTAATCTGAGCCCTAAACCTAGAAGTAAACCTAAAATGAATACTAGCCTTAGCCTTAAACCGATCACTAACCCTAGCTCTAACTCTATCACTTACCCTAAGCCAAACCCTATCCATAATTCTAACTTTAATCCTAATTCTAATGCATAGCCTAATACAAACCCTAACCCTCTTACTAGTCCTAACTCCTAAACCAGACCCTAAAACTAGCCCTACTAGTAACCTTATACCTAAACCTAACCCTAACACTAGTGATAGACATAAGCCTAATCCTAAATATAGCAGTAACTCTAGAACCATACCTAAATAAACCTGAGCCCTAGCACTAACATAATTTTTAACCTAAAGCAAACACTAACCCTATCCCTCATGATAACCCTAACCAAAGCCCTAACCCTAATCATAACCCTTGCACTATCCTTAGCCCTACTACTATCTTTAGATCGAAACCTATCTCTTTAACTAACCCATAACCGATGCATCAGCCAAACCCTGAAACTAGCTCTAACCCTAATGCTGATCCTAAAATTAGCCCTAACCCTAGCCCTAGCCCTAAAACACAACCGAGCCATACCTGTAACACTATCCCTTACCCTAGACAAAATTCTAAACGTACACCAGCCCTAAACCTATCCCTAATTTGAAACCTAACCCTATCCCTAAATATAACCATGACCCTGACTCATAGCCAATCACTAAATCTAGCTCTAAACATCACCATAATCTTAAATCTAATGCTAACACTAGACCTAGTCCTCAAGATAACCCTAAAACTAACCTTAATCATAACTCTAGTTCTTACAATAGCCATAATCATAACACTAGCCCCAACCCTAATACAAAACTAGCCCTAATCGAAGCCCTAACACGAGCTTCAACCCTCAACCTAACCCTAACACTGGTCCTAACCCTAGCTTTAACCCTATCACTTACCTTAAGCCAAACCCTCACCATATTACTAACCGTATTCGTAGCACTAATCCTTAGCCTAAGTAAAACATTAACTCTATAAATAGTCCTAACCCTATCCTTCATTCTAGATCTAACCATACCCCAAACCCTAACCCTATCCCTGATCATTATTCGGACCCTAACACTAATCTTAAGTGTAAATCAAAACCTGACCTTAAATGGAACCCTAACACTAGCCATACTGGTAACCTTATACCTAAACCTAATCATAATACTAGCCCTAGACCTAAACCGAATCCTAAATCTAGCCATAACTATAGCTCTGGACTTAAAGACATAAAATACCTAGCCATAACAAAAACACTTAACCTAACCCAATATCTAACCCTGCCTTTAGACCTACCCTAGTTCTAATTCTGGCTTTAACCCTAACCATTACCAAACCTGAAAATTGTCCCTGAAACTAACACTAACCCTAGCTCTAAACTTCACTTCAATCCTAAAACTAACCATACAACTACACCTAGCCCTGGCATTAACCGTAAAACTAGTCTTAATAATTACACTAGTTCTTACATTAGCCATAGCCCTAACCTATTGAAAAAACCTAGCCCTAATCCAAGCCCTACCTTAGCTTTAACCCTAAAGATAACTGTAACAATAATCTTAGCAATAACTATAACCCTATGCCTAAACCTAGACCTAATCCTAACCATAACCCTAGCCCTAACCCTAGCTCTAACCTGATTCATTAACCTAAGATTACTATTATCCTTATGTTAACCCAAGGCGGAAACCTAATCCTAGCACTAGACTTATCCCTGTCCATTAACCTAGACCTAACCTGAACACTAAACCTAACTGTGTCATTACCCGATCCCTAAACATAAGACTAATTTGAGCCCAAAATCTAAACCTTAACCTAACCCAAACCCTAACTTTGACCCTGAGTCAAATAATGCTTATAGCTCTAAACCTGACCCTAACAAGAAACCCAATATTTACAATAGTTTTAGCCATAAGTGTAACCCTAAAACTATACCTAACCATATCCTAGACCTGACATTAGCCCTAGCTCTAATCCTAGCCCTAACCCTAATACAAAACTTACTCCACATTGTAGCCATGAACCTCACCTTAATCATAACCCTTACCCTAGTGTTAACTGTAACCTTAATCCTAATTTTCACCCTAGTCCTAAAACTAGCTATATTTGCATCCCGTACCCTAAACCTAACCCTAACCCTAAACCTATCACTAACCATAGCCCTAACCCTAAGCCTAACACTAACACTATCCCTAGACCTAATCCAAGCCCTAATTTAGCCTTATCCCTAACCCTAACCCTAAGACTAAATCTAAGTCTCACACTAGCCCTATACCTAGTTCTGTCCCTATCCCTTACCATCACCATACACCTAACCCTAAATGTAGCCCTACCCTAGCCCTATTCTTAGCCCTGTCTCAAAACCTAGATCTATACCTAACTCTAAATTTAACCCTAACCCTAAGGCTAAATCTAGCCATAACTCTACTCTTATTCCTAATCCTTAACCTAAGATTAATTTCACACTTACACTAGACCTAACCCTAAAACTAATCTTAAAACAAGCCCTAACCCTACCCCTAGCCCTAAAACAAAACCGAATCATAGCACTAACCTTAACCCTTAACCTAAACCAAAACCTAACCCTACATCTAGCCCTAACCATATCACTAATTATAGTCCAAACCTAACCTGAAAACTAACCCTGACCCTGACTCTAACCCTAACACTAGCCCTAGCTCTAAACATCATAATCACTGTAAATTAACCTTAACACTATACCTAGACCTAACTCTAACCCTATAACTAACTAACTGTAATCATAAACATACTTCATACATTAGCAGTAGCCTTAACCCTAGCCCTAAACTAACCAAAAACCTAGCCTTAATCTGAGTCCTAAACCTAGCTTTAGACCTTAACTTAAACTTAACACTAACCCCAAAACTAGCTCTAATCCTATACATAACCCTAGCAGTAACCTTAGAACTAAACCTATCCATTACCCTAACAATAACCTGAACCCGTCTGATAACCCTAGGCTTAAACCTAACCCTATACATTACACTAAACCAAACCTAAACCCTAAACCTAAACCTAGCATTACCCTAACGCTAAATCTAACTCTAATTCAGCCCTGTACCTAAACACTAACTTAACCCAAGCCCTAATCTTGACCCTGATTTTAAAAATAACCCTAGATCTAAACCTGACCCTAACAAAAAACTTAACCATCACACTGGACCAAGCCATAAACTTAATATTAAATCTATCCCCAACTTTAACCATAGACTTGACATTAGCCATAGCCCTAATACTATCCCTAACCCCGCAAAAATCCTAGTCTTCATCGTAGCCCTAAACATAGCCTTAATAATAACCCTAACCCTAACCCTAGTTCTAACCCTAATACTAACCTTCACTCTTGCTATAAACCAAGCTATAACCACATCCTTACCCTAAACTAATCCTTAACTCTACCCCTAACCCTAATGGTAACCTTTGCCTTATTCTTAGCCCTAGCACTAACCTTAGATCAAAACCTAACTCTAAATCTAACCTTAATTTGATGCCTAAGCCTAATCCTAAATCTAGCCCTAACCCTAGCCCTAACATAACCCTAGCCATAATTTAGCCGTATCCCTAAACCTAACGCTAACCCTAGCCCTAAGACTGATTCTAATTCTCACACTAACCCTATCACTCGTTCTAACCCTGTCCCTTATCCTAACCCTCACCCTAGCTCTAACCCTAGTGCTAACCCTTGCCCTATTCTTATTCCTAGCACTAACCTTAGGCAAAATGTAACTCTAAATCTAGCCCTAACCCGAAGCCTAAGCCTATCCCTAACACTAGCCCAAACCATAACACTAATCCTAAAACGAGTCTTAACCCTACCCCTAGCCCTAAAACCAAAATGAGCCATAGCTCTAACCCTAACCATTAACCTAAACCAAACCCTAACCTTACACCAAGACCTAACCCTAGCCCTAATTTGAGATGGAAGCCGAACCCTAAAACTAACCCTGAACCTGACCCTGACCCTAATATTTCTAGCTCTTAACATCACCCTAACCCTAAAAATAACCCTAACATTAAACCTAGCAATAAAACCCTAAAACTAGCATTAATTATAAACCTAGTACTTACGTTAGCTAAAACCCTAACGCTAGCCTTAACATAACCCAAAACCTAGTCTTAATCAGAGGCCTAACCCTAGCTTTAAACTGAATATAACCCTAACTGTAGCCTTAATTGTAACCATAACTCTAGCCTTAAACTTATCTCTAACTCTCTCCATTATTATAACCATAACAGTAACCATAATGATAACCCTAGGCTTAAACCTAACCCTATCTTGAATCCTAACCATTCCATTACCCTAAACCTAACCTAAATCCTAAACTTAACCCTATCATTACTCTAAACCTAATCCTAAAACTAATTCAAGCCCAAACTTGAAACCTATCCCAAACCCTAAACCAGACCTTGACCCTAATAATACCCCTAGCTCTAAACTTGACCATAACCCAACACCTAACCCTTAGCCTAGATGTCGCCATAAACCTAATCCTAAAAATATCTTTAACCATAATTCTGGACTTGAAAATAGCCCTAGCGCTAATCCTAGCCCTAATCCTAAAAACACACCTAGACCTCATCCTAGCACTAAACCTAGCCTTAATCATAAACCTAAATCTAGCCCTAAACCTAACCCTAATTCTAACCCTCACCCTACCTCTAAACCTATCTATAATGTCATCCCTTACCCTAAATTGAAACCTAACCCTAACCCTAACCCTAGGCTTAAGCTAAAAGCAAAACCTAGCCCTAACCCTAGCCCTAATTTAACTCTGTTTCTAACCCTGTCCTAAACCTAGCCCTAAGACTAACTCTAACTCTTGCCCTAGCCCTATCCCTAGTTCTAACCCTGTCAACTACCGTAAACCAAACACTATTCCTAACACTTGCCCTTAAGTTGGTCCTAGCCCTAACTCTAAATGTAACCTTAAACCTAAGCCTAAGACTAACACTAACACTATCCCTAACCCTAACGATAATCATAAAAGTAGCCCTAACCCTAATTCTAGCAGTGAACCAAATGTGAACCATAGCACTTACCCTAATCCTTAACTTAAACCAAACACTAACACTACAACTAGACCTAATCCAAGCCCTACTTCGAGTCCTAAGCCTCACCTTAAAACCAATCCTGACACTGACTTGTATTCTAACACTCACCCTAGCTCTAAACACTGCCCTAAACTCAAACCAAACACTAACATTCACAAAAGCCCAAATTCGAGTCTTAATCTTAACCCTAAAACTAACGTTGACCCTGAATCATATCCTAACAAGAACTGTAAATATAAATATTACCTTAACCTTAAACCTAACCATAGCACTCAACCTACCCCTAACCTTAACTCTAAAACTAACCCTAATGGCAACCCTAGTTCTTATAGTAGCCGTTGCCCTAATCCTATCCCTAAACCTAACACAAAAAAACTAGTCCTAAACCAAGCCCTAAACATTTCTTTAACGCTAACTCTTACCCTAACCATAGCCCTAACACTAGAACTAAATCAATCCCTTACCCTAAGCGGAACCCTAAACCTAAGAGTAACCCTAGACCTATCCCTAGTCCTTAGACTAAAAAAGACTCTAACCCCATTAATAGTCCTAAACCTAGCCTTCTTTTTAGCTCTAACACCAAACCCTAACTCTAACCTGGACCCTTATTCTGACCTAACACTAAACATAGGTCTAACACTAATCCCATCACTAACCAAAAATTTACCATAATCCTATTACTGGAACTAACTCTGAATCTAACTGTCAACCTAGCCCTAATCAGAGCTCAAAACCTAACTCTTATGCTGAACCTAACCTTAAACCTATTCCTACTTCTAACCCTCACCTTAACCCTAACACGAAACCTAATCCTAAACATAACTCTAGTGCTAACCTTAACTCTAACTGTACCCGTTACCTAAACATAACCCTTACCATAATGCTAACCTTAGGCTTAACCCCAACCCTATTGCTTTATCCAAACCTATCAATTAAGCTAAACCTACCCTGTAACCTAAACCTAACCCAATCATTATACTAAAACTAAACCTAATGCTAATTTGAGCCCTAACCTAACCTCAAACATAAACCAAACCTTAACACTGACCCATAAGCCTAATATTTCCCCTAGCTCTAAACCTGACTCTTACCCTACCTAACACTTACACTAGACCTAGCCATAAACCTAACTCTAAAACTATTCCTAAATGTAACCCTAGACCTGATATTAACCCTAGACTTAATCCTAGCCCTAACCCTCACACAAACCCTAGCTCTTATCCTAGCCCTAAATATAGACTTAATTTTATCCCTAACCCAAAACCTAGGCCTAACCCTAACAGTAACCCTAGCCCTAATCTTAGCCCTTATTTAGCCATATCCCTAACCCCAACCCTAGCTCTAATTCTAACTCTCAACATAAACCTAACCCTAGTTCTAACACCATCCCTTACTAGAAACCTAAACCTAACCCTAACCCTTGGTGTAGCCCTAGCCCTATTCATAGCCCTGGCCATAATCCTAGATCTAACCCTAACTCTAAATCTAACCCTCACACTAATCCTAAACCTAAACCTAACACTAGCCCTAACGCTAACACTCATTCTAAAACTAGCTCTAACCCTAGCTCTAGCCCTAAAAGAAAACCGAATCCTAGCCATAACCCTAAACCTTAACCTAAAACAAACCCTACCACTAAACCTAGCCCAAACCATATCCCTAATTGTAGTCCTAAACCTAATCTGAAAACTAACCCTCCCCTAACTCTGACCTTACCAATAACACTGGCTCTAAACATCAAAATCACTTCAATCTAACACTAGACCTAGCCCAAACCCTAACCCTATAACTAGTGCTAATCATAACCCTACTTCATAAATTAGAAGTAGCCTTAACCCTAGCCCTAACCTAACCCAAAATCTATCTTTAATCCAAGTCTTAAACCTAGCTTTAACCCTAAACTTAAACCAAACCCTAACCCCAAACTAGCCCTAATCCTATACATAACCCTAGCCCTAACCTTAGGTCTAAACCTATCCATTACTTTAAAAATAACCCTAACCCTTAAGCTAACCCTGGGCCTAATCCTAATCTATCCATTACACTAAACCAAACCTAAACCCCAAAACTAAACCTGCCATTAACCTAAACCTAAACAGTAACATAAACCAAACCCTAACCCTGACCCTGACCCTAAAAATAACCCCAGATATAACCTGAATCTTACCCTAAACCTAATCCTTACACTGGACCAAGCCCTTAACCTAACACTAAGTCTATTCTTAAATATAACCCTACACCTGACATTAACCCTTGCCCTAATACTATTTCTAACCCTAATACAAACCCTAAACGTCATCCTAGCCATACACCGAGGCTTTATCATAACCCTAAGCCTAACTCTAAACCTAACCTTAATACTAATCCTTTCCCTAGCCCTAACCTAGCCAAAACAACATCCCTTACTCTAAACATAACCCTAACTCTAACCCTAACCCTTGTCATCACAATTGCCCTATCCTTAGCCATAGCTTTAACACTATATCAAAACCTAATGTCATATCTAAACCTAACTCGATGCCTAAGCCTAAAACTAGCCCTGACCCTGATGCTAATACTAAAACTAGCCCTAACCCTAGCCCTAACACTAACCCTAGCCATAATTTAGCCCTATCCCTAATGCTAACCCTAACCCTAGCCCTAAGAATAACTCTAACTCTCACAGTGGCCCTATCACTTGTTCTAATCCTATCTCTTTCCATAAACCTAACCCTATCCCAAATCCTAGTCCTAAACCTTGCCCTATCCTTAGCCCTAGCACTGACCTTAGATAAAAACCTAACTCTAAATCTCATCTTAAACTGAAGCCTAAGCCTAATTCTAAGACTAGCCCTAAACCTAACACTAATCATAAAAATTGCCCTAATCCTAACCCTAGCCCTAAAACCAAACTTAGCCAAAGCTCTAACCCTAAACTTTATTAAACAAAGCCCTAAACCTAAACCTAGCCCTAACCGCAGCCTTAATTTGAGTTTGAAGCCAAACCCTGAAACTAACCCTGACCCTTGCTCTGACCATAACACTAACCCAAGGTCCAAATATCACCCTTACCATAAACCTAAACCTAACACTAAACCTAGCATTAAAACACTAAAATTAGCCATAATTATACCCTAGTACTTATATTAGCTGTAACCCTAACACTAGCACTAACTTAACCCAAAACGTAGCCCTAATCATAACCATAAACCTAGCCCTAAACTGATTTCTAACTCTATCCATTACCATAATTATAACCCTAAACCTAATGCTAATTTGAGCCCTAACTTTAAAACTTAACCTATCAAAAACCCTAACCCAGAACTTGACCCTAATAATACCTGTAGCTCTAAACCTGATGCTAATCCTAAACCTAACCCTTACACTAGACGTGCCTATAATCCTATTCCTAAAATTATCTTTAACCATAATTCTGGAACTGAAATTATGCCAGCACTAATCCTCTCCCTAATCCTAAACACAAAACCCTAGCCCTCATCCTAGCTGTAAACCTAGCCTTAATAATAAACCTAATCCTAACCACAGCCCTAACCTAATACTAACCTTCACCCTAACTCTAAACCTAGCTATAAAGCTATCCCTTACCCAAAAATTTGCCCTGAATCTAAACCTAAACTCTAAACTCTAACTCTAAATTCTAAATTAACCCTAACACTTACCCTAACCCTATGCTTAAACTAAACAGTAAACCTAGCACTAATCCTAGGCCTAATTTAGACCTATATCTAACCCTAACCCTAACCCTAGCAATAAGACTAACACTCACCCTAGCCTTTCAATAGTTCTAACCATTTCTCTTTCCATAACCCTAAACCTAGCCATAACCCATTTCCTCTCCTTAGTTCCAGTCCTAACATTAGATCTAACCATTATTCCAAATTTAACCCTAACCCTAAGCCTAAGCCTAACACTAACACTAGCCTTAACCTTAACCCTAGGACTAAAACAAAACCGAGCATTAGCCCTAATCCTAAACTTTAACTTAAACCAAATCCTAACACTACAACCAGACCTAAGCCTAGCCCTAATTCGAGTCCTAACCCTAACCGTAAACCAAAGCTGACTGTGACTCCAATCCTATACTAACCCTAGCTAAAATTATCACCCTAACCTTAAACCTAACCCTAACACTAAACCTAACTCATACCCTAACACTAAAACTAACCCTAATGGTAACCTTAGATCTTACATTACCCATTGCCCTAACCCTAGCCCTAACCCTAACACAGAACCTAGGCCTAATCCGAGACATAAACCTAGCTTTATCCCTAAAACTAACCATAACCATAGCCCTAACCCTAGCTCTAAACCAATCCCTTACCTAAGCAATACCCTAAACCTAAGGGTAAACATAGACCTATCCCTAATCCTTAGCCTAACCAAAACACTAACCCTCTTAATAACCCTTACACTTGCCCTTATTCTAGGTCTTACCATATCCAAAACTCTAACACTAACTCTGACCAATTACTTCCCCTACCAGTAACCCTAGGTCTAATCATAACCCTAAATGTAACCCAAAACCTACCATAATCCTATTTTTAGACCTAATCCTGAACCTACTTTTCAGCCTAGTCCTAACCATAGCTCAGAACCTAACCCTTACAATAAACATAACTCTAACCTAACCCTAGTTCTAACTCTAACCCTAACCCTAAATCAAGACCTAATTCTAACCATAATCCTAGTCCTAAACTTAAGTCTAACTGTATCATTACCCTAAACATAACCCTTACCCTAATGCTAACCCTAGGCATAACCCTAAACATATCACTATCCCCAAACTTATCAATTACCCTAAACCTACCATGAGCCCAAGTCCTAATCCAATCATTACACTGACCCTAACCCTAATGCTAATGAGCCCTATACCTAAACTCAAACCTAAACCAAACTGTAACACTGACACTGACCCTAATAATTCCCCTATCTCTAAACCTCACTCTTACCCTATATCTAACCCTTACACTAGACCTAACCATAAAATTAACCATAAAATTATCCCTAAGCATAAACCTAGATATGAGATTAGCTCTAGCCATGATACTATTGCTAACCCTAAAACAAACCCTAGCCCTTATCCTAGCCTTAAATATAGCCTTAATTATAAGCCTAACCGTAACCCTAGGACTAACTATAACACTAACCCTACCCCTAATCTTACACCTAATTTAGCCCTATCCATAACCTTAAACCTAACCCTAGGTCAAAGACTAAATCTAACTCTCACCTTAGTCCTTACCCTAGTTCTAACCCTATACTTTACTGGAACCATAATCCTAGACCAAACCATAGGTCTAACACAAGCCCTATTCATAGCCCTAGCAGCAACCCTAGGTCTAACCCTAACTCTAAGTCTAACCCTAACCCTTAGCCTAAACCTAAACCTAACACTATCCCTAACCCTAAGACTAATCCTAAAACTAGCCCTAAAACTAACCCTAGCCCTAAACCAAAACCAAGCCATAGAATTAACCTTAACATTTATTATAAACTAATCCCTAACCCTACACTTAGCCATAACTTTATCCCTAATTAGAGTTTTAAACCAAACCCTAAAATTAACCCTGACCCTGACTCTGACCTTAACACTAAACCTAGATCTAAAAATCATGCTAACCCTATACCTAAACCTAAAAATATACCTAACCCTAACCCTAACCCTAAAATTAGCCCTAAACCTGGCATTTATTTAATCCTATCCTAATCCTAAACCTAGCCATAAGACTAACTTTAACTCTTGCCCTAGCCCTATCCCTAGTTCTATCCTTAGCCTTAATCCTAACCCGAGATCTAAACCAAAGTCTAAAGCTAAACCTAACTCTAAATTTAACTGTAACAATAAGCCTAAACCAAACCCTAACACTACCCCTACCCATAACACTAATCATAAAACTTGCCGTATCCCTAGCCCTAGCCATAAACCAAAACCAAGTCATAGCCCTAATCCTAACCCTTAACCTAAATCAAACCCTAACACTGCAACTAGTGATAATATTAAATCTAAAACTAACCCTGACCCTAACACTGACTCTAACACTAATCCTAGCTCTAAAAATCACCCTAAACTTAAATTATCACTAACACTATATCTAACCTTAACCTAACTCTAAAACTAGACTTAATCATAACCCTAGTTTGTACATTAGTTATTGTCCTAACTGAATCCCTAACCCTAAAACAAATTCCACCCCTAATCTGAGCCCTAACCCTAGCTTTAACCCTAATACTAGCCCTTACCCTAACCCTAACACTAGCCCTAAACCTAACTCTAAACCTATTTGTTACACTAAGTCAAACCCTAACCAAAATGCTAACCCAAGTTCTAATCCGAAATCTGAGCTTAATTTAAACTGTAACCATATTACTATTCTTAATCCTAGCCCTCATTCTACCTCTAAACTTAACACTTACCCTAATAGAAACCCTAGGTCTAAACCTGACCCTAAACCTAAACCAAATCCTAACACTAGCCCTACTGGTAACCCTATACCTATACCTATACCTAAGACTAACAATAGAACTAGACCCAAAGCTAATCCTAAATATAGCTATAAATCTAGCCCTTGACCTAAACAAAAACCTAGCACAAGCCCTAACAATAACCCTTAACATAAAGCGAACACTTACATTACCCCTAGAACTAAACCTAGTGCTAATTCTGGCTGTAACACTAACCCTAAACCTATCCCCAAATCTTACCCTGATTCTAACACTGAACCTAGCTTTAAACCTGACACTATCCCAAAACCTAGACCTAACACTAGACCTAGCCATAACCCTAATCCTAAAACTAGCCATAAACATAACCCTAGGTCTTACATTAAGCATTGTCCTAAACCTAAAAAAAAACCTATCCCTAATCCTGGGGCTAAACTTAGATCTAAGCATATCCCTTAGCCTATCCCTAGCCCTAAACCTTGCCTTATCCTAAGCCCCACCTTAGACCTAACCCAAGCACAAAGCCTAACCTTTAGACTAAACATAACCCTAGCTCTATCCTGAAACCTAATCCTAAATATAGCCTTAATCCTAACGTTAAACCTAGCCTGGAATTTAGCTCTAACTTTATCCATTACTCTAACCTTAACCATAATCCTAATTAGAACACTATCCCTAACAATAAACCTAACCCTAACCATAAATATAAACCTATACCTTAACCTAAACCTAAACCTCACCCTAGGCCTAACCCTAGTTCAAACACTAACACTTACCCTAACCAAACCGTTACTCTAGCCCTAAACCTAACACTTATCCTAACCCTAAAACTTAGCCTAAATCAAACCCTAGCCCTTTCCCTAAGCCTAGCCCTAATCCTAGACTTAATCCAAAACATAGCCTTGCCCTTACCCTAGCTATAAACCTACCCATTACACTAAACATAAACCTAACCCAAATGCTAACCCTAACCTGATCGCTAAACCTAACCCATCCATTAACCTAAACCTTAACTGAAACCTAAACTAAGCCCTATCCATTACACTAACCCTAAAACTAACCATAATGCTAATTCTAGCCTTAATCCTAAACCTTTAGCTAAACCAAATGCTAACCCTGACCCTGAATCTGACCCTAATAATAACCATAGCCCTAAAGCTGACCTTTAAAGTAAACCTAACTCTTACAGTAGACCTAGCCATAACCTAACTCTAAAACTATCTGTAACATTAACCCTAGACCTGATATATGCCCTACATCTGGTCCTAGCAATAACACTAACAGAAAACCTAGCCCTTAACCTAGCCTTATACCTAGCCTTAATTCTAAACTTAACCATAACCCTAGACCTAATACAAATTCTAATCCTCACCCTAGCCCTAAATCTAGCTATAACCCCACCCCTTCACCTAAACTTAACCTTAACCACAATGCTAACCCTAACTCCAGCCCAATGCCTTGGTATAACCCCAACATTAACCCTAGCCTTAATACTATTCCTAATTTAGCCCTAAGACTAACACTAAACCTAGCCCTAATCCTAGCCCTAATTTAGCCCTAAACCTAACCCTAATTCTAGCCCTAAACCTAGCCCTAATTTAGGCTTAACCCTAACCCTAACTCTAGACCTAATCTTAGCCCTAATTTAGCCCTAACTCTAACCCTAACCCTAAGACTACTACTCTGACTAACTCTAATTTTCACCCAAGCCGTATCACTAGTTCTAACCATATTCGTTACCATAACCCTAACCCTCGCCCTAACCCTAGCTCTAGCCATAGCCCTAACCCTAGATGTAACCCTAACTCTAAATCTAACTCTAACTCTAAGCCTAAACCTCAACTTAACACTAGCCATAACCCTGATGCTAATTCATAATTTAGCCATAACCTTAGCCCTAGCCCTAAAACAAAACCAACCTATATCCCTAACCCTTATCCTAAACCAATCCCTAACCATAAACCTAGAAGTAACTTTAGACCTAATTCGAGTTCTAACCCTAACCCTAAAACTAACCCTGATTCTGACATTGACTCTAATAATAACCCTTGCTCTAAACATCACCCTAACCCTAAACCTAACCATAACAGTAGACCAAGCCCTAACCCTAACCCTAAAACTAGCACTAATTGTAACACTAGTTCACACATTAGCCATAGCCCTAACCCAAGATCCAACCAAGCACCAAACCAAGTCCTAATCTGAGCCTTAATCCTAGCTTTAACCCTAACTTTAAACCTAACCCTAAACCTTATCCTAACACTAGCCAAAATTCTAACCATAACCCTAGCCCTATCACTAGCTCTAACCATATCCATTACCCTAATCATAATCATAACTCTTATGGTAACCCTAAGTCTAACCCTAAACTTGTCCTTAACCCTAAACAATTTCATTAAACTAAACCTAACCTGAATGCTAAACCTAACCTTATCATTACCCTAACCCTAATCCTAATGCTAATTAGAGCCCTTAACCTAAATCTAAACCTAACCCAAACCCTAATTCTGACCCTTCCTGTGATAATATACCTATCTCTAACCTTGACCCTACCCCTAAACCTAAACTTTATACTAGGCCAAGCCATAAACCTAACCCTAAAACTATTTCTAACCGTAACTCTAGACTGGCATTTGCCCTAACTATAATTCTAGCCCTAAACTTAACACAAAGCAAACCCATAACCGTCACCCTAACCCTAGCCCTAATCCTATCTATAACCCTAGCCCTAAATATAGCTCTAACCCTATTAATTACCCTAAACGTAACCCTAATTATAATGCTAACCCTCCGCATAAATCTAAACATATCCCTCACCATAAGCCTATCCATTATGCTAAATCTAACCTGACCCCTAAACCAAACCCTATCATTACCCTAAATCAAACCCTAATGTTAATTTGAGCCCTAACCCTAAATCCTAACCTAAACAAAACCCTAAACCTGAACCTGACCCTAATAATACCCCTAGCTCTAAATTTTACCCTTACCCTAAACCTAACAATAACACTAAACATAGCCATAACCTAACCCTAAAATTATCCCTAACCATAACCCTAGATCTGACATTTGCTCTAACACTAATCCTAGCCCTAACCCTAACACAAAACCTATACCTCATAAAAGACCTAAACCTAGCCTTAATCAATTCTAATGAATCCCTAGCCCTAACCCTAATTCTAACATTCACCCTATCCCTATCCCTAGCTCTAACCTCACCCCTTAAACTAAACCTAACCCTAAGACTAAAATTAACCCTAGGCCTAAACATAACCATAAACCTAGCCCTAATACTAGCCCTAATTAAGCCCTATACCGAGCCAAACTTTAAGCTTAGCCATAAGACTAACTCTCACTCTCATCCTAACCCTATTCCTAGTTCTAACCATATCCCTTACCATAACCCAAATCCTAGCCATAAACCAAGACCTAACAGTAGCCCTATCCTTAGCCCTCTAACTAACCCTAGACTTAATCCAAAATCTAAATCTAACTTTAACCCTAAGGCTAAATCTAAATCTAACACTAGCCCTAAACCTAATGCTAAGCCTAAAACTAACCCTAACCATAGCCCTAGCCCTAAAACAAAACCAAGCCATAGCCCTAACTTTAAAACGTAATCTAAACCAAAACCTGACCCTACACCTAGCCCTAACCCTAGCCCTAATTCGAGTCCAAACCCTAACCCTAAAACTACTCTGTACTTGAATTTGACCCTAACACTAACCCTAGCTCTAAACATCACCCTAATGTTAAACTTAACCCTACCACTAGACCTATTCCTAAACCTAATCATATAACTAGCCCAAATATTAACCATAGTCCACACATTGGCCAAAACTCTAAAACTAACCCTAACACTAACCAAAACCTAACCTTAATAGAAGACCTAACAATAGCTTTAACCCTAAACCTAAACTTTAACTTATCCCTAAACCTAACCCTAAAAAAAGCCCTAACCCTAGCTCTAATCCTATCACTTCCCTTAAGTTAACCCTAACCCTAATGCTATCCCTAGACCTAAACCTAATCCTTAGCCTAACCCAAACCATAACCCTATTACTATTCCTAACTCTAGCCCTCATTCTAGCTCTAACCATAACCCAAACCCTATACTTAACCCTGACACTTATTCTGACCCTAAGGATAACCATATGTCTAATTCTGACCTAACCATAAACCAAACCCTAACACTAGACCTAGACCTAAACCTAATCCTAAATCTAGCCATATCTCTATCCCTAGACCTAAAGAAAAACCTAGCCCCAGCCCTAATTTTAAACCTTAACCTAAAACATACAATAACCCTAACCCTAGACAAAACTCTAGTGATAATTCTGGGTTTAACCCTAACCCAACTATAACCCAAACACTGACGCTGACCCTAACACTAACCCAGCTCTAAACATCATGCTAATGCTAACCCTAAACCTAACACTTTACATAGCTGTAACACTTACCCCAAAAGTAGCTCTAATCATAACCCTGGTTCATACATTACCCCCAACCTAACAAAAAAACTGGCCCTAGTCTTATCTCAAACCCTAGTTTTAACCCTACCCTAACCCTAACTCTAACTCATACCTAACCCTAGTTCTAACCCTAGCACTTACCCTATCCATTACCTTAAGCTAAACCCTAAACCTACTCCTAACCCTAGTCCTAACCTTAATCCATAGCCTAACCCAAACCCTAACCCTACTACTAGTCCTAACCCTAAACTTAGTTCTAGCTCTAACCCTAACCCAAACCCAACCCCTAACCCTGACACTTATTCTGACCCTAACACTAACTGTAGGTCTAAATTTGATCTTAACCCAAAACTGAACCCTAAATTTAGCCCTAACAATAATCCAATACTTAAACCTAAACCTAACACTAGCCTTAGACTTAAAGCTAATCCTAAATCTAGCCATATCTCTAGTCCTAAACCTGAACAACAACCTAGCCCTAGCTGTAACAATAACCCTTAACCTAACCCAAACACTAACCCTATCCCTAGACCTAACCCTATTCCTAATTCTGGCACTAACCCCAACACTAACTCTAACCTGAACACTGGCTTTGACATTAACATAATCCTAGCTCCAAAGCTCACTCTAATCCAAAACCTTATCCTAACACTAGTCCTAGCCATACCCTAATCCTAGAATTAGCCCTAATCATGAACCTAGCTCTTACATTACCCATGACCCTAACCCTAGGCCTAAACTAACACAAAACGTAGCCCAAATCCTAGGCCTAAACATAGCCCTAAGTGTAAACCTAAACCTAACCCTAGCCCTTACACTAAACCTAAACCTCTCTTTAGACCTAACCCTAGCTGAAAGCCTAACCTTTACCCTTAACATAACCCTAGCCCTATCCCAAAATCTAACCTGACACTAGCCCTAATCCTAACCTTAACCATAGCCCTAACCATAGCTCTAATTATATCCACTCCCCTAACCCTAGCCCTAATCCTAACTATAAAACTAGCCCTAACCCCTGCTCTAATTCTATCCATTACCCTAACCAAAATCATAACACTAATGCTAACCCTAGGCTTAACACAAACCCTATCACAATCCCTAAACCTATCCATTATCCTAAAACTAACTTGAACCCTAATTCTAAGCCTATTCATTATGCTATCCCTAACTCTAACCCTAATGCTAATTCAAGCCCTGAACCTAAAAGTTAACCTAAACCAAATCTTAAGCCATACACTCACACTAATAATACACTGACCCTAAAAATAATACCCTAACACTAGGTCTAGTCCTAACCATAATTCTAAAACTAGTTCTAATCATAACCTTAGATCATACATTAGCCATAACCTTAAACCTGATTTTAACCAAACCTAGCCCAAATCTGTAAACTTAACTTCACGCTAAATCTAACATTTACACTAGACCTAACCATAAATATAACCCGAAACCTATCCCTAACCATAACCTTAGACCTGATATTAGCTGTAGGCTTAATCCTAGCCCTAACCCTAACACGAACTCTAGCTTTCATGCTAGCCCAATACCTAGCTTTAATCATAACCCTAACCCTAATTCTAACCATTTTCCTAGCCCTAAACCTAGTTATAACCCCATCGCTTAACCTAAACCTAACCCAAACCCTAACCCTAACACTAACCCTAACCCCTAAAATTAACCCTAGGACCAACCTTAACCCTAAACCTAACCCTAATCCTAATCCTAACCCTAACCCTAGCTTTAAGACTAACTATAACTCTCGCCCAATCCCTAGACCTAATTCTAACCTTATCACTTACTGTAACCTTATTCCTATCCATAGCCTAGAATAACCCTTGCCCTAACCTTTCACCTTGCCCTAACCCTCAATCTAAACCTAACTCTAAATCTAACCATAATTCTACACCTAAACCTAACCCTAACACTAGCCCTAACCCTAACGCTAATCATAAAATTAGCCTTAACCATAGGCTTACCTCTAAGACAAAACTGAGCCATAACACTAATCCTAAACTTTTACCTAAACCAAACCCTAACTTTACATGTAGCCCTAAGCCTGGTCCTAATTCGAGTCCTAAACTTAACCCTAAAACTACCCCGGAACCTGTCTCTGACCATAACACTAATCCTACATCTAAACATCACACTAAACCTAAAACTTACCCTAACACTAGATTTAGTCCTAACCCTAATTCTAAAACTAGTTCTAATCATAACCCTAGATCATACATTAGCCATAAGCTTAAACCCAATGCTAACCAAAACCTCGCCTAAATCTGAGACCTAACCCTCGCTATCACTCTAACCCTAACCCTAACACTAGCCCTAACCCTAACCCATACCTTAGCTCTAACCCTAGGTCTAACCTTATCCTTTACCCTAACCAAACCCCAACCCTAATGCTAACACTAGTCTTAAAACTAATCCTTAGTCTAACCCAAAACCTAACCCTATTACTAGTCCTAAACCTAGCCCTCATTCTTGTTATAACCATAACCCAAATTCTAGCCCTAATCCTGACCCTTATTCTGACCCTGTACCTAAAACAAACACTAACACTAGCCGTACCTATAACCCTATATCTAAACTTAACCCTAACTGTAGCCCTGGATTTAACCTAATCCTAAATCTAGCCATATATTTAACCAAGACCTAAACAAAAACCTAGTCCTACCTCTAATGGTAACCCTTAACTTAAGTGAAACACTAACTTTAACTCTAGACCTAACCAATCCTAATTGTGGCTCTAGCCCTAAACCTAAACCTAATCCAAACACAGATCCTTACACTAACACTAAAACTAGCTATAAAACTGACTCTAACCGAAAACTAAACCTAACAATAGACCTGGTCATGAACATAAACATAACTCTTACATTACCATAGCACTAAAACTAGCTGTAAACCTAACACAAAACCTATCCCTAATCCTAGGCCTAAATCTAGACCGAAGCATAACCCTAATCCTAACCTAACCTTATCCCTTACCATAAGCCTAACCCTAATGCTAACCCTAACCCTCGCCTTAGACCTAACCCTAGATAAAACCAAAAACTGAAGCATAAACATAACCCTATCCCTATCCCTAAACCTAATTCTAACCCTAGCCCTAATCATAATGTGAACACTAGCCCTAATATTATCTCTAAAATTATCCATTACCCTAAACCGAATCTTAACCATAATGATAACCCTAGCTCTAAATCTATATGTCAACCTTATCCTAGATGTAACCAGAAACCTAACCCTCATTGTAGCCTTAACCCTAGAAAAATTCTTAACCCTTACTCTAACACTAACCCTAGCCCAAACCCTAACACTAACCCTAAACCTAAAACTACCCCTAACTCTAATATGAAATCTAACACTGACCATTACCCTAACTCTAATGATTAACTTTGCCCTAGCCCTAACATTAACCCTAAACCTAAAACTACCCCTAACCCTAACCCTACATCTAACCCTATACATTAACTTAACTCTAAAGATAACCTTAGCCCGAACCTTAACACTAACCTTAAACTTAACCATAAATCTAACCCTAGACATAATCCTAAACCTAACTCTCACCCTAGCACTAACCCTAGCCCAAAACCTATCCTGTACCCTAAACCTAACCCAAACCCTAACCCTAGCCCTATCCCTAAACTTAACCCTAACTTTAGTCCTAATCCAATACAAAACCCTAGCCCTAACCCTAGTTCTAATGTTATTCATTACTCTAAAAATAACCCTAAACCAAATAATAACCCTAGGCCTAACCCTAACCCTATCACTGACCTTAACCCTACCAATTACCCTAATCTTAATGTGAGTGCTAAACCTATACCTATCCATTAACCTAACACTAATTCAAACCCTAATGCTAATTTGAGCCCTAATCCTAATAGGCAACCTAACACAAACCCGAAACCTGACCCTGACGCTAAAAATACACCTTATTCTTAAATTGGACCATACGCTAAACCTAACATTAGACCTAGCCATGAAACTAACCCTATAACTCTGGCTACCTGTAACCCTAAACCTGGCATTACTACTATCCCTAAAGCTGCCCCTAAACTTTACTCAAACACTAGCCCTCATCCTAACCCCAAATCTAGACTTAATCCTAACACCAACATAACCATAGACCTAAACCAAATTCTAATCATCACCCTAGCCATAAACCCAGCTATAACCCAATACCTTCCCCTAAATCTAACCCTAAGCTTAATCCTAAACATAGCCCTAACCCTAGGTATAACCATGACACCAATCCTAGACATATTCCTAGCCCTAATTTAGTCCTAAAATAAGCCCTACCCCTAGACTTAAGACTAACTCTAACTATCGCCCTAGCTCTATTCCTAGTTCTAACCCTATCCCTTATTTTAACCCAAACACTAGACATAACCTTAGCCCTAACCCTAACCATAGCCCTAACTCTATAATTAACCATAACTCAAATATACGTCTAAGCCTTAACTCACCCTATCACTAGCTATACCACTAACATTAATCATAAAACTACCCTTAACTTTAGCCTTAGCCCTAAAACATAACAACCCATAGCACTAACCATAACCCTTAACCTACACCAAATCCTAATCGTAAATCTAGCCCTAAGCCTACACCTAATTTGAGTACCATATCCAACCCTACAACTAACCCTGACCATGACTCTGAAGTTAACAGTAACCCTAGCTCAAAATATTACCCTGAATTTAATCCTAACCATAAAACTAGACTTAGCCCTAACCATAACCCTAAAATTAGCCCTAATAATAACTTTAGTTCTTAGATTATCTATATCCCTAACACTAGCCCTAATGTAACCCAAAACCTAGCCCTAATGCAAGCCCAAACCCTAGCTTTAACCCTAACTGTAAACCTAAACCATGTCCTAACCCTTACCCTAAACCTAAACCTAACTTTAATCCTTACACTACCTCTAAACCTAACACTAACCCTAACCCTAACACTAACCATAACCCTAGCCCTAACTCTAGCTCTAACCCTATCCATTATCCTAACCATAACCCTAATCCTAACATAATGCTAACCCCTGACCTACCACTAACATATTCGCTGATCCTAACCTATACATTACCCTAAACGTAACCCTAACCCTAAACCTAACCAAACACTAAATCTAGACCTAACACTAACCCTAAAACTAGCCCTAATTGTAACCCTAGTTCTTACATTAGCCATAGCCCTAAAGCTAAAGCAAAACCTAGTATAGCCCTAATCCAAGCTCTAACCCTAGCTTTAACACTAACTCTAAAGTTAACCCTAGCCCTAACCCTAAACCTAACCATAGCCCTAACACTAGCACTAACCTTATCCCTTAT
Organism: Marmota monax; assembly: GCF_021218885.2. Lineage (NCBI taxonomy): Eukaryota > Metazoa > Chordata > Mammalia > Rodentia > Sciuridae > Marmota > Marmota monax. Next base: position 573,291 of record NW_026693510.1, read on the forward strand.
CCTAAACCAAAATCTAACCCTAAAGCTACACTAGTCCTAAACTTAATTCTTAGCCTAATCCAAAACCTAACTCTATTACTAGTCCTAACCTAACGCTCAATCTAGCTCTATAATTATCCCAAACCCAAACTCTAACCCTGACCCTTATTCTGACCCTTACACTAACCATAGGTCTAAACCTGACCCTAACCTTAAACTGACCCCTAACATTGGCACTACCTGTAATGCTATACCTAAACCTAACCCTAACACTAGACCTAGACCTACACTTAATCATTCATCTGGTGATAATTCTAGGCCTAGCCCTAAACAAAAACTTAGCCCTAGCTCTAATAATAACCCTTAACCTAACCCAAACACTAACCCTACCCCAAGACCATACCCTAGTCCTAATGCTGGCCCTAACAATAAACCTAACTCTAACCAGAACACTGACCCTTACCTCAACACAAACCCTAGCTCTAAACCTTATCCTAACAAAAAACATAACCCTAACACTAGAATTAGCCATATCACTTACCCAGAAACTAGCCATCACAATAGGCAAATAACCTACATTTACCTCTATCCATTACGCTAACCCTAACCCTAATGCTAACCCTAGCCCTAACCCTCACCCTGACTCTAACCCTAAACCTCATCCTAGTCCAAACACTAGCTCAATCCCTAACCCTTAAACTTAACCTAAACCTAACACTAACCCATGCCCTAAACCTAAACTTAACCCTAGCCCAAAACCTAAACTTAACTCTATCACTAACCCTAGCTCTAAGCCTACATATTACCCTAACTCTAACCCTAAATTTAATGATAACATTGGCCCGAACCCTATCTCTAACCCTAACCATTACCCTAACCCTAACCTTGAATCTGATGATAACCCTAGCCCTTACCCTAAATCTACCTGAACCCTAACCATAGATATAACCATAAACATAACTCTTGCCATAAAGCTAACCCTTGCTCAAAACCTAACCATTACTCTAAACCTAATCCTAAACCTATCCCTAACCCTAACCTTAAGCCGAATCCTAACCCTAACCCTAAGACGACACCAAACCCCAACCAATACCCTAAACCTAATGATAATCCTAGCCCTAAACTTAACACTAACATTAACCCTATTCAAAACTATAACGTATACCTAACCCTACACCTAAACCTTGAACCGACACTAATTGTCGTAGCACTAATGCTAGTTCAAACTCTAAACCATACCCTAAACCTAAACCAAACCCTAACCCTAGACCTTAACCTAACTCTAGCCCTAATACTAACCATAACCCTAGCCCTAACCCTATTTGTTACCCTAAGCAAAACTATAACCATAAGGCTAGCCCTAGGTCTAACCTGAACCCTTTTGCTAACTCTAACCCTATCAATTACCCTACACCTAACTTGAAACCTAAAACTAAACCTATCATTACCCTAACCAAACCCTAATGCTAATTCAAGCTCTAAACCTAAACCCTAACCTAAACAAAACCCGAAACCTAATTCTAACCGTAATAATACCCCTAGCTCTAAACCTGACCCCTACCCTATACTTAAACCTTACATTAGACATAGCCATAAATCTTACCCTCCATCTATCCGTAACATAAGCCTAGACCTGACCCAAGCCCTGGCCCTAATTTTTGCCGTAATCCTAAAACAAAGCCTAGCCCTAATTCTAGCACTAAACCTAGCCTTATTACTAAACCAAACCATAATTCTAGCCCTAACTGAAACTCTAACCTCGATCTAGCCCTAAAACTAGCTCTAAACACATCCCTTCCTCTAAACCTAACCCTATCCCTAAACCTAAACCTAAGCCTAAATCTTGGCCTAACCCTAACACAAACGCTAGACCTAATCCTAGCCCTATTTTATTTCTAAAACTAACCTCACCCTATCCCTAAGACTAACTCTAACTATAGCCCTAGTCCTATCCCCAGTTCTAACCCTATCCCTTACCATAATCCTATCACTTGCTTTACATTAGCCCTAGTCCTATATCTAAACCTAGCTCTAAATCTAACCCTAACCCTAAGCTAAACCTCTCACTAACACAAGCAATAACACTAATGCTAATTTTAAAACTAGCCCTAACCTAGCCCTAGGCCTAAAAAACAACTGAGCCATAACCCTAACCCTAACCTTTAACATAAACCAAACATTAAGCCTACACCTAGCCCTAAACCTAGCTCTAATTCGAGTCCTATGCCTAACCCTAAAAATCACTCTGATGCTAAAAAGAACCCTAGCTCTAAACATTACTCAAAAGCTAAACCTAAACCTAACCTTAGACCTAGCCTTAGCTCTAACCCTAAAACTAGTTCTAATCATAACACTAGTTTTTACATTAGCTGTAGCCCTAAACCTAGCCTTAACCTAATCCAAAACCTATCCCTAAGTAGAGCTCTTACACTACCTTTAACTCTAACCGTAACACTAGTTCTAGCCCTTAGCCTCACCCTAAACCTACCCTAAACCTAACCTTTGCTATAACCCCAAACCTAACCCTAAACATAGCCTTAATCCTAAACACAAACATAGCCCTAACACCAGCTGTAACACTATCCATTACCCTAATCCTCATCCTAACCCTAGTGCTAAACCTAGGGTAACCCTAAACCTATTACTAAACCTAAATCTGTACATTACCATAAACCTAACCTGAACCATAAACCTAACGATATCCACGAACCTAATCCTAAACCTAATAATCATGACCCTAAAACTAACTCTATCCATAACCCTAGACTTGACATTAGCCCTAGCCCTAATGAAGCCCTAACCCTAGAACAAATTCTAGCCTTAATCCTAGCAGTAATCTTAGTCTTAATCCTAAACCTAACCCTAACCATAGACCTAAACCTAATTGTAACCCTCGCCCTAGTTCTATAACTATCTATAATATCATACCTAACCATAACCATAACCATAACCCTAGCCATAAACATAGGCACAGCCTTAATACTAACTCGAGCTCTAGTCCTAGCCCTAATTAAGCCCTAATTCTAACCGTAAATCTAACCCTAACACTAAGACTAACTCTAACTCTTGATCTAGCTCTCCCCCTAGTTCTAACCCTATCACTTATGATAATTCAAACATAGCCGTAAGCCTAGCCCTAACCTTCACTGTAGCCCTAAACATAGATCTAACCCTAACTCTAAATCTAACCCTAAACCTAAGCCTAAACCACACCCTAACACTAGCTCTAACCCTAATGCTAATTTGTAAACTAGCCATAACCATAGCCCTTGCCTTCAAAAATAAATAAATAAATAAATAAAAATTTAAAAAAAACTGAGTCATACCACTGACCCTAACCCTTCACCAAAACGAAATCCTAACACTACATCTAAACCTAACCCTAGCCCTAATTCGAGCCCTAAACCTAACCCTAGGACTAATACTAACCCTAACTCTTACATTAACACTAACCCTAGGTCTACATATCTCTATATCCCTAAACCTAAATCTAACACTAGACTTAGCCCTAAACCTAACCCTAAAACTAGTCCTAATTGTAATGCCTGTTCTCAAAATAGCCATAGCCCTAAACCTAACACAAAACCTAAAACTAATCCAAGGCCTAACCCTGGACCTAATCCTAACCCTATCCCTAGTCCTAATCCTAGCTCTCACCCTATTTCTTACATTCAGTCAAAATCTCACCCTATTGCTACCCTAGTCCTAACCCTAATTCTATGCCTACCCAAAACCCTAACTCTATTACTAGTTTTAACCCTAGCCCTCATTCTAGCTCTAAACTTAATCCAAATGTTAACTCCGACCCTGACTCTTATTCTGACCCTAACACTAAACCTAGGTTTTAACCTGACCTTAAACCTTATCCAAAACCTAACACTAGCCCTACCAGCAACCCTAACCCTAAACCTAACACTAACACTAGACCTATACCTAAACCTAATTCTAAATATAGCCATAACCCAAGCCTTAGCCCTAACAATAACCCTTAACCTAAACCAAACATTAACTCTAACCCTAGACCTAACACTAGTCCTCATTCTGGACCTAAATCTAAACCTAATCCTTATCTAAACCCTGACACTTACCCTAACAAAAACCCTAGGTCTAAACCTTATCCTAACCAAAAAACTAACCCTAACACTAGACGAACTCTAAATCTAGCCATAATCATAACTCTAGCTCTTACATTACCCATATACCTAACACTAGCCCCAAACCTAACAAAAACATATCCCTAATTACAGCCCTAAACTTAACCCTAAGCAAAACCCTAACCCTCAACCTATTGCTAGCCCTAAACCTAACCTTCACTCTAGACCTAACCCTAGCTCAAACCCTAAACTTTACTGTAAACAACTCTAGCCCAAACCTTAAACTTGACCCTAACTCTAGCCCTAATCCTAACTGTAACCATACCACAAACCCTGGCTCTAACGCTATCCATTACACTAATCATAACCCTAAAACTAATGCTAACCCTAGCCATAAACCTAACCCTAACTCTACCTTAGCACTGACTGAAACCCTAACTTTTGCCCTGGCCCTAAACCTACCTCAACCCCTAACCCTTAAACTTAACCTAATCTTAACACTAACCCAAGGCCTAACCCTAACACTAACCCCAGCCCTAAACCTAAACTTAGCCCTAGCCCAAAACCTAGCTCGAACTCTACCAATTACCCTAACCCTAAACATAACACTAATGATAACACTAGACCTAAAGCTAATCCTACCCTAACCCTAAATATAAACATAAACCTAGAACTAACAGTGAACCTAACCCTAAACCTAAATCTAAGCTAGCTCAAACCCTAACCATAATCCTAAACCTAAACCGAAAGAAAACCTAATTCTAAACTTATCTTTAACCTGATATCTAAACTTATTACCCTAACCCTAATTATATCTCTAGCCCTAACCGTAACACTAACCATGACCATAACCCTAGACCAAACCCTAAATTAACTGTAACCATAGCAAAAATCCAAGCTCAAACCCTAAACCATACTCTAAACCTAATTCTAACTGTAACCCTCACCCTAACCCTGACACTAACCCTAACTCTATCCCTAATCCTAACCCTAACCCTAGCCTTAACCCTAGGTCTAACCCTATAAATTACCCTAACTATAACCATAACCCTAATGCTAACCCTATACCTAACCCTAAACCTATCAAAAACCCTAACCATATCCTTACCCAACCATTATCTTAAACCTAACCTTACCCTAAAACTAACATTAACCATTACCCTAACCCTAATTCTTACCTTAATGCTAATTTGAGCCTTAACTCTAAACCTTAATCTAACCCAAACCCGAAGCCTGAACCTGACCCTAAGAATACCCCAGCTCTTAATCTGACCCTTTAACTAAATATAACACTTTAATTTGACCTAGCCATAAACCTAACCCTAAAAATATTACTAACTATAAACCTAGACCTGACATTTGCCTTAGCCCTAATTCATGCCCTAAACCTAACACAAAAGCTAGCCCTAATCCTAGCCTTAAATCTAGCCTTAGTCCTAAACCTAACCATAACCCTAGCCCTAACTCTAAAGCTAATGATAAAACTAGCCATAACTCTAACCATAGCACTAAAACAAAGCTGAGCAACAAGCCTAACACTAATCTTAACTTAAACCAAACCCTAGCACTACACCTAGATCTAACTCCAGCCCTAATTCGAGTCCTAATCATAACCTTAAAATAACCCTGAACCTGACTTATATCCTACCACTCATCCTAGCTCTAAACACCACCCTGAACTTAAACTGAACCCTGACAGTAATCCTAAAACTAATCCTGACCTGACTGATATCCTAAAAATAACCCTAGTTATAAATATCACCTAATCTTAAACCTCACTCTAACACTTGACCTACCCCTACTGCTAAGCCTAATTTTAACCCTAATTCTTATATTACCAGTTGCCTTAACCCTAATATTTAACCTTTCACAAAAACTAGCCCTAATCTGAGCCCTAAACCTAGCTTTACCCTAACCATAAAGCTAACCCTAGCCCTAATACTGTCCTTTACCTGGAGCAAAACCTTAATCCTATTGGTAACACTAGACCTATCCCTAATCCTTAGGCAAAGAAAATCCTAACCCTATTAATAGTCCTAATGCTAGATCTCATTCTAGCTCTAACACTATCAAAAATCCTAACCATAACCATGACCTTTATTCTGATGATAACATAAACCCTAGGTCTAAACCTGACAGTAACCCTAAACCAAACCCTAACATTAGCCATACTTGTAACCTTATACCTAAACTAACCCAACCACAAGCTCTAAACCTAAACCTAATCCTAAATCTATCCTGAACTCTAGCTCTAGAACTAAACAAAATCCTAGCTCTAGCCCTAACAAAAATGGTTACCTAACCCAAACACTAACTCTACCCCTAGACCTAAACCTAGTCCTAATTCTGGATTTAACCCTAAATTTAACTCTAACACAAACACTGACCCAGCTTTTAACACTAAACCTACCTCTAAACCTGAAACTAACCAAAACCTAAACCTAATTCTAGACCCAGCCATAACCCTAACCCTAAAACTAGCCCTAATCATAACCCTAGATCTTACATTACCCATACCCGTAACCCAAGGCCTAAACCTAACACTTAACAGAGAGCTAATTTTAGGCCTAAACCTAACCCTAGGAATAATCCTAACCTAACACTAGCCCTATACCTAACCCTAGCCATCGCCTTAGTCCTAAGATAGCTCAAAGTCTAACACTTACCCTAAACATAAACCAAGACCTATCCCTAACTCTCATCCTAACCCTATCCCAAATCCTAAACATAACCTAGCCCTTAACCTAGCTCTAAACCTACACATTTCCCTAACCCTAAACCTAAACTTATTGATAATCCTAGCCTGAACCCTAATGTTAACCTTAACACTAACCAGAAAAATAACCATAGACATAAAACTAAAATTAACACTCAGCATAGCCCTAACTCTAGATCAATCCATAAACCTTACCATAAACATAAACAAAACCATAGATCTAATCCTAAACCTATCACCAATTCTAACCCTAAACCAAAATCTAAACCTAACCTAACCCTATCCATTACCTTAACCATAATGCTAAGGTTAATGATAACCCTAGCCCTAACTCTAGCACTACACCTAGACCTAACCCTAGCCCTAATTATAGTCCTAATCATAACCTTAAAAATAACCCTGAACCTAACTTATATCCTAACAATCATCCTAGTTCTAACCACTACACTAACCTAAACCTACCATAATCCTATCCCTAGATCTAACCCTAAACCTAGCCCTAAACCTATCTAAAAATATAACCTCTAAGCTAAACATAACCATAAGCTTAACCATAACCCTAGTTCTAACAATAACTCTAACCCTAACTCAAGGCATATTGTTAACCATAACTCTACTTCTAACCTAAGCTCTAACCCTATCAATCACCCTAACCATAACCCTTACCCTAATGCTAACCCTAAGCCTAAACCTAGCCCTATCACTAATGCTAATCATATCAATTACCCTAAACCAAACCTGAACCTTAAAACAAACCCTAACTATATCCTAACACTAACCCTAATGCTAATTTGAGCCATAAACCTCAATCCTTACCTAAGCCAAATCCTAATGCTAACAATTCCCCGAGCTCTAAACCTGACCCTTACCCTAAACCTAACACTTACAATAGATGTAGCCATAGGCCTAACAATAAATCTATCTTTAATCATAACCCTAGACCTGATATTAGCCATAGCACTAATTCTAGTCTTGAATCTAAAACAAACACTAGCCCTTATCCTAGCCCTAAACCTAGCCTTAATCATAACCCTAAACACAACCCTAGCCCTAACCTTAACTCTAACCCTCACCCTAGGTCTAAACCTGGCTATAACACCATTGTTTATCCTAAACTTAAACCTGACCCTATCCCTATAGCAAAGTCTAAACTGAACACTAACCCTAGCCCTAATCCTAGTGCTAATTTAACCCTATCCCAAAACCTAACTCTAATTTTAGCCCTATCACTAACTCTAACTCTCACACTAGCTCTATCCTTAGTTGTAACACTATCCCTTACCATAACTCTAACCCTGGCCCTAACCTTTGCCCTATCCTTAACCCTAGCCTAATCCTAGATCTAAACCTAACTATAAATGTAACCCTAACCCTACGTCTTAGGCCAACCGTAACACTACCCCTAACACTGATACTAATTTTAAAATTGGCTCTAACCCTAACCCCAGGACTAAAACAAAACCGAGCAATAGACCTAACCCTAAACTTTAACTTAAACTAAACTCTAAACTACTACAAGAACAAATCCTAGCCCTAATCGAGTCCTAACCCTAACCTTAAAACTAACCCTGGCATGATTCATATCCTAACACTCACCCTAGTTTTAAACATGAAACTAACTTTAAACCAAACCTTAAAAATAAACCTAGCCCTAATTCGAGTCCTAACTCAAACCCTAAAACTAACCCTGACCCTGACTCCTATCCTAAAAATAACTCTAGCTCTAAATATCACCCTAACATTAAATATAACACTAACACCAGAACTACCCCTAACCCTAACCCTAAAGCTAACCCTAATTGTAACCCTGGTTCTTATATTACCGGTTGCCCTAAACCTAGCCATAACACTAACACAAAAACTAGCCCTAATCCTATCCCTACACCTATCTTTAGCCCTAACCCTAACCCTACCCCTACCCCTAACACTAGCTCTAACACTATCCCTAACCCTAAGCAAAACCCTAATGGTAAAACTACACCTATCCCTAATCCTCAGTCTAATCAAAACTCTCAAAACATTAATAGTCCTAACCCTTGCCCTCATTCTAGCTAGAACCCTATCCCAAAACTTAACCCTAAACCTGACCCTTTTTCTGACCATAACACTAACCTAGGTCTTAACCTGACACTAACTCTAGACCAAACCATAACTCTAGCCTTAACCCTAAAAATAACCCTTAACTTAACACAAAGATTAACCCTACACCTAGACATAAACTTAGTCCCAATTTTGGCTTTAACCTTAACTCTAATTCTAAACTGAACACTGACCCTGCCTTTAAAACTAAACCTATATTTAAACCTGACCCTGCCCGAAAACCTAAACCTAACACTAGACATAGCCATAACCCTAACCCTACAAATAGCCCTAATCATAATCCTATCTCATACATTACCCATAGCCCTAACTCTACACCTTAATCTAACACAAAACCTAGAGTGAAATCTAGGCCTAAATCTAGCCCTAAGAGGAATCCCAACATTAACCCTAGCCCTAACCCTGACCCTAAAACTAACCCTAGCCTTAGTCTTAAACCTTAATCAAAGCCTAACCCTTACCATAAATATAAACTTAGACCTATACCTTACTCTAAACCCTAACCCTAGCCCTAACCCTAAACTTAATTCTATCCCTAAACCTAGCTCTAAACCTACACCTTACCCAACCCTACAACTAACTGTATTGGTGACCCTAGCCTTAACCCTAAAAGTAAACCTAACCCTAACCAGAAAACTAACAATAGACTGAATGCTAAAACTAACACTCACCATAGCCTTAACACTAGCTCAAAACCTAACCCGTACCATAAAACTAAATATAACCGTAGCCTTAACCTTAACCCTAAAACTAAATCTATCCCTAAAAGTAAACCTAAACCTACGTGTAACCATATCCATTATCCTAACACTTATCCTAACCCAAATGATAACCCTAGCCCTAAACTTAACCCTAAACCTAAACCTAACATAATCCTGTCCCTACACCTAAAGCTAAACCTAATCATCGACCTAGCCCTAGCACTAACACTAGCTCAAACCCTAGTCCTTACCCTAAACATAAACTTAGTCCAAACCTTAACCCCAATCCTAGCCCTAATTTTAACCATAATCATAGCCCAAACCCTAGTTCTAACTCTATCCATTACCCTAACCAAAACCCTAACCCTAAGGCTAAACCTAGCCCTAACCCTAACTATAAACCTAACTCTTTCCCTAGCCCTGATTCTAGCCTGAAGCCTCAACATAGCTCTAACAGTTACTCAAAACCTGACCCATACATTTAACCTAACCATAAGAAAATGATAAGCCTGAACCTAACCCTAATCCTAGCTAGAATCCTAAACTTAAAACCAGACTTAACCTTAGGTGTAACCCCACCCATTACCCTAATCCTAACCATAAATGCCATGATAACCCTAGCCATAACACTAAACCTACTCTAACCCTAAATATAAACCTAACCCTAGACCTAACCATAACCCTAACCCTAGCTCAAACTCTAACAGTTATGATAAACTTAACACTAAAACTAGTCCTAAATCTAAACCTAAACCTAAACCTAACCCAATATCTAAACCTGTCCATTACCTTAATCCTAATGATAATCCTAATCCTAACCCTGGACCTAATCCTAAACCTAACCCTATCCTTAGCACTAACCCTAGCTCATACCATAACCCATACCCAAAACCTAACCCTATCCTTAGCACTAACCCTAGCTCATACCATAACCCATACCCAAAACCTAACCCTAGCCTTTACCCTAACCCTAACCCTAAGTCCAGCCATAATCCTAAACATAACCCTAGCCCCAACACTAGCTCTAACCCTATCCGTTACCCTAATGTTAAACATAAACCTAATGCTAACCCTAGGCCTAACCCTAACCCTATCCATTACCCTAAATCTAACCTGACCCCTAAACCTAACCTGAAGTCTAAACTTAACTTTACCCTAACCCTAACTCAAACCTAATGCTAATTTGAGCTGTAACCCTAAATCTCAACCAAACCCAAAACAAAAAACGTACTTGGTTATAATACCCCTAGCTCTCAACTTGAACCTCACCCTAAACCTAAATCTGACACTAGACCTAGTCATAAATCTTCCCTGAAATCTATCCCTAACCATAACCCAAGACCTGATATTAGCAATAGCCCTAATACTTGTCATAACCCTAACATAAATAGTAGCCCTCATCCTAGCCCTAAACCTAGCCTTGATCCTAACCCAAATTCTGACTCTAGGCCTATCCCTAAATTTATCCCTCACTCTAGTTCTGAACCTTGCTATAACCCCATCCCTTCCCTCAAATCTAACCCTAACGCTAACTCTAGACTTAACCCTTACACTAATCCTAGACCTGATCCTAGACCTAATTTAGCCCTAATGCTACCAATAGCATTAAGACTAACTCTAACTCTCGCTCTAGACCTATTACTATATCTAACCCTATCCCTTACAATAACCCTAATACTTGCCCTAACTTTAGTCATAACACTAGCCCTAGCCCTAACCCTAGAACTCATCATATCTCTAAGTCCAAACCTAACCCTTATCCTCACACTAACTCTAGCCCTAACACTAACAATAATCCTAAAACTAGCCCTAATCTAGTTCAAGCCATAAAAAAACTGAGCCATATCCATAACCCTAACCCTTAACCTAAACCAAAACCTAACCCTACTCCTAGCCCTAACCTTAGCCCTAATTCCAGTCTTAACCTAACTTTAAAACTAAACTTGAGCCTGACTCCGACCTTACACTAACCCTAGCTCTAATATCACCCTAAAAGTATACCTAAACCTAACACTAGAACTAGCCCTAACCATAACCCTAAAAGTATCCCTAATCCTAACTCTAGTTTGTACATTAGCCATAGTCTTAATCCTAGCCCTAACCTAACCCAATACCTAGTCCTAAACTGAGCCCTATACCTCGTTATAACCCTAACCATAGCCCTAACCATTACTATAAACCTAAATCTAACCCTAAAATTGGCCCAAACCCTAAACCTAACGGTAGACTTAATCCTAACCATAATCCTAGCCCTAACTCTAGCTCTAACCCTATCCATTACCCTAAACATAATCCTAAACCTAATGCTAACCCTAGCCCTAAACTTAACCCTAATCCTAAACCTAGACCTGACACTAATCCTAACTGTTGCCCTAGACCTAACCATAGCTCAAACCCTAAACCTAACCCTAACACTAAACCTAGGCCTAACCATAACCCTACCCCTAGCCCTAATCCTAACCATAACCCTATCCCTAAACCTATCTATTACCCTAAACATAAACCTAACCCAACCATAGCATTAAACATAGTTCTAAACCCACCCATTACACTAACTCTAACTATAAATGTCATGATAACACTAGCTCTAACAATAAAACTACTCTAACCCTAAATGTAAACTTAACCCAACTCTTAACCCTAAACAAACACTAACCCTAACTCTAAACCTACCCCTAGACCTAACCATAAACCTAATCCTTGCCGTAATTTTAATCCTGTCTCAAACACTAACAGTTACGCTAAACCTAACATTAACCCTAGTCCTAAACCTAAATCTAACCCTATCAATTTAGGCCTAACCCTAAACCTATAGCTAACACTAACCTTATCCTTACCTAAACTTAACCTGAACACTAAACTTAACCTTGTAAATTACTCTAACCCTAACCCAAATGCTAATTCAAACCCTAAAATTAAACCAAAACCTAAACCAAACTCTGAACAAGACACTAACTCTAATAAAACACCTAGCTCTAAACCTAACCTTGACCCTTAACATAACCCTTAAACTAGACCTAGCCATAAAACTAACCCTAACTCTATCCCTAACCATAACCCTAGACCTGACATTAGCACTTTGCCTTAAACCGAACACAAACCCGAGCCCTCATCCTAGCCCTAAACTAGCCTTAATTCTAACCCGAACACTTACTCTAGCCTAAACCCTAATTTCAACTCTCGCCCTAGTTCTGAACCAAGGTATAACCACATTCTTTCCCCTAACCTTAACCCTAATCATAACACTATCACTAACACTAACCCTAGCCCTAAACCTAGGCATAATTATAACACTAACCATAGCTCTAATAATAGGCCTAATTTATTGCTAAATGTAACCCTAACTCTAACCCTAGCCATAAGACTAACTCCAACTCTATAACTAGACCTATTTCTAGTACAAACCTTATCTATTGCCTAATCCTAACACTAGCCCTAACCTAAATCCAAACCCTAGCCCTAGTCCTTAACCTAAATCTAAACCTTATGCAAACATTAGCCCTAACCCTAAATCTAATTTGAAAACTAGCACTAACCCTAGCAATAGCCTACAAACAAAACTGAGCTATAGCCCTAATCCTGAACCTTAATGTAAACCAAATCCTAATGCTACACCTAGTATTAACCCTATGCCTACAACTAATGCTGACCCTGACTCTGACCCTAAAACTACCTCTAAACATCACCCTAACCCTAATCTTAACCCAAAAACTAGACCTAGCCCTAATCCTAACCCTAAAACTATCCCTAATCATAAAGCTAGTTCTTACATTAGCTGTAGCCCTAACCATAACACAAAACCTAGGCCTAATCTGAGCCTCAACCTTAGCTTTAACACTAACCCTAACACTAACACTAACCCAAACCCTAGCTCTAAACCTATTCCTTACCCTAAGTCAAACTCTCACCCTAATTATACTCTAGTTCTAACACTAATCCTTAGCTTGCCCCAAACCCTAACTCTATTACTAATCCTAATCCTAGACCTCATTCTACCTCTAACCCTAACCCAAAGCATAAGCCTAACACTTAACCTTATTCTGACCCTAACATTAAACCTGTCAAAGCCTGACCTTAACACTAAACTGAATCCTAACACTAGCCATACCACTAAACCTATACCTAAACTTAACCATAATACTAGCACTTGACCTAAACTTATTCTTAAATATAGACATAACTCTAACCCTAGTCCTAAACAAAAACCTAGTGCTATCCCCAAAACAACCATTAACCTATTGCAAAGACAAACTCTACACCTAGACCTAACCCTAGTTCTAATTCTGTACCTAACCATAAACCCAGTGCTAACCTGAGCACTGATGCTTACCCTAAAACAAACCCTAGCTCTAAACCTTATCCTAACCTAAAACTGAAACCTAACACTAGACATATCTATAGCACTAACCCAAAAAACAAACCATAACCATAACCCTAGATGTTATATTACCCATAGCCCTAACACTAGCCATAAACCTCACACAAAACCTAGCCCTAATACAAGCCCTAAACCTATACCTAAGCATAACTCTAACCCTACTCCTAGCCCAAACCCTAAACCTAATATTTGCCCTAGCCCTAACCCTAGCTTAAACTGTAACCCTTATGCTAAACATAACCCGAGATCTAACCCTAACCCTATCCCTAATCCTAACTGTAACTATAGCCCAAATCCTTGCTCTAAATTTATCCATTACCTTAAACATAACCCTAACCCTACCCCTACCCCTAACTCTAACCTTAGCCCTGATTCTAATTCTAACCCTCGCCCAAGCCCTAACCCTGGCTCAAACCCTAACACTTACCCTAAACCTAACCCTTTCAAAAACCTAGGAGTAACCCAAATCATAGCCATAATCCTAAACTTAACCTAAGCCCCAACACTAGCACCAAACCTATCCATTACTCTAAACATAAGCCTAAACCAAATGCTAACCATAGGCCTTACCCTAACACTATCACTAATACTAACCCTATACATTACTCTAAACCTATCGTGAAGTGTAAACCTAACTCTATCCATTACTCTAACTGTCATCATAACCCAATGCTAATTTGATCCCTCACCTTAAACCTTAACGCAAACCAAACCCTAACCGAAACTCTGACCCTAATAATTACATGGCTCTATACCTGACCCATACCCTAAACCTAACCCTTGTACTAGACCTAGCCATAAACCTATCCCTAACACTATCCCTAACCAAAACCCTAGACCTACCATTAGCCCTAACCCAAATCCTACCTCTAACACTACAACAAACCCTAGCTCTCATGCTAGCCCTAAACCTTGATTTAATCCTAACCCGAACCCTCACCCCAGACATATCTCTAATTATAAACCTCGCCCTATCACTGAATCTAGCTTTATAACCCCATCCCTTCCCCTAAAACAATCCCTAACCGTTGCCCTAACCATAGGCCTAAACCTAACACTAATCATAGCACTAATACTAGCCTATTTAAACCCCAATCTTAACCCAACACATAACCCAAGTCCTAAGATTAACTTTAACTCACAACCTAGCCCTATTTCTATTAATAACCCTATTCATTAACTTAACCCTCACAATAGTCCTAACCTGAGCTATAACCCTAGCCGTAGTCCTAACCCTATATCTAAATATAACTCAAAATCTAACCCTAAACTTAAGCCTAAACCTCATTCTACCACTAGCTCTAACACTATTGCTAATCCAAAAACTAGCCCTAATCCAAGCCCTAGCCCTAAATCAAAACTGAGCCATTTCTCTAACCCTAAACCATAACATAAACCAAAACCTAACCCATAACTAGACATAACCCAAGCTCTAATTCGAGCCTTAGGCCTAAAAATAACCCTCATCCTGACTCATATCCACACACACCTAGCTCTAAATATCACCCAAACTGTAAAACTAATGCTAACACTAGACCTAACTGAAACTCTAACCCTAAAACTAAACTAATTGTAACCTTAGTTCTTACATTGACCTTAAACCTAACTCTAACACAAAAATAGCCCTAATCCGATGCCTAACACTAGATTTAACCATAACCCTAACCATAAAAAAGCCCTAAACCTAACTCTAATCATAGCTCTAACCCTAGCTCTAATCCTGTCCATTACCCTAAGCCAAACCCTATTCATACTACTAACTCTAGTCCTAATCCTAATCCTTAGCCAAACCCAAACAATAACCCTATTACTAGTCTTAACACTAGCCCTCATTAAAGATCTAACCCTAACCCTAAAACACACCCTAACCTTAATCCTTATTCTGACACACTAATTATAGGTCTAAACCTGAGCCTAAATCTAAACCAAAACCTAGAACTAGCCCTACTTGTAAACTTATATTTAAACCTAACCCTAACACTAGCCTTAGACTTAAACCTAATCCTAAATCTAGCTATAACTCTAGCCTTTGACCTAAAGAAAAAACTTAGTCTTAGCCCTATCAGTAACCCATAACCTAAACCAAACACTAACCTTACCATTAGACCTAACCCTAGTCCTATTCTGGCTTTCACCCTAACCCTAACTTTAACCTGAACACTGTCCCTGGAACTAGCATTAAACCTAGCTCTAAACCTGACCCTAACCCAAACCTAAACCTAACACTAGACCTGGAAGTAACCCAAACCCTAAAACTAGCTCTAATCAGAACCTTAGATCTTACATTACACGTAGCACTAACCCTAGGCCTAAACCTAAGACAAAACTTAACCCTAATGGAGGCCTAAACATACCCTCAGCATAATCCTCACCCTAAACCTAACCCTAGTCCTAACCCTATCCCTAACCATTACCTTAGTCCAAACCCTAGCTCAAAGCCTAATCCTTAGCCTAATCATAACCCTAGCACTATTCCTAACCATAAACCTAACCATAGCCCTAATTCTAACTTTACCCTTGACCTAACACTAGCTCTAACCCTAGCTATTACCCTAACTATAACCCTAACCATAATGATAACCCTATCCCTAACCCTAACCGAAACCCTAACCCAAACCATAAACCTAACCCTAGACCT
Source organism: Marmota monax (assembly GCF_021218885.2). NCBI lineage: Eukaryota > Metazoa > Chordata > Mammalia > Rodentia > Sciuridae > Marmota > Marmota monax. Next base: position 589,897 of record NW_026693510.1, read on the forward strand.
AACCCTAAACCTAAAACTTGCCAAAGCCTTAACCCTAACTCATACCCTAACACTTACCCTAAAACCAACAGTAAACTTAGCCCTAAAACTAAACTTAAACATAAGCCTATATTAACCATAAAGCTAACCTTACATCTAACAAAATCTATTACCCTAAACCTAATCCTAACCGTAGTAAAAACCCTAGCCCTAACCCTAACCCTAACCCTGATCAAAACACTAAACACAACCCTCATCCTAGACATAACCCTACCTCAAAACCTAAACTTTACCCTTAATCTAACCCTACCCCTACCCTATGCTAGGGTTAATAGCCCTAACCCAAAACCTAACCTAACTCTAGCCCTAATCCTAACCTGCCCTAGCCGTAACCATAGCTCTAAACCTATATATTATCCTTATGATAACCCTAATCCTAATGCTAACCCTAGGTATAACCCTAACCCTTTTTCTAACCCTAAAGCTCTCCATTGCCTTAAACCTACACTGAAACCTAAACCTAACCCAATCAATTACCCTAACCCTAACCCAACTCTAGTGCTCATTTGAGCCCTATCCCTAAACCTTAACCTAAAACAAACCCTAATCCTGATTCTGACCCTAAAAATACACCTAGCTACAAACCTGACCCTTACCCTAGGCCTAACACTTACACTAGACCTAGACACAAACCTAATCCTAAATCTACTCAAAACTGTAACACTAGACCTGACATTATCCCTAGCCATAATGCTAGACCTAACCATCCAAGAAACCCTAGCCCTCATCCTAGCCCTAAACCTAGCCTTAATCATAACCCTAACCCCAACCCTAGCCCAAACCCTGACTCTAACCCTCCCCCAATACCTTACCTTAAAATTAACTATAACCCTAGCCCTAACACTAGGCCTAAGCTGAACACTAACCCTAGCCCTTATCCTAGCTTTAACTTAGCCCTATCGCTAAAACTATCTGAAACCCTAGGAATAAGATTAACACTAACTTTCACTCTAGCCCTAACCCTAGTTCTAACCCTATCTGTTACCGAAACCATAACCCTAGCCCAAACGCTTGTCCTATAATTAGACCTAGCCCTAATCCTAGACCTAACAATAAATCCAAAATTAATCCTAACCCAAAGCCTAAGCGTAACACTAACACTACCCCTAATCCTAATGCTACTTTTATAACTAGCCCAAAATCTAAACCTAGGAATAAAACAAAATTGAGCAACAGCTCTAACCCTAAAAATTAGCTTAAACCAAATACTAACACTATACCAAGACATAACCCTAGCCCTAATTAGAACCCTAACCCTAAGTTTAAAACCTACCCTATGCTGACTCATATCCTAACACTGAGGCTAGCTCTAAAGACCACCCTAAACTAAACAAAATCCTAACAGTAACCCTAGCCATAATTCAAGTCATAATCCTAACCTTAAACCTAAACCTGACCCTTACTGATATCTTAACAGTCACCCTAGCTCTAAATACAGCCCTCACTTTAAACAGAACACTAACAGTAACCCTAGCCCTTATTTGAGTCCTAACCCTAACCCTAAAACTAACCCTGATGCTGACTCATATCCTAACAATAACCCTACCTCTAAATATTACCCTAAACTTAAACCCAAAACTAACACTAACCCTGCCCCTAACCCTAACCCTAAAACTAACCCTAACTGTAATGCTAGCTCTTACATTAGCCAATGCCCAAATATAGCCCTAACCCTAACAAAAAAAAAAAAAACTAGTCCTAATCCGAGCTCTAAACCTATATTTAACCCTAACCTTAATTCTAGCATTAACCCTAGCTCTAAGGCTATCCCTTAACCTTAGAAAAAACCCTAACACTAATGGTAACCCTAGACCTATCTCTAATTCTTAGGCTAACCAAAACCCTAACCCTATTAGTAGTCCTAACCCAGACCTCATTCTAGCTCTAACCCTATCCCAAACCCTAACATTAACATTGACACTTATTCTGACCCTAACACTAACCCTAGGTCTAAAAGTGACCCTAACACTAGACCAAACCCTAACACTATCCCTAGACCTATACCAAATTCTAAATCTAGCCTTAACTCTAGCACTAGACGTAAACATAAACCTAGCCCTAGCACTAATAATAATCCTTAACCTAACTCAAACACTAACCCTACACCTAGAACTAAACCTAGTCAGAATTCTGGCTGTAATCCTAACTCTAACTCTAACCCAAACACTGACCCTGTCTTTAGAGTAAACCTATCTCTAAATATGACCCTACCCATAAATTTAAACCTAACACTAGACCTAGAAATAACCCTAACCATAAAACTATCCCTCAACATAACCCTAGCTATTAAATGACCCATAGCCCTAACCCTAGGCCTAAACTTAACAGAAAATCTGGAGCTAATTCCAGGCCTAAATCAAGCCTTAAGCATAACCCTAACCCTAATCCTATCCCTAACACTAACTTAACCCTCGCCTTAGTCCTAATCCTAGCTAAAAGCCTAAACATTATTCTAAAAATAAACCTACACCTATCCCCAATCTAACCCTAACTCTGTTCCTAATACTTACCTTAACCCTAGCCCTAAACCTAGATCTATACCTACCCATTATTCTAAACCTATACCTAACCTTATTGATAATCCTAGGATTAACACCACATCTAAACCTAAGTGGAAAACTAAACCTAGATCTAACCTCACATTTGCCATATACCTAAGCCTAGCTCAAACCCTAACCCTTACGATGAACCTAAACATAACTATAGCACTAACTCTAAGTCTAAACCACAATCTAACTTAAACATAGCCCTATAACTCCATCTAATCAAATACATTACCATAACCCTAACCCTATCCATAATGATGTCCCTAGGCCTAATCCTAACACTAACCCTAAGACAAATATAATCTTAACCCTAGAAGTAACCCTAAAACTAACAATCATCTAGCCCTAAACCTAGCTCAAAACCAAACCCTTACACTAAACATAAACCTAAGCATAACCCTAGTTTTATCCTTAACTTTAACCCTAATTCAAGACTTATTCCTAACCATAAAATTACGCCTAAACTTAGCTCTAATCCTATCCATTTTACTAATTATAACCCGTATCCTAATTCGAATTGTAGGCCTAACCTTAACACTATCACTAAACCTAACCCTATCAATTACCCTAAACCTAATGTAAACTCTAAACAAAAACCTATCATTACCCTAACCCACACACCTGAACACTGGTCCTGACACTAACATTAAATCTAGCTCTAAACCTGACCCTAACCCAAAACCTAAACCTAACACTAGGCCTGGCCATAACCGTAACCCTAAAACTAGCTCTAATAAGAACCCTAGATCTTATATTACACATAGCACTAACTCAAGGCCTAAATCTAAAAGAAAACTTAACACTAATGGAGGCCTAAACCTACACTAAGTATAACTCTTACACCTAACCCTAGTGCTAAGCCTACCCTAACACTTATCTTAGTCCAAACCATAGCTCAAAGCCTAACCCTTAGCCTAAACATAACCCTAGCACTATCCCTAACCATAATCATAAAACTAACCATAACCCTAATGCTAATTCAAGCCCTAACTCTAAACTCTAACCTCAACAAAACTCTAACACTGACCCTGAACCTAATAAATCTCCTAGCTCTTAAGCTGACTTTTACACTAAACCTAACCCTTACACTAGACCTAGTCATAACACTAATCCCAAAACTATCCCCAACTGTAAGCTTAGACTTGACATTATCTATAGCCCTAATATTAGCCCTAAACAAAACACAAACCCAAGCCCTTTTCCTAGCCCTAAATTTAGCCTTAATCCTAACTCTAAACCTAACTTTAGGCCTAATCCAAAAACTAACCCTAGCTCTAATCTTAGCCATAATTTATTCCTATTTCTAACCCTAGCCCTAACCCTAGCCCTACAACTAACTCTAATTCTCACCCTAGCTCCATCCCTAGTTCTAACCCTAACCCTTACTTGAACCCTAATCTTAGCCCTAAACCTAGCCCTAACCCTAGCTCTATCATTAGCTCTGGCCCTAACCTAGATCTAATTTTAACTCTGAATCAAATTCTAAGCCTAAGCCTAACTCTAACCCTAATCCTAACACTAAATCTAACTTTAACCCTAGTCCTAAAACAAAACTGAGCCATAGCCCTAACCATAACCCTTAACCTAAACCAAACTCTAACCCTAACTCTAACCTAAGCTCTAGTTCTAGTTTCAAGCTGAAAACTAGAACTAACATTGACCCTGATTCTTCCCAAATACTAGCCCTAGTCACCCTAACCCTAACCCTAAACCTAAAACTAGACCTACCACTAAACCTAAACTTAAATTTAACCCTAATTGTAACCCTGGTACTTACATTAGCCTTACCCATAACATTAGCACTAACTTACCCCAAAACTTAGCCCTAATCCAAGCCCTAAACCGAGTTTTAACCCTAACCCTAATCCTAAAACTAGCCCTAATGAAAACCATAAACCTAGCACCAAATATAGCTCTAACCTTATCCATTGCCATAACCATAACCCTAGGCCTAAACCTAATGCTATCCCTAATCCTAAATGTATGCATTACCCTAAACCAAACCTATAACCTAATCCTCACCCTATCATTACACTAACACTAACCATAATGCTAATTTGAGCCCTAACTTTAAAACTTAACCTATCCCAAACTTCTAACTCAGGACTTGAAACTAATAATACTCCTAGCTCTAAACCTGACCCTAACCCTAAACCTAACCCTTACATTTCATGTAGCCATAAACCTTACCCTAAAATTAGCTTTAACCATAACCCAAGATCTGATATTAGCCCTAGCCCTAATCATAGCCCTAAACCTAAAATGAACCATAGCCCTCATCCTAGCCACAAACATAGTCTTAATCATAACCCTAATCCTAACCATAGCCCTAACCCTAATTGTAACCCTCACCCTGTCTCTAAACCTAGCTATAATGCAATTCCTTACCCTAAACTTAACCCTAACTTTAACCCTAACACTAGGCCTAAGGTGAACACTAAATCCTAGCCCTATTCCAGCCCTGTTTTAACCCTATTCCTAACCCTAACTCTAACCCTAGCCCTAAGAGTAACTCTAACTCTCACACTAGCCCTATCTCTACTTCTAATCCTATCCATTTCCATAAACATAACCCTAGTGCTAACCCTAGGCCTAAACCTAGCCATAACTATTTCCTTATCATTATTCCTAGTCCTAACCATAGATCTAACCCTAACTCGAAATCTAACCCTAACCCTAACCTAAGCCTAACACTAACACTAACCATAACCTAAGTATAACTCTCCCTAATGCTAATCATAACACTAGCCCTACACCTAACCCTTCCAGTAAAACAAAACCGAGCAATAGCCCTAAACTCAAACCTTAACTTAAACCAAACCTTAACTCTACACCTAGACCTAATCCTAGTCCTAATTCGAGTCACAATCTTAATCTTAATACTAATCCTAACTCCGGACCCTGACTCTGACCCTAACATTAAACCTAGCTCTAAACATCATTATAACTGTAAAGTTAACCCTAACACTAGATGTAGCCCTAACCTGACCCTTTCGGTAGATCTAAACATAACACTATTTTGTACATTAGCCACAGCCTTAAAACTAGCCCTAACCTAACCAAAATCCTAGCCTTGATCCGAGTCCTAAACCTATTGTTTTTTTAATATTATTATTATTTTTTTTTTAGTTTTTGGTGGAAACAACATCTTTATTTCATTGGTATGTGGTGGTGAGGATTGAACACAGTGCCCTGCGCATGACAGGCAAGCATGCTACTTCTTGAGCTACAACCCCAGCCCCTAAAACTAGCTTTAACCCAAAATGTAAACCTAAATCTAACCCAAATAAAAGCCCTAATCTTATACATAACCCTACCCCTAATCTTAGGTCTAACCCTATCCATTACCCTAATGATAAGCTAACCCTTATGCTAACCCTAGGCCTAACCCTAACCACATCCATTATATTAAACCGCACCTAAAACCTAAACTTAACCCTTTCATTACCTAACCCTAAACTTAATGATAATGCAAGCCATAAACTTAAACCCTAACCTAACCTAAACCCTCAACTTGATCCTTACCCTAATAATAACCGTCGTTCTAAAACTGAGCCTTAGTATAAACCTAACCCCTACAAGTGGACCAAGTCATAAACCTAACACTAAATCTACCCCTAATTGTAATCCTAGACCTGACACTAGCCCTAGCCCTTATACTAGTCCTAACCCTAACACAAATATTAGCCCTCATCCTAGCCCTAAACCTGGCTTTAATCATAACCCTAAACCTAACCCTAATACTAAACCTAGCCCTAGTCCTCAACCTAGCTATAACCCAATACCTTAACCTAAACATAATCCTAACTCTAACCCTAACCCAAGGTCTAAACCTAACACTAACACTAGCCCCAATTCAGCCCTATCCCTAACCCTAATGCTAAGACTAACTCTAACTCTCATACTAGCACTATCACTAGTTCTAAACGTATCCCTTACCATATTTTTAAACCTAACCCAAACCCTTGTCCTAACTCTTGCCCTATCCTTAGCCCTAGTCCTAGCCAGAGATCAAAACCTAACTCTAACCCTAACCCGAAGCCTAAGCCTAACTGTTATAAATACATTTATATTTAGATTCTATGGCTACAGATGTTGGCTTCAATTATTATTTAGAATATAGTCATTAGTTTCATAAAAGGCATACAATTTCTGGTGGTGTATTGACAACTAATCTATCAGGGGTAGGATGCTATGTTAAGGAGGAAAGGCATGAGGGTATGTGATTAATCTAACGTAGCAAGTTTGGAATAGAACTCTAATGAATACACAGGGGGAATTTATTGAAGAAGGTATAAATTCAAACTCCTTATCTGTATTCATAAAATTACCCTATGTGTAAATAGTAAAAGCTAGGAGGCTGAAAGTGGGTTTTAGAGGGAGAAAGAATAAAGAGGAAAAATTAACAAGGAAAGAAAGAAAGAGAGGGAGAAAGAAAATAAGTGCAAATAAAGAGGTGGTGAGGTGGGGCCTATGCAATTCCTCTATATTATATTATTCTAGTGATTCAGTTCCTAAAGCCCAATTTCATGGAAAGTTGTTGGTTGCACATTTGTTGAGGTTGTGAGGAACAGAGGGGGAAGGGTAGAGGAGAATGAATGAGAAGAGCAAGAAAAGAAAATTAAGAAAAAAATGTCTCTCAGAATTCTGTTTTCTTTTCTTGCAGTAGGTGAAGTTGTCTATTCTTAGCTTGAGTTTCTGTGCTTAGGGTGGTGGAGGTAGCCAGGGTGAGAGGGCTTGAGCTTCTACATGGAGCCTCCCTACTCTTATCTCTGAATTGGAAACCAGGTGCCTATACAGTTGCTGATCTGCATTGATAGCTATGCCCCCCAAAAGCTTTTGAAAAAAAATCTTGAGTTATCACAGCTGGAGGTAGGAGATGTGGAAACCGGGTACCTGATAAGCTGCAAAACCAAGCTGGTAGCCATGCCCACTGATAGATGGCAAGTAAGGTTTTGCAAGATGGATTCCATCTATTACCCATGTATGGTGTTTGGTGAGGTGGTTGGTTCTGGAGTGACCTCGAGCTGTGTCCAGAACTCAGTCTGGTGCTGCAAGCAAAGCCTCTGTGTTCTGTGCTGTCTTCCATCTGCACAGAGAGCACCCATGTGGCTGAGACTTGTGTCTGTGCCCAGAGAAACTGCACAGCTGTGCCTTCCATCTGTGCTGAGAGCACCCATGTGGCCCTAGTTTTCTTCAAATTTCTATGATGCTGGGCAGGATTCATCTTTTACTTAGCCTCACTTACACAGCTTTGGACCTTCTTAGTTCAATTGTTCACTGTCCGGAACAGTTTGTATTTTAAGGTTTCCCTTCATTATGGCTTACTGATGTGAATGAAAATTAAGCTGGAAATCAAACTGGGTTGGCAGGAGGTGCTTGAAACTTCACACAATCAGTTCTCAGTTGGCACTCTCTGTTTTTTTTTTTTTTTTTTGAAGGTAGGCCAAATATGAAGCATGCAAAAGAAACTGTATCTGAGAGCCCTTAAGGAGAAAACAGAGAAACATGTATGTGCTGAAATAAGTCTATCAACAATTTGATCAGATTTCTTTAATACTGCACAGTAATCATCTTTTAACTTGCTCCGCTAGGCTCCCCAAGTTTGGCACTTCTAGGATCAATCATTCTTTAAACAGGTAAGTGTTAGTGTTACAGTTAGGTTTAGGGCTAATTGTAGAGCTAGTGTTAGGGTTAGATTTTGTTTTGTTCAAATTTCTTTGATACTGAGAAGATCTATCTTTTGCCGAGCCTTACTACTTGCCCCAGTTTGGGGCCTTCTCATCTCAATGGTTTGCTATTGGGAATAGTTTGTTTTTAATGTCTCACTTCATTTTGACCTATATGGGTAAATGAGAATGGAGCTGGAAATCAGAGGGTTGGTGCTAGCTGGTGAAACTTCTCATACTCAATCAGTTGTCTATCGGCACTCTCTGGTTTCTTTCTTGTAAAAGTAGCCATAAGCTGTAGCATGCAAAACAACTTTACCAAGGAGTACTTTAGGAGAAAACAGGGCAATGTGCATGTACTGAAAAATATACCCCAATTATTTGGTCAGATTTCTTTGATACTGTTCAGGATTGATCTGTAAGCTTGCCCACTAGTCTCACCAAGTTTAAAACTTCTATGATCATAGTTTCTATTAACAGTTTAGGCTTAGGATTATGGTTAGAGGTAGGGCATGTTGTAGAACTAGGTTGGGGTTAGAGTTAGTTTTTTTCAACTTTTTGGATACTGGGCAGAATTTATCTTTTTCCTATTCTTATTATGCTCCCCATGTTTGGGCCTCCTAAGTAAAAGGGTTTGCTCTCAGGAGCAGTTTTAATTTACATTTTTCACTTCATTTTGCCCTATACGGGTGAATGGAAATGGAGCTGGACTCAAACAGGGATTGTGCTAGATTTTTGAACCTTCACACACTCAATCAGTTCTAAGTGCACATTCTCTAATTTGTTTCTTGTGGTAGTAGCCCAAAGCTGAATTAGAAAGAAACAGCTTTATCTGTGAGGACTTTAGGAGCAAGCTTCAATTTTTTGGCACGGATTACTTTGATATTGTACAGGATTCATCCTTTTTTTAGTCTTAGTAATATCTGCAAGTTTGGGTTTTCAAGGTTTGCCAGTTCACTGTCAAGAACAGTTTGGTTTTTTAGGTTTCACGTTATTATGGAATATAGATATGAATGAAAATGAAGCTGGAAATCAAACAGAGTTCATACTAGCTGAAACTTCACACACTCAATCAGCTCTCTTTGGGCACACTATTGTAGTTCCTTGTGAATGTACCTTAAACTGAAGTATGAAAAAATAATTTATCCAAGAGCACATTATGAGAAAACAGGGAAATATGACGTACTGAAATACCTCCCCCAAATATTTGGTCAGATTTCTTTGATACTGCACAGGATTCATCTGTGAGCTTGCCCCAATGGGCTCCTTTATTTGGGGACTACAATGATCAATGGTTCTCTAAACAGGTTAGGTTAGATTTAGTATTAGGTTAGGGCTAGGGTTACAGCTAGTGTTTTATTAGACTTATTTTTGTTTAAATGTCTTTGATACTGGGGACGATTCAACTTTTACCTAACCTTACTATATTCTCTAGGTTTGGGCCCCTTCGATCAAGTCTTTGCTCTTCTAAAGAGTTTGTATTTTAAGTTTTCATTTCATTTTGACCTATGTGTATAAATGGAAATGGAGCTGGAAATCCAACAGGGTTGGTGCTAGCTACTTCAAACCTTACACACTCAATCAGTTTTCTATGGGAATTCTCTGGTTTATTCCTTGTAAACATATCCCTATACTGAAGCATGAAAAGCAACTTTATGTGAGAGCACTTTATGAGAAAACAGGAAAACATGCATGTACTAAACTGCGTCCCCATTATTGGGTCAGATTTCTTTGATATTGTGAAAGATTCATCTGTTAGCCTACCCAACTTGGCTCCCCAAGTGTGGGACTTCTAGGATCAAAGGGACTCTAAACAGGTTAAGTTTTCTGTTAGGATTAGATTTAGGACT